>NC_056464.1:17356181-17956181 GCF_008729295.1 Plectropomus leopardus | reverse complement strand
AAATTCTGACTGCTTGCCTTTTTGACAGCATTTAGTTGTACTTTTAATCTCAAAACCTAATTACATTTATTGTCATAAAATTACTTTTGATACCTGCAGTAAACAACAGAAACTTAAAAACATTTACTCAAGTAATACTCCAATAGGTGACTTAAACTTCTGCCAAAGTCATTTTCTAGTAAGATATCTGTACTTTTACTTAAGTTTGGCTTTCAGGTACTTCATCTACCACTGGGCGTTCAAGTCTCTGATAACCCAGGGCCAAGATTTGTTTTAGGAAAATGAAATGAGCATTGGAGCAGAGTGGAGCCGGGTGGTGGTGGTGAGCACACAGAGGGACACTAAGACGGCTTTGGTGGCCACGTGCCAGGGGAAACAGAAGTGGCATGCCTGGAATCTGTCTTGGAAGGAAGAGACGGTGATTTGGAAGAGGCCAAAACGCAAAGCACATGACGGGGTCTCTGAATGACTTACTGTTAGGGTTCGTTCTGCACCAGTAACCCTAGCATAAAGAGGGGGGCGGGGGTGTCATGCTCTGTAACACAACTGACCGGTCTTCCCATTTGGTCGCGATTTGCTGAAATGGCTGAGCACGGTTCAAAGGCAATAGTATGGAAACACGGGACGTATGGAATGTTCAGATAAGTGAGAATGAAAATAAAAAGGCAGTTTGAGCTCAGCCTGAGTGGTCAAAAGTCAAAATAACCCTGTGAGTTCTCATAGCAGAAGCATTTGAAAGCCATTACGACTCACAGTGCCACATGTTGCGATGACTATCACATTTCCTGGTAATATAATCCACTAATGATTAAGCACAATTCCCTTTCCAGAGTTACTGTACAGACTACTGAAAATTTGGTTGGGCTTACCTCTGTGGGTCTTTATTTCCATCTGTGCTGTTTTCAGAGCTGCTTCCGTCTCCCTGCAATCTGCTCTCCACTGCCGGGTCCAGTTCAGAGTTGGCAGCCTCCTCATTGGTGTCCGGAGCTCTGGGAACAGGGCCGTCTCCGTCCTGCTCGGCCAGAGGTGTGCAACGTCCCTGGCTCCCTACACTGCTGATACTCCCTGTGGTACTCTGGTGGTGCCTGTCCACGCCCCCTCCAGCCCGCTTGGCCTCACTGCATCGTCTCATGGCCTGAAGCTGGGAGAGGGGCACTATATCAGCTCCCTGGGGTCGATGCCAGACTGTGCGGCGCCCGGTGGAGTTGTAGTAGTAGAAGCGACCACTGTGAGGGTCGAAAAGCTCCCACCACTGGTTGCCGTCTGCCTGGCGGATGGGAACGCCTGACGGGGGATCCCAACCGCACTCTCCAGTGGTCAAGTTCACATACATACGCTCCCGGGAGCGTGGCTCCAGGATCTCCACCCAATCAGAGCTGAAAAGAACAAACAAGGTATTATTGACAGCAGAAAATGACATCACATTATCCTCCAACAGGATGATGCACTAGAGGCCACATTCACGCCTGAGTACTAATCAACTCGACAAGCAGTAAACAACTCACACTGTTTGACAGACTGAGAGACCCAAAAATGCCCGCTTGCCCATATGGAGAGAGTGTCAATGTTTGTGTCCCCTACATGCATCCATCCATCCATCTGTGTGTGCGCGCGTGTGCGTGTGTGTGTGTGTGTGTGTGTGTGTGTGTGTGTTAGCAATGATGTCATCTCTTTGGTAGGCAATGGAGCAGCAGGAGTGACGGTGTGCATGTGTGTTTCCTTAATAAGAGGACAGGTGGACACTCTCAGTGAGACACCAGGCATGGAGTCAGCAAAGCCCAAAGAGAACCATGCGCTCTAATGCCGAAACCACCGAGCTTAACTACCATCACAGAGCACAACACACACACACACACACACACACACACACACACACCGAAAAAAGAGACAGTGGACAGGGGAGGTGAAAAAAGAGATAAAGGTAGAGAGATAGATAAAGAAAAAGACAACCCAGTTTGCATTGAAGAATGCAAATGCACAGATAAGAGGGTCAACCAATTATACACAATTAGACCATTAACTAAATTTAAGAGAACTTATAGGACACTATCTGTGTTAACCCCATGAAACCTGGATCAATATACGTTTTTTTTTCTTTCCTTTTTTAAGACTATTTTTTTTAGGGTTTTCTTGCCTTTATCATAGTGCAGTCAGAAAGAGACAGGAAAGGGGGAGAGAGAATGGGGATGACACGCAGCAAAGGGCCACAAGCTAGAATCGAACCTGGGCCACTGCTCAGGACTCATACATGGGGTGGACACTCTACTCACTGAACTAGAGGCCACCCCAGTATAAATTTTCTTATGCTACACTCCAATGCCTTGAAATTGGAGCAGATTGTTTGGATTTCTTTCAAATATAACAACATATGAAGATGTTATAGATGCATTTTATCAGCACATTTTTTTGCTTATTTTCAGGTGGCTGTCTTCTAACTATTTTTGCTCATTTTTGGACCATGGCTTGTTAAGTTGCTCATTACTTTCTCTCTGTGTTTTTGAAAGAAACTAAACCAGATTTTTAAGGGTTAAAAAATGGTGTATGCTGTAGCTACCTATAATCAGGTCAACAGATATGTCTAACAAATAAGCGAGGACGGCACTTTGCTGGTGCTATATATTCAGGTCATGCTACCCTTTAGTGGGCTGCATTATGTCTCCTTTGATCTAGTTCCCTGATGCAGGCCTTAACTGTGCCAGCAAATCCATGTGGGAACACCGCAAACAGCCAGCAAGACCTCTTTTCCCCAGTCTCAGACACAGTAGATGTCTAGATCAGAGCCAGAGAAAGGACTCAAAATATCCAATAAATCACCATGCTCCTTTTCTCATCTCCTTCAATGACCCCTTGAAGGTTTTGGCAAGGTTAGGTCATTTATCGTCTTCGGTATCCCACCCAACCCTAGCTTAGTATCTTTGAGAAAAAAGTAGCAGTAAAGAGGAATTAGTGTCACAACAATCCGCCACAGGTTTGGATATTTTCCCAGCTTTCTTGGGACAGAGAGGCTTTTCTTTTCTCCATCACAGTTGTTTGGGGTTTGAGCCTGTTGTCCAGGCTACCTGTGATGATCAGAAGAGCACAAAGCTTAGCGTGGATAAGGGCGCCTACAATGTCCATCACGTATAACTACATTTGTTCCTCATGTTCATGCCAACCATCCCTGTGTGCACCACCAGCCTCAGAAATAGACACACGGGAGTCAGTCAAGTCTGCCAGGGTTACAATGTCACTGTGCTGAAT
Source organism: Plectropomus leopardus (assembly GCF_008729295.1). Lineage (NCBI taxonomy): Eukaryota > Metazoa > Chordata > Actinopteri > Perciformes > Serranidae > Plectropomus > Plectropomus leopardus. The sequence continues at coordinate 17,952,941 of NC_056464.1, read as the reverse complement.
GCACCTCACTGGAAAACAACAGCTGTTCTCCATTTTTACTTGAGTAACTTTGACATACCTGTTCATCAAGTATGAAGTATCAATCTACATGTTTTATGTGCCAGCACCAAGCTCTACATAGGCTGATTTAACAGGCAGGTAAAATAAGGAAGAGCAGAGGATATAGGAGCCTTTCACAAACTGTCTTCCCATGTGTCCCAGTGCTATATGCTGGGAGGCCATCTGGTCAAATCTCTCACACCAGCAAGCAACCCTGACCTTAGTGGACTCAACACGAAATGTGTGTTTTTAACCCAACTGGGATGACAAGAAGCTGAGAGCGAAAACGTAGCCACATCCACACCATTACGTCTCCATACACTCAAGTGTTGTAGCACCGTTTCAGAATCAACCTCCATCCATACTAACACACTTTAAAAAGCCTGGCCTTTCACGTACACTGGGCATGCGTGTACCGATGTAAACAGGAGGCAGATTATCTAATATATTATACTGAGGTTGGCAAAAAGTTTGACCAGATATTTCTTTTGCTGGACTGACCAAAAGGTGAAACTGTTGCTGAAAGAAACACGAGTATGGTGGTAAAGGCAGCAGAAAACAGATTGGGAGTAATTGCAAACCAAACACAGCAGCACACAAGACAGATACTGGCAGGGGGCAATTTCCATCACTAGAGGAAGAAGTAGCAATGGGAAAGGAGTACTCACACAAGAAGGATGAAATCACATAATGTTTGAAGTCCCAGTTATAAGGCTTGGGCAGTATCTTATTTTACATGGCTTCATATCCCCCTGAAATTTCACAGGGTATATGGTACATAACGGTACAAACGGTATTCAGTGTGAGACGCCCAGAATACTGACGAGGCTCAATTGCATCCTTAACTCATCATAAAACACACTTCATTCACATTTGACACAAACAAAATGAAATTCACCCAAACTGTCCAGGTTACTCTTGCCAGTAATCTAGTTAGTAAATCCACTGTTCAAAAAGTACCAGCTCCAGTTTGGTCAAAATAAATTCTTAATTTATCAAGTTCGATGTAAAAAAAATGCCATTATTTCCCCTCGGAAATTATTTCCCCTTTATAAAAAGAAGTCCTGTATTTATGATGGTATTTTAAAACATACCTCCTGTGATTTCTAAATACTCATGTAAGCTGTAATACTGTAATACCCCCCAAACCTGCTAGCTTTAATGTTTTGGCTTAAAAAGTCATGACTGACAAGACCCACTCGGGTAGCAAATGTGAAAGTTTGTGTCATTATTTTCAAAAGTCTCCATTTCCACCCGGAGTTTTTAAATTAAAATAGGGTCAACAGTGCTTTCAAAGGTGTGGGGGCACTAGGTACAAACATAGCAACAGCTATGTGTTTTAAAACTATAACATATTATTGTGGACGTAGCCTGCCTGTCAGGGTTAAAAAATATGTGAATGTCTTTATCTGTGTTGCAGCAGTTGGACAAAATATAGCAGAGTAGTGTGAGGCACTACAACGAGGAAGATGACTTACAGACTGATTAGATTCGCAACACTTCATGGGAAGGAAGCCTTGCAAATAATGGGGCATTCACGGCAGAGGCCAAACAGTCAATACCACCCCACACATACCAGAGCCTACATCCTTTTACTGCTGCTGGCCTCCAAGTGAGGTCTTCCCACTCTGAGAAAGTGATCTCTCCATGCTGCATTCCTTGTTATTTAGTCCTCTGTTTGTCATCACTCTCTGTAAATGCAATTTTTGTATCAGAAAACAAATAAACCAATGCTGTATGAACATGCAGTGAAAGAAAGCTGGGTGTCCCTCTCTATGCTTTTCTGACTCTATGTCAGTGATGACACTGGGGAAACCAGCACATATTTTAACATGCCCAACCGTGTCCTGAACACCCCAACAGGAAACCGGGTTTTGAGGGTCAACTGTGGAGGCCGTGGCTGACGAGTTTAGCAGCACGGGGTGTAGTGGTTGCATAAGGACTGTTCCCTCTGGGTAAATAAACAGCAGTTTAAGCTGAGAGCGAGCCTGCTGGGCTCTGTTGACACGACCAGATAAGCAGGAAGACGGCCCGGTGTTCGAGTTCTGAAATTCCTGGTACATCACGTTTGGGGAAACAACATGAGTAATGTTCATTACATGGGTTTGTCTAATACAAAGGGACTCGTCCTCTGCAGGATTTACCACGACTGTGATCCACACAGTATTATTTCCTTTCTTTTTAATTGAAATTAGAAATATTTCCACCATGAAAACATCATTTATTCTCACCATTAAATAATCATGATTTATCATGAAACACTGAAAACTGCTATAAATTTCTGGTGAAAAGTTGCTGTCTGTAATATCGTTTAAATGTACTTAAGCCTACTTCGCTTTAGGCGATTCCCTGACTCAAAAGACAGACATAAAAGTATACAGCAGGGCTCCAAACATCTGAGGCAGTCTGCCTCGTGCTGCAAATGTTCATAAATGGTTTGGAATGCAGTCTGCACCAGCTCAGCGAAGTTTAACTCTAACAGAAATGTTTTATATTGAACTAAAATTAACTTATTACACACACAGCCCTTTGACTGAAGGGCACAGCACCTGATTTACCTCTGGGGAAAGTCAATCTAATTGAAGCAGACTTGCATGCCAGAGACCTGTGTTGGGGGTTTGTGTGGTCCTAAACCAGCATCTGATTGCCTTCAGTAAACACAGACAGGAACATAGAGACTTGAGGAGCAGGATTTTGCAGATTCCATTAGAAATAGTTTTATTAATGATAACTTTTTCTTCATTTTCCTTGGATTTTTTTTGTTTGTTTTGTTGAGGAATCGTCTGACAGTGTCTCATTTTGCAGCTAGCATACATTGTTTAATTGTTAACAGTCGGTTCATCATTCACCTGGTGACAAAAAAAAATGCCCCCAACTTTGAAAGATTTGGAAATCTAAGTATAAAGCACAATGTCCTTTTTCACTCTTGTGTGTAATAACACATTCTGAGCTCTCCCATGGCACACAGGATCTTTGTCTCCCATTTGGGTCAAGGAGAGGCTTCAGCAGCCTATGGTTATTCCACAGCGACTAAAAATAAAGCTTGTCAAATTGAAAAAAAAGAAGCCTGTAAACAGAGGTTACCACTGAGGCCAAGAGGCCAATACTGAGGCAGACGAACAGACGGACAGACGGACAGACAGACAGACAGACAGACAGACAGACAGACAGGCACACACGCACACACACACACACACACACACACAAGCACACCTTCTTAACCATCTTCTTACTCAGAGTCCCAATGTGTCAAAAGGTCTCCTTCTGAAGGAGAAATACTTCATTCATCATCCACAATTTATAGTCAGCTCCAAAAATAACTGAGAGCGGTTTCCCAGAGTGAGGGAAACAACAGAATATAGCTCATGGAATCTGCCCCATTGTTCGAAGCCAACGCCAAAGTGTAAATGGCACTTTTCCCAGCAACGGTAAACATAGAAGACTGAACAATACATTCACTAGAAACAGGGCAACAAGCTGTCTTGTGTCATTGTCCAGCTTTGGATTTCAAAAAACTCGGATACCACTGTGGTTGTTGATTTAGTCAAAAAGATAAACAATACAAAGAGAGAAAAGATTGTTTTTTTTCTGTGTAGCATAGAGTCTTGACCAAACTATGGTCACAGTGTTTGATCAGATAATCTGGTAATGGCTGAAATGCAGCTTCATGCTTCAATGCCATTGTGGCATGTCTGATTGACTGATAAGACGCCTTCAGAAACTGAGCCAAATGGGGGGTATTACTGCATTTATTTATCCATAAACTTGTTAAAGGTGAGATAATAGAAAGAAACAGCGAGCCAGCCACAATCCCAGTTACTAATCAGGACTCTTGGAGGGTAACCTCTAGCCTTTTCAAACAACAGACTATTCTGAGCTGTTGCCTGTGACTATCCCTTGAGGACCTCCGCAGGCTCTGCAGTTCTCACACAGGGCCTGCCATTCATCTCGGAAACCTTAGTACTCTGTTCACCAGACGCAGTAACAAGTGCCAAGCACCACCCTGGCTGGTATATTTGCTGGCCTGCTATTTTCTATTTAGAAACATAAAACATCCTTTCTCCTAACATACCGGCCTTAAAATAAATCAGAGAGGAGGAAGGAATTTCAGCTCACCTGGCTGCACAGGTACAAAACTATTAAAGATGTAGCAACTGTGAGAAACCACTTGTTATGTGCTCTCACTAGACAAGCAGAGACCTGTATGTCAGTATAATATAAGGAGTGATCTGCCATAAGCAGACTGCTGTTTGATTATGTATAAACCATGTGCAAAGTCTATTCAGGATGGCTGCTAGGCAACCTGCTTATCTAAATATTGTAAAACAAGAGCAGGGACATGGAGCGACTACTGAGTGCTTGGCAGCAGTTCCAGTAGCTGTGACTAATGAAGAGAGTTATCGTAAACCTGGCATGTTGAGCTCTGTGGCCACGGTCCTGTTCACTGGAGTGAAGACGGCAGCAGCTCAAGCGTGTGGAGCTCCATCGGCAGCATTGCAAGACACTACTGAATTGACATACACACAGAGACCCCTCTAAAAAATTATATCTGGGTTCACTTTTCTTCTTCTTAAATAGTCAGGATGTTTGGTTGCTGGTGTTATTAAAAGGCGAGTCCAATATTTTTAGTCTTTGATGTTTTTGTATTATTTTGTAGCTTCCCAATAGGGTTCTCTATGCATTCAAACCCAAACATTTAAATTTGGTCAAAGTACGTATGTTTTAGCGTCAAAATGCTATTTTACCAGGCCCTTCTAAAACATTTTCCCTCTTTACCCTCATAGATTTCTATATGATGACGTTGCTACCAGGCAGATAATAGGCAGTTAATCTAAAATTAATCGAAAATCAATCGAAACCAACATTCAGTACCTCTAACCGAATAATCTTGCCCATGTCGGTTATTTAAAAATTCTGTTAATCTCAAACACTCTGTTAATCTTCTCCAACTCTCACAAATCTGGTGTGAGTCTCATGCTTTTGGGCTCGCATATATAAACTCCCTAGCCAATGTAACATGCCCCTCTGTGACTGAACCATGCCTTCTTTAAGGACTGAACCTTCGTTAAGTACTGACCCTCCACAGCAGTCGTAACGTAGCATCATCTAGCTCAGACAAGGGTCCGACAACTACATGGCTGTGTTTGTGCAATAGTTTCAGATTTTATTCATGTTCAGGCTGATTTTGTGCTATACGTTGAACCTGCTGCACGTGTAATAATGTTACTTGTTACCCTAACAGGCTGAAGGGAGATATACATTTATTCCCCATTCAAAAGCCATACTCAAGCCCTGAAAAGTTTGGGGTTAGCTGACTATCAATCTGATATGCTACCGAAGGTATAACTGCTGAATGTATACATGCTACTTTAGCTTTTTAACTCTCAAGACCTAACCTTTTTACATGATCCAGTGATAGGAAACAGGGAAACTGACATTATTAACCAGCCTTGTGTCTTTGCAGTTTGTGCAGATTACAGGTGTTTGGCTTCCATATGTTCCCTAAAACAGCCTCAGTTCACTGTCTGAGAGGGCTGCCTGACACCAAGGTAAGACAGTGAAAACATTACACTGACTATGGGTAAGTATCTTTCAGGGGACACAGCAAGGAATGTTAGGCAAGAAATGATAGGTCAGCTTGGGCTGCTGCGTTTCTGCCTTCATATTTCCATTGCCAATGGTTGTCGTTGATAGTGAAGACATAAATCAGGTTTGAGGGAGGCCAATCCTGTCCACATCAGAGGCATAATTCAGCCTTTGCAAAGGCAAATGTTTGTTTCCTGGAAGTCTCCACTGGACAAAATGTTTCTGTTAGAAACAGAGCCTGGACGCGGTGTATGTGGGTCGTCTCTGTGCAGGATGTGCGAGTAGGCTCGTACACTCCACCCAGGTGTCTAGAACAATCAGGGGGAGAATGCACACGTTTCAGATGACAGAAAAAAGCCCTGCACCTGTCATACTCACATTCTTTGGCTCTTTTGTTTAACACCTCCTGTTCCTGCCTTGTCACCAAGGTTAGAGGTCAGTGGATCACGTGGCACAATTTGTCCCTGTGTGTGTGTGTCTCCTATTTAATTCAACAACAAACAAACCTGTATAATGCCTGCTGAGTCTGTTATAGATTAATGGACTTCTGGGAGGCGTCTTGGCATTCTTCCCCACAGAAACTCTCGTAAAGTTAATGTTCAGGGTTAGGATGCTGTATACTGTTCTCTGACTTTAACAGTGATGTGCTTTGTAAACCAGACCCACGGGGCTGCATACTGCCTGTCTTGTTTACTCTTTGCTCCTTGTCATGATTTATACAGGTTTATTATCATTATGTTGACTCTATGCTGTACATTGTTGGGTTGCTTTCCCTTGTGGCCAAATGTTATCTATCTTCTGGACAGCCCCTGAAGAACTCGGATGATCAAAAGGGTCTGGAAAATCTAAGGACAAGAACTTGGGATGATCAGACACCTTAAATAAATTAACAAATGCACTGTAATATCTTTGGTACTTTCAAAAGCCTACATAAATTTATGACTTATACATTAATACAGATTTGACCATGCTAACACAGAGACTGTGTTATTGGACAAGGTAAGTTTTTTTTTGTTTCCTATTTTTTTTAAATAGGAAACAGTGTGGACGTACAGTGTTTTCAGATTTAACCACATTAATGGGGACATGGCCTAAAAAAAGATTCATACCTTTTTCTACTTCACCCCCCCCCCCCCCCCCCCCCCCCCACCCCAACCCCACCCCCAGCAGCAGTTGTCAGTGTCCATTCCTCACTCCTCGTGTGCTGACATTGGCAAATAAGTTCAGGGGTCGTCTTTCACTGCAAGACGCGTAAGGCACGATAGAGCCGGCCTTGTGTTAACCGGCCCAGGCACCAGGGCTGCAGGTTGCCAAGGGGAGAGAGGTAAAGCACATTAAGACCAAACAGCCGGGCATCCACATGCCTGGCAGAGAGCACAAGGCTGGCATGGGAGGATAAAGATGAACAGAGGGGGAGAGTCCTGAGCTCACTCTGTCACCTGACTCTACTCCAAAAGGCCTGCACGGATAAGACGCTAACAAGCTGTTTATACTGGGCGTGACAGCTCTGTTATGACAGCACTGATCTGAAAAAGCAGTAGAGATACTGTACAGTCCTGTGATGTGCCAGTTAAGAAAGTAAAGTGTTGCATCCCTGATCCACTGGAGTTTGTCTCTTGCTGCAGTTGTAAGAGGGAAGAAAATTCACCCACAGATCTAACACCTTAGAGGCAAACACTGCCTTCCTGCCAATTTCTGTGAACTCAGACGCAATAATTCTCCCGCGGCAGCCGTACAACCAGAAAATGTCATCATCACTCAATAAAGATGAGTAAATGCACTTCCAATGAACTTTTTCATGTTGTCCAGTATTGACTGAGAACAGCACATTTGACAGTTATGAGTCACTTGAGTGACTGCACACTCCAAAAACCACAAGAACCTGATGGTGTGGTTTGGTCTGTGTGCTGTTTGCTGGGCTGATACGAATGTGTGTCACTGTTGGACATGGGGTCTATTTTAAAACCATGGCGTGGTAAAAACTGCAAAGTGGATGTTGAAGCTTTCAACACAATGCCAGACTACACTGCCTTCAGCAATAAGAAATACAAAGGAATATATTGACTGCTTGCTTGTGAAAGACAACCACGTGAACACACTGATCTGACCGAGTGAAGTCAGAAAAAGACTCCTTTTTGCTGCAGCCACCAACAGTTTCTTGTTGTACATAAATCTGGGGGCTCTGGGAACAGAAAATAATGGTTACCTAGTTGACAAGAATGTCCTGTGATGACTCAGAGTCATATGCATTACAAAGCCTGCCAAATGCACCCTATTCTAAAGCCTGCGATGGAACAAAACAATGCAGCCTATTGTCAGATCAACAGGCCGACTTCATTCAGCGAACTGTCTGTGGTGCCTCCACAGAGGGGAGCCCAGCCAATCCCAGCCGTGGTGGGGCGGAGCTTGGGACATGTATACGAGGTCTGGGGTGACCTCCTTCAACAGCTGCCCTAATCCAGAACTAGAGACAGTTTCCCCTCTCCATTGGCACCGGATTAAACTGGATCTCACAAGGTCGTTCTGCCATCTTCAGTAAGGCTAGTCTTTCCCATGCTGCTGTCCAACTAGCGATTTTACATGGCCTGAGCAAATTCATTCCCCGTCAATGCCAAAATGTTCACTGCAACAAACTGATTTTTCATGAGATGTGAGATAAAAGTGCCTACCTCGCCACCGGTTCCAGCAGAGCATTTCAGTGTTGGCAGTGTTGAATGTTACTTCAGATGCCCTCTCGCTATAATCCGCCTACAAACTCGCTGTGATTTCTGTGTGGAGAGTATTGTCTTGTCCTGCCGTCCTCCCTTCTCCCACGAATGCTGCAGCTTTCAGCAGAAATGCTGGGAACTTCCGGCCCCCTTGCTGCTCTGCTGAACAGTCACTGTCTGTCTGAGACAGAGCTCAGCAACAGGGTCAATAAATTCCCTTTTATAGGGGTAAGCCTGACCAAACAGAAGTCCCTGTCCTTCCTAAAATCCACCCCTTCTCTTAGTTGAGGAGCACATGGGGATTTTTGGGGTCAGATGAGACTCTGGACGAGAGTGAACAAGTGCGGGAGAGGCTAAGGACGGGATCAGGGTGTTTACCATACACAGGCCGGCCTTTCTGTCCAGTACACCAGCTGTCGAAGCAGGAACAATGGGGTCACTTGTCCAAACAAGAGACATGAATGAACCTATTAGGCTGTAATTGTGCTTAATAATCCTAAACACTGATCGTCCAAACTTTATCTTGTCAGGTCATACATGTGCAAAATGAACATGTTGTGCTCAGCCTTTTAACAACAAACCCAAACATTCACTCTCTGCCATCTGCCAGAAAAACATTATTTCTGACCTGCTTGCCTACCACCAGCAGCAGTTTGTAACTTCATTTGGAGTTGGACCACACCATCCCCCTGAATCCTCCCCTGCTGACATGACAAACGAGGCCAGAGTCTAATCCCAGAGCCGAGTTACAGGGTGAGTGGGGGGTCAACGGCTGGCTGAGGACCCACACAGGAAAGAAACGTCCAGATTGTCCTCTAGAGGAAGTGAAGGTGCAGACGGCAGGACCTTGAGGCTTAGAAATGCAGAGCAGCCTAGTGAGGATGTTGACGCTGGGTCTGTACGGGCCCGAGGGGAGACGTGGGGTGGATTATGATTTAAGAGGCCATCGCTGGGATCAACGGTGGGGACAGATTAATATTTCCTAATAAAAACATAGTTTAAGGTTTGTAAAAGAGGGAGACAACTGTTAACACTGCATTTCTGGGGAAAATAAAACACGTATATTCTAGGATAGCATATCTCATCCCTTCATGCTTCAGTGGTGAACTTCTGTGTATAATAATTATGTTTTATGTGTAATTTTTGTGCTGAAGTCATTTGAATTTTTGCCCTGACAGCTCACCTCAATTATATCAACTTGTTCAGTTCTTTTGAAGCAGATGACTCAATCATCCTTACAGCCTATCTGAGCGAGCGTATAACCATCCCACAAGTTATAATCCCCTGTAATGCTAGTGAGTGATGATCAGCACTCTTAGCATCAGGTTCAAGCAAGTGTGGGCCAAGAAGGTAACCCAGCCTTAAATCTCTGCCAAGGAAAGGTTCGAAATGTCAGCTGTTGTACAGGTACAGATAATGCGTTTTGGCAAATCACCGTAACCTCATTTCAGTGTCACTGTGACAGGCCACAGAGAATTAAAGTCATATGAAAAGTTTGTATGGAGTGTTAAGAGCACTGATCCATAGCGATGTAACTGATATTACAGTACAGGAAGCAGGAAAGAAGGGGGTGAAAGCTGGAAAATATAATTTGACGCTTTTAAATAAATCATTGAAAAGAAAAAGATCTTCCACAGTCATTCTATTATTAACACGCCACAACCCATAGCAAGCCATACACTGGAGCTTCACAGTAACTTTCGCACAACAGGCAAACAAACTTGTCCGTTGTCAAATCCTCTGTAGGATGGACATCCTGCCTTGTCCGTGTCAAAAGACGCAATTCTGCTCCTCACACTGACGAGCACAAATGAATGGCTGACACGTTTTGACAGGAGGCAACATCAAATGGATCATTGTCTTGTCCTGCCAAACTGCCTTCTCTGTCTGTAATGCAGCTCTGGTGGACAGATAGAGATGTAGTGCCGGACAGATAGAGACGCTTACACGTCTGCAGAAAGCAAAACCAAACAGTCAGCCGATGAGCACCAGCTGGCAGGGAGATGGTGAAACTGCTGCACCCAGGAAGTCAGGTTGGCGTAGCGTGCCAAACTAACCGCTTCAGGCTATATAAATGACATCTGTCTGGGCAGTTTGGTTGTCAAACAATATCTATGTTGTAGTATTCAACAGAGGGTACACGTATAGGGGGGAATATTAAGACATCAAAGACTTTCAAAACTTTAGCTTTAGCCTTTAAATCAAATATTAAATAAGTCAGCACTAAAAAGCAGTCTGAAAGGAACCAAAGTAGCTTATCGTATACATCTCAGTAGCTTTAAATAGACTGTGAGGACTAAAGCAAACCATCTGTCTTAAGAAACCGATGAAAGCTAAACAAAGTTTTAATGCAGTCAAAGCAGATGCTGAAGAAATTCAACATGTGGAGATCAAACCAGTAGCTAAAGCAACAGTGAGAGCCTCCACCAGTAAAACTGGGAGCAAAAATGGGCTGTGGGACATTTGCCTTCCGTTTAGGTTATTGGCTTTTTAACCACAGCAAAGACTTAGGAAAAATGAAAAGATGACGCTGTTGATGATAGATTAAAGTAGACTCAATCTCCTTCACAGCAACAGCTATATTAACTTTATGGCGAAGTCATTTAATTTGGGACACTTCTTGGTAGATTACCATAAAAACCAGCAAAAACTCTGCAGACTGACTTTAGCATTACTTGTATGACTTGTTATGGTTCTGCTATATTTCTATGATGAAAATATGCTGTTCAATAAAATAAGATAGAAACTTTTGACCTTCAAACACGCTGAAAACCCCTACCTCACTCTGACAACATGTTCAAGTAAAATGGGATAGCAGTTAAGCTAAAATTAAACAATCATGTCTGTTTGTTTATTTAAGTAGTTAAATCCATTCATCAGTTCAGTCATTATTTCATTACGTTCTTCATGTAACCAGTGGCAATTTGTTAAAATAGATTGTCCAACTTTTCTTCCATGCTTTCCCCGTTTTCTCAATGCCTGTTTCTTTGCAGCTATATTATCTAGAGTTGCTGACATGGACTCACAGCATCAGTTTTAATTTTTTTAAAGTGACAAATATACTTGAAATGTCTGAATTGTGATAGGTTGGCATAAACTCATACCTTTATGGCATCTGGTAGCTTAAAACATGCTGGGTTCACTTCAGATATATGTCTCAGTTATTATTTTTGTCCCATTTTACCTGAATGCATTAAGCAATCACTCACAACAATTTTCTATAAAAATTAAAGAGCTATATGAAAATATTTTGATTTAAAGATGAACATTTAATAAAACAGAACACCCTTCAACCACTTTTGTTGTTAAAACCTTATTTAGAACAGAAACTCTTATTACAAACATTAGAAAAACAAACATGTCACAAGGCTTTCCTTTCAAATTCTGGGACCAGTGGTTTTTTGACTGTTTGCCTTTGTCATACTAGTTAACTCAAATACACAATAACGATTGTTTTACGTGAAGTACATTTTTAACAACTTAAGACCATGTTTGGTGACTTGCTGCTAATATTCAAACAGCCCAAGATGTAAAACCTTATTTGTCCCACTTTACCTGACTTCACCTTACTACAAATACTAAATGGGAGAAAAAACTTAAGTTTGAGTGTCAAACTTCACTCGTGGTTTCCAGGGTAACTCTACGTTCTAACAAGCTACAAAACAGTTCAACCGTTTGTAACTGCCGAACGTTACAAACGGTTCAGGTACTAGCAAAATGCAATTTGAATTCAGTTTTAAAAGAGCACTTTACTTCCCACTCTCTTCAAATTGCTGAATTTTCTCAACCATATACTTCATTTTCGTTAACATTTAAGCTTTAACACTACCTATAATCACTGTAAAGTGCATAAACAATGTTAAGTATGCATGGAGTGGCGTGGTCTTGTTCGCTGTCTGTTGGCTGCCCTCTGAAAAGCTGTCGGCGGCGGGCTGATATGGAGGCAACCAGCCGAGCTTTAACTTCGTAACTTTCTCCAGTTTAACTTTGTATCTCTTTTGAATTAAAGCAAGCGTTAACTTACCTTGCCCCGGCCATCTTCTTCACATTGTAAAAATGCGTAAACGTTGAGGAAAAACGTGTGTCTCGCTGGTATCTGGATGAAGGTGAGTTACACAGAATGCACAGAGCGGTCCGACTAGTGAGTATGGGACGGTCCGCCTGTGGCGAATCCGATATGGAGTCTCCGCCTCCGCACGTGAGTCATAGGTCGGGACGGGGGTCACCCAGTCTGCACCCCCACCCCTCCTCTTCTCCACCCGCCTCTGTCCCCTTCACTAGCCGGGACTGGAAAGAGTGGAGGCCAAACCAAAAGCAAAACATTTTTAGTGGCTCAGTTGGCTGAGCAGAGCAGAGTGATAAAATGTGACAGGAGCTATCACATCAGGCTCCGAGGCGACATTAACGGTGCTGACCGGCCCGACAACACTGTCTGCAAGTCGGAGCGATTTCTAACGTCTAGACTACCCAAGTTACATGTTATGCAAATGGAAACTAAACAACAGCCAGCCATCCATAAACTGTTTTAAGAATGAAGTAAAAAAAAAAAAAAAAACTATTTAGCCTCCTTAAAGATTTATTCTAAAAATCTCAAGGTTTATTTTCTATTATATCATACATATTGTTTTATTAATTATTTCATCAAACGTACTAAATTAAATTATTAAGCTAGCTAACATTAAACAAGCTAACAGTAACATTAGCTTTTAGCCATCTGCTAAAACCACAAATTTTAAGTGTCCTTTCCGTCAATATTAATAACTGCATTATTTTCCCCCCACAGTATTTACTATGGTTTATAAAAAAACAGATGTATAATTGTTTTATTTATAAAGTTGTTATTTTGTAAAACATGCTTTTAAATAATTAAGTTAGCTTACATTAACCTAGCTACTGTTAAGCTAAGTGCAGCTTTTAGCTTTTAGCCCTCTGCTAAAGCTACATCCTAAAGTGTCCATCTTTCCATGTATTAAAATAATTGGATTATTTTTGACAGTATGTTTCAAATTTTTGTTTTTTTTATTACGTTGTTATTTTGTAAAACGCACTACTTACATAATAAAGCTAACTAACCTTAACCTAGCTAAGAGCCTAGCTAAGAGCAGATTTTAGACCTTGAAAAGTAAGTTTTTTTGAGAATTTCAATAATTGTGTTTTTTCCATAGAATTTATTATAGTTGATTTAAAAAAAGGCAGATACTATACTGATTTAGAAAGTTATTTTGTAAAACGTGCTTTTAAATAATTGTTAGCTAACATTAACCTAGTTAACGTTACGCTAAAAGCAGCTTTTAGACCTCTGCTCAAGCTGCGTTTTTTTCTGTGAATTTAAATAACTGCATTTTTTTGTGATATTGTTTTCACAGCATTTATTGTGATTGTTAAATACAACATACAAACTATTGTTTTATTATACTAATTAAGTCGTTATTTTGTTAAACATGCTACTAAAATACAAGTAATTAAGTGAGCTAAGGTTAACTTAACCCTCTGCTAAAGTCTTGGAAAGTGTCTGTTTCTTTGTGATTTAAAATAAGTGCATGCCTATTTTTTGACAGTTTGTTTTTACAGTTTATTTATTAGGGCTGTTACAAAAGGCAGACTCTCTATTGTTTTATTCAGTTAAGCTGTCATTTGTTACAGATGTGCTACTCAAATAGCAAACCTAACTAAGAGCACATTTTATCCCTCTGCTAATGTTGCATTTTGAAAAGTTAACAATTTGCTTGCCAAGCAACTCACTTGTCTCAGAGATGCTTTGATTAATTGATTCATACTTGAATACAATATCAGAAATAGAATATGCTCGTTTAACTATGTGTTCTCACTTGACTCAGAGCTGATAAGCTTATCTTTTTTTTATGAATAAATCTTCATTTTCACTGTTATAATTGTAGTGATTTGTAAGTACCATGTTACCCTGATGTTGGCATAAGGACAAGCAGACAGAGACACCTGCTGGACAGGAACACAAACCACCATGCAATTTCAGAATGAATGAAAGCTCATGTTTATGGTCAAACAACACTTTATTCACAATTACTATCAGCGCTCAGGTCTATGGAAATATTTGCTAAAAAAAAAATCAAAGAAGCTAACAAAGGCAGGTAGCTAAAATTTACATCAATAAGTATTACACTGTTGTGCTGTTCCTCTGGCACAGAGTAAACTATATCTCCATTAAATGTACATGGCGCATCTCTTCACAGTGAACCCTTTAAGTGCTTTTTTGATGTAAATAAGTAAAGGACAAAAATACAAGTTGCGAGCAATGAAATTTCTCAAGCTACATTTCTCCCTACAAGTTTGTCAACTCATATCATATAATGAGGTCTGCCTCTTCAGTATTATAAAAAATATTGTAAACATTTATATTAATTGCACAACATACATTCAGATACATACTGTACTGTACAGCAAGATTTTACTTCTGTATTGTTATCCTGTAGCACCATGTATAGCAACTGAACAACCTATTTGGATACTTCTACAGTGTGGTACTGACAATACAAAGGAGTAAAATGGCATTCACTAATGACACATTCTGCCAGTGGTCAAATATTCTGGAGGTTTGAGTTTTATCGTTGTGAGATAGTGGTTATTGTAGGCCTGTTCAAAGTGTGGCTGACACTGGACGGGTTTGGATCAAGGCAGGCAATCGCTAGTCACCTCATGTCTCACAGCTTTGAGGAAAATGATGCTTCATCAAGGACATTCATCAGCGTTAAGATCAACTATAATACAAAAGATCATGGCGAAGTCGGTCGTTTAAAAGTCCATACCACTTCCATGTGCAGACATATTGGTGCAGAGAAAGCACGTGTCTTGTTACTCCAAGCGCTAATGATTTAGCTAATCAGGATGTGCCACAGAGACATCATGGGGCCATGACATCATTGAGTAGCAGCAGAGTTGACGTGTAACTTGTCATTTTTCCACCCAGTCCCATATGACACAAAAGAAAGCTGATTAAAGCTTATATTCATTATGTACAAGCGGTATTGTTACACAGAATGGCTTGAGGACATCAAACTGTCCCACCTGATTCACAGCATCCTGTTAATGTTAATGGTCCTGACAGCTGGGTTTTAACGGGAGATGTAAATGAGAATGAAATGTGTGCGAGAGTCTTTAAGCTTCCTCTCAGTCTCAGCGTCTCCTCTGCCTGGGTGAGAGTCACAAAGAGCAGCTCTCTCGAAAATGAAAACCCAGATTAGAGTAAAGTAGTGTCTCGGGTTATGGTCCATCGAGGTGTTGTCAAGGTCCTAGGGTTTGCCTGCACTCCCGCTCTCTTTCCTTCCCCGGAGGAGGCCAATGTGGTGGGTTGTGGGATGCAGGTGGTTAACCGACCCACCCTTCCCAAATCTGCCCTCTGTGCAGGGAAACAAAGACTGTGAGTAAAATGTGCCACCGGAGGCATTCACTGGAAACCATGACTCCAGTTGTGATCTGTTCCTAGTGTGAGAAAAAGTAAGAAATGACGATAACAAGACTGAGAACACAACATAAAGACACATCTGCATTGCTTTATAGACCGAATCGCCGTGACATCGCGCTAACAACAAAAGTCACTTTCAGGTAGAAAACTGGCTACTGTTTTGAATTGCGGATACACAAATTTGGCAAACTTGTTTATTCCTGTTGTCATTTTCAGTCGTAACTGTAACATACAAAGATACAGAGTTAAACAAGGTGGTCCGACCCACCAAAAGTTTCTGCTGTGCTTATTTTATTTACTGTATTGTTTTGCTAATGTCTTTGATTAAATTAAATCTAAAGTTGTTGTGTCAACATGGGTTTCCCCATGGAATAGTGTTTCCCACCTGCAAACGCCTCCCTTGGTGGTTAGGGTTAGGGACTGTTGGTTATTTATAAGAGGGAAAGGAGTGGTGCAAAATGGTAAGGTGTTTTAAATTAAGATATTAAGCAGTGGAAAGGGACTTGAATTTTTTATTTTTGCTTAGGTGAGTCTAAGTTAGGTACTGCTGTGGTGGGCGGGGCCACAGCAAAACATCAAGCCATCTAAAAAAACAAAATCAATATCAGTTTAAGAGTTCACTATATTTGAATATTTGCTCCTATTTACTTTAAACAATAGCTGATTGAGGCAGCAGTAGAACAGTGACTCCGCAGTTTGGTGGAGTAAAAAATGTTTTCTCAATGGAGTCTGGTGTTTTTGATATAACGGCTTCAAATCCCTGTCAGTGAGGGCTGTCTTACGGCACGGTAAAGCGGCGAAAATATTCTAAATATAGTGAAAACTTAAACTGATATTGTTTTTCTTAAGTAGGCCTTTTTTTAGGTGGCTTAAAACAAACCAGTTAAGACAGAGTTAACTCAGCACCATTTGATTATATGTACGTGACCTGGCAGTTTTCTACTTGGAAGTTATTAATAAACGTGATTCGGTCTATTGTATTTGACTTGAGTGAGTTAATGAAAAATAAGACGGTGCAACTTAGCAATGCAGGTAAATGAGAGTTTCTGTAAGTATGGGTGTATAGAATTACAGTAAATAGTTGAGAGGGGAGCATGCTGCTGGGTCATCTGACCAAGCTGAGAAAATTCTGGATGGAGATAGGAGTAGAGCTTGGCTGACTACAGAGGAACAGATGGGTTATGACAAACTCACAGCGATTTGGAGGAAGGCTTCTTCACTTTTGGCCTCTTTCGGCGATGAACTGGCCTGAAGCATGCACAGCACGTATTCACGTGCAGGGCAAATGCACGTGCATGGAGACAAACACACAGGTATATACACATACACACAGAGACACACACATACAGGTTCACACACACATACATACATGCATGCGCACGCACACACACACACACACGCACATACAAACAGTCAGGCACACACACATACACCCCCACACGCACAGCAGAGACAGGCAATTAGGCTTTATTACAAAAAGGGAACAGCAGAAGCTGAAAAGCAGGCTTGCATTTTGGCCCTCTTTGGCTTCTGCTTCTGCATGCTAAAAAGGCTTTGATCACAACAGTGAGGAACCATGGCAGTTTGAAGAGGTTCAATTTCAACACATCACTGTATTTTATTTTCCTGACTCCCCAGAAGACTCGCAGTAAGAAGAAAACATAACCAAAGACACACCAGGGAGGCTTTAACCTCCCAGAGTTCAAATCGTAACATGATTTCCATCTGCACTGTTTGTAAAAGTAATCAACTCTGCTGTGAGAGGAAGATGAAAATACCTGTATTCACTGAAGTAGTTTCGCTCTTTTCCTCCTGAAAGGAAGTAGAGGTAACATTAGTCCCAGTCTGAAATTACTGAAGACACTATAATAAATCATGTTTGCTCCAGAGGCTTCTTACTCACCCTTCTCTGGGTTGCACTGCTTATGTCCCTTGCAGCCCCGTAAGTCCATGAGTTGTTGGTGCATTGCATTGAGAGCGTTGCGGTCGAGGGTGCTGACAGCATTTATCAGCTGCAGGAATAAGAGGGATAAAATGTCAGCGACTGCTTTGGAAACTCTGGAAAATCTCTGGAAAACATTGGAAAATCTTCTTGTTCACAGGAATGCACTATGAAACATGTTGTGAGATCATTTTATAGTTATTGTTGGTAAGCTATTTATGTATCTGCTGTAGTGCGCCTGCACAAATGAATTACCTGGTATGGGTCAGTGTTGAGGTCAAAATACTCCAGGAAGCCGGTAGCAAATTCACAAAACAGGAAGTTGTGTGTTTCGTTGATGGTCCTTAGGCACCAATAGGTGTTGTTGTTGGCACTGGTGCACGCACAGAATGGACCCACTGAGGGAGAAAGGGAGCAGGTGAGGAAGGGAGGGGTGAGCGTAGAAAAACACAGAGTTTACAATAATGTTCCAAAAATTATTTTTACAATCACTGCTGTGAAAAGTAGCTCCACAGCGATCATCTTTCAGGGCCGTATTTACCGAGATTCCTTGTACTAAAAGTTACTCCTAGACATGAAATTTTTAAAAAATTCTTAGAATTATGACATTTTCTGCATGATTGTACAAACTGTATCACTTTGAACCGAACCTGCCCAACCCTGGGTTTGTACTGTTGTTTATTTTTATACCGAAAAGCTCACTAAAAAGACTCTTGAAAAGAGACTTATGACATTTTCTAAGGATTTCCCCTTAAAGTGAAGACTTGGTCCTCGTAAAGATAAAAGTTATTCATAAAGCATCTAGAGAGCTCCTAAGGTGAAACCTGTTATCAGTAGGCAGGAGCACTTTTAAGAGGTTTAACAGTTTCTCAAGCAGAGAAGAAAATACTGGAGAGACAAAAAGGAAAGAGAAATATTCTCAAATACTGGAAAGAATAAAGGTAAGAGAAATATTCTCAAAACACTGGTTGATGGTGAGTTAATATAATGCCACAGATTAGATCGTACAGGGATGTTTGTGGTCGATCTTATTAGAGATGCACTCACATCTCTCACCCAATGCAGTAACAATATGTAAAAATGCAACAGTGCAGCCGTGTGATCACACAAACTGTGCTTTCACAGTTCGATATGTGATACAATCATTTCATTTCCACTAGATGTCCACGCCTAGCAGGCTCAGAAAAGGGCATGTCTTGGACAACCAATCACATTTATGTGATTAATGTTTCATACCTAGTAACCGGATCAAACACACCGTCTCACTGAGGTAAACATTTCTGTCCCTCTCTTGCTCAGAGTTGTTTTGAGGCTTTTCCTAAATCATTCCTAATTTAGGACTCTTTGCTAGAAATTTTAGTATTCTCAGAATGTTTGTAAATATGGCCCCAGATCTTTTTATACAGCTGCGTGTTATTCCTCACTTGTCCAGAAGGGGGCGGTCTGCCAGTGATGGTTGTCATGGGTAAAGCACGTGAGGCCAGGCATGCTGCAGGTGTCATTGTTTTGGAGTCTCTTGAGGAATTTGCGTAGTTTCTTTCTGCGCTTCTGCTCCTTCTGCAGCCACTGACTCTTTTGCTTTGATGGCATTCTGACAAGAACAAAGCAAATTTAATACAGTGAGACTGCGAGAGGAAATAAAAAATAATTGTCAGACAATGTAAATCTTTACCTGACTGAGTGCATGCGCCCTGCGTTGAGCCTGAAAGTCTCTTTATTCTTGAGAAGATAGCTGTAAAGACAAGATACACCTGGAACATATATATTTAGATCTATATGCAGGTGACTGTGCGGTTTGGATGCATTCTCACCTGGGAGTGTTACACTGACATTCCTCTGGCCGCACCTTTTTCAGGTGACCTTTGACATCACGCAGGTTCTTGATTTTGGTCTGCAACGTTTCAATCTAAACACAGTGGGAACAAGCAAAGCTCATTATGCACCACAAGCAACTAACAACCTGTGAAATGTGTTTTATGAGCGAGATTTAGTGTAACAAAGAGGAGAATGAAGCAGCACCTCATGCTCAATGTGCAGTTTGTGGTCTTTCCATGCTTGAAGAGACTTGTAGAGGCCGCCGTCACATTTTACTGTGTCATTCATAAGAATAGAGCACCTGCAGGGTACAAAAAAAAACATAATAGCACCACTATAAAATCATACATGTGCAGTCTAAACTATTTCCTAACATTTTATTTCTCTCAGCTTGTACCAAGAAACAGAAAACAGAAACATTAAAGGGAGAGTTCACCTAAAAATCCAAAATACATATTTCCCTCACAGCTGTAGTGCAGTGCATCAGTCCAGATAGTTTTGGTGTGAGTTGCAGTGGTGTTGGAGATATCGGCTGTACAAATGTCTGCCCTCTCTCCTATATAATGGAGCTACTTAGTACTCAGCTTGTGGTGCTCAAAACGGCAAAATTTCACAAAACTCAACAGCAGAAATCATGATCCAGTTACTCAGGATGATCAGCAGACCTCATTGTGAGAATTTTCATTTCGGAACTATTTTCTTTCTACTGAACCCTACCTGCCAACGATATCCATCATGCAGAAGTCAGTGTGCATCTACTCTTAAGCTGCATGATATGCACCAGAAAAAAAAACACTGCAATTTTTTGAGAGATATTGGACAAGATACAAACATTAACCCTTTAAAAAGTGATCAAAAATAAATAAATCCTGTAACGCAAATTTTAATGTAAAGTTACAATAATTATAAATATAGTTTCCTGGACCTTTCCACCAGTTTATTGATAATTGTCTCAAAATTCTCTGCCTCTCTTTCTCTTTCCTTTTTAAACAATTTTCCAGGTCATTCTTTTGTCAACTTCTGCAAATTGCCGTTTGCAGAATATTTCTTGCCAAGTTGGTTAATGTATTTTTTCATTATTTTTTGAGAGAAATCAAACGCCTTTGTTCAGTTTTAAAAAACTGAAATGCTTGTAAAAACATGTCTGAATGCGGCACATGAAAACTGATACTGATCCAGGTTTCAAAGGGTCGAAGTTAGCCCCGGGGTGGAAGATGAGCTAGCAGTCGATGTACGCTACCTTCTGCGCTGCAATACGGTTAGCAGGTGTAGAAAAAGTAGAAAGGTAGA
The DNA here is from genome assembly GCF_008729295.1 of Plectropomus leopardus. Taxonomy (NCBI): domain Eukaryota; kingdom Metazoa; phylum Chordata; class Actinopteri; order Perciformes; family Serranidae; genus Plectropomus; species Plectropomus leopardus. The sequence goes on along the minus strand of NC_056464.1, from coordinate 17,932,123 downwards.
AAAAATTAAGACCTACATGAAACTGCTCTCAACAAGGTCTGTGGATTATCTTGAGTAACCAGGTCATGATTTCTGGAAAAAGACATTGCTGTTGAGTTTTCTTGCATTTACTTTTTGGATCTTTGAGCACCACAAGCTGAGCGCCATCTTGTTCCATCATATTGGAGAGAAAACAGACACCTCTATGACCGATATCTCTAATACTCTATCTATCTAGATAGATAAAAAGCACTACAGATAAGAGGAAAAATATGTAGTTTTAATTTTGTGGAGAACTGTCCCTTTAATGTAGGCAGATGTACACCGTAGCACCTGTAGGTGACTTTAAGAGCAGCAGGCGGTGTGAGTTTATTGCTGGTGGTGGGTTTGGCTGTGACTCCCATGCCACTGAACTCGTCATTGTCCTCCTCGTTCCCCGCTCCTCTCCTTCTGTCTGCAGCCCCGCTGCTGTTCCTGGAGCCCAGGGGCCGGTAGCCTTCCTCTAGGTCCACGGCATACAGGTCACCATCCAGCTCAAAGGACACAGAGCGGGCCCAGCGCTTCCTTGAGGAAGTCTTACTGGGTTTCATCTCTGAATTAGACGAGGCAGAGGGACCTGAATAAGATTAAAAAGAGGGCTGTGGTTTTGATGCTGAAGATCAAGATCCTTGTTGATGCAGACAGGTGACGACCAGCACACGACAAAAGAGAATGATGATATGAAACAAATGTTTCATGCACTTGATATCACATTCCAGGAATAATTATTTAATAATAATTAAAATAAATATTTGTTTCTTTCAAGGCCCTCCGATTGAAGGCTCACTTGTCAACTCTGATCCACCACTTGATGGCAGCACAAACATGCTCACCTGATCTCATGAATACTTCAAAAGCTGGTTATTTTAGCCCGAGATTAATGGCCCTGTTTGGCAAGGCTTTGTAGGCTACTGCAAGGACATTTCAAAGTAAAGCACAAGTGTCTTTCTGAACAAAATCAGATCTATTAATAACAACCAGAACAATGGTACATGTGTGTGACAGGAGGAACTTACTTTTCTTGGTGGGCAGCCTCTTCCTCTTCAGGACGGATGTTTTGAAGCCCACGTTGTTGCAGACACAGCTGTCGGAGTTGGACGTGGGAGACAGCTGAGAGGCACCGCTGGCCATCAGAGCCTGCATACGTGGGGCATAGAGACTAGCCATGCCCTTGCACTTATACAGCCTCAGCTTGCCAGTCGGGTCCTCCACACACTGCCACTTCTGAAACGAGGCAGAGGAACATTTCATGACGTTTGGTCTTTAAGCTTGCACAATAGCAGAGCATTGTTTTTGATGCACAGAAACCCACTGATTTAAAACCTAGAAAAGTCATGGAATTTCACACTGTTGTTTATCAGGCCTGGAAAAGTAATGGCATCAATAAAAATCACTGAAAAATTTGGAAAAGTCTTTTGTGTGCAATGAAATTAGTGGTTAAAGTAATCAAATTCATGTAAAATAATGGCAAATTTATTTATTTGTAAATTAACTGTTAACATAACGTAGCTTTATATGTGTCGACTTAGGGCTGCATGATGTATGTCTTTATTGAAAGACGTGCAATTTTAGTACGGTAAATGTTATGGAAAACAGGTTCTCATTTTCCATGACTTATAGCAGTCAGGCCTTCCCCTTTAAGACAGGTTATGTAGATATATGATGTACGGCGGCGACATTTGTTATTAGAAGCAAGACTCTCCTGTGTGCGTGATTGTGGAAAAGTACCGTAACTAGGCTGGCAAGACGGCAGGCACTGACGCTTTTACAAATGGAAATTTTATTATGTTTCCTTGAAAAGTCATGAAAAAGTTTTGAAATTTTGTCCATGAAAATGTGTGGGAACCCTGCTTATTGCATTATGCTCAAATTCCCTAAAAAGACCTCTACTCGTGCTCTTAAAACCAGCTGTTCTTCCTGCATCCAGCTCCGTCATTTGATATGACAGTGGACGCAAAGATGAACTACAGCCTGAATTTCGCCTCAGTGTAGCCAGAGAGCGTTCTCTAGATGCGCCTGAGAACAGAACTTCATGTTCTCACTGCTTGTATTGCAAACTAGCTACGCTTCCAACAGCGAAAATGGCATCCAAAAATATGAATGCAGAAGATGGACAGGGATACTTTTAAAGTGTTTTGGCTGATTAACTGTTTTAGCTGTATTCATTAAAGCCAGAGTATATGGTTACAGAAATGCAGCAGAAAGAAGCAGACGCTGCAGCTATGGCCAATGAGGACCTGTTGGTGCTTTTGCTTGAATTAACCTTTTATGTCAACAGAAACTGAATCATTCTGCTGCCGAGAATTTCAGCATGGGCAGGCTTTGTTTGATGCTGTTGCCCACGCCAACCCAGAGAGAGCCTGTGTGTACGTTACTATGAATGAAAGTTTCGCTCCTCACTTGGACAGAGTTGTGCTGGAGACCGTCTTTAGGATCCCAAAGAAAAAGTGGAAAATGCAACCGATACCAGTGGGGCCCACTGGTGAGTATTTTTCTCAGAAATTGGAATTGGGGAATGTAAAAAAAAAAGAAGAGTTGTTATTTCCTACTGGTTTTAGACTACAGAGCATCTGTGTTGTTATTTTGTTACTTTCACAGGAGTAGGGTACACTATGATTTGTCTAACAAAGTAATAGCCATAGGGTAGCACGCATGCAATGCATCCTGGTATTGCTTGCAGGGAGAACTCAGCTTCCTTGTTTAAGATGGCATGTGCTGAAACATTTATTGCATAAATTTCCTCATTTATCATCAAAACCGATTGGACATCCACATTAAAGGTAGCACATTTTCCCTTTAAAGTGCAAAAAATATTTCACACCAACAGTATTAAAATATTCTTAGTCTTGTTATTCAGATTTTTTTAACAAATCAAAGGGCTCTTTACACACATATACTCATGCACACACGTTATACTCAGCGCACTTCATTTTGAAGGATTAAAAAAGGGGACTTTGATGTCAAATTGAACCCTGAGAGGACAATGACTGCATATTATCCTCAGTAAACTGTCAAGCAGATTGCAAATTATCACCCAGCATGAGCTACACTCCCTGTTGCTCCCCTGAAACTTAAATAGCCTCTCTTTTTTAGCCCCTCGGGTCAGGTACCTGTCCTGGCTGCTGGCAGGAGGTCTGGTACTCTGCTTTCTGGCACAGGTCCTTCACCCGCTGGTATTTTGGCAGGAAATTCTCCTCTTGGGCCATTTCCTTCCCATCAGCTCTCTTGTGCGGAGGCTTCCTGAAAGAACAGGAAAACACATGCAGTCTTTTCCAGCCAACCAAAGACAAGGGGTCTGATGTCACCAGAAGACAATGCTTGGACTGAGAATGTGTCCTGCAAAAGGTCAATCAATAAAACATACCCTCTCTCCACCAGAAAAGAATCTCTCCATGTTTTACCCTTCCTGTTCAACTGGAACCTGGAAAATGAATAAGAAGAAATGAGAAATCCTGTCAGACCCCCTGTGATATTTGCACTGAACAAATATGCATTACATTTTAAATGCCATCCTGGTGTGGCACTGAAAGAAAAGTGGTCTTACAGTTTTATATTTAGATTGTGGATTTCATTATGTCCAAGAAAATACCAAGAGCAGAGTTTTAGTAAAACTTAACTAAGTCCAGGCACATTACTTTTATGCACATAGCCATCCAATTTTCAAGATTTTAAATGTCAGTCTTGAATTGTCTGTTGGGACACTAAGTAATATAAATGTGTGTGTGTGTGTGTGTGTGTGTGTGTGTGTGTGTGTGTGTGTGTGAGTGTGCGTGAGAGTGTGTGTGTGTGTGTGTGTGTGTGGTCACCTATTGACTGGCCTGTCTGTGTCCAGCAGCTTGAGGATAGACTTGCCATCCATTTCTGCAGGGATATCAACGCCGGCCATGTCCAGCAAAGTTGGTGCCAAGTCAATGTTTAACACAATATGAGGATTACTGCAGGGGAGCAAGAATAATAGGATGTTTTCTTTTTTTTTGGCAGAATAAAATGATCACAATGTCATAAATATCACACATACTATTCAAACACAGAACCTTGACATCAGATTGGTAAATAAATAATTGGGATGCCACGCTGAGGAAATGTTCCCACCTGTTAATAAACTTGTTTCAAACCAGTGTTACTGATTACACCGCACATTTTACAAGAAAATATATTCAATAATGACGCTCATTATCTGTAGGGCATCATATGAAGCTACTGCTAATGTAAACTGAACATTTCCTACTGCTGCAGCTTCACATTAAAAGCTTTTAACTGGTGAAACACGTTTTATTATTGAGTAGTTACAGGAAAGGCAACGTGCAGTACCGCTATCATTCATCAAAAATTCATCCACACAACAACACAACAGTCAAACGTCACATTTTCTGAGAGCAAATCGATGGAACAGTCAGAGCAACCACAGTGAGCTGTTAGACGAAGAGCAGGCGAAAGGCTGCACTCGTCCAGCGGAAAGAGGTAACCAACTCTTTTTCCCTCATTAACATTGTCAGGTTTCCCATGAGGGGTCGCCAGCAGCCTGGAAGGCAAAAAAAAGCACCACCTGTCTTTTAACCACAAGGCGATGATGACAGAGCAAAACCCAGGACAAGATGTAGCTTCCAGCGACAATCCTTGGCCACATCTGGCCACAATTTTTATACCAAAATCTAAAAAAGCCAACAGTTATGCAGATATGAAGCCTCCCAAACAACACTGAGACCTCTGCTTTTACAAAATCTTCTTCTAACCTTTGCAAGCGCACTGACCCTAAGTTGCACATAATGTAGGTGAAAATGTAGGTAGCTGGTTAATGTAAACATACTTTGTTCATTTTGTGCTGGCTCGCACACCCTAAAAATTATTAAAATGGAAAGTAACTTCCACTTTAAGTAATTTCTCAACAAGGCAGCTTTCCCATTTCCATAAGTCATTTTTTAATGGGAGTAATTGTACCTCTAATTGAGTATAGATTTTCAGGACACTACCCACCACTGGTAATATGACTCCTGCTACTCTGACCTGTGACTCAGTGAGCAGACACTTTCATTTTATAATGGTAGCCTTCATTGTCTGACTAAGTATTGATAAAAAAAACCTGAAATGATTGTGGGAGCATAGGACAAGTGATGTAACAGCAGTAAGGGTCACGTCTAATGAAATACAAAAAAGTTTGCGTTACTCACATGGCACCTTGCTCCACGTTAGGTCCTCGTACGTAGAAGGGAACCCGGATATCAAACTCATAAGGCATTGATTTGCCCTTGACCAGACCAAACTGCCCAATATGGTAGCCGTGGTCTGAGGTGTAAATGAGGTAGGTGTTGTCCAGTTCTCCTGTCTCCGCCAACATGTTATACACCTGCGGAGGGGGATATAATCCACTGAACACTCACGCAGTGTAAAAAGTTATACTTCATGTTTGATAGCTCAACTCTCCTGTGCCAGTTTCAAGAAAAAGGAATTGAACAATTTACCAAGTGTGTCAGTGAATACATTATGCAGTCCCAGTCAGAAAAAGCACAGATCTCTCAGGACTTAAGGCTGTCAGATGAAATGTGTGTGAAAGTGTGTGTGCGTCTCTGTTTAAGTGTCTGTGTCTGTTTTAGTGTTTAAGCATATGTCTATCTGCCTGTGTGTCCGCCTACCTTCTCCACACTGTCATCCACAGACAGCAGGGTCTGCATCCTCCTGCGCTGCAGCATGTTGGTGAACTGCATGTGGACGGGCTTCATAGCTCCAGTGTAGCGTAGGATCCAGTGTTTGTCTAGGTTAGGGGCATAGTTGTAGCTGGGTGTTCTGAAAAATGCAGAAAAACATCAAGCTAAACCAAAAAAACTGTATGTGTTGTATTTGATATTAACACATCTTGAAAGAAGAAAATAACTCTCCACACCTTTGCATTTATTTGTTTTTTCCATCTTTACACATGTGAGTTTCATATTCTAAAGCTGTAAATTGGATTATAGTGTGTGTACAGTTACATTGTGCATTCACAGCAATATCCTCTCAGCAATATCCTCTGCCTGTGTCTGCTGCTGATGTCGCCTATCTTTTTCTCTCTAAAGTAGCAAGAAAACTGTTTATGCAATGCTAAACTGGAGGTTATATAAACAGTGTAAAATGCGAAGTGCTGCAATCGATAGGCCCGTACGCAGTGAGCACAGTTTGATCAATAATTAACTCCGAGGCATATGGAACTTTAATTATTTGAGAATAAACACTGCTAAATAGCTAATGGGATCCTAGAAGAAAATATATTTAACGTTTAAAACGGATCGATTTGACTTTTAAGAAATGCTAATGTCTCACAGCCTGGTCCACAGTGGAAACTCTAATGTAGTGTGAAGATATGTCTGCAAGGAGCCAAGGTGAGAAGAAGGTCTATCACCAGAGGAGTGCAGGACTTTTACTGCATCTCTCTCTTCATTGTGTTGATAAGAGCGGAGGGAGACGGAGTGAGAAAAATAGCCACAGAAGCGCTCTCAGAAAACATCACCCGAGGGAGAGCAAATTTATGGAGAAAGAGCAATTAAAAGTTTGTACAGAGACACTGGGGCAGAATTTTCAGAATATTCTGTGTGTAAAGCCTGTGTGGCACAGGTTAATGATGCTGGAGGGATTAGATGAAGCAGGAGAGGGGTGTGAGGCGGTTGGAGGGAGGGGGCAGAAACTGCAGTCTCATTACTGGCCTTGGATCTGTCCCTGGAGGCCAATATCAGGCCTGCCATTAGCCAGCAGCACTAGACAGCCAGTCAGGAGCATGGAGGGTCAGAAAGACAAAGGCTGAAATGGTTGTGTGTGCACCTCTGACTGTGTGTGTGTGTATGTGTGTACATGACTAAATCATTAACTATGCATTAAACATACATCATTCATGCTCCTCTTTGATCATGGCTGACAAAATGGTACAAATTAGCGGGGCTCATTACAGTGGTAACGCTAATGTGAACAACGCATGAGCCAAATAAACTGGAGCGAAACACTGGCTATGTGTGGAGAGGGCTCAGCTGCCAAGAGCAAACTGCAGGCAGAGGGAGATAAGATCGAGCTGAGATTATGGAATTTGTGTCATTCTGGGTCAAATGAAAGAGAGCGTGAATGTGTGGATGACTCATGTGAGAAAATAGCTGTGGATGTGATACAGCTGAAAAAAATACTCTTGTGTTTGTCTGCTTTGTTCAGCATAAACCAAATTAGCCCGTATTGAACGGGCAAAGCCAGTGTAGCTCAAACTACCAAAAATTCCTTAAACAATCCCACAGCTTGGTTGATCATAAAGCTTGTTTTGTAATTTTGAAGCGTACTCATTTTCTTACATGTGGTGTGATGCATTGGGGAAGGCAGCGCTGTACTGCGGGGCGGAGTCCTCCGGGCCATGCGGAGCAACATGGCTCAGGACCATCATGACCGGACGGTGAGGGTACATCCTCTTAGACATGCGGAAGTAGTTGATGCTGTCATTGGTAATGATGTCTGTCAGGTAGTCCTGTGGAGCGAGCAGACATTTTCCATCAGACACTCAGTGAGTGACAGAGGGAGAGAAAGAGCAGATGTCAAGCCATCAGTACTTTGCATAGCCAGTGCCCATTACTGACCTGGTGTGTGTCAAAAAGGATTCCCAAGCACTACTGTATGACCACTTCATCTAAATAATGACAATATCATATCTGAATAATGGGCAACAGCGGACACACACACACACACACACACACACACACACACACACACACACACACACACACACGGTAATCTGCTGTTCAAATACGTTTGGGTACAGGTCACATTGGAACCAGGACTGGTAGCGAAAGGGTTGGGTACTGAAACCTACAACTGGTGCCCACTGGACTGTATCATAACGCAGATTTCAGTGCCTCACTTTGGTGCCAGATTGTGTGAATAGTGAGACAGAAAACGAATGAGAGCGGGAAAAATAGAGCGAAAGAGTACGCGTGTGAGTGTGCCGGTGATAGATATGCTGAAGCGAGCGGAGCAGCAAGTATGATGTTAAGTAGCAGTGCAGTGTGTGAACAGTTTAGGCTGTTTGTCAGTGAATAAGAGCTACAACTCCTCAAGACCCGAGACAAGCTCCGATGTCTTGCTTTTCACCTGGTGATTAAAGTAAAGAAGTCAGTGAGCCAGTTAGCTTCCCAGGCTCTCTTGAGGTGGGATGCTAAGGTGGACAAACTGTTTTCATTGTAGGTCAGTGATAACCATGTTTACTTCTGAGTTAGAAAGGCAATTAAAGATCCCAGATCAAAACTTATTTTGCTTTTAGTGGTCCTGTAACTATTATTTAGTGTTAAATTACTGTAGTCGGGTTTGGTTTATATACACGGTGAATTTTTTAATAATGCTTGTATGTATTTATCCATATTTATTTGTGTGTTTTTTAACCCTTTAAAAACCAAGCAAATGGCTTAATTTATCTCAAAAAACGGGGGAAGAAGGCAATTAATAATGGAAGAAGAAATTGCCTAAAAATTAGCTAAATAAATAATAGTTTTAAAAAATGTAAAAAGTACTAGAAAACTACCAGAAAATTAGTGAAAAACACAAATTCCCTAGAAAAAGTGCTTTACAGTAAAAAAATGTATTATCTTGTAACATAATATAAATTATGTTATATCTCTAGCATCTTTGTTTTCTACCTGGAGACATTTTAACCATAGCTTTTTTAAAAAAATATTTTCTAAATCTACTAATTTCTTGCAATTTGTGAAACATTTAATACCAATTTGCTTGTTGAAAAGAAGAAATAACTCCAAATTGCTCAGGGTTCAGAGGTTTAAGTACTTATGAAAGGTGCTTAAAAGCAGCACAGGGTTAAACTGTGACAATTTCCAGTTTAAATTAGCCTTTGCAATAAAATCAAATCTTTTCTTTAATGTCATTAACTATTTATTTAGAGCATTCAACACAACACACACAAAAAACCTTCTTTACCTCCCTCTCCCCTCCCAAAGCCGTCCCTACAATCTCCAACTTGTCACAGTCTGTCACCAGGGCATAACGTGAGAACACTGTTGTGCGTCTCACAGCAGGTGTTGTCATCATCGAGTTTTGGAAAGTGCAGCCACACTTACAACCACTTTGGGCTCACCACTGCGCTGACACACTGTCACTTGGAACAAGCTGCACGAGTGACACAATGTCGCTCTTTCTCTGTCTCTCTATACTCTACGACCCTTTCTCCACCAAAATTAGCATGCATATGACTTTTTTTTTTTTGGTGTTTTTTTAGATTTTTTGGGGGGGCATTTTCCCTTTATTGACAGGATAGTTTTAGATAGACAAGAAAGATGGGAGAGAGAGGGGGAAATGACATGCAGCACAGGGCCACAGGCCAGACTCGAACCTGGGTCGCTGCAGAGACCTCAGCCATATGGGGCGCACGCTCTACCTGGTGAGCTAGAGATCGATTTTTAAACACGGGAAAATCCATTGAAAACCAACTGCTTTCCCATCGCCAGCAGGCTCAGACAGGTATGCCTTTCTGTATCTCTTTGTTTCTCTGGTGTCTCGCATTCACAGTCAGAACGAGCCGGAAAACAGGTAAGTAAACAGTAAAAAGCAGAATGGAGGCCAGTGAAAATGTTAGGGAGGTTACTTCTTTTTCATATCTCTTATTTATGTAGTCTTTCTCTCACACTCAGTGCCAACTAAATTTTGAATGATGTTCGAGCGCTGCTTAGACGGAGAAACAAGGTATTTTGTGGCAGCCTGTCATTGCATATCACAGGCAAAGATGCTAAAATTTGTTCATTCAGCCGGGCAGTAGTATTTTCATCAACGCTTTTCCATTAAATGCAAAAGCTAGTTGTTGTGGGTGATAGTTTTTTGTCCAGTGGGAAAGAGGCTTAAGTTTCTCTCTCACCCAGATGCACCCTCAGATACAGAAATTTGGCGTAACTCGATAATACTGATGTAATGCAGTCACTACCCTTGCTGAGTTTGACCTACTGTTTGACCTTTTGCACCCTGATTTTTTTAGACCAGTTAAAAGGTGTAAAGGTTTAGTAAATGTAAATCTCTTTGCAAAGACAAAAACTACAATTTATGAATGCTTTTGATTCCTTTTAAGTTATAAACTAATGCTGGCACGATACCAGATTGTCACTACACGATTATCGTGGTCAGAAGAGGTCACAAAAATGATTATTTTTAATGCAATATCTATAGAAAATTACAAGAAAAATAAATATAGTTATTAGTCAAATTAATCTTCAGCTTTGTTTGTTGTACATTTCGTCAGTTTTTTTAGTAAATACAATTGTAGAGAGGTGAGTAGAGAGTCTGTAACTATCACTGGACAAAAACATACAAAAACAGTGATTACACCAGATGGTGTTTGGGGAGGGAGACGAAGTGAGAGCAGAAAGAGGTGAGAATGATTTGAGAGGCGCTGGATTAGCTACACAACTGTATCATATGTGTATTATTACCTTGATATAAATATTTAATTTTTAGATTTTTTGGGGGGGGGCTTTTTTCCCTTATTATGATAAGACAGCTGAAGTGTGAAAGGGGGAGAGAGAGTGATGTGCAAAGGGCCACAGGTGGAAATCGAAACCTGCAGCCGCTGCAGCGAGGACAGGGCCTCTGTACATGGGGTGCCCGCTCTACCAGATGAGCTATTGGGCGCCCGCTCTAGCAGGTGAGCTAGAGGTTGCCCCGACTGCTTCCATTGTCGGAATAAAAACATCTCTCAAAGCAATCTAAAAATTGGTTTCACTTTTATTTTAATGCCGGCAATCATTCTATGAAAGTAGATGTCATATCTCTCGGGTGGAGTGTATAAATACCTTTGAGTAGTCACTGCTGTGTTTTTCTCGTACTCCGTTCCTGCAGAGGGTGTAGTTGTAGAAGCGAGAGTTCTTCACCAGTGCTACCCATTCCTTCCAGCCAGGGGGCACATAGGAGCCATTGTACTCATTCAGATATTTTCCAAAGAAGGCTGAGTAAATAAGAGGCGAGCAGTACGTCAATTCTGAGCTCAACTGACATACTGAGTACCTGTTTGAATCTACTCTGACATTGTCAGACTTGCAGTGCTCACCTGTCCTGTAGCCAGAGTTATTGAGATGTACAGCGAAGGTGTGCGGTTCGTGGTGGGCCTGCCACGAGGGTGAGGAGCAGTTTTCATTGTTGGTGTAGGTATGGTGGTTGTGCACATACTTCCCCGTCAGGATGGAGGAGCGAGATGGGCAGCACATGGGCGTGGTGGAGAAAGCATTGGAGAAATGAGTGCCGCCCTTCTCCATGATGTGCCGAGTTTTGTTCATGGCCTGCATTGAGCCTGGAGGAAAACAGTGCGGGGGGGGGGGGGGGTGTAAGAAGGATAAGGGGGTGAGAGGAGATTCAAAGGCCATGGAGTGAAAGAAAAGGGACACAGGGGAATATAAAGCGGTTGGAGAAGAAAGAAAAGAATGAGAGACTGAGGAAATCAGAGTGAAAAATATAAATATAGGGCACGCGGGGTAAAAAGCAAAAATCATCATGGACATGGTAAGAAAAAAAGAGGGGGAGAAGGTAAATGAGGGAATAAATCTTTTTGGTAAAGTGTAACCCATTTGGATTCCTGTGTACTAAAAGCTTTTCAGGCTGATGGTGATTGTTTGGGGAAACAGATGCTTGACCATAAATTCCTGCTTTTCAATGGGAGTCTTCTCACTAGCGATCACAGGAGGACAAAGGATGTCACCAAGGCCATTATGCAGCCACTCCAGTCCAATACGCCACTAAAGGACTTAAGCGGGAAGGGAGATGGCCAGGGTTTGGCACCCAGACAATGGAAGCCATAGGCCGCCCTCATTTCATGCCAGCATTGGAGGAGTTGGCAAAGGGAGTGCATGACTTTGAGTGGGCCAGTTGTTATGGTGCCAGGAGGCAGCATTAGGCTGACTTTCCCTTGCTGATACTGTTGGATACACATGGAGAGAATACCTATACCCGTGGGACATGGACATAAAGCAAACAGAGAGACAGATGCACAAACACACAGCAAACACACAAACAGAAAAGGATTAATGGGAGGGAAATGTCTTACCCAGTTCTATATCCTGATCATCAGTGAGGATGAGGATGATGTTGGGTCGGATGTTGCGGTAGTGGCGGTCCCTCTGCAGGCGAGACCTGAGGCGATATCCAGACAGGTAGCCGGAGCCCTGGGCCACAGGAAGGATTCCCACCAGGACAAGAAGGAAGAGGAGAGGGAGAGGGGCAGAGAGCCCCCACCCTGCCATCTCGCTACCCTGCAGTCACCTCCTCGGTCCTTCGGAGTCGGCAGCGCCCTCACTCAACCTGAGAGATGTGGCACAGAGGGAGACTGATCAGAATGAAATGCACACACACATGGACACACACAAAACACAGTGAAAAATAGCAGATGCAAGCCTTGAACAGCCATTACAGGGTGCTCTTCCATACAAATGCACCCGTTTGGGCTGAGCTCAGCTCGTTAATCAATCATTAATGATGCATTAGAGTGGTGTCATTGGCTGGGTGTAATGATCTCTGGTGATGAGCACATGGCTGCCAGGCTGGGGCTAATGGGCCCGGGCCCAGGGCCAGCTTAGGACTCACCTCCCCCCTGAGGGGGTGAGGGTGGATGTGAGGAGGTGTGGGGAGCAGAGGTGAAGGGGAGAGACAGAAGAGGAGGGGATGGGAGGAGGATAATAAAGACAAGGGTCAATGAACAGAGTGACAATGTGAAGAGAGAGCAAGACTCCAGTTCTTAAAATGAGAAAACACTGACTTTAAATCATAACTGGTCAACATATGCAGCGTGAAAGAAAAAATGAAAGTATCTATGAAAAAGAAAGTGGTTAATATTAATGTGGCAATATCACCAAGGTCAATAATAGCAAACTGCCTCTGGATGTGAAGAAAATTGCAAAGTCTCTCCTTGTGTAAATTTAACATAACAATTAGAGTCAAGTACGTGTTAAACAGAGTTTTTTCATAATTAATCTCTACATGCAGTTCACCAAAATTACACTGCAATCCTATTAGTTCTGTAATAACTCCTCCTCATTAACACTATATCCCCTCTGAGTTTACCATGGCAACTACTGATTATAATCCCTTGCAGTCATTTAGAAGTATTACCTGACTATCAGGGCCTCAGTGCTATCTACAATTAAAACTCCAGGAAAGAATTGACTGTAGGATTTGTAACAAACAAAGCCATAGAAACAAGAGCATTGTTACTTATTTAAACATTTAGCTATATAACTCTAAAACATTATACCTGGCCATAATAAAAACAAACTACCGTAAAACTACAACTAAATATAGAAAAACTAAACCTTTCTAAAAAACTGAAACTAGCAAAACATGCTCTAAAAACTAAACTAAAATTAAATAGAAAAGTCAAAACTAAAATAAAATTAAAACTAATTGAAAATTCAGAACTATTACAACCGTGCAGCATATAAAGCAATAACCTGTCTTTTAAAATGTTTAATTTAGAAAGTGTGGTTTTGAAATACTGACTATTAAATATTAGATTTAATTAATTTTATATATTTTAAACCACATACCTTTTTACTGAGCTTTTATTATTCAATGAATATCAGAGGGCTAAAGAGAAGAGCTGGACTTCTGTGCCTATTTTATCATGACACATAATCAGAGCAGCGATACGCCTCAGTGACCATAATCATAAGCCCAGCGTACAAGCAGCAGCATCAATGCACCCACTGAGATGCTCCACTGTCTGTGAGGCAAGGTGGGGGTTTGGGCGTGTGTGTGTGTGTGTGTGTGTGGTTGTGAGTCCACAAGGAGCTCTGTAGCTAGAAGATGAAGACAATAACAACAACACAACGGCAACCTCACTCTGCTGGGACTGCAACTCGTCCTTAACGACAACCCAACCGGAATACAGTGCAATATGGGGGAATGAGCAGGAATAAACGAACAGATACACACGCTCAACCCTGCCTGGATGCACACGTTCACAACTGAGCCACTTATCAAAGACAAAATGAAGTCTTCAAAAGCAAAAATCTGAAATGTATTAAACATTTAAGGGAAGAGATGATTACAGAGGAGAAACTTCACTCTTCTGTCTAACATAAAGCTCCTCTCTGGTCTCTGCTGATGTCCACATTGTGCTCATTAAGGTCTTCCCAAACACCCACACATGTCCTCCATCCTCCTCCATCCACATCTTGCTTTGCACAAAACGCACACACAAATACACACCACGTGCATGTGAATATGCGCGCGCGCACACACACACACACACACACACACACACACAGAGGCAAATAAATCTGTAGAACAGCAGCTGTGATTGCTCTGGTTTCCTACTCCCAGGGCATGTGGTTCTTCCCCGGAGGAACACATGAGCTCTGACCCAGGGGCACTGTGCTGTTTGAAATTGTCCTTGCTTCTTTCTTGTGCTCTCTCCCTGCCCGCATCCCTCATTCATGTCTGGCATAGGATGAAAACAAGACACAAGCAATGAGGAAATCTTCAAGGAAAAAAAAAAAAACAGTGAAAGGACGACATGTATTTAACCAGCTCTGTTCGCTGTGAATAACCCATCACCAAAATGGATTCCACGACATCTCCGGTGAATAAAGAATAGAGTCAGTGTGCTCGAATTAAGACATACATCTGCCACTGGCTCCTCTTTCAGAGTGGTTTGTGGTGTGGAAGGCGCAGTACTTCCCCTTTGATTGTTGTTTACCCGTTCAAAAAGCTGATGTGGGCAAAACCCGTCAGGGAGGAGTACCAAATATAGTCCTGATTTACAGAAAACATCCAGTTCGATTTTACATGCTGGTCTATCAATAGAAGAGTATTTAAATGTTGTGTTATTGACATGCCACGGTGGTGGATATTTTCGGACATTATTCCCATGAGGCCTCCTCCTTCCCCCGATACTGAGGACTAATTGGATTTCCAGGCTTTTATCAGCTCTAACTGACACATACAGTCCCTTTCTTTCCAGTGTGCTCTCTTTCTCTGTCTTTCATCTGCCCATATTGTTTATCTCTCCGGGTGGCAGATGCTACATGAAACTGCAAAGAAAAAGGAAGAAACCATAACATCAAAACATACAGAAGCCATTATACCTTGAAGAGTATGTGTGGGAAAAACAGAGATGGACAACCATTAGAAAGCAGCAGTAGCCAAGCTGTTCTCCATCAAACATGACCAACATGATGGTTTTTACGCATTCATAATGCAAGACGAGTCATGTTGTTTCTGTAAACTGGGATGATTTAGGGCTCGTTTTCCTGACAGAGCTCTGCCCACATCAGCTCTTTGCACTAAGTGAACTGCGAAACGACAATGCTGATTCAGCCCGACAACACAGAATGAAAGAGGATTTTTTGCCATTTAGACAGAAGCACAAGACAACATGAGTAAATATAACTCTCAGCAAAACTCATTAAATGCTGGGGGCTCAGAGAGGAAGGGCTGGGGAGTAAGCTAGCAGAATATGAGATCACAAGGAATAAGCTTCTAAAAGCATGTTTGAGGAACAAGGATCGTCTAAGGTTATACTAATGCCAAGTGATGCCTGGAAGTCAGAACAGAGAAGGAAAGTTTTGCTCCTCAGTCATTCGCTTGTAAAGAGGCTCTAAGAGACAGCAGCACTGCATCACCAGATGAAAACTTAATGCCATCCATCTTTTATTGAAACAACTGAATTATAAATGCCGTGACAACAGAGCTGGCCATGTCACAGCATGGGCATGATGGTAAGATGGTAGCAAGAGTGGGGAGATGAAAACACACACCAGATCGACAGACAGATAGGTTACACTGCCCAACAACATGCATCTGAACTTCACAGTTCAAGTGAGGAAGCTGAGAGAGCGCTTGATAAATCTTCCAAAGACGTTGCAGAGGCGTTAATGTACTTTTTCCCTATAAATAAAACACCTTGGGCTTTGAAACAGGCATAAAGTCTGATTCATCCAATCTGCAGCCCCCTGAGAAGGCACGAAACACAGAATATGAGAAAACCGAGGAAGAAAAAAATACAGACATTTATTACATATTGAAGGCAGACGAGTCATGGCGTACACTTGCAATTTAATCAGCTGTGTCTCATAATGCATATGAAATATGGAGGAGAAAGCCCACAAGCTTGAAGCCAGACTCCTGGATTCTCTATCACAAATGCTCTGGGAAGAGATGGAGAGAAAAAGAGAGTGTGAGAAAGGGAAAGAACCTCTAGGCATACAGTCTGGAGAGAACAAAGCCCGAGCACTTCCATTGCAGATGGATTTTTCCCAAACATGAAAACTAGATTCACAGTCCGTGGTTTCCATATAAAATAGAACAGAATAAAACTGAATATAGTAGCAGAGAACCTCCAAATCTCCTCTGCGTTGTTCTTGATGCAGGAATTTGCCATCCACTGTATTCTAGTGCTGGTAAACATAAAGGAAGTGGCCAGGGAAGTTTAAATAGACACATCCAGTTCTGAATGTGGCCCGCTGCAACACTATCAAGCCGATCCCTTTGGTCATAATTGAGGCTGGCAGGGCTTTGCTAATGTGTGACTTTGTTCCCATTGGCTTGCCTGGCTCTGAACAGAATGTGCAAAATCTCCAAGGACCCTTGAATTTACCAACAAAAGTTGGCATTCAGATGCAAATTCTGCAACGGCATGCATCTATGTGAGAGTAACTTTCTCTCAGAAAAGTTTATGTGTGTGTGTGTGTGTGTGCGTGTGTGTGCATGTGTGTGCATGTGCATGTGTCTGAGTATGTGTCTGGTGGAAGGAGGGGTTTGCAATTCTCAATACAGTAGGGAATGCTTTTTTCATGATAATAAGAAGCCATGGTTTGTTGCCATCCTTCATCTATCATTCTCTGCTTGCAGATTTTTGCGCCACCAGCAGAATCTGGAAAAACACAGCTGCAAAATCAGTCTTTTAAATCAGGTTTATCAATTCCATGTTCTTTGCGAATATGAGCAGTTTCCTGTCCTTTTGACCCTGTAGTAGAGGTATGGTCAGAAATGCAATAACTGAATTTTGGGCCATTTGGGAGCAGCGGAAACAAGATGTGATCACAAAATTACGTACATTTACATGGACAAAATTGTCCATTTTTTGACACTTATTCTGAAAAGTGCAATATTTCTAAGAAACTGTTTACATGGCCAATAAAAGAGGAATATTCCACTGATATCCCTGTTTACATGCAACCAGGCATACTCTCATTAAGATGCCCTTACATGTTGTTTATCACATCAAAATATGGAAAAGTAGAACAGCTGGAGCTGCTTGTCATTTTGCTTCTTTGACTCAAAATAGGATTTTTTTTCAGTTCCCTACCAATGGTGGACTTGCTGGACCATGCAAACTCAGCCTTCTTTCATTCTTTCAGCCACTTTCTTGAAATGTTATGATATCTGTGCATATCCAAAAATGTGTTGATATCAAAGTCTTATGTAATGTTCTACAGCAGGTGTGTCTCCTTCTGACCAGAAATATAGGCTTTTCTTTTGGGCATTCATCTCTACCGCTTTGCAAACTGTTGGCAAGTTGGCTTGTGTAAAATGTATAGAGAATGCACAGAGCCGGCCATAAACAGACGAGAGGCCGTGTGTAACAAACTGCAGTAAAGAACGCAGCTGAGATGCAGCTTCTAAATTGGCTGTATACATGTTCAAATAACAGAATATGTTGTTTACATGACCCGCATCAAATTCAGAATATTGTCAAATGTGGAATAATCGAGGAATACTAGTGTGCATGTAAGCGTAGCCATTGACATATTACCAGCTTTTAAGTTGATGTTGACGGTAAAAAGTTATAGACAACATTAACATTAATTTGAAGTCGTGTTCCTGCTTACTTGATAAATATAGGTCAAATATTCACTCTCCTTTTAGCTACGTTTTTGGTCTCTACCAACTCTTGAGGGAAGAGTCTCTGGCTCTTTAGCTGCTAATTGTTCCATTATGTTCACCACCAGCTAGCCTCGAAGGCTGCATTCACACTAAATGAGGCATTGGGGCAAAAATGCCAGTCCTCCAGTTCATTTGAAAGTCAGCAGGACATCTAAACTACGGTGGTGAGGCCTTAGGGGATGCTGGAGCCTGCGGTGAAAAGTTGAAATGCAATGCAATGACACGTGGCCAATCACATAACCTGCAATCACACCTCTTTTGTAACTGTAGAGATATTACAGTAATGATAATCAACAGGAATTCTGCAGATCTTTAAAGCCAACAAAACAAACTCACCGGAGACAAATACTGAGTCGCTGAGAAGATGAGATTGGCTTTCTACAGTTGGTCTCTTCTCCGCCACAAATGGGCCATTTAAGTGACACTCCAACTCTGCTGCTAAACACTGCGGCTATTTGCCCCAATGCCTGATTTGTTGTGAGTGCAGCTGTACTGTGTCTGTGTGCTGTTTGCTGCTGAGTAGGTGGTGCAAAGAAGATTTTAGAGCTTTTTCACTGAAAATGTCTCTCTGCTGCGGTCACACACGATGCAGGAAAATTTGCTACAAACCTATGTAGAGCTAAGGAGAGCTGCAGTTACAGGTGATAATTGTATGTAGGTTATCACTACCAGCAACCCCTTTCTAAACCAAACTAAAACTAAACTTGGTAAAGCTTAGGGAAAGACCGCCATCACGGCTAAAGCGTAATAGGTGAACTGTTGGTAAGAGTTTCATAATGATATTTATGATTAAAAAAAACAAACCAAGCTTTCTGTTTTAAAACACTTTGCTTGCCTATCAAATATCTCAACACCTGTCCCTTTACTTTGATCTGTTCTGTATAAATGTTCATGGTTTAGTAATGAATGTAAACATGGGTAGTTTTGAGCTGGTTCCACTGGTGAGCAATGCAGTCCTTTCTCTGAAGAGGACAGTCTCTTTAAGCTTCCTGGTAACGCAGACTTCTCTCCCAATGACCTCTAAACCACTTATCAATAAACAATGACTCCGGTAACAGGTCAGCACTGTCCCCTCAAAAATCTCCAGTCCCTGGCTGATAACCCTGAAATCATATTCAATAACTCTCCAACTGCTCTCTGAGTTAAAATAGTGCCTGCACATCCTTCTGACAAATGTGCCTTTACTTCCTAATAACTAACTTTAATAGTTGAGAATGACAAGAGATAATGCGGTGGCTGATCCCATTCACCGGGAAGATTTAATTTAGATTTCCCTCAGGTTCTGATAAGCTTGGTACTCTGCAGACATTTAAGATGACAGTCAGAACCTGCACAGCAATTTTCTGTTTGAATACGCAGACACAAAGAGCAGTGGTTAGACTTTAAAAGAGAGAAAATGAGATTTGTGCCGCGATGAGGAGACTCGAGTGTGAAATGTTTCTTTTTGCCATTACTGTAATACGGTTTGCCTCTCAATTTGTGTATTTCTTCTCTTGTTTATACATTATTTTCTTCCCTAACCTTTGATTCCACGTGGAATGTGCTGCCCAGACAGTGAAATATGAACGAGTGTAATTTTAGTACTTAACACATCATTAATCCTGCAGTGAGTCTGCTGCCCTGAGAGACAGGGTGACAGCGTGATGTGTTCAGGCTGGAAAGCTCTCGTATGTTCAAACTCTCTCTCTCTCTCTCTCACACACACACACACACACACACACAGAGCAGCTCATCTTACATACATTTTTTTACTTGTTTATATATCTTTTTCCAGGAGAGGAAAAATGATTTTTTGCTGGGTACCCCCACCTAGATTTCATTTATCTATTGGCCAAAAGTACATGGACACTCCTGGAATGGGGCTTTTTCTAACTTGGAAAAAAACGTACACTTGTATAGCGCTTTTCTAGTCGTTCAACCACGCAAAGCGCTTTCACACTACTTGTGGCCAAGGCTACCATACAAGGTGATACCTGCTACTCAGTTTTTAAACATTCATACACAATCACATATCAATGGAACATCCACTGGGAGCCCAATGATACTTTGGCATACAGATTTTGATTAGTGGGCAACACGCTCTATCCCCTGTGCCACAGCCGCTATGAAAAGGCACCTGAGTTCCACACAAGTGAAGAACTTGCCTTTACAGAGTCCTGACCTCAACCACGTTCATTACCTTTGGGCTGAAGTGGAACACCATCTGTGAACCAGGTCTTATCGCCTGTCACTGACCTCACTACAGCTCCTGTGGCTCAAGGGGAGCAAATCCTTATAGCCAGGTTTGAAAATCTTGTAGAAAACCTTATGGCAGCTTATTAATGCTCATGGTTTTAGAGTGAGATCTCCAACAATCACACTTAGGTGCATTTACAGGTGTTCACACACCTTTGAGCATGCAATGTACATGTTTCCTTCGTCATTTTGAGATGGTGCAATAATATTCATGAAGTAGTATGTAAGTGAAAGTTACATGGAAGTAGGGTAATGAACAAACTGATAAATTATAAATGCAAAGAGCCACAGTAGGAGACTGTCCTCAGAAGTCATCTTCTGGTCACGCTATATTTTGGAAGACTTCCTCACACAGTTTGAGCTTGGTGCACACACACAGGGACGAAAAATCTTCTCTATCTTTGCAACTCTATAATCCACAGGGCCCATTATCTTTTAAATGGTGCGAGTGATGGAATACCGGGTGAATAGCTTGGTGGAAAAAATAAGAAGGCAAGGAAGAGAGAGAGAGAGAGGGAGGGAGAGAGGTAGGAAAAGAAAGAGAGTGTATGATGGTGTCAGTTCAGACAAAAGACCCAGTCATGATGTGTTCTCGCTTGAGAACAAAGAGCTCTGACAGACTCCCCGGGTCTGTTCTGTTGACTATAAATGTACCCCATACACACTCTCATACACACACACACACGCAGGCAGGGCGACAGACAGACAGACAGACAGACAGACAGATAGACAGACACACAAACACACCCACATTCTGCAAATCAGACTTCAAACTTCTCTCTCCAACAAGGGGACATAAAAGGAGAGAACAGCAGTTAGGCTAATTATCTCTGAATCTGGAGGAAATGAACTGCATTGTATTGTTGTATTGTTCTGAAAACTGTTCGGCCCCGGCAGCATTAGAGGGACATCACACAGCTACTGCCTTCCTTTTTGTCTCCTCCAGGTTTAACTAAATAACTCAGTGAAGATATTCTTCATAATGAGCTTGGAATGCAGCCACACCACAAATAACTAAATCAAAACCTGCTGCAGTCAGGATGTTTTGGTGACTGAATACTGTCTCCATCTCTACAGATGCTAGTTTTCTCTTTCAACCACACATGTCCACTTCGCTCATGCTCTCTGTTACCAGCAGCAACAGAGAGGCATGTAGGGCTTGCGTGGTGGTCTGCAGGTTTTTTGGGGAGGCTTCAGTCAAGGTCCACGGCAGGGTCACGGCATTTACCCCTCCTTCTCTGCACCCTTGCAGTACACTCCAACAGAGCCTAAAGAAAACACGGAGGTGTTAGAGAAAACACAAACAGAGCCCCGATTGTCCCTGACTTGGGTGCAACCCCCCACAGCCCCACCTCCAGGGGTTTAAGACCAAGAGAATGAGCAACTGTCAATGGTGTTTTGTAAATACGTGGCTGTTTTCACTTCAGATGGGTTTATTCTGATGTCAGAGGGAAATGCGCCTGCTTTGCAGTCTGCCAGTGTCCTTGCCTTTCCTGTCCTATTGAGGTTTGTATGGGAAAGCCATTTGTGGTGCATCCGAAAGAGCGGCACAATTGCCAGCTCCTTTGAGACAGAGGTTGACAGCTGAAACAAGTGAGCAAGCTGGTGGACAGGGCAGCCCGCTGAGTGATGGCTGTTTCTTATTGGCACTTATTGACCAGAGGCAAAGCCCCCCTACAGTGTGTCACATCTCAGCTAAATGGATTACAGACAAATCAGCCGGGGCCGATTGTTCCACAGACCTAACTACCTCACTGAGACCTCAGTGCAGCCAAGTGACTTCTGCATGACATTGTGCGGCTGCCGCATCAATGAGAATTTAAACATCACTCAAAATATGATCTACTAAGGACTGCATAATAGGGCTGGGCGATAAAACGATAGCCACACTTATCTAAATATAATTTTTATTTGATAGTGATATAAAAAATGTTTGATAAACCCTCCATACAAATAAACCACCACAGGCCTGTAGAAGGGGGCAGTAATGCACCCTAAATAACAGTTACTACCCGCCATTAACCAGAGGAAGAAAACAGAGCAGCAGCCTTAGAAGAAGACGACGAGGGGACAGGCCACTACAGCATACAGCAATGTTGCCACATTCATCATGTGCATAAAGTTATTTATAGTATGATTGTTTTTAACGTGACTAAAGGTAATGTGAACTTTAACTTTCATACATTAGCATTAGCATGATTTCTGCCTCGATCACATCAGACAGACTTTCATTGCTACTTCACTATTGTCAAAGTCCGTCTTTTGTTATTGTTTTAATTGAGAAAGGGCAGAAATTAATACTGTGGGTGTAAAACTTACACAGAAAATACTGATCACAGTTGCAATTTCTGTCTTGTTTATTTATCTTGTTTCTATTGTCGCTAAAACACATACAAAATGGTTTAAACTGTTTGTCCAAAGTGTTTGACATGCCGCTGACCAGGATTAAGATTTTTATGTCTATTTATTGTATTATTTAATAATGTTATTTTGATTAAAATTGTTTTTAATCTAGCCCTGCAATACTCTGGCGACCTGTGCAGGGTTTACCCCGCCTCTCGGCCAATGACAGCTGCGATAGGCTCCAGCGCCCCCGCGACCCTGACGAAGACAAGTGGACAATGAATAAATGAATGAATGTTTTTAATCTACCTCAGATTTGTGAATAGTCTGCTGTTTGGAAAATGTTTGTCATGTTTCTTCAACTTTCCCTCAGAAAAAAAATCTGCCTTTGAACTTAAAAGAAACAATGACTTGACTTTTTTGGTAGATAATTATGAATATTGACCAATATCAAACTTTTACTGTGACAACATTTTTAGCCATGTCGCCCAGCCCTGCAGCATAATACTAAATACTAATCTTGACGGGGGAACATTACTTGGATGCACAAAGTGATATTTATCTGCTCGGGATAATGTAATTATCCCTCTAAACAAAGCTGTCTGCCTCTAGTTAACAAGCAGCACACGTGTTGGTAAAATTAGATCATGTTCCACGGGACTCATAGATTTTAAGCTGTCATTTGTTGTGTTTTAATTACATGCCATTTCTCTCCCATCATCAAATTAGCACCTGCAGTGGGGACTGCTCCTAATGGCCCTGACTTAATGATGATTACAGACAATATCGGTTTCAACTTTCAGTAAACAACTGCCGCCAGCCCGCTGAATAAATTACTGCTCAGATAAATCAATACACTGGCTGGAAGTTACAGTTCAGCTGCTGAAAAAGTGATCACCACTGCAGACTGGGGATTTTTTAACTGGACTAACAATAGTATAAGAGCTATTGTTAGTTGCAGAGGGATGTTTTACCCTGGAGTGGTGGAAGTCTGTGGGCTCCGTGAGGACCATCTTCTCTGATGTTAATAATACCCCTGGGGGTTGGAGAGGCGACGACCACTTCTTTACTTCTTCACTCCGCCCATTCTCTGTCCTAACCCCCCTACCCCTCGCTAGCTGGCTTTCTCCTGGCCCTTTTGTCGGCGGATTACTGGGGGTTTAGAGACGCACACACTGATCCCTCCCTCCCCTATCAGAACCACACAGGGGGTTAAGACTGGAGCAAAGAGGGGAGACCTCCACACAATGATCTGAATTACAGAGGATTTCTATGTATGGCCACTTATATTCCCCCCATTTGCTCTACTCAAAAATCACCCCAGAGCGCTATTCAGCGTTTGTGGTTTTCCCAGCAGGAATCTTGGGATATATGCCAGAACCCAGAGCAGTTTTTGAATCTGTAACAACACCTACAGAGTTCAGAGCAAGTCTTTTTTTTAAACTAAACTCTTTGTCTTTTGTTTAATTTAAGCACAAACATGTGTTGTAATCATCCACGATAAACGACCAACACAGAAAATACCCGCGGCAAACAAACAAGCCTCAGGTGAAACCGCAGCAATGTGTAATTGTGCGCAGTCAACACACACAGCCCACATCATCAGTCCATATTGTGAGAGAGCACAGGCTGTCTCCTCCTCTACAGGTCGGTATCCATCTCTCTCTGCCTTGTCCCCTGGACAGCTGCCCAGACAGCCCATCTGTCTGTGCTGACCTGTGTTTGGGACCATGGGGGGAGCCTAAGTGGTCCATGAAGGGGGTCTTTGGCATGTTGCCTGCCCGGTAATGACAGTTAAGCTGCCAGCGGCTTGCCTAACAGCTCTGGAGGTCTCTCTGTGGTGCTACAGTATTGATATTGTATCGGGTTGCAAAGGGCTTGGCAGCCTTTTAATGAGAGCTCAGATTGATCAGGCAGTAGTGGCTCTCCCCTTACTGTACATGATGCTCATTGGCTCTCCCTGCAGACCAGGTCCCCCTCTGATCTGTATCACTGACTGAGGAGGGAGACAGACACGTTCATGCCTACATGGTACAGGACATGGTAACATGCTTGCACATGTCATGTACAAATGAAGAAATGTAAAAGATGTCAGGAGGGAATTAAAGTTAATAGTAACAGTAACTAAAGCCATTTTCTCATACTCAAGACAATGTCCGGAGGTTCAGGTCCAAACATTGTCTGGAGTTTTCCTTTTGCATATATGGCACACAATTGTGTCTGAAGCGTTCTCACCTACTGGAACTATTTCGTTTGGTTTAGTCGAGGGATGGCATATAGGTAGACTGTGCAGGAGGCAGTGCATGACATGGATCACGTAGCCGGTTCATAAATTGATCATTAACAACAGAGTCTCTTGCCATTCATTAATTTGTCTGACCATTTCGGCTTAAGCCCTTACTGACTGAAGTTCCAGAATCTCGTCAGCTCTGCAGTTAGACATTTTTGTTGCTGTTTCTGTGTAATTTACCCTTTTTCTTCACCCTTCAGACGTTTGGGTTAAATTGAGTTTCATGCATGCTGCATGATAGAAACTTCATCAACACGCCCGCTAACTTGCTGTAAATTCTGCTGACAATTACCTGCTTTATTCACACATGAGCTCAGTCTGACATGACATGGACTTTGTACAAGCTGGCAAGGTTAAGTCTGCTTAATGTCCGAGCCAACTGATATGGACATTTGCTTTCTCACATACAGCTCCTCCACGTAATGTCTACATATTTTCAGGATTGTAGTGCATATATGAAGGAGATTTAAATAGTCACAGTCAGAAGTATTTGCTTTAGTTACAAACATGCTCCGCCTTGGAGCATCATAACGGTTCAGGTGGCTGTGGTGATGGAGTCTGTTTGCAACAGCTAAAACAAATTGTTATGGGACTCTATCGGTCGCCAGACTCATCAAGTTTAAAATAGTACTGGCAGTAAACTTTACAAGAACATAATAGAAACTTGAAATTGACTTCTAAAGTAAAACAAAATTGAGTTTTAGTCTGCATGTTGTTATAAAAAGATCA
Source organism: Plectropomus leopardus (assembly GCF_008729295.1). Classification (NCBI taxonomy): domain Eukaryota; kingdom Metazoa; phylum Chordata; class Actinopteri; order Perciformes; family Serranidae; genus Plectropomus; species Plectropomus leopardus. The sequence goes on along the minus strand of NC_056464.1, from coordinate 17,906,640 downwards.
AGTTCCTGTAATCTCAATAATTATTCCCCCAAACAGAATACTTTATCAGTAATTGCAAAGAAAGAAAAAACACTTTAAGCATTTCTCTCAGTGAAGAGAATGGCTGAAATAGCAACTTAAAGTAAGAAAAAACTCAACGTAGGGAAACTTTAAAAAAATATTCAAACACTTATTCTGACGCATGGAAACACCCGCGCACATATAGACTCAACTATCTGATTCATCCACCCACACAGACAGGAGAGAGAAAGTTAAATGTCTTTCCTTTATGCTGAAGTTCTCTGTATGGGTCACAAACTGGACAACAGAGGTCGGCAAAGTTCACATAAACAAAAAGAGAGTGAGAGAAAGGAGAAGAAAAAAATATATTTAAACCACCTGCCTGTCAGCCTCTATAATGGTACTTCACCTTTCCATCCCTCCTCCTCTTAACCTGCCTTCATAGGCTCATGTCAAGGTCGCAGCAGTGGTCTCTGAGACTTGACTCTCTCCTATTAGCCCTCCATTAGGCTCCTGTCAGACAGGCAGCCAGCTGTCAGCCCCCCTGTGGTTGTGATCATGACCCCCTCTCAGCCTCTGGACCCCCCATGGGATCTACAGCAGGGGAGTAACAGGATGGAGGTAGAAATGAAACCCTGCTCAGTACTCTGGGGAGAGGACATTGTGATTACTTTTCAGTGGCCTTTACTACGGAGGTGGCCGGAAGACCATTCCACGACTGTGCTGCCGATCGGTCACACTGAAATGTGATGTGAAAAAAATTCAACTACCGAATGAGCTGGATTTGCACGGCTAGAAATCGCACATGTTGTCATTATGTCCTCCTCAAAATGTTCTCTGCACACACCCGGTGGCAACCTGCTCGGCTTTTTTCTCGCCTTCTTCTCTTTTATAAAACATGAATTAGCAGTGCCTTGATCAAGTTCATCACCCTTATGTTGCAATTAGTGCTGTGTCAGAGCGCAGAGCGTGGCCCCCTTTCACTAAAACAGAGTAATTACCGCACCAACGGCCAGCTCTCTGACTCCATCACCCCACCCTCATGCACCTTCAAACCTTCCTATCACACCTTCCTATCAGCTCAGATGGAACATTAAGCATCAGGCAGGACAGGAGATATACACAGCTTTTCAACCAGGGGGAGGGGGATTAATAACCTTTTACTGTGGATCACACTGAGCGAAAAGGTCAATCAGATTCATGAGAGAAGCGTCGTGGATGAATGTCTACACTTAATGAGCATTGTATAGCGCCAAGATTGCTGTTGCGCTCTCCTACACGTGAAGTAAAAAAGCATTAAAAATAAATGGGGAGTACAGCCAATTCAAGACGCACATAAAATGGCCAGTAAATTCATAGGGCAAGCAGACAAGAGAGGGACAGACGGTCTTTGGTGGAGAGAGGGACACTCTTTTACTGTTGTAGAGATTCAATTAATTATCCCTGCATTGTAGTTAAGGGAGAGTAAGACACTACAAGCAAAAGATATGGGGCTTCTGACCCAGCATCTCCACCAGATGCCCTGCATTTTTTTACAGAGTGGGCAGTGATGAAATGCTCGGTGCCATCCTGTGTTTGGTAAGCTCCTTGTTAAACATGGCTGTGATTGAAAGTTATTACAGCAATTATCTTAATGGCAGGAGAGCTGGGGGATCGGAAGAAAACAAGAAGGCCTTTTGTGGAATTCAGATGAAGCCTCCTTTCAGCACCATCGCCCCAGATAGCTTAAGTTTGCTGAGTGATTATGCAAGTGGGCAGAGTGATTTTTTTCCAAGAGTAAAGGCACACACACACACACACACACACACACACATACACACACTTTCTTCACAGCCAGCCACTTCCTTACAAATAGAGAGCCGACTTCCCAGCCAGCCGATGGGAGCTGACACACAGCAAAAGAATGAGCTGCCTCTGTGTTGTTACTATAAAGCTTGGCCAGAGTGCCAAGTGGCCTCTCTGTGTGTGGCGCCGCAGGTTGGCACGCTCACAGGGGGCTTTATTGGGGTGCCGTCCCGAGCGTCAGGCAGCATGCCCGATGTTGACAAAGCCTGGTATCGCCTGCTGTCAGCCCATTCTGTGTGCACCCGGCGGAAAGAATCAATTAGGCCAAGCTCACAACAGAGCACTTTAATATTTGACTTTTAATCAGTGGGCAGAAGGCAGGCCGGGGCATGAAAGCAAGCTGGCGGTTCCCGTCTTGTTGATGTGGAAAATGAGGGTCCCAGAGCCCCGAAATGTGCATCACATACACCAGAGAGGATGTGAGGAGCCGGTCTGAGGAGAAAATTGCCACCAACAACAGGCTAAACTCCGTTAGGGGAAAATATCCCTCCGTCACTCACAAGATATCAAAAGCACCTTATGCAACCAGCTGCAAGGAATGGAGAAGAAATATCACATAACGCTGTTCGTAAACAACCGAGGCTCTGTGGAAGGGACAGTGGTTTAAGAGGAGAAAACTGAATTGATGAGGTCTTCACTCGGCAGATGAACTGCTCCTTTGAAGAGTTTCTCTTTAAGACTTTCGGTTTTTATCCCGCACTGCCGAAGGCCCCTTCTGCCAGCAAGAAGAGGAGGAAGAAAGAGAGAGGTGAATGCTGTCCTCACGCTGAGGTTTTGAAGTGGAGATCAGTCCTCAAACAGAATAGCTTACCAAAGGCATATCATTCACCTGTCTGCTCTTGCTAGTTTCACAGACAAAAAGAAAAATCAAAGTTCGCCTCCTTAAAATGCTCCACAAATTTAAAAAAAAATTAAGAACCAAGGCCTATTTTTTTTTCTGCAAACAAAACACTAAATTTTCATGGCTATATTTGGAGCTATTTGTTGCGAGTCGTTTGTTAATCAAAAAGGAGAGCTGATTACAGTCACGCATACTGATGTTTTTGCAAGTGATAATGAGTCAGCTGTGCACAGCTGTGTACATAATATGCCCACATGTGCTGAGAGCTGCTTCGTCTGCTGCTATCCAACTGTTCACACAGGATGACTCCGATCGCAGCAGCAACACACGCATGTTACTGGTAAACAGCCAACAGGACAGTGGTAAGCGGCCATGTGTCCAGATCATGCAGATTTATTACCTCTTTAAAACACTGTTAGCCCAACAGCGTTTCCATTTTTCAAAACTCAGTGCCTGCAACATCTGATTAAAAGCATAATACATGGCCTAAGTCATCACTGCCAGTTTAGCGGAGACACAAAGCTAGCCTGAAGCCACAGGGGGTGAAGGCGATTTTTCAGTTATTGATTTAATAATTCTGAGCGTTGTAGCTTGCTCATTAATTCTCTTGACTATTTCCTTCAGCCTCACCTAACCCCTACTCTGCATCTAGATTTCACCCTTTTCTCTTCATAATTACCATTCGGACTGACGGCCACTTAGGGGGCATCTGCTGCGGCCACAACACACCCGCAAAACACCCACAGCCGTCTTTGATCATCAATTCCATCTCAGTGGGGCCAACAACAACAACCATCCTGTTATCCATGCAGAATGAAATGCTAAATCGCTGGCAGGTGGATCAAATGAGGTGATATGATTTTGAGACTGACTGAAGCAGCGTGATGTGTGAGTCGCTTCCTGAGGTGACGAATCTATCCCCCACAGTAAACAAAGTGTTGACGTCAACTGTAGTCCGCTGTGTTTGTTTCCTCCAAGATCGTAGATTCCATGGTAACAGGAACAATAATTCGAACCTGATTTATGTCTGTGATAGCCAGATAGGTGGAAAGATAGATAAATAGATAGGTGGACTGCTGTGGAGACAGTGAACCTTGCACAGTTAGGCACTGTGTTCACATGCAAACAGACACAGGAACCCTCTGTAGCAACACAACAAAACCTGCATCCCCACATGCGAGTCAAATCCCTCTATATGTGTGTGTGTGTGTTTGAGGGAGGAATGACAGGGCAGAGGGAGATTTCACTCTCACAGTGTGTAAGAAGTGAACAGCCTTACCTTCCTTTCTAAACAAGCTGCCTCTGATGTTCTCCTCTCCCACAGAAATCAGCCTCCGACTGCCAAGTTCTGTAAGCAAACACAAAGTCCAGAGTGGATGAATACTTGGAACATTTGCAACTTCCACTTAGGAGCTCAAACACAGCCAGACTTTCTCGTATCTGTGCCATCCTGTCTTGTTTTTCAAAAATCTTTTTTTTTTTTTTTAAATCTATGAATCTTGTACGCATTCTGTTCATCCCTGCCTGATGCTGGCCTGTATTGTCTCTGTCCTCCCTAACAGACACCATAAGCCATTCCTGAGTCCAGATGCCACTCTTCCCTCACACATACCCTGAGGATGGTGACCCAGCTGTTTTAGACGAAAACACTGATGAACTGTGAGACATGCAGATAAACAACCACATACGTTACGTCAGTCCACATGGTATTTGCACACAGTGAAATCCATATTTGACTTATGCTGTGGGGCCTGAGGGAGCAGGCAATAGTTCAGGAGGTGGTTTAATTAGACCTGTGCCAGAAATAGTGTTAAAAAGCTACATTTGTAACATAATTACTTCTCACCCTCCAGAAAATTTTTAGGGATAGTAATGATAATGAGTTTGCAATGCTATGTAAGCACTGCTCACTTTCAGCGTGCTTTAAACTAGGTGTTTCAAGCAGTTGAGGTACAGAAAAATAGCTGTTTTCACGCAGCTCTTTCAATTGCATCTTTGCCAACCTCGTCTCCAGCAGCCTCTAGTTGTGATCTTGTACGCTACAAGGCCTTGTTCTGTGTCCGTCTGTGAAGACATGTTGACAGCAATGGAGCTGTCTGATCCATGTTCTGATTGGACAGGTGTCAGTGTCCAGCATGCAAACACCTGAGCCGAGCCAAACAGGCTTTGACATCTCAATAACCGCTCTGTGAGATCTCTCTCTCTACTGATGGAGCCTCTTATATGACATATGTCGTTGGTGAAATGCATACAACAATGTGGTGATGCACACACAAATGGTATGTGCAGCAAGGCTAAGAATATACCAGAGAACCTTATGAGCCCACATGTATCTCACCGCCAAGGCACGTCTCTCTGACCCCAGCTGCTCTCTGCCCAAGCCAGCCAGCCACTCGTGGGCATCAAAGAGAGGTGTGGCTGGACACCTGTGACTGTCAATCTGTCTGTCCGTCCATCTGCAGCAATATGAAACTCTGCGACCTGTGTGAAGGCTTGCTTTTCACTGTGGAGCATATTCCTGTACAGCTTAACACATTTGAAGCCAAGGGCACAACAAGGAGGAGGAATCTCTGTTATGCAGCAACAATACAAACCAGCAGAGACGTCATTTATTTTGACAGGATTTTATGTGGCCAAAGATGACATCCAAATAAACTTGCAGCATTCAGCCGACACCGCAGGCTGCAAATGGCAAAAGTGATTTACTTTCCTTTTCTCTCGCTAAAATAAAGGAGTGACAGATTTAATATAAATAAGCAGAGAGGGGGAGGAAGAAGTGAGGGGATTGGAACAGGCTGTGGGTGACAAGGCAGTGTGACAAGCGTGGCAACTGAGAGAAAATGCGACACCTGGCCTTGTCCTTGATGTGAATAAGAGGATGATACATCAAAAAGTGACAGGGCAGAAAGATGGCTATTACCCAGGCAAAGAAGAAGATAAAGAGGAAGTAGAGGAGAAAGTGGCTATTTTTAGCAGTGGAGTAAAAATACGCCAGGGATTCATTTAATATTCCTTGCCATAAAGCGCTCCTGCGTTAATGAATCATGTTTTATTAGTTGCAATAATCTCCTGTTCTTGGCAGAGTTACACCAAAACTGCCATGACATTTCGAAGCATCGGGATCAAATGCCCACATCAAATAAAACCAGTCAGGCAACTCCATCCTCTCCTGACTGAAATAAGATGGAATGAGCCATCTATTTGTTGATCGTGATGAAGTTTGAACAAGGGGGTAAATGAGTGGAGCCTGCGGCCATGTTTTCTTTGATTGGCTGCGTTCTCTCTGTTGGGGAGGGGGCTGATTGATTTCTTTGGGCTTTAAACCCAGCTCTGCCCCTATTGATCCCTCATCCCCAGACCTGTCTCTTCCCCAATTAAGAGTTCACTAAGCCGGCAGTATGGACTGCTCCTAAAGAATATCACCTTCCTACCAACATCTCAATGTTCACTACGCTGCCTGTCTCTGGCGCTTTCTCACTTCATTTCTCACTTTTGTCTACTACTCCTCCACTCCAGTCGTGGTTAATGCACAGTCACATCTGAACAATAATGGTGGAACTGATCTGGATTTGGTCTTTTTTTGGATGAGGGGGTTAACATTAGCAAAGGAATCCCACAGTTCATTAAACATAAGCTCAGGATAGACAGTCCAAATCTCTGTACATCACTGAGAATCAATTGCTTCACCAGCGGCCAGATTTTAAGGATTAGAGCGAATTGAGCTACTCTGGATGTAGAAATCTGGGATGTGTCTGGGTGTCAGCCGAGGAAGATCAAAAGATTCATTAGATTAGAATTAGATCAAACACAGTCAAAAGTTGCGAGGACAGACAGAGGAGGAGTGTGTGAGAATGGTCGACGATAGAGAAACAGAAATCCAGACGTAGGAGCCAAAAAGCTGTCTGACTCAGAATCAATTTAATTGCCAGGTACACGTAGGGATACAAGGATTCTGCCTGTATTTCTGTCTTCCTCAGGAGCTATTGGCACATCACTCTCTTGATCTGCCCACCTTGAGGGTGCAGAAAGAAAAAAACAGTTCAGACACAGGTCAGTTGTGCCCCGATGCACCCCGGCCTTAAACCCGTAATCCCAATGCTTTGGTGGAGTGAGAAAATCCAATTTCAGAGATCTGTAATTCCATAAACCTTATTAGGCACAACAATAGCAGCTACACCCTCAGGGAGAGGCATGAGGGAGGGGTGAGTGTGCGGAGCGAGGGTGGGTAGCTAAAGTTGTGACCGGGCCAAATACAGGCACGGAGAGAGGGTGACGAAGACAGAAATGGAGATTAAGGTAGAGTCGGAGTGTAGCAAATCAGGGGAATGAAGAAGACAGAAGTATTCTGGCACGGATGCACTTCTAGTGAGTTACCGTGACTGGGTACAACATGATGAAACGGGTGACACACTGAGATTCACAAGGTGAAATATTCAACTTGTCAGTCACTATGAACAGTCTGTGTCCTCACTGCTGGTGCATTTCTCGTCCCTCTTTCACAGATGATTTGGTGATTTGCGCTGCCTTTTTGTTTCCTTTCTATCTTCTTTTATTTACCAGACAATCCCATCTTTGCTCTAAAAGCCTGCTTTAACAGCACAGAAGATTTTGGGGGTGATGTTCTGTATATATGAATACATTCCCAGAATAGAAAGTAATCTGTTTTATTTGGTTTGGGTTAGCAAGTCTTAGCATCACCACTGCATCCTGTATTCATTTAATCGTAACATCAATGGGCCACTTAGACTGCTGTTATCTGAGTGCTCTCATTGATTGTTTGCCTAAATCCAGGAGAGTGGGGTGTGTCTGTTTGTTTTGCCTTACTAATGGACACCATCTCAGCACACACCTCGGTGAGAGCGAGCCAATGGCAAGCAGCGGAGGAGACATGATCATAAAAGAGAGACGGGATGAGAGATATATGCAGCAAATTGATCAATAAAAACACTTCAAATCCAAATGTAAGGGACTCAGGTGGTGGAAATGCTGATGGAAATAATTATGGTGATAATTACTTCCATGGTGATGAGACTTTGCTTATCAGACAGAAAAACGGTCGACTTTGAACTTGAGTCAGATTTTGGCTCTGCTCCAAAATCTCCCAATCACTGCTCTTAGCAACCACAGTTAATTCTGTCATAAATTATTCACAACTGTGACAAAACTGTTGCAAAAGGCCACAGATATCCCCGGGATCTAAAATCTGATTAGAGGGGGAGATTGGAGCGCCGATTTAATACAGAAATTCCAGAGATATAGCAGGGTTTTAGCGACATCTCGCCGTTTGGAATTGCAAGTGAGAAGGGGCCTCTAGCCGCTGTATCTCCAGAGACGGATAGGGCAGTGAAGCCCGTACTCTGTGGCCAGCAGGGTATAATTACATTTCCCCGTGGGGCACCTCCGCTGCTGCAGCTCAGCCATACAGAGGGAGGAGATTGAAATCTGATTGCACTCACACACAGCAGTAGAAAGGCTATCTACACGTGAACACTGGGAATCACACGTACACGCAGAGAAAAAACACACAGAAACACACATTCACATGCACGGATAAACACATGTGCTTCTCCTTATTTGCTCCTATCAGCCTTAGACTACTCTGCACTCTCTACACACTGCTGAGAGAAGAGTGTTTGAGAGGCGTCGTCAAAGAGCCCCTCTGCCTCCCTATCATTAGAGCTGAGAGGAGCAGCGGCACCGAGATTTACACACTGATCTCCTGATGCCGCCTCATCGCAGGACCTGTTAACAGCAGCTCATACATACAGATGAACAGGGACTCGGAGAGGGAACACGTGAGTGCTACTTACTGTCAGGCTACTTTTAATGTGTCCTACAGCAGCCCTGTGTGTGAATCATAGGTGTGAATAATGCAACACTAGTTACGTTTCCAAGTTTTAAGCTTAAATTTATGCAAAAATGTGAATTAGTGTGTATCCATTAACTAAATGTATGCGAATATATTTCAGTTTTGCAGGCATAGATATCTATCTATTCAAGCAGCAAGACTACATAATTAATCGCGCACCAGCACCTCTGATATATCATCACATTTAATTGCTGCTTCCCACCTCAGATGCCATTTTGTGTTTTCTTTTTTTTTTTCTAAACCAGCAACATCGCATTTATCTACACCCCCGAAACCCTGCTCTCTTTATTCTTTATTTTTCTTTTGGGTGCCTCATAACGGTGTGCGGCAAACTGATATGAATGCCTTGTCTACATTAGACGAAGAAGCAGGTACAATAACGTCAAGATGTACTAGAAAAATCTGTTTCCATCAGCTTTTATTGCATCTTCTCTTTTTTAGTATGCCAACTTTTCCACCTCAGCCAAGCATAAAAAACTTTTTGTACTATTTCAGCTCTTCCTACATTCCTGGTGTTTTCCACTCAGGTTTTTTTTTTTTATGGGCAAATTAAAAATGTGCATAAAAATGGCAAGTGGAGCAGGTGGAAGGAGCTGTAGCTCTGAGAGCACTGAATGGAGCTAATGGGAGACATTAGCTTTAGGACCCTCCAGTCTAACCTCACTGTGTCTAACCACAAAAGGTCAAGGCGGCGGTAAAATGAGCAGACACCGGCGCTGCCCCTGGCTGCCTGCGGGCCCACTGAGACTATCGAGCAGTGTCACCTTGGCTGCTGTCACTGATATCTGCCACCTGTCACCGCGCTGCCCCCGTGGCATGGGATGCGGCTGCATTGACAATGGGTTTGTCGATAGCACTTCCTCCCGAGAGTGGCCATGGGAGAACATGTCCTCTGCTTTCATCAACAGCTTGAGTCAACAGCTTCGGTGTGCGGCATTAGCATACAATACATATTCATGCCGGTGTCTCCCTTCAACTGCATCGCCGGCCCTCCTGCACATTTTCCAGTCATTTTTACAAACGGAATGTCAAGCGCCCCATTTTCACCGGGAGTCCCACATGGCCTTTTATGCATTCCCCGCACGGCCACTGCAAACAGCGTCAACAGGTCTCAAGGTCGTCACTCCCACTGATCCTGTGTGTGTGTGTTTTTGTGTTTGTGTGGATGTGTTGTCTTCATGTGTCCCAGAAAAAGTATGTGAACAATGCAGGAAGAAAAACAGGAATTGGAAAAAGATGTGAGCAAAATAAAATGGTTAAGGGTATGAGTGTGTGTGTGTGTGTGTGTGTGTGTGTGTGTGTGTGTGTGTGTGTGTGTGTGTGTGTGTGTGTGTGTGTGTGTGAGCTTGAGCACAAATTTATGCAGCGTAATGGCACCCACTGAGATTTTGTGTGCAATTTCCTTTACATTAGAGAGTTAACTGCACAATTACATCTTAGTGTCTGTGAATATAAATCTGAACAAAATGTTATCGTGACATCTGGGTGTGTGCATGTGTGTGCATGCGTGTGTGTGTGTGTGCGTAACATGCATGCTGCAGTCTTAACATGCCTGGGGACTAGCTGACAGGTAGACTTAGCAGGAGCATCCTCCTTCAGTCCACTGGTATCTCAGTGAGAAAAGAGGCCAGTTGATGTGGGGGTTAGAGCTTCCATGGCAGAGTGTGTTGTGATAAATAATGAATGCTTAAAGAACATATCTCTGAATCTCTTCTTTACTTTCCATCCATCCCTCCATCCTTGCATTCGTTCAGCCATCCACCCATATCCCTACAAACAGCACAGGGCGTTCAGCTGTCTCTATCATAAATATTTCAGCCTCTAGGTCAGCGTGCACACCCCCCTCCACTCCGCTGCTCTTAACCGCCACCACTTGGTGATGACACAGCCTTTTGACCCATAAAGATATTGACAAAACACTGATAGTGAGTACATTTACTGGGACCAGCCTCATAGACTAAAGACGTGTTGGTGTCTATAGGAGTGGCTGCGGCTGCAACCGTTGAAATGGCGACTTCTGAATGAATGCTGTGTGCCGGATACCTCCAAATCCAAATTCAAAACCGGACTGTTCTTGCCTTTGTAAAAAGTAATATTTTCAATGTTGTAGTTGTTGTTTGTGCTCTAATTTTAACCCCCCGCATACACATTAAGCAACCGCAATGATTACATCTGGCTGAGTAGATACAAAGCAATGCTGAGACAATGAATTTTCCATATTTCACCAGAGACTATGAAACACGAAGACAAAGTGAACTAATCACAAACTGGGTTAACACCAAGACACACCAAAGAACTCTGAAAGCTGTACTGACTTGTTTCACCTCTGAAAACAATCATAATGTAATAATTGCCCCAATAGAGGATAATATTATTTAGGGAAGTATGATCACTTAAAGGGCAGATACTTAAAAGCTAATGGAGACACAGCACATGTCAACAGCATCCAGCCCAAAAAACTACCAACTTGTTCCACCACATAAACTGCAGCTCCTGTCCACGCTGCTCTGATTCAGACTGTGACTAGAGTCCAGTGCATCTGATGAATGAGAGGTCTTATCTCTCTTACCCTGATGAGCAGCGCCGTTAGCGACTCCATGCATAAATCTCAGAGGCAAACAGAACGGATCAGAGCATTCAAGTGTAAACTAGGGCAAAGCTTCAGCACTGTACCCTCTAGAAACGCTACTCTGGAAGCAAGTCCTGTGGAGGAACAAGCGATCACACACTGAGGGATACACATGCGACTCTCTGTCATCTATCACCAACACACACACATGCACAGACATGAAATCACACACCTGCTCTTGCCGGTCCAGTACCATCCAGTCCTGTCCGGTCCACTCAGATCCGGTCCTCTGTGCTGGCAGAGTGAGGAGCTCGTCTCACCCCCCACGCAGCCCGGTGCAGACAGCTCACTGTTATAGATGCACTGACAAGTGAAAGGAGGGAGGCGTGGTTTCACAGGAGATAAATAAAAGAGGGAGGGAAAGAGGGAGGAGAGAGGCTCCCTCAATCTACAATTCAATTTTGCCCCCACTCCCTTTTTCAGCGACGTTTCTGTCCTTCTCTTTTCTTTTTTCTTTCAGCATATTCTTGCTGTTATTCTATCATTCTGTCTTTTTTTCGGTCCTCCTCCCTGCACGTTATTCCTCTCTGACTCTCTCTGTTTCCATTAGTTTTAGTCTTTCTTCTCCTGTGTTGCTTCCTGTTTCTTCTCTTTCTCCTTGTTACATTTAACTCTGCCGCTTCCTCTCTTTCTCCCTCGGCTCTCATTCATAGGGCCGTAGTGTGTGAGTGTGTGTGTGTGTGTGAGACAGTGAAACAGGGCAGCTCCGGCCATCTGTTGGAGCCTGTGAGCTTCACCTATTCACAGTCTCATAAAGGCAGAGGCACACAGAGGAGTGAGAGAGAAAGGAATGGGAGGGAACGAGGGATCAATCTTAATGCTGCAGGGGTGGGGAGGGAAGGCACAGCCTGGCACACACACCATATCTATCAGGCTGGCACCTCTGAGGCGAGCTGGCGTGGGCACGCCTGCTCACTGGGTCCAGGCAGCACAGGGGATTTGGCTCTTGGTGCATGGGCATGCAGATAGAGAAGAAACGCACACCCAAATCAATTTATACACAAGCACGCAAAAGGCATATGGGTGAGTTTACATGCACGCACACGCACGCACACACTCATACACACACACAGACACACACACACACACACACACACACACTCACACACACAAACGCACACTTTCACACAAATCCACAAAAACCAATTTCCTCTTTGACAAAACAAACAGGATCTATCAAGACGGATAATCCTACAAACTCAAAGAGACAAGGGGACGGAGAACAGGGGACGATTCTACAAACTCGCACAGACACACACACAAAGCTCGCCCCCAATCTTTCCATCTCAGCAGAGCTAAAGTAGGCGTTTTTCTGCCCAGTTTAAGCCAGGTATTTCTCCTGAGTGCTGGTGTCACTTCTTATCCCTGACCAGGAGGGAGAGGTTCGGCGGAGGGTGGCGGAGGGCGGAGACATCCATCACTGTCCGCACCAGCCGTCCCATGATGGATGCACCTGTTTATCCCTCTCTGCAGGTTATTTAGATGCAGTCACAGCCAGAGAGATTAGTGATGGAGAACCACTGCACCTCCTCACCTCTCCTCCCACCCCATCTAATCAATAACACTCTTATCTATTATCTGCATTTTGAGGTATTTCTCCATGGAAAATTGAAGCGCGAAGAGAAAGAGATTAATTGTCCACCCCCTCTCAGTTTTTTCAATTACAACGTCTGCAATGGATCATCTTTCTGTCAGCTTGGCACACTACGGTATTTGTGTCACTGCAATGAGATGAAACCATGCTGCTTTGAGAAAATCAAACAGTATTTTTCCGGCCATGACTGTCTCAATGCAGATGCAAAACAAACTATTCAGAGCGGGGGATTTGCATGACATTTGAGGATAGAGAAAATTATATTTCCTGCCTTAACGTCAGGTGCATTCAGCACTAATCCTGGTATGAAAAAAAAAAGTATTGTCATTCAAGCCAGTTGGAACCATGAGCCTTTTGTAAGAATGGATTAGCCTGTTCTAATGCTATTCATAATCATCTTAAAACAAAATATAATGCTGGAAAATTATTTATTTCTCCACTGTGTGCATATCAGATGATGTCTGAGACTCTGAGACTGCTTACATAAAGAAGCCATCTAGCTGCTCTAACATGCTGAATTACAGACAATGCCCCAGAGACGGCCATGTTTTTCCTGAGCAGTGCCGACATGCCAACACAGCAGCCCAGTGACACCACTTTAGGACATGGTTTATTCATGCTCCCACTCTGTCTCTCTCGCTCGCTCACACGCACATTTAAGCTGTGTCATACCATACTGCTGACTGGATTTAGATCAACAGTTGTATATTTCATTAAACCAGTGTATATGAATAAGGTAAGGTATGTAAAATACAGACTTAAATCCTTTAACCCCACTGGCATTTTGGGTATTCCCACAGAGGGTTAGGAAGAAAAGACACAGATAGAAATGGAAAAACAAAGAATGAAAAAACAAGATGCACAAAAAGAATACAAATGCCTGCATGTCGACAGAGAGAAACATGTGCACTTTAAAAGCCCACAACGGGTCTAGACCTTGGGGAACACATTTTTTCTTTCCTGTTTTCTGCTTCGTTGGATACAAAGTGGGTGAGGCCTTTGCATGATAGTGCTGAGACAGGTGCATAAATAAGAATGAATGATTTCTATTCCGATAGCGCAGAAAGACAGCATTGCTCTATCCTGCTGAGATCTTGTCCTTGGCTGGGAGCGGCTTTCACAAATGAATTTGTTCCTTTTCTGCACTGTGTGTGCCAAGCTGATAAAAATATCCCCTGTCAGCCGGCTGTGTAAAGAGGGGAGGACTTCAGTGCAAATGAGGCAGACCCCCTCACTGTCTTCTCCTTCTCCCCAGCTCTCTCTATCTCCGAGAGTATTCCTATTATTCTCTTGGTTTGGGCTGGTTGGTTCAAGGCTGACGATCCCTCAAACACCACGCACACACACATCCCCCTGCACCCTGCCCTCCATCCAGTCTGTGATTCCCTGGGTGAATGTGTGTGTGTGTGTGTGTGTGTGAATGCGCAACTGGGTCCTGTGCCGAGACAGCTCTGCATCACCATGGCTACATTATTAAGAGAAACTGAGATAGCCAGAAGAACAGAGGGGAAACAGGGAAGAAGAGCCCAGGACCTGACAATGTGGGGACTCAAGGACACAGGATTGACAGAACTGAAGATGACAGAAGTCCTGACACCCCGAAACAACTCTCCTGAAAATGGCAGAGTGGCCACTGCAGGTGGAATAGTAAAAGAGCCATCTAATCTCTGAGCATGTGGCTTCCTAGGCAGACAACCACATTATAGCTACACTATCCTCCTGCCCATCTTGCACTATAAGCATGTCTCCAGTGTGTGTTAAAACACAATGACCAGACACAAACAACACACACAAACATCAGAAGATTAAACATATGTCCAGAGGACAGCTTTCTTGGCTAATTACAAATGCAAATAGTCGAATGAGTCACATTCTGCAGCTGTGCTCATTGCTCCTGGGCCGTGTTTCCTGCACTCAAGTTCCCATGGTGCAGAAGGTCGTCAGAATGCCAGGCATAGATTAGCTGAATACCCCGACATCATTACACCCTGGCAAAGATGCACACCACACATCGTCCTGTCATGTCTAATGTCTTCTCCTCTTATTTATTTCATCCCTCCTGTCTCTGTCACATCAGACGCTCTCTTTGAAAATATAAATAATTAATAAGTCAGTTATGAGCGACCATCGCTCTCCAGCAGTTGGTTCCACATCCTGAGGTGATGTTATAATTCATTCATGAGTGTCCCACAACTCTGAATGATACAATTAAAAAGAATAGAGACTTCACTAAAGTTTCCTACATAACAGAATACATTCAAATTTAATTGCTAAGCTTTTTGTCATAGACGTTTTTTTTCGACTGAAGAAAGTCTAAATAAGTCTCTGACTAAAAGCTCTGCTATAAAATATGAAATCTCCCAAAGAGAAACTGTGAGAAAGCCATTATCCTGCTTAATTGTACTACAGACTGCAAATCCCCCTCCAGCACCTTACTGAAACAGCGTGCAGTAGGTGGAAGTTTTCCTAGTTCTTATGCAGCAACTCTGGAAGTGACAAGGACAAATAAAGACAAGGACAGAGATGCAGACAGATACAAAACTACGGTGTGTGTATATATAACTCGAGTTTTATATATACACTACCGTTCAAAAGTTTGGGGTCACTTAGAAATTTCCTTATTTTTGAAAGAAAAGCACTGTTTTTTTCAATGAAGATAACTTTAAACTAATCAGAAATACACTCTATACATTGCTAATGTGGTAAATGACTATTCTAGCTGCAAATGTCTGGTTTTTGGTGCAATATCTACATGGGTGTATAGAGGCCCATTTCCAGCAACTATCACTCCAGAGTTCTAATGGTACAATGTGTTTGCTCATTGCGTCAGAAGGCTAATGGATGATTAGAAAACCCTTCTGCAATCATCTTAGCACAGCTGAAAACAGTTTAGCTGGTTAGAGAAGCTATAAAACTGACCTTCCTTTGAGCAGGTTGAGTATCTGGAGCATCACATTTGTGGGGTCGATTAAACGCTCAAAATGGCCAGAAAAAGAGAACTTTCATGTGAAACTAGACAGTCTATTCTTGTTCTTAGAAATGAAGGCTATTCCATGCGAGAAATTGCCAAGAAACTGAAGATTTCCTACAATGGTGTGTACTACTCCCTTCAGAGAACGTCACAAACAGGCTCTAACCAGAGTAGAAAGAGAAGTGGGAGGCCCCGCTGCACAACTGAGCAAGAAGATAAGTACATTAGAGTCTCTAGTTTGAGAAATAGACGCCTCACAGGTCCTCAACTGGCAGCTTCATTAAATAGTACCCGCAAAACGCCAGTGTCAACATCTACAGTGAAGAGGCGACTCCATGATGCTGGCCTTCAGGGCAGAGTGGCAAAGAAAAAGCCATATCTGAGACTGGCCAATAAAAGAAAAAGATTAATATGGGCAAAAGAACACAGACATTGGACAGAGGAGGAAGATTGGAAAAAAATGTTATGGACAGACGAATCGAAGTTTGAGGTGTTTGGATCACACAGAAGAACATTTGTGAGACGCAGAACAACTGAAAAGATGCTGGAAGAGTGCGTGACGCCATCTGTCAAGCATGGTGGGGGTAACGTGATGGTCTGGGGTTACTTTGGTGCTGGTAAGGTGGGAGATTTGTTCAGGGTAAAAGGGATTTTGAATAAGGAAGGCTATCACTCCATTTTGCAACGCCATGCCATACCCTATGGACAGTGCTTGATTGGAGTCAATTTCATCCTACAACAGGACAATGACCCAAAGCACACCTCCAAATTGTGCAAGAACTATTTAGAGAAGAAACAGGCAGCTGCTATTCTATCTGTAATGGAGAGGCCAGGGCAGTCACCTGATCTAAACCCCATTGAGCTGTTGTGGGAGCAGCTTGACCGTGCGGTACGCAAGAAGTGCCCATCCAGCCAATCCAACTTGTGGGAGGCGCTTCTAGAAGCGTGGGGTGAAATTTCTCCAGATTACCTCAACAAATTAACAGCTAGAATGCCAAAGGTCTGCAATGCTGTAACTGCTGCAAATGGAGGATTCTTTGACGGAAGCAAAGTTTGAAGGAAAAAATTATTATTTCAAATACAAATCATTTTTTCTAACCTTGTCAATGTCTTGACTATATTTTCTATTCATTTTACAACTCATGGTGGTAAATAAAAGTGACTTTTCATGGAAAACACAAAATTGTCCCGGTGACCCCAAACTTTTGAACGGTAGTGTATATATATATATATTTGTGTGTGTAAAATTGTCAAACTGAATTATACTAAAAATGCCACCATGCATGCCGATGTCCCACAATGCAATGCACAAGAGAAAACAAAGAGCTGCTGACAGGTGGAGTAAAGTGAGTCAAGTGAAAGCCGTAATAAACCTTTGATATATATTTTGATTGTCATAGCAGGATAAGCACCGGTGATACTAATAACATCAATGATGGCTCCACTCCATTGAGGTTTCTACAGAGCCAAATAGAATCCTCCTTTTAATCCATACAGGATTTGAGAGTCTGAACATTCAGTGTGACTGTGACATTCATGTACAACGTTAAACAAGCCAAGTTTGATGGACAGACTCGATTGTGCAACAACATTTTGCCAACACTAAAAACTAAAGCCAGGGACGATATCATATTAAGTTGCAGGACAGGATAGGACAGGACAGGCGTGGACTTTGGGTTGTAAATTCACTACTTCTGAGCAGAAGGAAGAAGACAGTGTTATCTCGGAGCCTGATTGGGTGAAGCCTTGCGTGTCCGCAGCTGCCTGTAATGTAAGTAGCATGAAAGCGAGGAGTGCTCACTCTGGAGCTAAATCTGGGGACAAAAATGCCCCCAGATGTATGCTGCTCACTGACAAAACAAAAAACGACTGTTCAACTTGAAGAATCATCAGCTGTCTGAGGGGGCTCGGACTGATTCGAATCTCTGACTACCAGGGGGAAGCCATAAAAATTTGTACTTGTAGGTTTTATTTGTACTTGTAGATTGAAATCCTTTTTGTAACGGTGGGATTCATAAATAAAGGTTCTGTGCAAACTATTTTCACTCACACACAGATTTAGGTGTAACTGTTTAACTTTAAACCTTTGTGTAAATCTTAATATGCACTCAGAAATGTTTTTTTTCATTTCTTCCAAAATGTAATGCACAGCTGAAGATCTCCTTAATGATTCAAAAATTAAATCTACTTTTTTTTTTACACATTCAAACATTTTAATTCATTTGATCAAAACGTTTCAACTCTTTTTATTGCATTCAGACAGAGTTATTTTCACATCCACACTTGGTCAGACACAGCTTCAATACTTCTGACTCTATTTTGACTCTATAGATGTCCTGTTAGCTTTATCATAAGCCCAATATCAAGTTTATGGAACTGGATTACCTGAATAGAGCACAGCAATTAGCAATGTTATTAGTTATATCTGTGCTTGACAAGTCAAAATATCTTTTCTATCTGTCTTTTCATCAGAAAAGTTTAAGTTTGCATTTGTTTTAAAAACTGTTCCCACCCTGCAGTTTTATTGACATCCCACACGGCTTGTTTAATTCCTTGTTACAAAACAGTACACTACATTGATTTTTTGTGTACTCTGTCTGCCAAAACAGCGTGCTGTCAACACAAGTACATGGTGTATTAGCACATGGTAATTAGAATTGGGACACCCTGCCAGTCTCACTAAAGGAGCCCATGTTGTTTGATGATCAGCCAGCAGGGGGAGGTGTACTCAGGTCTGGAAGGAATATGTCTTCCACTGTGCATTAGAGGTGTTATAAAAAAAAATATGCATTATTTTGAGGTAGAGACAAAGAGAACTGCTCTGATTATATTTTGATTGAAACAATAATTCTGAAAGCTTTTCACTATTTTTCAGTTTTTTTTGGTTTCTGTTCCCATGTGTCTGCAGGTAATGAGCAGTTGTCTTTTGAGGACATAGTTTGGCCTTGGAAATAAATGTCAGCCTTTGAAATAGTGCTTCGTTGCAATGTTTACATGTTTTAAGTTATTGTTGAAAGAATCCCTTCAAATACCTTTGACGATTCCCTGTTATACTTTTGGAAGAATCAAAATACAAATTAAGCTGATTCAAAACATGGGGAGCTGCATGATAAATTTAAACTCTGCTAAAAGAAAAGAAACCAAATTGAAAAACTGTTTTGACTGATTACCTCATAGTACAGGCGCATATTTTTTTCTCTATGTTTTGCAAGCGAGGACAAACTTAAGTATGTTTTGCAGATGAGCATTAAAGGAGCAGTATGTTGGATTAAGTGGCATCTTGTGGTGAGGACTGTAGATTGCAAGCTGCCTACACTTCTCTCATGTGCCAGGTGTGAACCAAAAGCCTTGTGTTGGGGCACCCAGTGGCTCATTTGGTAGAGCAGGCTCCCCATGTGCAGAACCTGTTTCCTCACTGCAGCAGCCGTGGGTTTGATTCTGGCCTCGGCCCTTTGCTGCATGTCTTCCCCTCTCTCTTCCCCTTTCACACTTAAGCCGTCCTGTTCCAATAAAGGCCAACCAAACCAAAAAAAAATCTTTAAAAAAAGGATTACTTGTGTTCAGAGGAGGTCTCTTCATCTCTAAAACAAATGGACCAGGTGATTTAAACCAGTAAAAACACTGAATAAAGCAGTCTCCTGTTACAAATCATTGTTTCACCTGGTTCCTGCTAATGTGTGCTCGCCTTTTTTTCTCTGACAATTTCGGCTGAAAAATCTGCAGAGGTCTTCTCCTCTGCAAAACAAACGAAGCCAGATATTTTAACTGGTAAAAACACGAACAAAGCAGTTTTATGTCAAAATCTTTTTTTCTGACCCTGTTCAGGGAGTGGCTGCTAACTTTAGTGGCCGACGCGAAAACAAATGGTCCTATCTAGAGTCATTGCTTGGTCAATTTGTTCTTGGCTACAGTAGAAACATGGCGGTGCAACGTGGCAATCTCCATGGGAGCGGATCTGCTCTGTATGTAGATGTAAACGGCTCATTCTAAAGAAACAAAAACTTCTTATTTTCAGATAATTATACACTAAAGAAAAAATATTTATCTTATTATATTACACTTCTGCTTATATCAGGTTTCATCAACTTGATATGCCTGTTAATTAATTTACAATAAAAGAAGGTGGGATGAAAAAAAAATCAGAACAGATTGGATTAGTCACGTGCACAGAGGTGCACATTCACTCTCTCTCACACACACAAACATACACACACACTCTTCGTTCCCATCTGTCCATGCGCAGCAGGCATTGCAGAGGTTGGGGAACCGTTACCAGACCGTGGGATCCGCAGATCAAAGAGCGGCCCCCTGTTGTGGTCTGCGGTCCCGGGGAACACAAGCCGCCATGGACCAGAGCCTGCATCACATCTCCAGCTAATTAACTAAAACCCCTTTGACGCCATGTTATTCGCATGCCTAATGTAAAGCATTCAGTGTAATATCTGCTACACATATTAAATAGGCAGCACTTGTGGGTTTGTCTAACAAGGCACCCCAGCACAAATACATTTGTAATCACTTTAAAACATTGTGAGGGCGGCTACACAGAGGAGTTGAATTGCTCTGAAACAGGGGTGAGTTTTACAATATAATTAAAAGAACATTTGTGTGAACTTGCTTGGTGCACATGTTCAACTTTTTACACAGTTGTACTTATGCAGGCAGCACACAAGTATGCATGCACACAGCCGCACAGGGCCCTCACTGAAAAGGCACACCTTGCCCCAGTGAAATTTTAAGTGCCCTCAAGTGCAGCCTTCCAATCTCTGCACTCACTGGAGTGAGAGAAGGGCCTGAATTATAAATTAAGGGGCTTTAAACGGCTATGTAGATTAGTAAGCAGCCGTGTTTGGTGTCCTCAATAATTAATTACTTGTTTGTACCAGAGTGGACCTAGCTTCTTTTTTGTATGCCACCCTGTGTCTGCAAACAAACACTTGCTGGCATGCAATCAGGAGCTGTCAGGGTGTGAGGAGGGCTCCTGAGGAGGCCGGTGTGGACACTGACATCACAACGAAAGGTCACTGCTGCAGGGGGGCACTCTCATAATGTGTATGTTTATTTTTGTACTAGTGATGACCAAATATCCTGAAACATTACAAGAACTTTCAAAAGTGAGGATGTAAAGGCTCCTAGACACCGTGCAATTTTAGCAGTCTAGCAGTCAAGTTCAGTAAACTTGAGTATGACACTAAGTTTGATGTATGCAGACTGTACGATGTTCAAAGAGGGTAGTTACACGCACACCATGTAGGTGCAAGGCTGTCAAAAAACAGCACACATGAGGAAAAAGACTGAATGATGACACTTACTGTATCGCAGTCTATGACATATGTCAATCGACATCAATACTCAAGAACAACACGCCGGCAGCATGCTTTATGTAGTGGAAAGAGAAAAGTAAAAAAAAACAAAACACAAAACAAAAAACCTGAGTTGAGCCATTGCTATAGTGGCATTTATATGTGTTGAAATAAATCGTAAAAAGAGGAGAATGTGGATGCGGTCGTGGCTGGGGAAAAGAGGCCATCTTGGTTTGACAAGTTTGCAACAAGAGCTCTAAGTATGCATTAGCATGTACTAGCATTTAGCTTTTTGGGCTGAACAGTGCGTCATTTTATGCATTTCTATTGGTTGGTCATTAGACGTAGGTCGTAACAGCAGTTACAAAGTGAGATGCTCATCTGACTGTAACATCGGCTATCCTTGAGCCTCTCTCACTGAGTCATCTTTCCTTTGGGGCAGCCCAAAATTGCACAGTGTATACCGGGCTAGTTTAAGGCATCTCTTTAGGTTTGTGGTGCGAGATTAGATTAGATTTGGATAAGGTTATTACGAGTTTTATGGTGAGGACAGTCAGAGTAAAGTCCTCACGCTCTGTGAGACAAATGTTAATTGAGTTTCAGCACTCTGGCAACATATGAGCCACTCTCTGCCAAGAGTAACACCTGCCAGCTACAACAGAGTGACACCTGTACAGCAGACTGTCACAACACAGCAGACGATGTTATCTCTCCATTGTGTCCGAAAAATGAACGACAGACCTCCTCTCCTTATCTCAGCCTCGTGGCCATCTCTTCATGACCGCCCTGAAACAGCCCTGTAAGCAGACTAAAGTCAAGCGGGAGGATGAGACAGCATCTGCCTCTTCCCTGTGAGGAGCAAAATGATGAATTGAGTAAAATCTTGTTTGGCACCTCATATTAAAGAAGTCAGAAATTAAGCCAGCAATGCACAAGGCAGAAAAGAGCTGATGCAGACAGAGTAGAGTATAACCCATTAGAGAAATGCTCCTGTCTGTCTTTCTGTCCAGCATGGTGACAACTCACCCTTTAATGAGCTGTCTTAAGTCAAACAGGAGAAATACCAACACAATAAATTACCAGGCTCATCGTTTCCTGTTTGCCTCCACTCAGATGCGGCTGAATAATCTTTCTATCTGGCTTCGCACCATCCAGAATGAGATTCTGTCAAATTACATTCTACAATACTCGGGTTCATTTGCATAACTGCGTTCGATGTTTCCAGTCAAACTGGTGACATGTTTTTCTGCCATTAATTAGATTTTGGAATTACTTTTCCAAAAAGAAAGAAAAAAAGATGATTTCTCCTCTGCTTGGTCTTCTATTCCCATTTGGAAGTGACAAGATTAAATTGTGTATAAGGGTAATTGCGTGGCAGTGTCAGAATTAGAGCTGGAGAGAGAAGGTATTTTTGCAGTTAAGGAGCTAATACTCTCTTCCAATTTCAGTCTGTTTAGCATGCAGGCTCTGAACTGTTCCCTCTGACATGGCAAACCTCATTAAGATAGAGCAAACTAATTCACTTGAGGATGAAAGCTAATTCTTCATATCTTTTTTTTTCTTTTTCTTTTCAGAGATATAGAGACAAACCGAAATTGGGTCTTCGGGGTATACACACTTGAAGGTAGAGCTCTTTCCCGGCTCTTATCATAACACATTTAGTTTAGATTAAAGAGAAGAAGGGAGAGGACGTAACCTTAAGATACCTTTGAACCGGTGCTGCCAGAAATAGAGAAGAGGCTGAGCCTTTGTACGGTGAGCCCGCTCTGGACAAAACTGTCAGGAGCATGGACATCTGAGCTGTATGGGATCATTCCACTCGTGTGTCTATTCCTGCTGATAAAGCACAGCTAACCTTTTCTGAAGCGGAGGAGGAGGAGAGGGCAGAAAGAGCAAGGAGGAGAGGAGAGAGAAGGAGGAGCGAAGGATAGAGGGAGAGGAAAAAAGAAAGGGCCGATGCTGGGCCTGCAATGGGCAGACATCCATTAACCAAGCGCTCAGCATGGGATATGGCATTTACACAGCATAACAGCCAAATGCCATGGCAATTAATCAGGGCCTTGAATGCCAGCTGTATCAATACCTCTTGTACGGCCATGAGCACACTTGTGCACACAGAAAGAAACACACACACACCTCAAAACAGAACGATACTTCTCTGTTTTCATGAAGAACGCTATGTGGATAGAGTACCGCGGCTTGTCTCTAACCTTAATATAATTTCGATGTCTCGAACTAGGACGCACACCGAGAAATGGAATGAATACATCACTTACACAATCATAGACTAAGGCCGGGGAGACGGCACACATTTTACTCCGCAGGGAGTTGCAAATTGCTTTTGAATAACCAAGGTCTAATTGACAGGAAAAGAATGCTCTGTCACTTCGCTGGTGCGGCTGTCATTAACACATTTTTCATTTTGTACATGCTCCAAGGCATTATTGTTTTGTTGGCCCCAATCCCTCCCCGGTGCAGTGAATATGTTTTAAAATGGTTGTGAGCAGAATGTTGTTAGCTACACAACGCTCCCCGAGGGGAACAAAACACAAGAACAATTGGCTCATTAGAGGCAGAAACACTTCAAACCACAATATGGCTGGAACACACTCAGAGGAGAGGCAAAGTCAGCGAGTGAAGAGCACAGATGGATGGATAGGAGAGACTAGGGGGGAGACAAAGGCAGAGCAACAGAAGAGAAGCAACCTTGTGTTCGACACACAGTGCGCTCAGTTTACTGCAGAGACGAGGTGACATGAAGAGGCTGAAGAATGCTGTGTTACACATAATTAGATTACAGTAATCTGATTATAGTTTGTACTGCCTGCAACAGCATACTGTATGCTTATAACAAGTTTACTGCAAAGGAATAATCAACGGAAATTGACCCGTACCATATAACAAGTATACATTTTTGAGACAAGATGCAGTAAAGTAACTGGTATCTATGAATATCTGCACAGATCCATATAGCAACAATGACAGATCTGTGCAGCAGCAGGTAACGTTCACCGTTGTCAGTCAGACGTCACTCAGTCGAAAGGATACAGACAGAATGGCGACTATAGGCACGTGAGTGATGTTTAGAAGTATTTCGACTAGATAAATGAAATAAATGTATAGTGCAAGTTATGCAATGTTAAACTTGCGAATCATTGCTCCACAGCGGTGATACTCAACTTACAGCCTGCAGGCCAAAGTTGGCCCCTGATAGGGTGCCAGATGGCCCCCCCAACCATTTTCTAATGTAAAAGAAAAAAAACACTGGGAATTGTTTAGTACTTTTCGTGTACATAAGGTGTCAGAGTCCATAAAACAGCATCAGAATAGAGCTTGTTTATCAAGAAGTGGAGGATCTCCCGCACCCCCCAACAGAGGTCCTAGCTAAGCTCTTAGTGTCCTCTGAAAATCCCTGAAATGTACTAAAATCCTAGAATTGTCCTAAAATCCCTGAAATGTACTAAAATGTTCACTTTGTTGATGTCCAATGTCACATATTATTTAGTGCAAAATGTTAAAATATGTTGGGTTTTTGGGGATATGCAAAAGTATGGGGAGTCTAAAGTTGTGGTAGTCACAAACCATATAAGAAAATCAAAAAATGTCTAGCTTTAACAGTTTATAAAGTAACCTGGACCAGCGTTATCATTTCACTGCTGCTTAAATTTAAACACTCTAAAACAACACTCAAAGGGGCTTGATAAAACTTCAACATCGTACTGCTAATACACTTGTATGTTTTCTTAAGATCAAATTTGAAAACAGAACATGCCAGATCGCGTTTTATTTAACATCACTGCATTGCTATTCTTATGTAAAGAATATGGATTCCTCCTCCAGCATTTGTGATCAATAATCAGTATTTTCCTACCTTGTACATGGATGGCCTCTGCACCATAGCTTCAGTTGCTCACTGGTTGAGGCTGAGATCTGGAGCTGTTTCAATACAGCGTCTGTCACAGGACATCTATAAAAAGAATAACAGAGTATAATTCAGTGAGTGAATGACCTTACTGTGAGCGCCACACTGAGACACAGATGTCCCAAATAAACCTAACAACTGGCTGAGCCATACCACTGATCTCTGAGTGTGTGTCCATGTGAGACAGACAGACAGAGGAGTATTTTGTGACAGACAGACAGACAGACAGACAGGAGTATTTTGTGACAGACAGACAGACAGACAGGAGTATTTTGTGTAAGAGAGACAGACAGACAGACAGACAGACAGACAGACAGACAGGGGTATTTTGTGACAGACAGCAGTGTGATGTATTGGGGCAGACTGGAGGAAGTTCAGGCTACCACAGCTCTCGAGGTCTCTAATGTTTTGTTCAGAGATTAGAGCAATATTTTCCAGCACATATCATCTATAATTCATTCAGTCTATTGAATCTCCAAACATCACTCACAGTCTATTAATATCAAATTCACAGACTTACTGTGTTGGAAATGCCTCCGCGTGCATGACACAACTCTTTAACTCAGTGTTGTTAGTATAACAAACCTGCTAGACGAGGTTTACATTAATCTTACATGATATTTATGCAACTGCTCTTTGGTAAACCCCATGTTTCATTCGTTTTTACCTTTTAAAACTTAATAAAAATGGAGCAAAGAAGAGTATATCACTTCATAGGATTTGTTGTTGTTGTTGTTGTTGTTTACAAGTGTTGTACGGTAAGCTAACTGATAAACGTTTGACCCTAATTTCTCTTTATCATCGTGGATATTTTTGACAGTTTTACAAAACTTTGACACAATTGGTGCTCGAAAAACGTCGCTGACAGAGATAAATTCACACACCTGAGCCATATTGCACCTACTGTTTGTGTATCTTCAGGCTTCTCTCCGGTCCGGCCTAGCATTGTTTCGCAGCGACCTCTACCGAAATTTATCAATGTCTACTTTCATTAGTAAATAAAACTGCAATGAAGAGTGACTGACAAAGGTGAGGACACATATAATGTCAATGTTAATAAGTTTAGTCAGTGTTTTTCTTATTTTTTTGCAAGCGATCTCGTCGGACAAAACGCTGGCTAACAGCTTTGGTGAAACCTCTTTGCTAACGGTTAACTCAGCGCATGGATATGTCAATTGTTATCCGGTCACAAGTGTGCTTTGAGCACTGATTTTACACCATGGTCGGTCAGTGTGGGGTTTTTCAATTACTTTTTGGAGTTATTACAGCAGAGATATTGGCATATGTGTTGTAAGATGATAGAAATATTGAAATAACAATAAATAAATAAATAAATAAATAACTTGTTTGTATTATTTTTACTAACCCGTTTTACACACAAGAGGGCGCCACTAGTTCATATAATTTTAAAAAGTAGTGCCAGCCCCAGCAGGCAGGCAGCACTCAAGTTTTTAGTTTCACAGAAATGTGTCAGTGTATCTGTCATGTGAAGATATTTTTGAAAGCTTGTTTGTGCTCAGTTTACTAAGGAGGTTAATTTGTGAAAATTAGATGAGTAGGCTATCTATGAATAATTTTACATTAAATCAAGAACCTTTTTGTTGGTTTTCCTTGTCATCCTACTCCCTCTGTATGAATGCTGATATTGCAAATGTCATAGGCCTTTTTCTAGATGTAGTTAGGGGATTAGTAGATTTTGCATATTACTAGAGTAAAGTAATTGAAGTTGTGTTGTTTAGGTAGGCCTACATTATTATTAAACAGTTCTTAACAAAAGGGCTTAAAATTCTTAAATTATCCCTTTGTGTGCACACCTGATTTCAGCTTCAACTTGACTTTTTTTCCTGATATAACTTTACGGAAGTCTGTTCAATCTATAGATGCATCATATGTTAACAAGAAAGTGAAACAAAGCACTACATCTTTTAGACAAATCAGCAGTGGTGTAGGAAGTATTCATATCAATTACTTAAGTAAAAGTACAAATACCACTTAGTGAAAATACACTGTTATAAGTACCAGTCCAGCACTGAAAATGAAAAACAGGCCTGTGTAATTACAATCAGGAAAATGCATTTAAGCATCAAAAGTAAAAGTATTTAACACATAGCCTAAGTTTAATTTATGCATTAAAATCTAATTAAATGCTTAAATTGAGTATATTTCATCTATTTAATAAATCAAAATAATAAAAAGGAAAAGCAACAATTCCTCATATCTGAGAAACTTGGATTATTTATGTTTTTCCATGAAAAATGACTTCAACAGTTATCAAAAAAGATACAATTTAATTTTCTAATTAATCAACAAATTCTTTCAGTCACACTATGTTCCCATTGCTTGTGTGCAAAAATGATCATTTTCAAAATAACTAGTAACCTAAATTATCAAATAATTGTAATGGAGTAAAAAGTAGGCCTGCAGCTAATGTAGTAGAGTAGAAGGAGAAAATAGCATGAGATTAAAAGACTCAAAGTAAGTAAAAATACCTCACATTTCTAAGAAATGTACTTAGTTACATTCCACTACTGCTAACCATCAGCTCTCTTACGTATCAAAATATCAGGATATTGATTTCCTCCTCAGGTTGAGGTGAAAATGTATCCATTCAAATAGCCTGTAATAACAATGAATGGCTGCTGCATCACTGGAGCGTGCATTGCTGCTTCCGTTTATAACATTTATTGATCAGATTAATTGAATGCCCCTAACTTTGGGTGAGAAATCTCAGCTCAAGAAGATTAGTATCATGAGCGCCCTCCCTCTATCCAATACAGCTGCAGAGCAATAGGTGTAAATGAGACATGACAGCAGCATCTGACATCCATTGCCCAGGAGTCCAGAAGCTCTCTCTCTCTCTCTCTCTCTGTGTGTGTGTGTGTGTGTGTGTAGGGGGACTGGGGGGGACAATCTGTTTAGGTTACATAAACTCATCCAAGAGCCATGGGAGAGCAGGCGAGAGAGGAGTGCAGTAATAACCTGTGGATCACTTCTCTCTGAGTCAACATCAAGGCTCTGTGTTTATTTTTCATTATTTCCCAGCGGCACTGAGCTCCTGGAAGAGAGGCCTCATGCACATGAACAGTGTCTCATCCAAACTGCAATCTCAACCCTGGCAATCCTATTTTTAGTCTCAAAAATGACTGTAACATTGAAGACCAAAAGATGACTGTACTCTGATAAGTGTTTGTGTGTTTTCCAAACGTGATGTGAAAGCCTTTGCAGATGGAATAACAGCCTACACCCAGTGAGACGAGCCCATAATCTGTTTAAATATGTCTCTGTGAATTGTTGTTGTGATTACCATTGGAGCTGTTATTACTGGCATTATTGTAAGCTTGACAAGTAACTCCTGGCATGGTTCAGTTCACTGCCACAAACACAGTGTCAACAGATCGCTGATGACAACAACAGCTGGATGATGGATGATGCATAGATATATAAATGCATCATTTCTGTCTAAGCGCTGAATTGAGTGAATCTGAAGTAAGAACATGAGAGTGAAAGAGAACGAGAGAAATGGAGAGAGGAGAAGTTGAGTCAAAGGTTAAGAGCCACCTGCAGACAGCAGAGCATTCAGGACGCCACCACACACTCGTAAAATACCCTCTTAGGGGAGTTTGTTACAAACCAGTTTAACACACTGGAGCTGTTTACAGCTGGGGCTGATGCACAGTAAAGCACTTTACACAGTCACTGTGACTGACTGGTCTGGCAGATACCACCACAAGCGCGCGCGCGCGCGCGCGCGCACACACACACACACACACACACACACACACACATTTTGAAAGATTTATCTTTATTTTGATATGATCCAGTTGAGTGAGTGCTATAATAACATTTCACCTGTCACTTGACATTGAAACTGTTCTGGTCTGGTTCGACCTGACAGGGCATAACGGCTGACACCACTCTGACATTTTCAACTCCTACATTCAGTCATAGTACAGCCTTTGATATACAGTATTGATTTTTTTTGTTAACCCCACAGATATAGATCTTTGGTTAGAGCCATCTGTAAATATTTAAAGAAATTTCCTACATTACTGAATCATCATAAAATCCTGCTATTAGTGGCACAACACCAGTCGAATTTTTCATTGGAAGACACCGTATCTTGGATTGAATATTTCAGTTTCCAGTCAGCAAAGCGTGCTATAGCTTCAGTAAAGATACAGAATATGATGTAACATCAAAGCAACTGCCTGTAGCCTCTGCTATATAGCAAAATAATGGAGCATTGAATTTCTTTTAAGATTATCCTGAGTCAACTGATGTAAAATTGTCATGATCGGGTGACCTGACTGACAGTGAATCGAAAAGGACCACAAGCAGGAAACAATGATTGACAAGTGCATAGGTGTAGATTTAAGAGAGACAAAGGGGACACGTCCCCCTCAGTAAATATAAAACAGATGCATTTGATCCCCTCAATAAAAATATGATGTAGCAGAGGACTTTACTTTGACAAAAATCAAAGATTTAATCCAGAAATTGATGCAAAAAAGGCAAAAATTGGTGCATATTCACCATAATGCAGGAAATTATGTGTTTGATGAACAATACCCCCCCGCGGATGCTGACATTAAACACCCCTGCATGGATGTATTAAGAGCTGAATAAAATGCCACCAGTTGACCTTTCTGCCAGTTTTCAGCAGTGGTCACTCCCAGTACTGCAACTGTAAAATCCACTGCAGCCCACAAGTAGCATTTTCCCTGTCATCAACCATCAGAAAAACTAACACTAACTTTAAAACTGTCAACAATAAGATGCAAGCGAATTATTATTCATTGTTATCAAATTTGAACTCTTGAAAGTTGTAAACATTTGCAAAACTTCCCAAGAGTCAAGAACAGCTATTTTTTTAAAATGTGACATCATATTGTCCATCAAAAGGGCTCACAGGGAGAGAGAAATTAATGCTTATATTCAGTGAGCTGGATAATGCAGACACAAAGTGCAAGGAGAATACTGTTTTGACATTTCTAATGGGTGAGCAACTTTGAGGGAATGAGTCGATGCCATCTTTGAGCCTGATATCCAGTTCACTCACATCCTTTGAAGCGATCTAATTCAAGTCTTTATTTGTCTTATGCACACATTACAGTGGAGCAGTCACAGTGAAATTCTTGTTCTTAGGATCTCTTACAATAATGCTGTTAGAAAGTCTACAAAAGACAAAAGGAATGAGAATCCAGACATTAAACACAAAATACTGTAGGGGGAACAAATTTCGACATGCAGTCTAAAATAATAAAAAAAATGCACTGGAGCGGCAGCCCTATGGCATGATCTCTGTTAAAAAAAAGGGCTGTACTTTCACTTTAAGGGGAGGTTTCAGGGAAATGCTGGAAACACCAGAAAGGAACGTTTACATTAATCAGTATTTATGAAACCAGGCAGATGATACACAGCAATTCTCGCCCACTATGGCTCTGTAATCGCTTTCCTCGCACCTCTCTTGACAACTTTATCACCACTTTATCAGCAGTCAAATCATACTCACAACTTTTCTCACCTGCTTCAGAGGTCTGATTGCTTTCCTTCATACCTGACTTTATCACCAGTCAGAGTTTATTCTAAGCCTCCTGATAACACGTTAAGCCTGTGTTTACCTTACTCTCTGAGCTCAAACACAGCTAATACCAGTGCGGGTGCACCACCACTGCTGTTGAGCCTCTCCCAGTGGGACGCCTGGCAAGCCCGTGTTGACAGTGGTGTTGCCCCAGTAAGCCTGATGATTCACACTTAATATTGTGCCAATCTGCAGGTCTCAACAAACACCAACGGTGCACACGCCTAGCCAGCTGGTGGCTTATTGTGCAACGACACAACACCAAAAACCTTCTTGACTCATGAGAACACACTCTTCACTGTTGGACAGAGCGTGCAGTCTCATTGTGCAATACATGGCTACTAGGACAGTATGATTCAGCACTTCATCTTGAAATAATAAAATCCATTCAGCTGCCTTTCAGTCTGGTTTACAGTAAATCGCCTGGCTTTAAGGTCAGTTTGCAGCTGTCTATGAAGGAAAAATAGTACGTCAGCAGCGTTTTGATCACTGAGGTATTCTTTGTGAAGGTCCAAAACCATCTTTATGACTGTCTACTGAATAAAGTGTTGTAGCTTTTGTCAGTGACTAACAGAGGGTATTTTTAAGTTGTCACTGAAGAGCAACGTGTTTTTGCCAAAGTCAGGTTAGCATTTGAGCAGGCGCTTGAGGAGAACTTTTGAACTGCATGGCTCTCACAGAGCAGCAACCTACCATCCATCTTTCATCATGTATGATAGTTAATGGGACAAAATCAGAATCAAAAACACAGGTTTCCTCTGACCTGTAGTGCTATATACATAAATCTAAATTGTTTTGTTGTGAGTTGCCGATGGCTGGAGTCCATTTTGACACAGGAAACAAAATGACAGCCGGCTGGTAACTAACGACTGGGAAATATAGCTGTCAGTTCCAAGCCCCCAGGAACAGCACCGGGTTTGAAGCCAATTTTAAATAGTGGCCAAATGTGGAATTACACTTTCCAATAAATAGCATTACAGGTAAGAGGGAAAAAAATGTATTTTGGGGGATGAACAATGCATTTAAGGCCTGCAGCCTCAGCTGTGCAGACGGTTTACATCTGTAATTGTAAGCCTAAGTAGGCGGGTTTCCATTAACCTTCAAACTGCGCAAATTGAAATTGCAAATACAAAATACGGCAAATGGAAACACTACAATTGAAGAAAAACCTCCCATTTATCACAAAAACAAGTTTTAGGCTTGCATGAGGTGGTAATTCAGGCAATTCTAAAAACCAAATTTCACAAAACTGCATGATGCAGCAGACCATGCTTCTTGCAATGTTATCATGACAGAAGTCGCATAACATCACTCAGTGGAGGGACAGTCACCTCGCAATTGTGTTTATTGACATTTCAAAAATATTGCTTGATTTTTGCACAATCTGTAATAGAAACCCACACAGTGATCGGTCAACTTTATCACATGGGACAACTTTTAAAAACTACTTTATTACATTGTATCTGGTGGCTCTCTCCCTTATCTCACCCTCAGTATCTGTCCTGTGACAGAAAACAAGGGTGGAGACCAGAGCTGATACAGGTGGTGAGAGGATGTGCGAAGTTCAACCAGAGTGAAACGTGAGAGAAGACCGATCAGATAGAAAAGCAACACTGTTTGTTCTAATGGCTTCCAGAGAAGGCAAACAGCAACCAGCACGATCCAGATGTTTTCTTTCTTTCTTTACTTCTTTCTTTCTTAAATGAATATTACCTTGTTTTACTCAAGTAGCTGGATAATTTGTTCCATTTGAGGGGAGGGAAGGGGGCAGGAAGGCGACACTCAGGCGAGCAGCCTCACAGGTTCAGGGCTTGTTGGAAGGGTATCATGTAGCTGCCTTTTATGACCTGTTTAACACCACAGAGTTGAACGCAGCCATTTATCCCGCGGTGCATGACACGGTGTGAATGCGATAGGGTGAACACAGCAGTAAAAATAAAAAAGCTCATGTTCATTACTGGGAGAGGAAATCGGGCTACATGGAAAGAAAGAGAGGTCCCTGTTTGTCTGTAGTAAATTACACTGACGCCTGCCTCTCTGGATCCACTGACAGAAGTTGTTGACAACAACTTTCCACTGTTTAAGAGGGAGACACTATTGTGATTGTGCTCATGTGCCAAGGGGAACCCCTGATGCATGCTGTATACTGGAGCAGCAGTTATAAAATTTAAAACAGCCACTGTGAAACCCAATGGATCATTTGCATGATAATTCATGTCTCTAGACAGAAGTTCCTTGTCACCCTCCCAAGACCAGCTGACCTACCGAAACATATTTATCTTATCGGAGTCGAGTTCTTTATCCATCATGACGATATAAAGAGAGATAACACATGTCTCTGTTTACACATTAAGGGCTGCTACACAAAGCTAATGAGTACTCTCTTATGTGATGTATAAGTTATGGAAAAGCATCATCAGCTTCATCTCTTTCTGTTCGTGAGTTAGAGAGAAAAGAGATAAAAGGTGAAATGAATGATGTAATCAGGAAGGCTGCTATCAAGTGACCAGTGCGCTGACAGGAGTGAATAAGGGTGTAATGTTTAGAGTGATACTCTGCGCAGGGGGTGGTGGATAGGTCAAACAAACACAGGACTTTCCCTCAGGAGACTGGCAATTGTTGTCAAACCAAGTGGGTTACTTTACGTTATGCTGTCACCATGTCTTTTTTCCTAAACCTAACCTATGCAACTGTACTTTCCCAATGTTGTGTTCAAACAGAACTAGTGAGCTTGTGTTTAAGACATTGGAGGCTGTGAACATGAACTCCACTGACAAAGTCGTGAATACCACAACAGGGAACAGGAGGGAGTGTTATAGTTGAAACTAATCAGGAAAAAGCACAAAGACGGGAAGTTAAACCAAACTTGACATATGAGGAGTAATAATAAAAATTAAACCGGAAACCGAACATGAGTAACAAGAATCGAGGAAAACAAGAACAGAAAACCCCTAAAACAAAGTCCACAATATATGTGTGAAGTACCTAACCTTACATTAAGTAAGTAATGTGACAAAGCCATTCCTGGGATGCCAATTCATTATATATTGAGCCCTTGTATGTGGATATGTTGCAGGCTGTCTCATGCACTGTTTGTATGTAACATTAAATAGTCTAAATAACAACTACATTATCTGCATGCATATCTGTACTTGGGTTGAGTGGTGTTTAAACCAGAAGTGGTTGAAACTGCACCAAAAGTTTTTTTTAAGTTTGAATTTGATATGGGTCAATCAGAAGTTGCTATATTTATTATTTATTAGAAATCTATTTCCAGAACAGCCTCAGGATTGAGCTTAAGGTCATTTTTTATCACAAGAGTAAGAACACGCTAATTTCATTAAATGTCATTAAATTACACTTAGGCCGAAATATATTGAGACATTCTAGTCAGATGATACTTCTAATTATAAAAAGTATATTATCTGTACCGGATGCTCATTTCACTCAAGTATTCGCCTAAACCCTAATAAAGACACCCAACCATGTTTCTTTTCCAAAACCAAACCTACATAACACTGCATAAAGTTGGTAATGTTACAACACTGTTTGCAAGGGTAACTTTAAGATGCCATGCAAAGGGTGCTATATTCATAAGATATGATACCATTCTGATCTCCATTGTACCATTGTATTAGTATACACTGGGGTGTGTGTGTGTTTGGAGGATTAAGAGCAGATCAGGCACGAGTCGTCATCTTTACAAGACCTTCAGCAGAACAAGGAACATTTGTCCTGACTGCAACCAACAGGAGCCACCATTAAAACGAGACTGTGTGCGAGAGAGTAAGCATGGGAGGTATCATGTTTATCACACTGCTGTTTATTATGTATGTCAGAGCCAATATGTTTATATGACCGCTCTTTGGCTCAAGAGCCTGATCCACAATTGCTTGAGAGATCACTCGAGGGTCCCCCTGTGAACACTTAGGCTCTGGCTTTCAGAGGCAAAGGAATAACAATCCCCTCTATGATGTCTTCCACATGCGCTCCATGACGCGCACTCATTTATTTCTTTCCTGACTACTTTGTCCTTCATCAGAAGCACTGGAGGTTGGGTAAGAAGGAGGGAGAGGAGAAAGAGAGACACGGGATGAAGGAAAGTGAGTGGGAGAGAGGAAAAAGTGAGAGCTGATCTTAAATTTCAATTGAGCCCCAGCAGCTACACAAACAGTGGATGAAGATGGGAGGGGGGAGACACAGCAGCTGAGGCAGTGGGACGGATGGATGGATGTGGATGTGGAGAGAAGAAGAAGGGAGGGAGTGAGGCGCGCGGCAGAGCCACTCAGTCTAGACTCCAGATGTGCAGGCAGCAGCAGTGTGGCTGTTTTGGCCCCCACCAGGCTGCTCTGGGAGTATCCGCAGCACATGTCCCCACGCCGCCTGTAAATCAGCCCAGCCAGGCCTCAGGCAGCACCGCAGCCACAAAACCCCTCCGCCCGGACCCCCAAAACAGGCTGGCCAGCGACAGACGGACGCCGATGAGCCCACTGTGCCGTGTTAAGCCTGTAATAGTCTCCCTAACTGCCTATGGCTCCAAGTTTGAAGAATTACCACCCGTTTTTGCCTCTTTTTTTTTGTTTTTTAACTTGTGTGTTTGCATGCATGTGTAGGTGTTCCTCTAAATGCAGATGAGGTACAGCAGCTGACTGTAGATCAGAGAGGAATGCAGCTCGGTGTCATAAACAGTGCCGTCTCTCCTCATTTAGATCCACCACAGCTCGTCTGCTGCTCTGCTCCCTAGTCTCACTGGCACCAGGGCATTCCTTCAATAGCACACTGCTTCCCATACTTCACATCCACTCCAACATCCACAGAGAACATTCACACAATTACAGATTCCTGCTGGATGTGAGTGTGTGTGTAATCCTTTCCCATCAGCGCTCAACACATAATTAGATGTTGGACTGGGAGGCCCGGCCCATATATAGTAAGCAATGCAGACCACAAACATGCACTTAAAACCAGATTTCTTATTGTACTCCATCAGACCAGAGTGAGCTATTTTAAAGGGGGTAAAAAAAAAAAGTCTTGCAGTGGGTCATCGTGCAGCGTTTAACACATCCAAGTCTGAGCAGAGGGGGAAAGGAGGAGGAGGCCTGTGTGTGTGTTTCCAAACCAATCCCATGCTATTGTGCAAAGTGCTAAAGTCAACGCGTCGCTCAGCTGTTCAAACAGGTAGCGTGGAAACATCGGAGCTGTATTTAGGTTGATCAGGCTGCAGACATCCTCTGAACAAACAGGTGAGCGTGGGGAAAAAAATGTGGAGGTCAGTGTGTGTGTGTGTGTGTGTGTGTGTGTGTGTGTGTGTACACTCAGTCGTGACTGTGGTCCTGTGAAAAGAGGCGGCCTCCCCTTCTGTCCACTGTGTGTGAACAGGTGAGCAAGCTACCATTTTTAGTCCAACCAGGAGACACAAACACAACTGAAATACACAAATACACCTCTTCACACACTTGCACACACACAAATCCCAGCTGATCCCCTTAAACATTTTCTATGCTCGCTCATGGTGAGATACCAGTAGCAGCGGCAGTCACACAGCCTCCTCCTGCAGGGTCCATATGTGAGTGTGTGTACTTTAAGGTTCTTCAAACACCTTGATTGTGTTGTTCCTTGTTGTAGGGATTCAGAGGGAGTTTTCCCATCATCAAGGCCCGGACCCTGCACGGGACGCTGCAGGAAAAAACAGCTGACAGCCTTTGGTATGCTCCTGGACATTAGAGGTTAACTGGGCTTTAACCTCTGCACCATGGGAGTAGAGCGCTGCTAAAACACAACACAGACCTCCGACTGGACTGTGATGGGATGCTTAAAAACCTGCAGTATGCTTTGACACGATACTACAGAAACAAACAAAAAAGAGATGTATGTTTATAGTGATGTTGTAAGTGATTATTTGATTAACTGACAGGACATTGATGTGTCTTTTTAAGTCATTTATTAAGAAAAAGAAACTGTCAAACATCCACCTCTCTAATATGAGAATTCTACTTTTCCAAATTTATATAATTTTGAAGTGTCAGTCAGAAGCAATTTGAATACATCACCTTGAACTCTGGGAAATTATGATGGACTAAACCAATGCTTTTTTTTTTTTCATCTGATGTGGCCCCGCCCTGTCATATGAAGTGAAGTACCCATTCATCAACACCACCCATTATGTCCAATTGCATTGAAGGTGGATGTGATGGTGTGACACTATTGATTAAGAGAAAGTTGATATTATTGCAGTATTATGTCATGCGACTGAACTGTCAATCATCAGGTTGTCTTGATCAATTTGTGTTTGTACTGCTGCCACTTAGCTTTAAGCTATTTCAGCAGCTAAGATAAAACTAACTTTTAGCTCTTTCATTTAATCAGTCATTTTTAGCTAATTTTTAGCTATTTCAACTGTTAATGCATAACTTTAACTGTTTATCCAATAGAGTAGCACTGGAAATGAGTTAGCATTTCAGAACACCCAGCCCTCGCATCTCAGAGTCAGTGGGTTTTTGGTTAGACACTTGAAACAAAGTCTGTGGTTAGACTTTTACATTTTTAACGACATAAAATACATCAATCAATAGCTCACTCATCATTTCAAGCCTTTAATAAAAAGGCTTTTGCTAACAAGTGGCCAAATGAGACAACAAAGCTTCATCACGTCAAACACGATTTCACAGTGATGGCGACGTTAAGTCATGTGACCGTAGTGTAAGTATCATAAACCTTTGTTTGACAATGAGTTTGTTTTCTGTAATTATCCAAAATCAAATGGAAAATCCTATAGACCTTTTGACAAATGAATCAGGGCAAAGCTAGCTTCCACGTCGGCACTCTTTAGCTAACTATTTGACTATTTGTCCAACACAAAGCTATTAGTTTAACTATATATCCATTACTTTTACCATACTGGCAGTATCTGGACTATATATTTATTATATAGCATTTTAGCTTACTTCTCTGCTCATTTGCTTTCTGGCAGTCTTGGTTGCAAACATATAGTTACAGGTATGTATAACATATAGTTTTACACATAGGCTACCACACATATGACCCTGGTTGAGAATCACTAGAATAAAAGAGGAAATACATATTCTTATAATTACTGACAGATTATTCAATAATGATAATAAAAGGTGATTTTTTAAAAATGATTTACTCTTTGAGTTTTTTTTTTCAGAGATAAAGAAACTGAAAGTGTAACATATAAAGATTACCTTCCTATCCTCAACAGCCTTCATTTTATACCACAAGAGGGCCACCTACACCACCTAAGATTCCTCTGGGGTCCACTACAGATAGTCTGTGTGTGCATGTGTGTATTTGCGTGAGTGTCTGTTTGTATGCAT
The DNA here is from genome assembly GCF_008729295.1 of Plectropomus leopardus. Taxonomy (NCBI): domain Eukaryota; kingdom Metazoa; phylum Chordata; class Actinopteri; order Perciformes; family Serranidae; genus Plectropomus; species Plectropomus leopardus. The sequence continues at coordinate 17,868,748 of NC_056464.1, read as the reverse complement.
GCATGAGCAATCCTGAGTGGGGGGATTGCAAGAGACAAGGCAGTCAGTCAGAGGGCCCTGGGCTCTCCCAGTTAATTAGTAGCAGGACTAGGCCACAAACAGGCCAGCAGCCACCGCCTGGCCCACAGTCATCATGTGAAACGGCTGGAGGGGAGAACGTCTCCCTGACGCTGCAGATAGAGCCGTTCAAAGAGCTTATCTGAGGCTGTCTGGCCTCGCCTTATCTGATCTGACCCCAGCTCATACGCCTCCTGTTACACTATGTTTCATCTGGTGCAGAGCGTAGAAGTCGTTCCTGTGTGTGTGTGCATGCAATTGAAGGTGCACATGTGTGTTGGAATCTGGTTATAATGTTAAATGCTTGGATTGGACGTCAACCAGGCCAGTGTGAGGTCACCATCAGTTGTAGTAAAAAAGGGGGGTGGGGGGGGCTGCATATCAAATCAACCACAGGTAATGTCACTGTTACGAGGCAATCTGAAATCAGTTAAGCGTGCATTTGTGCAGTGATTTATGAAGTGATTTATGGGAAAGTTACTCAGGCGAGCTCTGTGGCCTGAGCTGGATATGTTCAGGAGTGTGTTTTTGTTTAAGTGTGTTAAGACCACAGTTTAACCAGCACAACAGAATGTGCAGAAACCTCCACAAAGCAGACAGAGATCGTTGAATGTGGAAAGTAATCAGTAATCTGTGCAGACATACATTCTTCAAACAGCCCTCTGAGCTGTGCATGAGTGTGTACTCATCCTGCAGGTGATCATTTATTTTCCATTATATGCTAATAAGCAGTGTTGTATCTTTCAAATGAGCCACTGCACAGTAATTACGTACCCACTCTAAGCTTTTCTCTCCTGGCACGGGCTGGCTGTGGGCAGGGACGAACAATTCAGACACAATTTAGCTACAATGCTGCAGTAATTGTTGTAGCCCACTGTCTCCCCCAGGGGTGACCCCTCACTTCCCGAAACACAAACACATGCAGATACAGATGCACATACTCACACACATTAGCACACAATGTTGACACAGCTTCAGCAGGGACACCCCCTTCTACACCATGACAACCCTCCCCCCTCCCCTCCTCCTCCCCCATTTTGCCTTCTTGATCCCTCATCCCACCATCCCTCCCTACACACACACACACATATACACACACACACACACACACACACACACACACACACACACGCACACACAGTGCTGTTTAGTGGAGATCAGAAGCCCAGCTCAGAGGCCCCACACCTGGGCATGTTTGCGGAGGAAGCGGGCCCTGGGCGGGCTGCGCTCCATGCGCCTGTCGACTGGCTCCACCAAGTCTGGCCAGCTGTGCTCCTGGCCTGGCCTCGCGCTGTGGGGGCTGTGCAGCTGGGAAAGGCATGTTTCCCAAAAGAGGAGAAAAAAAGACAGGGAGGGGAGGAGGGAGGGAGGACACACAGCGAAGAGAAAAAGAGAGAAAAAAGGGCTTTAGGTTATTTCGAGCTCATTACACATTCATCCCTGAGCTCTCCTAAAGCATCTCCTTTTATATGAAAAAAACATTCTGGACTAAGCTGGCTAATACCTTGGAAGTGTTTGAATTCATTATTAGTTTTTTTTTTAAAAATCAAATTATTAAGTTTAAATGATTTGAAGGAAAAAGTAAACGTTTCTGATGCTCGTTTGCACCAGTTTTAGAACATTTGTTGACAAAAAGTGTGACTTATATGTCTAACTATTTGCTATTTTCTTTTTTAGATACTTAAGTCAGTTGGTTTTACTTATTTTATTTTATAATAATCCAAATTCCTCATAGACAGCATGTTTTCCCCACACATTGTCAAACAGACTACGGTTTAATGAAATTCACAAGTGTTTTACTGCAGTTTCATCAAAGAAAAATGTTAACATGTAGGATATTGTTATTTGGCAGATGCTCCGGTGTGACGAGAGTAAAACAATGCACACACTCAGAACTTTCCCCTGTTTAAACAGACGACAAACAAACTATTGCAGCATTTGCTGTTTCAGATGTCACCTCTTCCTGTGTGTGTACTTAGCCTGCTGCCATGTGGAGCTCCCGAGGGCTGTCAGGCCCAGCAGTAGCTCAGGAAGTGGAGGACGTGTGGAGAGGCCGCCGTGTTCTCCTGTCACTCAGCACTCCAGGGAACAGCCAGCCAGGACGGGCCAGGAGGACCAGGGCCAGAGCACAGCAGAGCTGGGAGATCCCGTCAGAACATGCCCAGAGCACAGGCCTCGTCCTGGGCAGAAGCCACTGCTTAGCCCTACCTCCATCCCTGAGGATGAGGACCAAAAACTACATCGCCTTGACAATGATGGATTGAGAATGAGACTGTATCTATGCTTCTGTTATTATGTGTAAAGGTCAACACACACCAAACAGAAACTAATGGAAACGAAAGCCGAAGGCTGCGTTGCCTCACATTGCCTCACCTTGCCTCGCCTCATATTGTCTCTCCTCACCTCATCTCATGTTGCCTCACCTCACCTCGCCTCATGTTGCATCAGGTCGCCTGTGTCTCGGCCAAAAAATTGAGCTTAAACGCACTTCCGCCAAGAGCTAACAGCTAACTACTATGCAAGTTCTGCAAAATAGTTCTCCGTACCAGCAAGCAGTATACGATATTTGGATTTCAAAAAGTTAAATCAGAAGACAGACAGGACAGCTTCAAAATGCTCAGTTATCACATTGGTAACACAACCCAGAAGTGAAAGAACAGAGGATATTTACCATGTGCTGATGAACAATAACACAAACAGCGAACCACTTCTTCTAAAGAGCTTTAAGTCTCCAAAAAACAAAATCTCACTGGGTTTGTTGCAATCTCACGCCCTTCTGACTATTACAGTTTGTGTGCTTTCCCCACTTCAGTTTCTCTTCTCGTGCACAGAACTGAACTACCAATCAGAGTGCTTTCGTTCACCAATGGGATCTGCAATTCAACATGTTGCATCTGTCAAAAAAAAAAAAAAGCAGATAAGGGTCAACTAGTGCCATTAGTGCAGGACGCATCGCATAAAAAACAAGGCGACAGGGGCTCACCGACTGCCCGACACTGACCAACGGCCAAACTTGAAAATGACACGGTGAAGGAATAATGGCACAGTTTCAGTGTATATATGTCTAAAGAACAGTCTGACCTTATAAAGACACTGATGATGTGGCACAGTATACTTGTGACTGACACGCTGCACTAATTACTGTGACTTAATAGCTGCCTGTTTTGTATCAATGTCTGTCAGTACTTGTTAGTATACCTGCCTGTTTTTTGTTGTTCTTTAATAATTCATTCTGTTTCTGATTTACTTGGTAAAAATTTAACAATTGCAATTATAAACTTAACAAACAAACATTGACCAATGGCCGAGTGTCAGCTTTTGGTGTCAGGGCCGTAGCAAAAGTGAAGCTGCCAGAGGTTGCTTCAAAACACTGCTATCTCTCCGAGGCGCCTTCACTTGGCCAGTTTAGTCTGTTTTTAGCTCTGTTTGCATAGCTCAAATTCAAGACACCTTGATACTATCTGTGTAGATCAGTTGAGGCCATTTAAACCTTACGCAGCTGTACACTTCAATAGGTGTCCCTTGGGCTTGTTTGACTACAGATTGAGTGTTCAGGTGAAACAACACTAGTTATCCAGTCCAGCTATTTATTGCCCCTGTCAGGTCATTCCCCTCAGAGGACCTCAAACACATAAGAGCAGCCAAGTAAACAGCGGAGCAACACACTAAACCCATTTGTCTGTTGCACAAGTACAGAGCCAACATGTTCTGTCTCTAAGGAGCCCATGTGTTAACCACATCCCTCAAAGGAGACTCTCACAGCTTGGCCTCAGTGCAGGGGGGGACGCTGAGCTGGCATACTGGCCCTCAGCAGTCTGTAGGCTCTTTTCAGGTTAGGCTGCCCAGCACCCCGGGACCTAAGCCTTTATCCCCGGCTGATGCTGCTCCCTGCTGCCCTCCTCCCCCGGACCTGCCATCCTGCTGTCACCAGTGGCCCAGGTGGCCAGATGGACATACAGAGAGGAAGCAGCATAAGGTGAACATATGCTGCAAAAAAAGAGGTGGATGCTTGTGCAAGGAAGTCAGTTTGTTCCTGTTATGGTAACATGTGCAATGTGAGAGATAAAAGTGTTGCAGCGATGGAACAGCATTTAGGGATGATGGGTGATGTGTTGCAGGATGTGATACACCAGGAGCTCAGACGGAAAGGCACCTAAAATCAAACTATTTTCTCTCCTACACACTCCCTCAGCTCCTTTTGCTCTGTAAGCCTGGGCTTGCTCACCCACTGAGGCCTCCTCCTTGTCTTGCCTGCCCCATCACAGGGGCCTGTTCTCAGGCTTGGCGTACCGACTAGAGCCAGTCTCTGCTCGCTACCAGTGCCCACACACCCACCACATTCCTTCACTCGCAGCCAGAGGGGAGGGCGAGGTGCTGGGTGAGGTGAGCATCGGGCCTTATGGATGGGGCAGCCTGGTGCAATATTGCAGGATATTTTCTCCAGATCAGCAGGTATCGACTGTGCTTTGTGTCTCGGTCTGATATCATTAGGATGAATAATATCTGTTAGGCTCATTTTCCTGTGATGTCGTCCTCCATAGGTCTGCCTTTTCAGACGATGATCCGTCTCTGGGGGATCAGATTTGCTTTGCTTCATATCAGCATAAACCTGCAGCTTAGCAGAGCAAATGGAAAAACAGTACAGAGGGAAAAGAAGACCTCTGGAGACACAGAAAGATAGATCGAAAAAAAAAGTCCTGACAAAAGCAGAAAGAGAGGATTATCTCCCCAGCTGTCTGTGCATCAGGAAGTCTCTCCCAGAGAGTCAGCTCTGACCGGCCTGATCACAGAGGCAGCACAGGAAGTCAAACAAAAAGAAGAGGAAGTGAGCACCAGCTACAGGAAGTGAGTTTTTGCAGCTTCGGCTCCACGAAGTCTGGACCCTAAAGGGTGGGAGGGAGGGAGGAGGAAGGGAGGCAGCCCAGCTGAACACCAGAGAGTGAGAGAGGAGGAAAAGAGAGAGAAAGACACTCGGAGAGGGAGGGAGAGAAGTTAGGGCGTAGTGACGGCAGTGACAGCTGTCTCCAGGCCGCCAGCTGTGTGTCATTTAGAGAGTGCTTATAAAAATGAGCCTGGCACCAGGGAGTGATGTTCCTGATGCTGTGGCGCCAGGCGCTCCGCTTCAAATGACACTGGGTGCCACCACCGACTTCCTCTCAACCTACACACACACATATGTACGCACACAAATGAAAGAGCACAAAAAGCTCAATTCAGCACAAGTAAATGCAGGCTTCTGTTTGTGAGAGGCATATTTTCAGCTGCTTATGTTTCCTCTGCAGCCTCCTACAATAGAAAATTGAAATGTGTTTCCACATTTCATCTAATTACACAAAACTGCGATTCAACATTATCACAGCAAACACAGAGGACGCCATGACAAACAGATTAGAGGCTCCCGTGACAACGTCCCCACCACGTCCCACTCACACACACCTGTGTTCACACATTTTGTGACTAAGCACAGCGTTTTGCATGTAAATAGTGTGTCGCTGTGCTTAGGAGGTGCTAACTTCCTCTGTGTTGCACCTGGCCGACAGCTCATCTGCATAAAGGGAGGGGGGAGTGAAGGAGAGCTGCAAGGACAGAGACTGAAAGAGGGAAAATATCGGAGGTGTTAATGGGTTAAAACCTGATAATTGGGGGGTACTTAGTCCACTATTTTGTCATCCTGAGGCCTGAGGGACAACAGATGAAGCCTCATTTGGATTTCTTAGAGTTCACGTGTCACTTTGCCTTTTAACTCAGATCAGTCTTTTCTTCACAGTATTTTATTTATTATTGTCTTAATCCAGGTTTTTTGTTGTATCAGTTACTCCATCTTGTACTAGATCCTTTATTGTTTGTGCTTGCTATTTTATATGCAATTCCTAATTTTATAAGTTTCTTCTTTCTAGCTATACTACGCATCAGCGGTGGGACTAACTCAATGTTTTGCAAGACGCAAGTCTCAAATCAAGACATTTAAGTCCCAAAGACGAAGTTTAGTCTGACAAAAGTCATAATGTGCAATGCCATTTTAACAATAGAGTAATAACATATTTTAGATACAATGAAGGATTTTTCTAAAAAAGAAAAAAAAAAGAAAAAAGTGATCCCTCTCACTCATCACTTATGACCCACTAGAAGTGTATAAAGCGTATTTATTTGCGACTGTGCCCTCGGCCTGTATTTTTAAATTTTCTTCTTATTTTATGTGTTTACTCATGGGTGTGTACCCCAGCAGCATTCAGGTGAAGTCTGGGCTTTATAAAAAGGTAGTGACCAGGTTCCCGGCTGCAAGCAGCTACCATTTTTTGTATGTGAACCAAATAATCTTTGGTGTCATTTTTTTTTCCAAAATGCTGTACAGTAACGTAATGTTAGTTCGTCATGGTTCTCTCCTTGATTGGATGGTGCCGGACTGGTAAAAACAAAGTGGATATGGCAAATTAAGTGTGACTTGGTGTAAATTAATAGCATTAACAACTTAGAGAATTCAATTTATGCATGGCGCACTTTTTAAATAACATATTTTTAATCTTTAGGCCTCGGTGAAGGTATCGAGTATTTTCAGGTCAAAGGGCTCAGATCCGCATGAAGTCACAAGTCATTTGTGTTAAATTCAAAGTCGAGTTATCAAGACAAGTCTAAATTCATCATTTTTTAAAACTGGGATCCAATTTACGTCCAAGTCGTGACTGGAGTCCACACCTTTGTTATCCATCTGTCTTTGAACTCCTGTTTGCTGCGGTGACATTTTAATTTCCCTGCGTGTGATCAATAAATTTTGTATCTTTTATCACGACTCATTTCCATTGTAGCGTGAACTATTGCAGACTGTTCCTTTAAAAGCCTGAATTCCCTCTGGTCGTCATGTTAATATATTTTTAGCATACAGTATTTTTATGTGCATCTATGTCATAAAGATGCAGTCGTAAAATTTCAGCCAGCCTTAAAACCACATCTCGAAATGAGAACCCTTTGCGATCTCTCCAAATGTCTAAGAACGGCTTTCGCAGAAAGGCAGAAAATTGAATGACAAATAATAAGAAGGAACACTTTGACTTTGGATAAGCTGACGTCGTCATGTCTTGGTACAGCCAGTGTGACCTGTGTTCTTTGTGTCCTCCTGCATGTCTTCTATCTCTGATCCTGTTCATTCTTCCCCTCTGAATGATAAAGCAGAAAACCATATGTTGTCCTTTTGCTATCAGAGGCTATCAGGGCCTTCCAACAGTATCTGCTAGGGCCCTGTCAAGGTCAGCCCGCAGTTCATCCAAAAACCCTTCAGGCTTGCAACTGCTTTTCAGATGGGACTCTGGCGTCTTGGAGTCAGCACGGGACACACAGTCATAACATTTGGGTTGGAGTCTTCCAACAGACATAATTCAGCACAGCTTTAAAAGCAAAAGCTGATAATATTGAAAATGACTGCTGTCATCATACTCGAGAGAGTGAGTATTCTGGCTCCGGGCCAGCCAGCTCACTGCTATATTTGGTCATTTCATCTGGCTTTAAAATGACTTCACCAATGCAGTTTCAGGCCGGGCTTGTGTGTTGTTTCAGTCTCATTTTCAGTAAACTCTGTGATCACCTTGCCTTTGCGTTCCACAGGCCTTTCAGTGGGAGCACAAAGAGAGAGAGGGGCATTAGTCCACAAGAAAAGCCCAGCTTTGGCTTCTTAAAGAAAGCAGAGGTTTAGCTCTTTCACTTCCACTGCATTGTTATGCTAAGGCCCAGCTTGGGAATAAGAGTGAACCATTAGCATCTGAAGAAGAGCCAACATCTGAGGGAAACATGTCTTTAAGGCCCCAAAGAAAAGAATCCATGCTGTCTCTCCCTCTCATTTTCTCATTCTCTAACTCACTCACTTGTTCCTCAACTCAACTCTCATTCCTCGCCATTCGAACGCCCATTCTCTTTTCTTTCACTTTCTCCTGCTGGCTCTTTTGGCGCCAAGAGGGATAAGAGGTGTATAAATGTGTGTGTGTGGGTGGAGAGTGGGATTAGGAGTTGAAATGCTTCATGAAACAATGAATATATATGTAGCTCTTACCAGATAATGTGCATCTATATCAAACAAGTTATATTCATTAAAGGCCTTTTATTAAAGACGCCACCTTACTAACAGATGCAACCAAGAGAAGGTGAGCTTATCTGAAGATGTTACTTAAAGTTTAGAGCAATATGTTACACAATAATCACAAAGGTAATCTCATGAATGGGGCTGGGCATTACTGGAAAATCGCAATACTCATGCCAGTGTTACCTGAGCTTAATGCAAATACTGTAGTATATACCTTAGTTCAAGAAACACAAACATGTGCCATTACAGAACCCTTTACATAAAGACTCAGATTCTCTCTAAAGTTAAAGTGATAGTTCAGGATTTTTGAAGCGAGGCTGTCTGAGACTTATGTATGGTGAGTATATTACATACAGTAGCAGTAAGCACGCTTCTGGCTTGCGAAAACAGACAGTGCACGCACCCCACAGCCCCACAAAATGTGTTTTAGCCAGTTTTAAAAAGGCCTACTTAAACAATACAATATCAGTCTAAATGGAAGCTATATTTAGAGTGTTTTCAACATATTTTTTTTTCAGTCAGATCGCATAACAGCAGCTAACAGCATTTTCTGACCTAAACCACTGACTGGCTTTTAGATAGGCCTTTTTCAAAATAGCTAAAATATATTTTGAAATCAACCCCTGTGAGGTGCATCTGTGCCTGTTTCTGCAAACCCAGAACACGCAGACCACCAGCTTAATATCACCAGTGCCGAAGCTGATGCTGATTTTAAGCTGATCTCGTCGAGTTAGTGTATCCTGTTCCCTAATAAGTATTATAATGTACCTCACTTATCAACTTGGGGGCATGGAAGTCTATTGTTAGTTTTTTTGATTCACCAACAGTTGATGTGTCAAATGTGAAGAGCTGTCAGAGTGAAGGGCTGCAGCACAGCACCCTGAGCAGATAGGGGATAACTGCTTCCTCAAGGGGACCACAGTAGTACTCTGGAGGTGAACCTCAGTTACCAGTTCAAACCCTGTACCTGGTCTGTCCTGGACTTAATCCGTCTTCCCTCCAGTTCCCAAGCTAAGTCTTTACATACTGAGCTACTGCTGTGCCTTCACAGTAGGCCATGAATACAAACAAGGATATCACGGGAAAAATTATGTCCACTTGCTATGAAATGCAGTTTAGCTAAAAGCAGGTGAGCCGCTTATCCAATGTAATGATATTTAGTCTCTGCATTTAAGTGCATGACTACGGAATGACAACAATGCTTTGACAAAATGAAGCCTCGCCAGATGCCAAGTCTCACGTGAACGCAGCCTTAATCTACCCGGAACAATCATGTTACCTGGATAATTGAACACAGCATCACTGCAGCTTCCAAGTGCGAAAGCGGCTTTAGTTTCCTCGCTGCTATGAGCTTGGGGTTTGTTGTAAACAGTCTTAACGTTGGGGGGCAGCTGCAGGATGAATCACAGACCCAACAAACACACACACACACACGTCATCCTGGGTGTGATCCCACCCCTGGGTCACAACTGGACATGATGTGGACCGAATCCTGGAGAAAGAAATAGTGATATTGTGAAGATAAACACACTGCAGGGCAAAAAGCAGGAGCTGAAACCTAGAAATGCTGAGTCACTGGAGTCTTGCGGACCGCTGTGTTCCCAGCTGGCTGTTGACATGGAAGGGAGGAGTGATGAGCTGAGTGATAGCAACAACACCATCACCAGCAGCACTACTGTCTGATACACACAAAACTCTGACAGTGCTTTCTGGTCAAGCCCTTCTAGCTGACTAAAGTCTCAGTGAAGCTCGGAGCCATTCGGGGAAGAAAAGAATGACTAAGTCGTGCACCTGCCTCTCTGTCAGGCTAACACAGCCAGCACACTGACAGGAGGGAAGGGGGTGAGAGGGCTGCGTGAAAAAAAGGAATTTCCAAGGACAGGGAAGATGTTGTGAAATCATATTGCGCATGTGGCCGGCACAGCTGCAGAGGGAGTGAATCGCTCCATGTGTAACAGCATGAATCACCAGCAGAGTTCCTCAGAAGTCAGATCACACTTTCAGCTCTCTCTCTCTCTCTAATTCTTTCTGTACCTCTCACACACTCCCTCCCACCCTCCCTCGCTGTTGTTCTCTCTTCTGTTTTCCATACCTCGCCTACTTTATCACAGGTGCAAGCGGTGAAGTAAGCTGACTAGATTATCCACATATGCAGTACAAAATCACACCCCCATCTCACAGCCACGCACACAAATACACACACCTCAGTAATCACAATGAACAATGCTGGAGCCATCCAAAGTCTCTTCATCAGCATGAGATCATGTGGCACATATAACACACATCGCTCACACACTTCCTCCTCCTCCTCCCTCCGCCGCACTGTAACGCAGGTGGCTGACTGCAGCAGCCGGAGCGGCATTCCTGCTCTCTTGATAAGTGACATCTCCTCTCTAGAAGTGTCCTCATCCTCATCCAGGAAAATCAGATGACTCACAAGGTTATTTACCACTGATGGATTTCATTGGGGTTTTTATGTCACTGCTAATGTATCTGGAATTCTTATGGGGGCTGCTTTGGGCCAGCACACCTACAGCATAATGCTGCACATGTACTGTAGGTAGAAATGAAAGGAAATTTTATTTTCAGTGTTTTGGCTGCTACAACCATAAGTATTGATTTGGGGGAGGGGGGGCATATAGAACATGTGCATCTGTCTCTCCCTATAAAACATTTAAGAGTAAAAAAACTTCCATTTTGACAAAATCAAAGACACCATAGATTGGTGTTGTGCATGAATAACAGTGCATAAAAGTTTACCAGAACAGAGGAAATTAAGTGTTTGATGCAAAAAAGTTTCACGCCCTCCTGTTTCATATGATCCACCAGCATTTGAAATGGCAAACATGTTTTTTGCAAAAAAAATCAACAAAAACAAACAAAAAAAAACCATTTTTCACAGGAATGTGTGCCATTGACCAACAGTAAGCCATCTTGGGTGGGTTTCCATTACAGATTTCCGCAAAACTTATATACCACAAGTGACCGTAAATTTTTTTGCAATTTTAATTTGCGCAATTTGAAGGTTAAAGGAAACCCACCTAGTTTTGACTTTTGAAGCAACAAAGAGCCAGAGAATCCAAAATGGAGTAAGCAATCATACGTTATTAGCTTTGTTGCACTATCAACTTCATCCTTAGTATCAGTAAGAAAAAGAGGAACTGTTTTTAGACAGCTAGCAAGGACCAAACGATCAACAAGGTCAATTTACAGCTTTAATTACGAAAAAAAGGCTGATGTGTGAGGCTTGGACTGCCTTTGGCTCATCTGCTTTGCCAAGTGGGCTGTGAGGAAGCTTCAACAGGGAATCTGCTGTTGCACCCGCGCACCATAAACCTCCTTAGGACTGTACTTAAAGTAAAGAAGAGCAGGGTGGGATGGAGGGACAAAGAATGGCCAAACAGGAGGAGTGGGTTACGAGGGTATTTCTGCAGGAAGTGACACGGTTGAGGTATGATAACATGCCCACTGCAATAGTGGACCTGTAAGTTCTACGTCTGAGCAAGGGCAAAAGACCATGATGTACAAAATGTTAAACGCTTTTTTTAAATATATAAAATATCTTAAAATCAAGGAAGGAAAGTTCATCTATGAGTCAGTGTTCTTCTGGTTCTCCATATAAGAAGCCAGCCCTATAAAATACAAGAAAAAAGAGGAAGAAAAAAAAAGTCAGCCCTATTTATAGGGAGGGGGGCAGGCCAAGGGTCAGCAGCACGGCAGGTTTCTTGCTTCTACCGTCCATAGCTTTACATGCTTGGTGACAGTCCCCATAGAGGCGACACCATGGGACAAGGCTGTCAACTCCTCAAACTTCAAGAGGCCACAACTCTTCCTTTCATCAGTGGCATTTAAGACCCTTGCCTTCAGAGAGAGGAGCACGCACAGAATGAGAGGGACAGCAGTGTCTGCAGCACATGGTTAAATACCCAATACAAAGTCAGTGTTAACTGTATGATACAGGTCTACCCGTTACAATACTACCCAAGAAATTCTGCTTGATAGCTTCAAGCATATTTTTAATTATCCCATTAGCAACCAAGCTAACAAGCTCAAAGAGCGTTGACCCCCTCACACACACACAATCACCCTAACTGTATAAAATGTGCAATATCCTGAAAACACAACAACAGGGGTGAATAAATGTCACAGAAAAAGCTATTGTGACTGACTTGTACCTGCATATTACCTGCTGGCTGGCAGTGTGGTTACCTTGCCAGCTGCAGTAGTCCATCAGCTGGCCATGTGAGTCGTCACTATGTCACAAATCATATATGTATATTTATTATTTGATATTACTTATTAAGTGAAGACACTGATGAATTCTGCTGTCATTTCCTTCTTTGACTGGGCCTTAGAAATGTCTGTTAAAAAGTACCATGCCCTCGAAATCCTCAAATAGCCATAGTCCTTCAATCAGTTCTGTCTATCAAGTGAACCAGCCGTTTCCACCAGTTTTGAGTGAAAGCAATGTAATCAAGTATTTGTCATCAACAACTGCCGAATGCACAATGGACATAAGCAGCAATAGCACATTGGCACATGTGCTTTGTTATTACAGATATTTGTTTTTATCCAAAACAATCAAGCAATGCTACTTTGTTCCAGACAATATCTCTCTTGACTTCTCCAGAGTTGCCTTCTCCATCTAAACTTTTGAACCTGCCGCAGTATGACACGTACACTAATGTAAATCAGGTCAAGGAAAATGTGCAACCTTTTTTTTATTCCAGCTTGGAGCCAACTTTTTGGGTTCCAATCAATTTATTTTTGGTCAAAAATCATCAGAATGGTTCAAAATTAGGTGCGGCGAGGACAGCACCTGTTCCATGTTGTTGAAAAAGGAGTCAGTGAGGTATGATGGAAGGAGGAGCACTCTCACTGAGTGGAGAGGCTGCCAACGTCTTCATCTGTCAGAGCTTGGACTCTGATGCTACACTGACAGCTTCAGAATGTGTTTTTAATGCTAATTCAACAGCTAAATCCACCCAGAGCGAGGCTCGCTGTAGTGCCCTATAGGGCAGCGGTGTTATCCAGGGTCCCTAAGGACTGTCCAGTGCTGCTCTGTGTGGTCCGGCCCCCCCAGGAGAGGGCTGGGGCTGAGGGGCTTTGGGCCTCTGCCTCCCTCTCCTCCGTGTCCTCCTTTGATATCAGGAGTGCTGGGATGGAGGAATAGTGGGGGGCTGCTGGGTGTCCCTAGTTGCCAAGCGAACGCCATATGGGCAGCTCACTGGTGTTACTGGGGGCCCGGGGCAGTTCCCAGAATTCACATGATAATGAAGCCCGGGGCCATTCAGAGTGCTGGCCTAAAGCTGGGCCTAAGAGCTTTTGATAGCCCCCAGCAGCCTGTAGTCCTGCCCACCCCAGGCCCAGCCAGCTTTCCTGCCAGGCCCAAACCACCTGTTTGATTTTCCCAGGGCCCTGCCACAGTGGAGGGAGAGGAGAGTAAGAGGGAGCAGGGAGGAGGAGGAGGAGGAGGGGAGCAAAGGAATGTCTCCCTCTTATTTTGTCACTGAGTATGTACTTCCCATTCACTTCCTCTTTCTAATCCTTCAGCCCTCCCCTCACGTGCACACACACATACACACTGTTGCATAAACACGGGCGAGCATGCGGACACACGCACCCGCATTTAACCTAGATGCACATACGCACACACCCCTGCTGACCCACACACAGGCTCTTTCGCCCTTTTGTTAAACCCCCTGAAACAATCCCAGGGAGAAGAATGAAGTTTAAAAGTAGGGCACCTTCTGCCGCATCGAAGTTTCACACAAGCAGATTCCTGGAAGTGGGCACTGGGTGAAAAGCAGGGCGCTTGTCTTTGCTGTGTGGTGTCTCTACATGGGAACCAGGGGAGGATCTTTGCTGGGCGGCTAAGGGAGACTGGCAGTGGAAGGACCTGGGGGGTTGGATGAGAGGGTGATGGAGACTGGGGTGGATGAGAGGACACCCGGGCGTGAGAGGAGGGAAAGGCGCTTGTGGCTCTTGCGGGGGGTCGATGCATGTTTACAAGGAGGGCACATTCCTTTATCGTGAGAATGGCTGGTCGATGCGCAGCAATAACACCGGGGCAGACAGGGCAGATGGCCCCAGGCGTCCCTTACTGTAGCCACAGCACATGAAAACAAATGCTCAGTCCTCGTTTTTTGCTTTATCAAACAGTTGAGAGGTGACAGAAAATGAATTTTACATCTGCTTAAAATGATATTTGCATGAAACACGCTGAGTGAATGAGTGCTTTCTTCTATGATATGATTCTGTGGAAGAATATTTCCTTTTGTGAAATCATGTGATGTGATCACAGTAGCCAAATTCATACACTAACACAGGTGTGCAGGTGTGACAGTGTGTACTCTGTGGCCACATTTAGTTCCCCGTGTTAAAGGCGGGGCAGCGTTCCTACAGTTTAACCTGAAATGCTACCTTGCTGGGGGCTAAACACCTGTGTTGTGCTCACAGAGCTGCAGAGAAAAGGTAAGAGAGGGTGGGGGGGGTACACCTGAGCTGCCTATGTTTACCCCCAACCCCTGACCTAACAGGGTCTCTGGTTACTGTAGTCCCCTGGCTGTGCTGTTCTTTTAACACGTTATTCAGGTCAGGTGTACAGGGGACATCTGCACAGAAAGCATAACAATAACTTGGCACTGTAGCTCTATTGACTGCGACAAGAAAACACACACCTACACCTGTTGCACCTGCACTGCCTTCTGTGGGGCACATGAATAGATAGCCAGATTCCCACACCCACCTAAATTAACTTCCTCTTGCTGTTGCGGCCTCTATACAGCTTTGATAAATAGAAACAACAAACAAGAGGCGAAACTTGAGCGGGCTCAGATCACAGCTGAACCAGCAGAGGCTGTTAAGGTGGGACTTTAGTGTCAAGAGCATCAGGAGAGAGAAACAAAAACTCCCCGAGGCCCAAATAACTTGATTATACCCGCTCCACAATCAAAACAAAAGTGGCAGGCCCAATCTGTTCACTGTCAATGGCGGCTCTCATTTGTCAAGCCCATCCAAGAGGTTGGTTCTCAGGCGACTCACACAATGCCCAGTGACAAACAGGAGGGCTCTCCTTTTAGCCCTGCCTGCCACCGGGAAGCCCATCTGAAGTATTAATCTTTGGGTGGAAGAGTGGAGGAGAGGGCTCAGCCTGGCCCAGCCATTGTCCCCAGGCCTGGGCCCTCTGAATGGGGCTTTGTCAGCTCCCCAGCTGCCACTGTCCATGCTCCATCTTTGGGCTTTGGCTCCCATGTCCCCTGGCCGTGCTGACTGGACGCCTCTGTGCAGCTGTGGGGATGTGCTGGTTTTTGTGTGTGTGTGTGTGTGTGTGTGTGTGTGTGTGTGTGTGTGTGTGTGTGTGTGTGTGTGTGTGAGAGAGAGAGATGGACAGAGAGGTTAGGTGAAAGACCATTCGTCTCATACTCACACAGACGCACATAAATATGCGGCTTTACACAGGGTCTCATTTCAAAGTGGTGCGTTCAGTTGCCATGGAATCTTAAAAAATGCCAAAATTAGTTCCCAGCTTTAATACGTTTCGTAATAGGACTTATTCGGGGGAATATATTCTTGTCTTGTTCACAATATGCGGCTCTTAATTACTTTGCTCTTTTTTAGTGATCTGACAAAATCACAGGAATACTCTCAGAGCAAAATTAAGAGATAGCAAAACCATAAATCTTAGAATCATGAAACCGTAAAAAACATAAGTCATACAATCACGTATAATGCAGCATATTAAAAGAATAACAGCAGTAAAGCTGTAAAGCATATGAAAAAGAGTTTCAGAACTGTATCAGAAAGTTAGAGCTAATTAAAGGCTTGAGTGAACAGATATGTTTTTAGCTTTCTTTTAAAAAATATTTAGTGAGCTGGCTTCTCTGATATCTACAGTGGTGTGTTCAATAGCTTTGGGGCATAATTGACAAAGGCTGCATCCCTAATTTTCTTTTCGTTGTTGCTGGGAACCTCTAGATGACTGCAGTGTTCTTGGAGGTAAATAGTTAACAAGGGAGTTCGTAATGTAGCGTGGTCCAAGCAAATTTATGGTTTTGTTTATATGGAGGAGGATCTTGTCAGTCTTGACTTGGGACTTGGGTGCAAAGACTTGACATTGTAAAACAATGGCTTGGTCCCACCTCTGGTGCTGATGATGACCAAGGGTTTGATTTGGGAAGCTGAATTATTAGTTATTATTAGTATATGTATATATATATTGCAATGGACTACAAACCAGTTTTGGTGGCAGAGGACAGGGAGTTAGCAGAGGCTTTACAGATAGCATCCTCTGACATCACTTACAAGCCGCCTATGACAAGCACAACTGTGTCCAAAATCCAGCAGCGTTATGGCGCAGAAAAGAGGAAAAAAGGATGTAGTGGCGGGGGCTGAAATATTGCCGGACTTCAGTTAGCAATCACAATCACCTCGGTGTTACTGCACATGTCACTGACAGTCATTTGCATTAACCACACTGATATTATTCACTTATTCAATTTTTCATTGATTCACTCGTGCGAAAATTCAACTGCACTGAATTTTTTAAATAATTTCACAGCAACATTTGATGTATGCAATTAATTTATATGAATTAATCAATCAATCACAGAGCATGTAATTAATTAGATTAATTTTTTTAATGGCTTGACAGCCCTGATATATAATTATCCATAATCCTCCTGTCTGGTCCAGGGATGCTGTCCGGGGTGTAAATTATTGATTGGTGGAGAGAACAATGCTGGAGCAGAGGCAATTATTTGTTTGTTCTCCATCTCCCGCCTAAAGCAGGGGACAGCTGGCCAGCAGCAATCAGGCCTGTCCCCCATAGGCGTCCTCTGGCTCCCAGCTGGGAACAGCTGGTCCCTCCTTCTGCTACCAGTGGACCTGAGCCCTGCTGGAGGCCCTGCAGAGGAGACACCCTCATACGATCTGACAAACAGGCCGCATTCACACATAGACAGGTTCTGCTAATGAAGAGGCCTCATTAGGCTACATTTACAGTTTCTATAGAGGTGCATCTATTGTTCGGTCCAAGAGGGGAGCAGTAGCCATGGGGTTCCTCGGGACAATGGAGAACCTCATCAGGTTGTGTTGCCAGCGCCACCGCAGCCTCAGCGCGAAGTCAGATCTAACTCCCTGACCATATCAGTGTGTGTGATGTCAGCGTCAAACTGTTGCTTAAGTGAAAGAAGCAGAGGGAGGGGTGAGGTGGGGTTGTGAAATAGTTGCCGGTGGTGGTGGTGGTGGGGGGATGATGACCAGAGGACGGAAAGGGACTCTGGCGTTATTAGATTTGCAACAAGCCGTAACACTGTCTCCCATTGTGCATCCCTCCACCCCTGCCCTCCCCCAAGCCCATGACTGTAGAGAACACTACCCAGCATCCCCTCCTCCTCCTCATCCTCCCTCTCACCCCCTCCTCACCCAGCCCCACCCCAGCACCCCCCACACCCCCAACTAAAGCTCTCTCTCTAGGCAATTGCCACTGGAGTGGAAAGTATTCCAGAGCACAATGCCTATGCTCTCAATGGGTGCTTTAGCATGCCACCAGTGCGCTGTCACCAGCAGATGGGGAGCTAATTAGAAGCCATTAAAGGGCTTTGATAGTGTGTGTGGGAACCAGGCGGAGGGAGATGGCCACAGGGGTGTAAAGGAGGGGTGCGCTTTGGGTCCGGTGAATGCGCACACATGTACACACAAGAGAGAAAGAGATAGAGAGAGAGCAAGCTGTCCCTGCGAGTCCTCCCGGGCCAAGGACGCAGAGCAGAGGACACCTGTAGGGCTTCAAGGATCTCCGTGAAGCTTCATCAACTATCACATGGTGATAGTGTTCCTGTAACTCGCCCCTGGCTCTCAGGGAAGGGCATCCATCCACCCACCCAGTCTGCTGCCTGCACACAGGGAAAAACACCCAACACGCGGCGAGGCTCCAGCCAGTCTGCACTGCTGATGACACATCTCTGAACCAGGACTCCCACAGGAAGTGACTCCCAACCATAGGTCCTCAGTCATTACAGAGGCTGGGCTGCCCAGGGAGGTGCCAGGCCACGCCAAGCACACCAGGAATCCAGAAACATACACAACACACACACCCACAGAGGCCATGACACATTACAAACCCTCACATTCGGCTCTTCACATGTACCTGTGACCAGTGGTGGGCAGCAACAAATGCGTTTACTTAAGTACTGTACTCAAGTACAGTTTATGAGTATCTGTACTTGACTTGAGTATTATTTTTTTGGAAACATATTTCTTTGACTCCACTACATTTAAAGACAAAAATTGTACTTTTGACTCCACTACGTTTCTATGGAGGCTCTGGTACTACATTTGATTTGAAGTCAGCAGATGATTTTTTTTTCTTTTCTAAAATCCAAAATTCCACAAATTTTGATCAATCAGTTCTAAGTGGTGTTCCTGTACTTATTCCTCATGCATTCACTCATATTGGGCAGCCCATCGGTCGAGACAGGTCATCAGCAGGTGGTTGTGGTTATGCAGTGTAAATAATGGCTACAGCAGCACATGAAGATTCCCCATCAGATCACCCATGGCCATATCCCGAGTTCATGTTTTAAGCTTTTGAGATGAAGAATGATTCGTATTCTTTTAAATGCTCTGTTTACTGTGCACAAACTTCATCAGGGTCCACAAGAATTTGCCAACCATATTCAACAAGCTTTTTATCCTACAGGTTCTGTCTTCAAAAAACACCACTCAACGATTGCCTGGCCTTAGTCTGAGGTGCTGGAGCTTAATCGTCATCAACATTGCAAAAATGCACATCCACACACTCAAAACCGTGCAGAAATCAAGTTAACAATGCAAGCTTTCGGTCAAAGACCTTCTTCAAGGCATAACCGGTCACAAGTGGAATCAGCAGTATAAGGAGCTCAGGGAGAACATCACCTGATTAGCCTTACTGCAGAACACTTGTGTCAATCACTGAGTCTTGAGAAGCACGACATCATAGGTGTTTGCAGTACTTGGAAAAGTGACAACAACATAAGCACAGTGTAACTACATTCATTTAGTCATTCACTGTTCGCAACCGCTTGTCCTCATAAGGGTCATGGCAGTGTAGCTACAAAGACAGTCAAACACCGAGACCATATTTACAATCGAACAAATAACCAAATAGATGCTATAAGGACATCATATGAACATGAACATATAAAACCTATTAACAAAACACTCATGTTGAAATCCTCATTCAGACCAAGTGGTTGCAGTGTTCCCAAAAAGTGGATGTGCTTTTTTCACTATTCTACAGGTTTCACAAGCAAGTCAGTGCACTCAGTGAATTGTTTTAGTCATTAGGTTCTGTAAAAGCACTGTGACATATACAACAATGGATTGAAGCATTTGAATATTCAAATTGGGGTTTATTACAGCAAGTACTTTAGTACTTTAATAATCGGAATCAGTAACTTTTACTTGTGTTGGAGTAACACTTGCCCCAGATTATCTATACTTTGACTAAAGTAATAGAGTTGTTTACTCGCCCAGCTGGGGAACGAATGTGACGTTGTGGCATGGTTGAAGTTTTTTATCTGACACCACACTCACCCCTCCCAGTCCCATGTGAGCCTCTCCACACACCTGCACACAGGTGTGATCATTATCAAGCAAACAGGAAGAGCGTGACTGGGAACTGGAAACTAATCCCACAGCTGCAAGGAGATGGCCTGTGTGTGTGTGTGTGTGTGTGTGTGTGTGTGTGTGTGTGTGTATGTTTGTGCTTTTGTGTGTGTGAGTAAAAATTGTTGAAAACTTGCATGTGGTGCTCTCTTCTCATAATCAAATTCCTGCACATTTCAACAGTGCATCTTAATAATCACACTGAAGTCTAAGAAACCATTTATTCTGCTCTGCCGTTATTGTGGCTCGCTCACTTTCATGTTTCAGGAAGTAGTATGCGGACTGCTTATTGTCCCCGCTGCAGTAATAACAGCAGCAAAAGTGTGAAAGCATCACTGGAATGTCCTATTTCCTCTGAGTGAATTCCTGCACCAACTTCCTGTAGTGTGCTTTTGTAGATCTATTTGCTATTACGATAAAGAGGGCGTATTAACTAATACGTTTCCCCTCCACCAAATGGAACAATTCATCCTGAAAAACCACTACTGGGAATCTGTTTGTGTGCTGCTGGCATAAATATAGCCAAGATACACAATGTCCTAAAAAAAAGTGTTGTGTTTCTGCTGTTTGATTGATGCAGGATGTTGCAACAGCTCTGACACAAACAGTAGCCTGTCGAAGGAATAAAATGCCAAGTGATAATCAGCTCACGTGTAAAGAGTCCGCTGGGAAATGAATTCTGTGTCAGCGACAAAGAAGGGAAGGGGAGCTGGGAGAGGGCACTGCCATTCTGTCAGTTAAAATCAGGAGCTAATATGTTTCACTTTTCTTTCCCCTCCTCTGCCTCTTCCCTCTGTCTTCTCTCTCCCCTCGCCTTGATGTGCTGTAAACAGGCTAAAAAGGGCCCAGCTGTGTGGAGTTATTGTTGGTGTCAGTAGGAAGTGCTGATAGCTTTTGCAGCTGAACAAAAGCTGGATGAGGGGAGTGGAGGGGCGCTCCAGACACTGTGGCTCCAGCCTAGATTCTCTCCCACAATCCCTGCACCGCACTCCCATTGTTCTGCCCACCCGGCCCTCCCTCCGCCCTGTCAGCTGCGACCTAGGACAGAGGGCAAAAAAAAAAAGGGAAAAAAAGAAAGTTTCTTTAAAAGTTTTTACAGGCTACTGCAACAGCTAGAAGAAACAGAACCAGTGGTGGTTAACTTTGTTACAAGACAGCACAGTAATACTGATGCTATCTTTGGTCTAGTGCAACATCTGTGCAGATAAAAGCAGGAGCTCTTTAAATAGCTTTTATATTAAAATGCGAAGAGAACAAGCTGTTTTTTTAATTTCTTCAATACGCAAATTCATTTAAAACAATCTGTGCAATTGCCACAGTATTAATGTTACTCTGAACAGAATTCAGCATGTTCAAAAAAAGCTTTGGTAAACTTGATGCTGCATGTCCAACTCAAATATAGAGCTTACTTTATAAGTATAACATATGGTGTTATACAGTGGTGGAATGTACTAACAAAGTACTCAAATAATGGGCTTTAGAATAAGTTTAGTCGTGCTTGAACTTTCCTTTATTATTTCTATTATTTTTATTATTTCTATTTATGCTTACATTTTAGAGAGCAAATTCCACACCTTTTACTGTTTTTAACAGCTATCGTTACTAGTTAATAGTTACTTTAGTACTCATTCTGATTTCCCATATCAAATTTTAGGATCCCCCTATAAATTGTGATGCATTGCCATAGTTTGAAATGTGACATTCTGCAAGCACTTTAAAATGTCTAACATGTTGAAAAGTGTGCACTTTACATGTGTTAAAGTGCTGTGGGATTCCTTATTATAGATACAAAGATGGATAAACTTCTTCAACTTCTCTCAAACCGCAAAGGTAGATAATATTAATTGGATATATTAATATATATTAATAAGTACTTTACTTGGGTAAGCTTTAGAATTTTTTGTCATCATTTTTGAGATGTTACTAGGCCT
Source organism: Plectropomus leopardus (assembly GCF_008729295.1). Lineage (NCBI taxonomy): Eukaryota > Metazoa > Chordata > Actinopteri > Perciformes > Serranidae > Plectropomus > Plectropomus leopardus. The sequence goes on along the minus strand of NC_056464.1, from coordinate 17,847,046 downwards.
ACTTATACTATGCTATACCTATCATACCATACTGTACTACTATAGTATATGCTAAAATTTTATAGCAGACAATGCAAATTAAGTAATGAGTCAGTAAATGGGGTAAAACATTTAAAATAAAAATTTTTTTGGGGGGAAGGATGAATTTAGAATTATTATTCCTTAAAAAACATTAGTAATCTCTAATTTATAACAAAAAGTAGTTTGATTCATTCGACTCTGTTTGACATAATAATGTATAGAAGTGTTTAGAGAAAGGTAAATGAAGTGAAAAGTGGGCAAAAGTTAAGTTAAAAACAGATCTGGGAAATGTGTTTATTTGTTTCAACTATTCATTAAAAATATGTAATTATCTTTCATTATAATATCTTTGACATAACCAAAAATAGTTATTATTGGCATGAGTAGCTGTTATGATTGACAAAAAAGAGGGGAAAGTGAATTCTTGCCCATAAAGTACAAAATATCAATGAACTAACAAAAGTTTGAAAGTTACCACAGGGACATGCAGTGGTGAGAGTGGGCTGTGCGGAGGAATGCAACAGTTATTTTGTGTTAAAATAAAGCCTCTCTCTCCTCCCCTCTGACAGCCCGGGCTCTGCAGGTGCGCTGGGCGGTAATCTCACCCCGCTGCTTTAAGGTGATAAATGAACGACAAAAAAGCTCCGGAGCCGGTTTGTTCTCAGGGCTCCGCGCGCCACGCAGGTGAATGGAGGAGTGCGGAGTGCGAGCTCTCTTGTTTGACGTCTCCATGGAGACCGCCCGAGCGGCGCCAGGCTGACAGGCGTCAAGGCTCGGATGAATGGGTGACGTCACCGCGCTGGCGCCTGCCAGTCTGCTCGGGCTTGTTTGGACAATCTGGGGGGAAGATTCAGAGCAGAGCGATGCGATCTGAGTGTGCACACAAGGCTGAGCACACACTGCAGAAACATGTGAAGGAATCCGTGAAGCTGCTGCTGCTTCTGCTTCTGCTCACACAGGGCAAAAAGAGAGTCTGTGCTGCGAGAAAACTGCAGTTTGTGAGCATAAAGACAGCTTTGAGTGTAAAAAGGCACGGAGAAGTGGTGTGGGAATGACTGCGCAGACTAGTTTTCAAAACACTCAACAATCTGTCCTCTTATAGTCATCTTATTCCTCTGTTGTAAAATACAACACCAACATACCGGGAAAATGTATACAGTATTATAAACGCATATATTTTAGATTAAACTAACTTCAACAGGTTAAAGTTGCAGGTATTGAGTGTGACCTCCCCTTCCACTTAGCATGTCTTGAACTCTCTGGAGCACACAATATGACATTTACAATACTAATACTGTGGTGTATTTAGACCTACACCAGGCTGTATTCAAGACATGCCCAAAGCTCAAAACTGACTGTAAGAGCTTGACATTTGTCTGACTTTTTTGGTATACATATGCAGAGTATTGTATATTGTTTATTGATAGTATCTAATGACCCCCCCCCAGCTAACTTTCGCTTGTTTCCTCTCCACTCAATTTGCGTGACTTACTTATGTTACTTATGTTTCCCCATATTTTTAAAAAGAAATCAAATCATTTTTTTCAGGTTTCAGATTAAAGTAATTGCGAAAGGTGTTTTAATGCAGCACAAGAAAAGTGATGTCAATCCAGGTGTTAAAGGGTTAAACTAATGATCTGATACATTAAATAAACTGCCACTCTGTTTAGTGGCATTCTCTTACAGTTTCTTCTAAACAAACTTCTTCATCTTAAACCAATTAAAGTGGACAGAGAAGTGAATCTTTTCCCAGAATTGTTTCTGTCTCATCAATTGTCTTACTTTACTGTACCATTGTCACCCACATCTGCAGTGCCATCAGCAATTGTGAGCGGCAAATCTAGGGCACTGTGGTAGCCTAATTATCATTAGCCATTCATCCTATTCATCTTGTCCTATCCCACACACATTCTCACAGCGCATACCCATGCATTCACCACCCCTTGACTGTCCCCAGGCAATCTACACCTGCAGAGTCCCCAAGCCATGGACAGCTGGATTCCCACATATTACCCATAAAAGACACACATTTGTTTCCATTTGTAACGCCATCCCTCAAACAGATTGTAAATCCCGATAACCAGGCGCGAGCGCTCATTGGCTGAGAGTGCTGCTGTGGACCGACCCATTAATACAAACGCAGCCGTCTCATTGGCTGGCTGTCTTCAAACTGGGCGACTGTGGCACGCCCCCCGGCTCTGCTCCGCTATATATCCGATGAGGTTTGCCCATGTGGATGTTGCAAACTGTCAACATAACCTTCCCAAGATCTCCAACAGGAGGACAAGCTTTTTAAACTACTATTTCTCTCTGTGGAAACTAAACCTCCTACGCTAATCAAGATGAAGGTTGTCGGATCTACCTGCGCCCTCAAGAGCAAAGTCGGCGGTGAGGACATGGTGCGCTGCCTGTCCGAGCAGAGCTTGACCATCGCCAAGTGCAAGATCCCGCTGCTGGACGAGAAGATGACCGCCTTCCTTCACGACATGAACAGCTGCTACAGCAAGCTGAAGGAGCTCGTGCCCACTCTGCCCACCAACAAGAAAGCCAGCAAAGTGGAGATCCTGCAGCATGTCATCGACTACATCTGGGACCTGCAGGTCGAGCTGGACGAGCCGGAGAAGAGCCGCCAGCACTCAGCCGGCAGCGTCACCCGCACACCGCTGACCACGCTGAACGCAGAGATCGCCAGCATCGCAGTGGAGGTAAATATCTCTTAAATTTTGCCGCATATTAAATCTCAGAGTGGCTCGGTGTCATACGGAGCTGTGTGCACTACTCTATTGCATGCAGTCATACGTAAACACGCGTGCTTAAAGTTGCCAACTCCATGCGTAAAAGTTCCCTTTACGCACCGGTTTCCCTGTGACTGCTTTAAATCCACGCAACGCAGATGTCCTAATCAGTTTTTTCTTCTCTCTCCCCACAGAATGGATGCTCAGATGACAGGATTATGTGCCGTTAAGAGCTCGTGGAGCATCGCACCATCACCCCACAGCGAGCACCGCGAACAACCAACAAGGCTATCTGATGTGACCACATCTATAAAAAACCTTGAACTGTGCAGGGACGTTAAAAACTCCCAATGCTAGATTAAATAACGTATTGTGGACATCGTCCGACGGAGAGGATCTCTGTCACTCAAGACTCTCGATTGATCAGAGGGCCCTGAAAGAAGAAGACCGGTGGTGTCCAGATATAGACTGGGTTAGCCGGAGGACCAAGACATGTTCAGTGCAACCAGCATCGCTTGTTGCTTGTAGAGTTTCTTAAGAAAGTTTCTGTTACGCTCTTTGTATCTTGTGTAAACCATATAGAGATATTCAACATTTTGTCAAAGAAAAAAGTAAATTTCTCAGATTCCTGAGCGACAACCTGTATTGTATATTACAATGCCACATTATGTGAAGATATTGTTTTCTTACAATGTACCTTATTGGTGTTTTTATTAAAACAAGACAATTATTTTTGAACATGCATTTCTCCTGTGTTATTGTGTGTGTGTGTGTGTGTGTGAGAGAGAGAGAAAGAGAGAAAGACATAAGGTGCTGTGTCACAAGATACACCTGGAGGAGTTTCAGTGTTGATTTCCCAACAAAAACCACAGTTGTGAAACATGACACTGAGATGATTATTATGGGCTGTTATAGCCTCATTATCATGGTGATTAATAGCAGAGAAACTAATACTCATCTGACTTGCTTATCTTGGTATTTTGGGTACTTGGGGAGTGTGAAGTGGTTGTCAATAAGAAGTGTTACACCTAGAAAAAGCTGTTAAAGTCATTCAGGTAACATAAAACTAAAACTGGTGGTCAAGATAATGGCTCAAAGCCAGTTAAACTGGTAATTTGCCTTTCTATGGGTCATTACCATATCACATTACAAGAGGAAGTCTCATGTTAAATCGCCAAGTCTTAAAGATCCTGACAAATTGAAGCTGTTTGAAATTAAGTTTTAATAAAATCATCAATGTCATGACAAATTTTTATTCGAAAGGCTTTGCAGCTCTTAACAGATTCGCTGTCAAAGATAAAAAACGTGTTAAATTGGATTATCTGACGAGAAAAAATGAAATAAAAGTTTGTTTAACTCCATAAAACATCCATTCAAATATGGTGTTTCAATAAGTTCTCGTGTAAATCAGCAGTTTTTTAGTCTCCCCCCGGCACTGCAGGGGTTAAAATGGCTTTGGCGAGGCGATTCGTTATAAGATTTATTCTGTCTCCCTGGTGCAATGTTTTTCCCATTTCCCTGCGGTGCGATGCGCACAGCTGCAGCCCCGGCGTGGCCAGTGTGTGATTGTGTTTGTGTGATAGCTTTGTGCCAAGGGCAGGGGAGGGCGGCGGGGCCCAGACTGAGCGGCGCCTCGGCACACCTGGGGAAGTTCAGGTTAAATAGCTCCACATTCCTCAACACACAGCTGATTGAAACATTAACAAACAGTAATCCACGGGCCAGGCCGCAGATGGGCCGGGAACCACGCCAACACTCAGAGAGAGAGAGAGAGAGAGTTGCTCTCGGGTAGAGATTCCCACAGTACACTCGTATGGTCTAAATTTACTATTAATATATACACTTTTTTCTTTTCTTTTTAGAGACGCACACTGCTGGCGCTGTTAGAGAAGTGTCCGTTAGTAAATGAACAGAATTATTTAACAAATACAATTCTTTGATGATTTCTGTTATTTTGAAAAGAATTTATAGCTCTGAATTTCTAATCACATATAATCATCTACATGGCACATAAACATCACTGTTACATAATCTGGTGGAGCTGTGCAGAAAATGAACACCAGGCTCCATAATAAGGCTGTAGTCGAAATTTTATTACCATTAAATCCAGTGAAGTCCATGTCCTTGATTAGATATTTACTCAATTCTTCATTATTATCATTATTTTAATCCGCCCGTCTATAAACATAAATAAGACCTCATGTCCCTTCTCTTAACATGGTTGTAGTTAGTGCCCTCTTGCGAGCATTAAATGAACTTCAAGACAAAAAGCCTGTTATTAGCTGCTAGTCGTAACAACTGGTGAGTCTGTGTAGACATTAGTGGACAACAGCGCCACCTTGTGGTAACAGTCAAATTCCTGCTGACGGACAATATATATAGGTTGCTAAAATAAAATGTACTGCACATTTTAATTCCATAAAATTCTAGTTTGTACTCATTAGATTCACAGTAGAACGTATCTATTTTCTTTCATGGATGTATCTGTTTAGTATGCTCAACATATTATTGCCTTATTATGACTTTATGTATGGATGTTTTTCTTTTTTGTTGCTATGTATAATTGTACTGCTTAGACTACTATTATATATTTCTTTTTTCTCCTCTTTATTTAGGTATTAGTCTAGCATTCACATTGTTTTATATCTTAAGTAGTCTGTACTTTTATTTTATGTTTGTACTGTATTTTAATGTGCAGGAGGACAAGTGGTACATTCATGTGCTTCTAGTGGGAAACCTTGAATAAACAATATACCACGGTCATTTACAAAATTCATACATGTCATTCCTATGGGTTAACAAAGTCCAAAAATACTTGTAAACATGAACAACTCTCTCCCAAATCAAAAAACTAGAGTGGTAAAACTTAAAAATGTGATGTCATTATGTATGAAATGTGGAGGTGCTTCACAGACAATGAATGGTAAAAGATTAAATGGAGAGCCCCCAGGGGATTGTTCTGAGTATATAGAGACATTTTCTGTTTCAGGACTGAGAGCACCGCAACAGAATAAAGCTCATTTGGGGTATACTAAAAGAAAACACAAAATCAGGCTTCCATTCAGTGTGTGTCGAGCAGCTCCAGACGTTTGAGACTTACCTCTCTGGTGTCTGGCTTTGACAGAGAGTAGCTCGTGTTCACAAATATTGACTGAACTTTCCTAGTCCATGGAAATAAAATACGGGAATTCCTAATTTTGTGATGTTTCACTTTAAGAGAGAATTCTAGTACATTATAGTCCATTACATTAATGTGACAGCTATACTAGCTTACTTTACATTCAAAAGTAAATGATTGTTTAAAAATAGAATGCATTGTTATCAAATAAAAACATTAAATAAATAAGCACACTGAGTGTTATTTCTTAACATTAGTACAATCTTGAGGAACTTGAACTTGCCAGTTTCTCCATTTGATGCTGCTTGAATGTTATAATTGTCTCAGATGAGTTGCTGGTTACTCCTCCTAAGAGAGATTTTCCCTCTCATTGAGTCAGATGGTTTCATTTAAATAGCTGTTTGAGACAAATAGAGGAAGTCTAAAAGTATGTACATTTTAATTTAAAAAGTTTAAATCCTCCTTATAAATTTGTGTAGAAAAACTTAGTTTTTTCTTATTTTCAGCTACATTTATCATCTCCTGAACCCCCAGATGTGTGCTGTGACCCATAGGAGGCCTGACGTTTTGGAATCACAAGCTAATGATCTCAATATGTCTGCAGATTGACCATCCAGGTTTTTTTATGAGAGGAGGAGCGGACAGTATATTATTATGACCTTAATGGTACAGTGCAACAGCAACAACGATTGTTAATTTTTTTTTTTTTTTTTTTTTTTTTTTTGGCTCTGCAGACACAAATAGTTCCAATGGCTGGAAGTGACAGGTGTTGCCTAGCAACACAAAACTTTTTTTTCCTACAAAGAGGCTGCTACTTTGTGTTAGTTATGTCTACATGTTATATGCAGGGCAGCTGCTTAGTATCATGGACAATTATCTGTGTTTACGGTGAAATAAGTTGTGTGTCTCTCTTGACTTACAGTGTGAGGAATCCTCACCGGCTCGGAGCTGCAGTCTCCGCCGCTGCCAGCTGTCTCACATAGCCGAGGAAACTGGTTCCTGTCACCAGTGAACAGAGAGGACAGGTCAACCTTAGAGACTCTGCCGGGCGAGACTGTCAAACATCCTCGTGCCGGTTTAAAAGGGTCCTCCTCTCCGCACCACATCTTCATAACTTTATTATCCACAGTCCTGAAGCGCCATGTTAGCCAGCTAGCTATACTGAAGCGGCTAAGCTAAAAACAACAGCACGGCTAACGGCTCCACACGTCCACAGAAAAGTCCTCACAGCGGCTTGTTGAAGTGAACCGCTGCCACCAATGTAACCGAGCACCCTGAGTTCGCCTAACTTGATAACTAATAAAACAATAAACGGGAGAAGACGGTGTGACAGCTCCAACTCCCGCACGCGCATGAGCCTGGAAAAGAGTGGAGGGTGTCCCCCATTAGTTTTTACCTCAGATATGGCAACTCCAGAGGGACACACAGCAGACCTCCAGATCAGTCTTACATTTCTGTCTACAGTGATGTTGGATAACTCCCGACCGTTAATGTAGGCCTCTTTAACGTTTAACAGCGGTTAAGGAGTGATATGTGAAGAGTTAAAAGTCCAAGTGATGTCGTACTTTAAATCAACACTTGTGGAACGTTTTTTTCTTTTTTATTGCTCTTTTTGATCCTTTTGTTTTTTTGTTTGTTTGTCTTCTGTACATAGGGTACATATCTTTATTATCATTATTTTATTTTATTTTATTTTATTTTTGCTGCTGTAAAAAACAATTTTCCTTCACGGGATTAATTAAGTATTTATTTCTTTTCTATTCTATTCTATTCTATTCTATGTCTCTAGACCAAATTGTTTGGTAACTAACTGTTTAATAATTGCTAAGAACACTGTACTTTAACTTATGTTGAATTTTGTATACAGGACACAGGACAGGTATACAGGACTTAATATGGAGTATTTTTAATGTGTGGTGCCACTGAATTTCCTTAAGTAAAAGATCCCAATCTTTTTCTACTACTTTGACTCAGTGTATCACATCTCTATTTATATCTGTTTCAATCACTACTCTCCAATACAGGACACTTGTGCCTGTGTGAAAACTGTTAGGAGTTAATGCATCACACACTGTTTGGGCTATATGGAAGCTTAAATAGGCAATTGAATTGAAGTTTTCTACTCTCCAATATAATTAGCAGGGTCCAACAAATCTAATTAAAACAGTTTTCTTTCTGATCTGAAGGCAGGAATGGATAAATTCTGCATGAGCATTGTGCTATAACCTGACAGCAGCAGCCTCATCAGCTTTGTTTGATCAAAGTGATTATTTCGTCAGTGCAACAGACTGGCTGATATTTACTGTTACTAGAGTCAGACTGAGGAAATTGCAGTCAACATCAGAAGATAATCAGAGAAGATTATCCAGAAAACCGGAGTCAAAAGTGTTTAAATAGAAATTTGTATTTACATCAATATCAACATCAACAGAAAAAAAATCTGTAATATACATACTGTAAAATGACAGCTTATCTTACCTCCAAACAAAGAAAAACAAAAACAAACCAAATGATCTCTTGCCTCTTTTTGCACTTCATTCAAATTACAAAGTTTCTGTTTCCTGAAGTAACAAAATCTGGACATAAAATTAAGTCGTTTTCCTGAAATATAGAAGAGATATTGATATGTCTTGAAGAGGATTTCATTCCATTGGCATTTCTCTTTCACAGCAAAACATGCTTTGTTTTTTTCTGGATGTAGAAACGTTCTGCCCTGGGATTCAGAGTTTCCAGTCCTCTTCGCACTGACAGCTTCCCACTGTGGAACAACTCAGCCCCATGCTCCTTATGCTTACAGTACAAAACCATCAAATGTTACAGATCTGTGATATGTACCCATTTACCATCAGACTAATATAACGCATATCATAAAAAATGTACACCAGAGAGCTCAGAAACTATACAGAGATGTGGAAAAATATCTTTGGATTGCGCATGTTGAGAAGGTAGATTCAGCGAGTTGATAATAACAGTCAAAATAAGATGGTGTAAATAAGAATACACTTGACACATAACTGGTGGGAGGGGGAGAACACTGCAAGGACTTGTTGGTACAAGGAGGAGTTCACTGTACGGCAGACAAAACCCGTACAGCTCCCATTAACAAAATCCTATTTCATAAAATCGACAGTCCTGACAGAGTTCACTTCTGCCACTTTCCAATAAAACCTCTGACAGTGTGAAAGCTCAAACCTTCAACTCATCAGATCCTCGTCACAAGTAAAAGTGCCTCGCCAAAACATGAAATACATGAGTTATCTGAAAATTTAAAAAAAAAAAAAATACAGCATTCGGAAAATGACAAAGGAGGGAGGGAAACCCCAAACACACTTGCAATATTTGCAAGGGCATTAAAAAATAAAAAGCAAATCAACCAAATCAGTAATGACCTATGGGACACAAAAATACAACCAGGTCTCATACTTTGTGCAATAATGGGCCTTTAAAAAGCATGTTTGATATATTTTGTATTTACAATTCATATTCACAGAAGACATTTGAGACATCTAATACTGCAGTACCATTTGTTTGCTTATAACAGGTGTTATGATGCTCAGTTACAGTCTAAAGCATAGAGGCAAGAGTTATTGCTCCAATCTGCATAACAGAGTAAACTGTGCTTATAGCTTTCAATGACTTCAAGAATGAGGCGCACCCAAAGAGTAAGAAACAAAAGAAAAAACAAAAAAAAGAAAGAAACTCATTGTTGTGAAGGCATTGAATCTCTAGTAAGGCTGTAATGATGAGGAAATATTGCATCGATCGTTGTTCCACACAGAGGCCTCCAGGTAAAGTGCAGCCACAGCTCGTTGTACCATAGTCCCGTTCTGCAGCCTGGCCGTGACGCTGCCCGACAGCCCCACGTCACTCACATCAACACACACAAACAAGCGCTCATCCACATACACTGATATTTTGGGTTTGTCCTTGTAGTCCACTTCTTCCAGGATGAGCAGCATGTTTTGCCGAGTGTCCTGCATCATGTTTTTTGCTGAAAACTCCCACGTGTGTTTGTGTGTGTGTAGGTCCAGCTTTTCTGGGGACTTAAGCCACTCCGCCACAGCTGAAAGGCGCCAGATTCTACTGTCAGCCGTAGGTCTTCAGCAATACTTCTACAGAGAGAAAAAAAAAGTAAGATTTGTGAACTCTCCTACAGGTTCTGAATTTTCCTTTGCCATGTCCATGATATCTAAAGTGTAAACCCTTTTCCACTAACATGGAATGGGATGCTATATAGTTTAGACATTCACACATGCACTCAGGAGCAACTTGCGGTTCAGTATCTTGCCCAAGGATACTTCCAACATGCAGACAAGTGAAGTTGGGGATCTAACCGCCAATCATCTTATTATTGGACAACCATAAAAAACAGTCAAAACAATATATGATCAAAACTTTGATAAATCTAAACCATTTCCAGACCTGAAAAACAGTTGTTTTCTAATTCCATTCATTTTCAATTTCAATTTTTAATTACTCTCCATGCATTACAGGACCATGGGAACCCTAGCTGACCCTCGTGTAAAGCCACTTAACTCCTATGTGTCATTATATAACCTACCTGATCAGGTCCCATTGGCATTCTGCCCATTCCCATGGGGTTCATGCCCATCTGACCTTGCATCTGGCCCTGCATCTGGCCCTGCATCTGGCCTTGCCTCTGTCCTGGCATTTGGCCCATCTGTCCTGCACCGGCCCCGCTGACAGGCCCAGGTCCACCCATGGAGTTGTTCATCATCATGGGTCCAAACTGGCCCTGGTTGCCCTGCTGAGGAAACTGTTGCTGCGGGTATGTGCTGGAAAACCAGAAAAATAACAGACGTTTTGAAACAAGTCATTTATCTCTATAACTTGTAGAAATATCACACAAGGAGAAGGATTTTTGGTGGTAATTTAACTACAAACCAACACTTGAATAAGTGGTTATTCTAAACAATTTAACTTAAAGAAGCCTGATTTTAGACTAGGAAGCCTGACACTACATACTTGTTGCGTGGCATGCCGCCCTGTGGCCAGCCTTTCATGTCTCCAGATGGGTACATGGGCCCTCCCTGTGGGTTGCCCTGCATCCCCTGCATCATGTTGTTCTGAGGAGGACCTCCCATTCGTCCTTGCATCATGTTTGCTGGTGGACTGCTACCTGGAGCCATGAATGATGGGTCCCCCTGCTGGCTCATGCCTGCAAGTACAACAACATGAGAACAGTGATGAGTGTAAAACCTGAATACCCCTCAGGACGAGCCAATACAGAGCGCTGTATTAGTCAACTCACCATAGTTACCTCCATAGTTGAAGCCCTGCTGTCCAGGTTGGTTCATAGGGGGGCCTCCCATGGGGCTGTCCATGCCTCCTGGTGCGGTGACATTTGGAGGAGGGCTGAAGCCTCTTGCTGCCCCTTGCCCCTGCCCCTGCTGTTGCTGCTGCTGCTGCTGCTGCTGCTGCTGCTGCTGCTGCATCAGCATCATCATCCTCTGCCTCCTCATCTGCATGGTCATCATCTCTCTGTTGCGCTGAGCAATCATCTGGGCGTTCAGGAAGCCAGGCTGCAAACAAACAACAAACAAATACTTAAACCTTAATTCTACAAATGACTGACATTATTATGACTATTAATAATAATCAAAATAAGGTTATTTATATAGCACTTTTAGCAACACAGTTTACAAAGTACCTTGACAAACAAATCAAAGCAGAGCAAATAAACCCCAGACGCAATATAACAATAGAAGTTAGACAATAATGCAAATCAAGGGCCAGACAAGAGTTAAGGTAGAATAAACAGGAGATTGGAGACAGACGCATTTGAAAAATACAGTAACATGATAAAGGCAGTAAACATAGAACACTGATAATAATATAATTATTAATAACAGAAGAAAAACACAACAACATCACATAGTCTATAAAAATGGGTTTTAAGAAGTGATTTAAAAGAAGTCACTGGTTTTGAGAGCCTTATCTCCTCAGGCAGGTCATTCAAAAGCTGAGGGGCCCTGATGGTAAAGACACAGTCACCTTTAGATTTAAACGTCAACTTTGGAACGGTCAAAGGAGCCTAACCTGAGGATCTAAGGCTGCGAGTTGGCTCACATGGGAACAACATTTCTGTTATGAAGCTTAGGGCCAGACCCAGACGAGCTGTAAAAGTGGTCTGTAAAATCTTAAAATCAATTCTAAAATGAACAGGGAGCCAACGAAAAGAAGCCAGGATCGGGAAGATGTGATGTCGTCTGTTAAAACCTGTGAGAAGCTGAGCTGCTGTGTTCTGAACTGGTTGGAGGTGGGAGAGTTATTTTTGATTGATTGAGAGGAGGGAGTTACAGTAATCGAGTCTGGAGAAGATGAATGTGTGAATGAATTTTTCTAGGTCAGAGTATGACAGTATGGTATTTAATTCTTGAGATGGCTCTTGATAAGAAAGTGGCAAGTAAATGAGCACTGCATTAGATGTAAAGAAGTGCTGACCACATACCTGACCCCCCATGGCTGCAGGCTGCATGCCCTGTTGCATGCCAGGCTGCATCCCAGGTTGCATGCCAGGCTGCATGCCTGAATGCATTGCAGGGTTTCCTCCGGGAGCATGTTCCATCTTCATGCCTTGTCGGGTCTGGTTCATAAACTGCCAGATGATTCAAGATAATAATTTGAATTTGTTTTGAACACAAAACAACAAAAATCTAAAATCAAAAATAAATACAAATGTTGTTTAATCAAGAAAAGTAAACAAACAAGCATAACAAAGTCTATAAGCAAACATAAATGAAGTAAATCAACCAAAAGCTATTACAAAATAAAATAATGAAGTGGGAATGTGTATTTGTAGGATTGACTGTCTGTGTGTGTGTGTGTGTGTGTGTATGTTTAAAGTGTTTGAAAGCGTGCATGTACAAAAGCATACTTATTTTCAGACACTATTTTTAATGAGAGAGAATGAGAGTAGGTTTAAAAAAGTCTAATATGATTAGTTTCAACAGTTTGGTTAATCAGACAGGACCTAAGCCTATTTTTTAAGCTCTTAAGTGAGACAGACTGGAATGCAGTTTGAATATAACTTTTCCACAGCTGAGACCTCCTGCAACAGAATTCACATAGCCCAGAACGAAAACAATGGGAGGTGTAACCCTTTTGCGTGTCTCCCTGTTATAGTTATGCACATCACAGTTGAGTTGAAAAAATACTTACAAAACAAGTCACGGAAAGCGTATAAATGAAAATAAGTTTTTGATATTTATTTTGGTAAAAAAGACTGAGCCAATTGAAGAGAAGGGCTGAGTGTTCTGCCCTACTGTTAAGTGTGGAAATTCTGCAAAACCTTTTTTGTAGAACATTAAGCTTATGGAGGTGAGTGGGATACATTTCTCCCCAAGTTATACTGCAATAAATAAGGTAATGATAAATTAAACTATAATAAAGAATTAATAGAATTTTCTGGTGAACTGAATATGACTCTTCCAGGTTTAAGTTTCATCAATCAGTATTCCAAGAAAACGAAAGACAATTAAATATGTATATATACCAGCTATTTTTTTTGAAATCATTATTTATGTTCACTATTATCGACATGCACAAAATGACCTGCTGTATTTTAATATAACACTATTGATATCTGTGTGTGTGATCACCTGCTGTCCCTGCAGTCTCTGCTGCAGCTGCAGTCGGAGAGGCTTGGTGGCAGTCATCATGCGAGGTCGCATCATGTTTGCGCGGGGGTTGCCCATGCCCCCCATTCCTGCCATGCCAGGGAAGCCTCCTGTCTGGCCCACTTGGTTCATCATGGGATTAAAGCCTCCAGAAGACTGTCCTTGCATCGTGTTGCCGCTATAACTGGGCTGCATGCCCATAGAGGAGGGCCCTGGCGGTCCAGGGTAGCCCTGGTTATACATGGGTTTCTGGTCCATGCCTAAGGAGGAGTCCGGCCCTGGAAAAGGCTCTGATGGCGGGCGCTGACCCTGACCTCGGTCCGGGCCCTGCTGGTTGCCTTCAGGTCCCTGCGTCTGGGGTACAGAGAAGTTGCATGTAATCTTAACTTTACTGCAATACCAACACAAAGCTGGATAAGAGTATTTATGTAATTAAACAACTGTCAGAGCACAGACATAAACACCTGCACAACAAGAAGCTATAAAACACTGACAAGGTAGCATTTAGTTGGGGATTGAAAGCCCAAATTCACATCACATTAAACACAATTGTCTAATTAGCTAATATAAATTAATCCTCAACTCAATATAAACTTGAATTGGGAGAGAAACAAACTGATTTAGTTTCAGGAAAACTATGGTCACATGTTACCATTTTCTGTTAACAAAAAGGAATATATGATACACTGTGTATATTAAAAGGATAGTTCATGTTTTGCTACGTTCATGGTGACCAGCGTATTAGTAAATCCTTCCACTAACATGGGAAAGTATATGGAGAAGTAAAGTTCATCTGAAGTTCTTCAACTCACTGATCCCAACATAGTGATCCCTAAAGCAGCGTTGGGCAGACTGATGCTCCTGAGGACAGTGGGCTGGAAGAGCAAAAGACACAAGCTAAGGGGAAAGTGGTGTGCATGGAGGCAGAAGAGGGATAAGCAGGCCAGCCTGCTCGCCAGGTTAAAGGCTAACAAGACCATCACTGACTACAACAAGAGAGATGCGGAATGACCCAGTGACCCATCTCTCCCTGATGGCCTGAACACAGTCTATGCCCGCATTGAGGTTTCCAACACTTCTCCCAGCACCAGGTGAGCTTCCTCTCAGTGTGTCCCCCGAGGATGTGAGGAGGTCGCTGCTGAGTCAACCCGTGCAAAGCAGCAGGCCCGGACAACATCCCGGGATGGGTTCTGAGAGATTGTGCTCAAGAACTCTCGGGGGTACTGACTAACATCTTAAACACCGCAATCTCCCAAGCTGTCATGCTGATATGCCTCTCTACCATCATCCCCCTGCCCAAAACTCAGCAGTGACATGCATGAACTACTTATCGTCAAGTGGCTCTCATCCTGATATTTATGGAATTCTTTGAACGGCTGGTTATGGCCGGCATAAAAGACACCATCCACATCAACTTGGACCCCCATTAGTATGTCTACAGGATGAACTGTTCTATATCTGATGCAGTTTCATCTGTCATCCACTCGGCTCTCACCGATCTGGAGAGCAGGGATTCCTGTCTGCTCTTCCTGAACTTCAGTTCTTCCATTAACATGATCAACCACAAACTGCTGCTGCTTGGACTGTAACCATCACTCTGAAACTGGGCCCAGACTTTTTGACAAACAGTCCACAGATTCTGTGGCGTCTCATACTTCTCCATCACTCTTAACACTGGCTCCGACCCGGTATGTGTCCTGAGCCCTCTACTGTACCTGAGCCGTCACATCGTAAAGTTTGCAGATGACACAGCTGTGGAGGGACTGATCTCCCACAATGACGAGTACAGACAGGAGGTGGAAAAACCAGAAGACTGGTGCAGAGTAAATAGCCTCTGCATCAATGTGGGGAAGACAAAGGAGATGGTTGTGGACTTTAGCAGGAGAGGTCACCCCCACAGCTTGTCTGCATCAGAGGAACAGCTGTGGAAATGGTCTCCAGTTTTAAGTATATGGGGGTGCTGCTACTGCTATGGTGCTGCTCTGTTATTCCTTTTTTTAACTTGCTGCTATGTTTTTTTTTATTACATTGCTTTCTCATATTATAGGCCTTCTTAACATTATTTTGATATAAATCTCAGGTATAATGTTATTCTAATTTTATTTACTTATTATTATGAAGTTCTAGATATTTAAGACTTTTGTGGGGTGGCATGGTGGTGTAGTGGTTAGCACTGTCGCCTCACAGCAAGAGGGCGCCAGGTTCAGACTTTGGGTGGGGGGACATGTTGACATGTTCTCCCAATATCTGCATGGTTTTTCTGAAGGTTCTCTGGCTTCCCCCCACGTGCCAAAGACTTTGAGTTTATGTTTACTGGTGACTCTAGATGGGCTGTAGGTGTGAATGTGAGCATGAGTGGTTATCTGTCTCTAAGTGTCAGCCCTACGATAAGTCTGGCAACCTGTGCAGGGTGTACCCCGGCTATCGCCCAATGACAACTGGGATAAGCGGTTATAGACCATGAGTCAATGAAGCCTTTTGTAATACTGTCACTTTATCATACGCTGCTGAACCTGAAACACAAGTTTTGTTCTTTTCATGTGTCAACATGTACAGAATGACAATAAAATGACCCTTAAACATTGAGTGAGTCTTGTACCTGGCCTACTATTTCAGGGATGCCTAGGGCTCGGTCTATCTCCTGCAGAGCAATGACATCAGTGGTATTGAGCAAAGAGTCCAGCTGATCGAGTAGTGCCCGCTCATCACTCGGCCCCTCGCTGTTGACTAGGGGCCCCAGCAGCTCCTCCAGAGGGTGCCCAAACTGGTCCCTAACACAAGAAATGATATAAATATATCATTTAAATAAATAATTTAAAGAGTAAATGGCAATCAAAGACACTATTGACGGCATCTTCTGAATTTAAGATCTCTTTAAATAAGAGGCATGAGGTTGTGCAAGAAGTTAACCTGTTTGTGTTACTCTGCGGTCTGTCCATTCCCATTCCAGAGTCTGGCCAGGAGGGGGATTGAGGTGGGTGCCCATGTCCACCAAATGGGCTCATGCCCATATTGGCTTCATTGGTACCTGTAGAGGAGAAAAAGTGTAGTGTATGATCAATATAGCGTGGAAACAGTGACTACGTTTACATACATACTGCTAATCCACTATTATTCTAAATGTGACGATAAAATGAATTTGATGCAGGTCATGTCAACAGCTTATTCTGTTTTCATATTCTGAATTAGGCCTTATTCTGAATGAAGCATTTTTTGATAAAGATGTGAGGTATGCCGATGTTATTCAAAATTTTGGGAGCATTCATTGGACATGTACACAGCGCATTCAAAATATGTCTCAACTGGGGTTTTTACCACAGTTTGCAACACACAGCCTCTTGTCTGTTTACTGTCATCTTTGTATGTTGTCATGGATGCACTGTACACAAACCAACTTTCCCATAGTTTGCAAGGCTGTTGGATAGAGATGCAAACCCAAAAGAAAAGCCCACATTTCTGGTCAGAGGGAAACAAGCCTACTTTTTTACAATTTATGAAAGACTCAGATATCAAAAGTTTTTTGAACATGCGCAAATATTGCAGCCCCAAAATTTCAAGAAGGTGCCTGAAGCGGCTCCGGTTATTCCACTTTTCCATATTTTGACACAGTAATTGACATGTTAGAGCATGTTAATTTGAGTATGCATGGCTGCTTGTAAACAGAAATATTAGTGGAACATTAATTTTCATGAGCCATGTAAACAGCTTAGTAGCAATGATTTCGATTTAGGAGTTAAAAAAATAACATTTTGTGCTTGTACACATCAATGTAGAGTCAAATAATCCACCAGTCAATTCCCCAGAAAAGGGTTTCGTTTCTAATATTTAAATTTCTTAATTAAATTAAATACTGACTAAGTACAAGCACCAAACATTCACTACTTAGTTTTATACACAGCATGTGACATACCCATATCCATGAGTTGCTGCTGCAGCATAGACCTGTTCTTTCCAGGTACACTGTTGGACCGGTTGATCATGGGTCCTCCCATTGGACCAGAGCGACCCATGCCAGGATGTCCTGGTCCACCCCAGGGCTGCCGCTGGCCCTCGGCATCCCCCAGTCCCCTGGCGCTGACATAGGAGGCCGCTGAGGCATTCCCATACCTCTGCCCATCCCTCCTGATCAACACAGAACATAAACATAGAGTGTAAGTTTGCTCATGAGCTTAGCAACATTGTGAATACTGGACCAAAAGCTTCTTAGTTATCCGTAGTTATGTTTTGTTGGTATTAGTGTTGTATTGCGTGCCTCTGCCCAACTCGGGACAAATAAAGTTATTGATGGATATCCCCATAATGTCTACTGTGCAGGACCCAAGTCGTCATAGAAAGCCAGGCTGTCTTGGTCATGCTAAGAAGTAAGTGTTTAAGTTACTTGTTGGATTGCCCCGTGGTGGACACACACTCATGCCCCCTGGAAAGCCATTCGGAACGAGCCCAGGTCGGATCGGAGCGTCCATCTTCTCCTGTTTCACCAACGAGGGACAGGGGACATTCCGTCTCCCGGCCAGGCCACCTCCTACTGCTACCTCTCCACCCATGGGCTTTGCATCCATGGACAAGGCTCTCTGATAGGCACTACGCTGAGCTGGAGGCATTGGGCCTCTCTCGCCATCTGAAACACACACAAATCAAACTTTTGGTTAGTAACTGACAGCCTATATGCCAAGGTAGCTATGACCAGTGTGTGTGTGTGTCTTAGTATTGCATACTCTTCTGTGTTTTTCAACATTAAGCAAGAACCTTTTGCTGTCCAGCTAGATCTGATCATGATACACCAACAGACTGACATGACTTACCATGTAAACTGTCAGGCATATTTCCCTGCTTGTTTCCCACTTCCTTTCCTGCTCTGGAGTCTGGTTCAGGGTAGAAGCCAGAGTTGTTTCTTGGGACTCCCAGAATTGTCTCCAGGGTCTCTGCCTGAGTAATCGAGACACGAGAATGATGAGACAAAAAGGTCGTTCTAAGAATTTTAAAGTACATCTTAAGCCTGATTTCCTGGAGGGAACTTGACACTTTTGATGAGTGTTGCTTGAAAAAATATACTGAAAACTGTGCCACTTGACACTTTCCTTTCATGTCGTGCACCTGGAAAATTTTGTTATGGCACCGACACTGTAGTATTTAGTCACACAATGTGACTGGGTCATCACGGTGGGCCTCTCTGACACATCTACTGGAGTTTCGTGTATCCCAGTCTGAGCATCATAGGTCCAAATCTGGTTGACCACATCATCAAAATGGTTGACAGACATCCGAAAATACAGACAGTGCATCTCATCATCCATGCACCAAATTTGTTGGACACTGGACATTGATTGGACATTTGATTCAAAGGATGCACTGACCACCTAATTAGAAGTCTGAAGAGACTTCTACTAAGAAAACAACTAATTGAATAAACTCACATCTCTCGATCAAAATGCAAAACGATACAAAGTAGTACAATTCTAGATACATAACAGACAGGTGTGCTAGGAATATATATATATATATATATACACAAACACACACACATATATATATATACCATTGGGGCTGGTGGATAGCATCTGATTAGCATGGAGATGACAGAAATCTTTTCCCAAGCATTTATAGAAAATGTGTGGCTCTTTACTTTCTGTCAAGCAACACTCACTCAACCTGTCATGTCCTGCAACATAAATCAAGTTGAACAAAATATAAATATAGGCAAGAGCTTTACCTCATCAGATGGCTCCAACTTGACCTTCCCATCCATGCAGTGGGGGTCAGAGCTGGTGACCCCCGCCCCCTGAGCTCCTCTCCCCTCCAGCTCCTCCAGCTTTGGCTTGATATCACCGCCTTCTTTCGAGTCATCCTTATTGAGGAGGTAGTGCAGGAGGGCGTGGGGCTTCTCCTTCTTCGGACTGTGCTGCTCCTGTTTAGGTTCTGATCCCCTGACCCCTCCAGGGGCCACAGGCTCCGGTAGCCCTGTGTCTACGCTGCTCTTCCCAGTGGCCTCAGCTGTGATGCGAGCCACATCGTCAGGAGTGTTGCCATTCTGCAGGAGCTTGTGGAGGATCTTGTGCTTCTCCTGCAGTGACTGACTCGATAAATGTCCTGTGCCGCCAGAGGAGGACACAGCGCCATGATTCCCCCCCGTGGAGGAGGACACTCCTGTTGACGAGGACGGGCTGGTGACGCCGGCCATTCCGTCTTTAGCGTCAGGCGTGGAACTGGGCCCAGAGCTTGGTGTGTGATTAGGTGGCACCAGCTCATCTGTAGGGGAGGTAAGGAGCTGCAGAAGCTTCTTGTGGCACTTGGTGTCAGGGACTCGTCGGTTGGGTTCTCCCCCGTTTGGACCCGCCTCTCTGCTGGCCTGGCTGTCTGGCTTGTCAGGAGGGCCCTCGCTTGTTGGGGTGTGTGGATGCTGCTGAGACTGCTGCTCTCCCCCGGCCCCCAGTGAGCTGCCTGGGCTCTTGGAGTCAGAGTAGGCTGGGAGGTTTGGTTTACAGGCTCCCCCTGGTGCCTGGTTGGTGGAGTTGATGCTCGGGGAGCTGTCAGGCTTGTGAGGTGGAGGAGAAGTGAGAGGGGAGGGCATCGGGTTGCCCACTCCCTCACTAATGGCTTGGAGGGCATTCAAGGAGCTGCTGGAGAAAGTAGTGCCTCCTCCTCCACCTCCAGAGTTTCCTGGATGACCTGAGCTCATAGGAGAGTTCATACCTGCAATTGACACAACCAGAGACATGTCATCCATCCATAAAGTTAATCTTACCACACAGTAAAGAAACTCTGTCAGTCTGTCTGTGTGCCTCAAGAACATTACATCGGATCTACTTAACACTTGGCGGGTGTATTGCTGGGGACTCAAGGACATGACGGGACATTTTCAATATTAAAAATATTTTAAGAAAAAAATGCAAACAGCCTCTGTGGCTCTGTGCAGCGGTGGGGGTGAGACTTCAGGGTTCTGCAGTCTAAATGAGCATGTCTTACTGAAAGGATTACATCATGTTTCTAGCTGCAAGTAGCTGATCCTTGGTGAGTTTCTCTTTGCCATACCTAGAACACTAATAACTTTACCGCCAGCGAAAAACCTTGGCTAATTAAACCCATGATCTACTTTAAAACTGCAGTGGTTATGCCAAAGCGAGCAAGAAAACACCCTCTTTGGAAATGACTACCTCCACTAAGTGTATTTCAATTGCTTTGTAGCTACCATAACCAGTAGCATATCTCTATCAGATATATGTAGTAGTACAGTGTTTTGCTCTAAAGGAGTACAGTAAAAAGTATACCAATGAGTTTCACACACAAGTGTTTTAATAGGACCTTTTGTACTTTATGTTGGGGTACAGTGAGTTTAATATTTTTCACATCTAAAGATCATAGCTATGGGGCCTAGCTGTGTTGCTCAGGACCCAAAGAAGTGCAATGTGGAGTCTGAAGTTGATTGTATGAGTGATTCTGGAGAAAGCTGCAAGCAGCAATACCACAGGCAAAACAATCAATCTGTTCCAAACAGCCATGTTCATAACGGGCACTGCACAATCACAAAAACTGTGAGTTAAGAAGTCTTTTTACATGTAATCGAAATTTTTTAAGAGTTCTACAAAGTTTCGTTCCTACCTCCAGGAGAAAAGGGGCTGGCACCCATCTTGGGGCTTCCTCGGACTCTGGGTGAACCCATAACATTGTGTGGGGGGCCATTTATCCCTGGACTGGCCTGAGGCGGGCTGGTCATTCCCATCCCGTACCCTCCACCTGCAGGTCCGCCTCCCCCTCCATGAAACTGACCCATCTGCTGATGTTGGTGCTGCTGCTGATGCATGCCATGGTGGCCCATCTGATTCATGGGCCCCATCTGGTTCATGGAGTTCATGGGGGAGTTCATTGGATGCATGGAATTCATTTGATTCATCTGATTCATTTGACCCATGTTGTTCATCTGATGCATGGAATTCATTTGATTCATCTGATGCATAGGATTCATCTGATTCATGGGATTCATTTGATTCATCTGGTTCATGGGATTCATGCGGTTGCCCCCAGTGTACGGAGGCACTCCTCTTTGTGGCATGTTGCCCTGTTCAGCCATGCTGTAGCCTCTGTTCATCCCCATTCCCCCTCCTGAGCCCATGTTCATCTGTTGGTTCGGGTTATTCACTCCCATGTTTTGGGACCTCATACCACCACCCTGGTTTCCACGATAACCATTAGGTTCCCTAGAAGGGAATACAATTACAACAAATGAAAACAGAAAAAAATCAGCGCATAAGCATAGTCTGGCAATCATCAAATTCAGGAGGGAACTTTTTTTTTGCTCGTTGCAATTGTGAAAGCATTTGTACCTTTGTAGCAAGTGTGTGGACAGAAAAGAGTGTGGCTCATTGGTGTTGGGATTCCTGCAGAGGTCACTCCTTGTCTGAGCTGTGACTGGGGTGCCATCAGAGAGCGAGAAGCGGTAAAGTGGTGTCTCTGCATGGCCATTGTGGAAAGCTAGAGTAGAAAAAAAGAGGAGTTAAAAACCTCAAAAGAGCTAATAACATGACAAAGCATTCGCACACTAACAACAAAAAAGATTTCCAAACAACTGTCAAAGTTTGTGGGAGGAACTTTAGCTGTATTTCCACACAGTTGATACAGTATATAATGAAGTTCTGTAATGTGAAAGCTGGGAATAGTCAGAACCTGTGATGTGGTCACAACACAGATCTTTTTTCCACATGACACAAAGGCATGCTAAAAAATATTGCTCAGCCTTCAGTTGCCAACACTGGTAACATAAAACTTCCATGTAGAATTCTCCACAATTAAAAACCTTCCAGTGTTTACTATCTGCAACCTTTTCATCTAAAGCTGACTGTATTAATACAGCAATTACAGCTGTCTTAAGTCATCAAAGAGGATCAGCAGCTGCCGTCTGTTAGTTGAGTAAGAAGAAGACAGATGGAACAAAACTCCAAACCACAGAGACTCTTACATTACACACTAGTTACAACAGTACTGAAAATTGAATATATATATATATTTAAAAAAATATGTTTTCTTTATACCACCCAACAGATACATTTGTGTTATTATCAGGGGTAGGTATCGGTACTTTATACCAAGGAATTAGCCAAATAACCAAGTACAAAGAAGTACAAAAAACTTTTGTATAGAAAAAAAAATAAGACTATTTGTATGGTTTCGCTCGCAACCATTTACTGCAAGTGTTCTTCCTTTTACTGCAACATATGGTGGGCACACTTCTGCTGTAGCTTCTACCCATATAGTCTGTGAGGTGGTGAGGTCGTGCTCCATGTTTTTTTTTTTTGTTTAATTGTGAAATGCAGTGACAACAAAACAAGTAAAAACAAGCACAACAACATACAAACAGTCAAGAGAGGCAAACTATGACACATACAATGAAACTTAAAAACAGCGAAACGAAACAATACAAAACAAAACAGAGATACAGCGCGTGCGTGATGTATCTATTGGCGTTGGCAGTTCAGTGTGCCGAGATGCCACCAAAATGTTTGAAAATATGGCTATACTACACACCTGTGGCATCTGGTAGCATTTAAAAAAAGGTATATAAAGAAGTACTCTATTTGTATTGGTATCACTTTAAGAGTATTGGTGTTGGTGCTGGTATCGTAACTTTTTAAATGATACCCAACCCTTTTTATACGTCATTGTGTCTTACAAATCTGGTAATGTCTCCTGCTGTACTGGAGATGACTCATTAATAGTCTGAGCCTCTTATTCATCTAGCATGGGCCATGTCGCACATACCAAACATGTCTATGAGGTGACTTGTGTTCTGCTGCATTCCTTGTATACTTTTGTGATTGCTGTATTCTTTTTGACAATGCGCACACCTGCCCTCCTGGCGTCCATAATAAGGGATCACGACTTTGCCAAAGTCTGTGAGCATGATTTCATTCTAGGTAATTACAGGTTAAAAGTTAGGAAGTGCAGAAATATGTACCATCTTGATAGTGTCGTTTGTAAGACCACGGTTGTCCTTCACTTCGATTTAGGAACATCTGCAGACAGCGCCTCACTAGGTCCTCCCACCCTGGACGCATTGTGGTGTGAAGAGAGGTGTTCTGTTCAATTTCAATCATTTTACCTGCAAAAGAAGATGCACCATTGGGATGACACAAAAGATAATGGTTAGTGATGAAGCTTAGATGTTGTGTATATGCATAATGCTGTGAATTAAGAATCTAAGATGTACATCTTTAAATATCAAGTGACATAGCTTGAAAGTTACATAGTCTTAACAGCACAAGTAATGAGTATAAGTGGGGAATTTTATAGTTGATTTTTTTAAAGAAGTACACAACACCAACTAATTCCATCAATCACAACATATACAACCTAATCTGGTTTGACTAAGGTTTTTTTTAAGTCAGTGAGGCTAACAAACATTCCAAAAGGTCATGTAACATGTACACAAAATGAATACACTTGCATCTATTAGATATGTCACAAATTAAACTTACCAGACAGTTCATGTCGTGTGCTAAACCTCTCTGTCCTCTCCACTGCAATGATGCGTCGTGCCACACAGATCATACATGACTGCAAATCTGAGTACAGAGACAAAGCATTGTGAAGTAATCACTGCTTAAGAAACTGGACATTCAAAAATCTTGGGGTTGTGGTATTATGTGCAACATTTAAGTACAAACTGATATTACAGTAGAAGTTAAATGCAAGCCAAAAAGTAACTTGGCAATCGAAATGAGTCCTACATTTCAGCTGCCTGTTAAACAGCACATGCATGATTACATGTAAATCTGTTATCACATAGGAAAGTGAATATAAACTTTTAACGAAGAGTTTTACCTTCTCCCTCCTCCATCATGGCCCGGGGCTGAGTGAGGGCAAAACACTGCATGGTCTCGTAGCGCTGGCCCCCGGGCCGCTCTTCTGACATCCCATGACTTTGACCATGAACAAAATTCACCAGCATGCGACAGTTGAAGGTGTGGCTCTTCTGCCGGGGTGCCTCTCCACCCCACGACGCCCCGTTTGGTGCTACGAAAAGAAATAGCATGACCATGACTCTGTGTTAGTATGTGTCCAAGAGCATTCAGATGTTCAGGTGTTTAATCATTTATAGATGTGTGGCTAAGTGACTTTGTTTGAGAGTTAACTTAAGTTATAACCCTTGCAAGGCAAATTAATAGGTTCCCAATTACAAACAGTTTCTGTAGAAAATGTCACAAAAATGTGCTGATAGAATTCGTTAAAACAGATGCTGTATTGTGCTCATTGTCCTCCAGTAAGTTTGCTACAAGTGATGTTATGTAGCCTGAATGTGATTTATGTGGAGTAAGTACTGCACTGAAGTGACGCATTTTCCTTATTAGATAAATGCTGTGCCATGGATCTAATTTATGCTGATGTGAGGAGTGGTTCATGTGGATTGTGAGCTGGGAAAAGTGACAAAGAAGAAACTTTAGGAAACTTTTGAGTGTTCAGTTTGTGAATGGTATTTGATGCGGCGGGAGGCAATGGAATGGATGTGATATTGGGTTAACCCCCGCTGTCAGGTCAAAGCAGTCAACCTAGAGGAAAGACTGCAGCACTAGGTCTGTGTGATCTTGAATGTGTTTGCACACACACGTATAAACCCCTGTCTCACCATTAGACTTGGGGAGATTCTTGTGAAACTCCTCGCGGTCCTCGTCATGGATGATGTTGTACACACTGGTGTTGATCAGCTCCTCCTGCTTGTACTGCAGGTACTGCGTCACGTTGTCCGACACAAATACGATGCTGCCCTCTCGGTTCACCACAAACAGAAAGCCATCCAAGGCCTGAGGAGAGCAGGGCCACAAAAATGGAGAGTTGAATGGAGACTTATATTTGAATATAACATTATATATTATATCTGGTTACCATGTCTGCCCCGCTGTACACCGGCTGAGACACTTCTATCAACTCTAAGTAAGCGGTGACAGCAAAGCACTGGTCCAGCATATGGACCAGGAGCTAATTAGTGTTTTTCTTTTGCCCCCCAGTGATTGTCCCCAAGCTGACCTGTAGGAGCAGTGGTCCCAGATGGTCCTTGTCAATGACCCCTTGACCAGTGGAGGACACATCCGCCTTCTGGACATCGTCATCACTGCAAGAGCTCTTTCCTAAGGACAGACGGAGCACATCACACCATTGATGACAAGAATGATACTTTTCTGATAGCTATCGAGACTTTTGGATTTCTTATTCGGTACTTGATCTATAATAAATTATTTCTATGGTGTGACTCAACTGAAACAGCTGTTGTTTTTTTCAACCACAGTTTATGTTATTTTATAATGTTTTCCGTGATCAGACTATGATGTACAGTTAGCTGTGGGAGCTGCTTACTTAATACAGTGAAAAAACATTTCTCTGGCCAGCAGGTGGCACCCTGAGTCACGGATGAATGATTAGCATGCCTTTCTATTTTTAAAGTCAGCATGTGTCTGAGGCTTTGTTAGATACCACTCTATATAGCAGGGCCATCTGTGGTGCGAGACACTGAGCAAGATGACAAATAATATGACACTGGATTTAATTCAATTTCTAACCAAACAAGCTGTGTGAGCAAACAGAGCTGAGAACGCAGTGGCTGGCATAAAAAAGGCAACACCAGAGAAACTGATTGCAAAGATGTGTAAACAGGGGGAGGGAAAAGGTGTGTTAAATGGACAACAGAAAAAAAAGCCAAGAAAAAAAAACAGTGGCCCTCCATCATTCCCATCATGTAACTATGGCAACCTGGCTGCATAACACTGAGGCCAGCAGTAGCCAGCTGTGACCCTCTGGGTAGATTCCAGTATGATTGCTCTCTCTCTCTCTTCCTTACCCACTTAACCTCACAGATCTAATCTCAACCAAGCTAAAACAGGTGGAAGAAGATATCCTCTTTTGCGTATCCAATCATGTCAAATCTGCAAAACGATTGGAAAATGGCCTGTGGATAGGAGCAACTCTCTGTAAGGTCTGATTTCTGAGTCACCAGTGTCATTTGTCTCCCAGGGAGAAGCATGGTTTGGCACTAACAGATACACGCTGTCACAGTGACAGCCTTGAGCCACGACCACCAAGGATTGGTCTCAATTACTGGTGTTCGTTTACTCCCAGCAATACAAACAGCCCAACTGGCTGTCAGTCTGAAGCGGCCTGGCCATGAACCAAACACACCACTTCATCACTGGCATCATCTGTCCTGCAGCAGGGTACTTGACGAGATTCAGTCAACTCAATTCACCGTTTACTCCACAAAACAAAAACAGACAAAACATTGAGACAAATGTAACAATAAAAATAATAATATGAATAATAACGATATTAGTAATAGTAGTAGTATGAATAGTATTAATATATCAATATGAAAAAATAATAATAATCATAACTATTTTGACCAAGAGTGCATGGTATGTGTGTATTGAGGTACCTTGCTCTTTGATTTGTCTGATCTGTCTCACGGTCTCCTTGAGGATGGCACATTTGTCAGGCTTGACGTTGAAGCTGTCAATGTTGGAGAGGTTTGCAGAGATGAGCTCTGCCAGCTCCTCGATGTACTTGCTCTCCTGTTCCCTCCGACGCTTGTCACACCTGCCGTGGAGCCAAGGGGATTAGACATGTTGCCATGACAACCTCACCTCCCAATGCCCCGTCCGTATGCAGGCCATACGGCCTTGGCTCAGATGCTTCAGATATTTTGCTCACAGCCGACACGTTTGAAGCAGCGGTGGCAGAAGGAGGTGGCAGGTGGAAAGGAAGCGAGCTCATGCACTTGCTGACATTCACATGAGAAACAGCAGCAAACAAAGTGGACTGATATGTGATCGACAGAAGTTACAGCACTCACCCTAGGCCTGGTGTGTCACAGGTGGACAGTTTACGTTTGCGGTCGGAGCACAGTGGCTCCAACGAGTTGTCTCCTACGCCACTCATCTTCAGCGCATATCAGCACCTGCAAGCACAAAACGGCACATCTTATATACATGTAAACACACACATACAGGGGGTGCAACATGATCAGAGGGAACAAACTGAGTGTGGTCTTATGAGCTCATATGTGTGTGGTACAATCAAATCGAAGGATAAATGTGGATTGGAAAGTGCCCTCAGCTGTTGTCTCTTTGCAAAGTTCAATCAGAAATTATGCCAAATTCAGGCAAACCTTGAAAGCTTAGTTGCAAGTTATGGAAATCCCCAAGCTATTAAGGTTACAAATTAAATGACTTCTAAGGGAAGAGTAGATTGTAGATTTCTACAGATTTATGAGGGTAGACTATCCAGTTGGTAAAGCAGCCTTGGTTCCTGCTTAGCGCTTGATGGGAGTGAAATCTCATCTGTTCCACTGCGAGGAGCGACTGATGATGATGTAGTGATTTGGAGCCTCGGGGGAGATGGGTCATCCTGCGTTCAGCCAGCCTGCCCGCTAGAATGATACCACTCTGCTAGCAGGGGCAACACATGTACACACTGCATATACAAACTGTTTCCAGTACACTTGCATGTTCAGGCATGTTGTGGCACATTCTACAAGAGAGATGAGCTACTGTCCAAGCAAGGCACATATTCACCAGCCTGTCTCTTTGTCTAACTGCCTGGGACTGCAAGGGGAAAAATACACACTGCTGAGGCTTGTGGAGCTCAGAAACTAACCAGGCGAGGCCCCACCGTGACTTTCAGGGACAAGTAAGAATTTACTCTGCATTCTCCATACTGGGCTAAATCTGCTCTTTCTTCCAATAGATTTTACTACTTCCCTGACATACCATCCTTAGACAACCCCTCCATCTCTGGGTGTAGCAGTCGTAGGCTGAGGACCCTGCCCTTGTTTTCTTGCTCTGGCATTGCCCTGCGCCTGACCCCCTCAAAGTTCACGTTAAAGGAAACCTCTGTAGCCAGCCTCTAAGGTCACTGCTCTTTCCTATTCCCACCCAGAAACACACACAAAGCTGTAGCGTGCGACTGCACAACCAGATTGTTCCACTACAACTCTCTCCACGGCTCTGTGTCTGCATGTGTGTGTGC
This sequence comes from Plectropomus leopardus, assembly GCF_008729295.1. NCBI lineage: Eukaryota > Metazoa > Chordata > Actinopteri > Perciformes > Serranidae > Plectropomus > Plectropomus leopardus. The sequence goes on along the minus strand of NC_056464.1, from coordinate 17,818,529 downwards.
GTGCACACCAAATGCTCCTGTGCACAGAGTGAGCTCATTCCTGAGTGGAAAAGTATAGAACGGATGGGAGCCATTATGCAACTCCTGCTCCGCAACTGCAGGCTGGGACATGCAGCCCAGTCACCCACCACCAGTACTCCTGCTAGAGGAGCACGAGAGTCTCAGACACGCACTCCGCACCATAAATCTGCACTGCATGCTTCTTGTCTGTCTACCTTTCACCACCCCTCTCTAAATCTGCCCGTCCTGCTCCGGCTGTGACTCTCACTGCCTTCCCTCCTCTCTTTCTTCCTTCCTTCCTTCCTGGTTTCTGTCCTAAGGCTCACCTCTGCAGCAGTGGAGAGAGATGACATCAGCCCTCAGTCAGCCTCACATCCTGAAACGGACAAACAGCAGAGCTGGGGGCTGCTGGGGGCCTTTTTGAGAACAGGGAATGCTCAGCAGGGTAGCACAGATCTACTTTGGTCATGGGGAAACAATGTTGAAAACTTCTGAGCTTCTAGGCCTCTTTTTTTTATATGTAACTTTGCCACAACAACTATGGCAGGGGTGTCCAAACTTTTTTGAATGGGGGCCAGATTAGATAATATGACATACCTGGGGGCCAGCTGCTTCTTGCATTATGTGGGCTATTTTTTTTTTTTTTAAATCCAGTAAAAATGAGACAACTGTTGACTTACTGTAGGGCTCTGTGTTGGCAAGAATTTGGCGATACAACACATACCATGCCACAGGTTGCGATTCAACATATTGTAATATCATATAATATTCTCTAGACATATTTAATATATATAATGTTTCTATTATTAATATTATATTATCCTCAATATTATAATATAATGCAATAGTGTAAACAATGTGGTATATTGTGGAATTTTTTAAATCTCATTTTAAGTAAAACTGTCATAAAGACCACTCCACCATATGCAGAAAATTTGAGTAGAAAAAGTTAATGTTTTTAATGTAATGAGAACATTAGGATCTGTATTTATCGCAGCCACTGTATAAAACTAGGATTATGTTGTTAGGTTGGAGTGGAAGAGTCATATGACTGAAAACAGATTGCAGCACTGCTATCTAGCAGTCAGGGGTTTAAACATAATACATGTAAACTATTAATTAAAAGACCAACATTGTACTGACTCTCAAAAACACTGTATCACAAAACATAAAATGGCATTACTCAGTTGTACTTATATATATATATATTTTCTTTCACTGCTACTTTGCTGTGGCCCTGTCTGCTAACAGCAGGAAATGTCTGCTGTTAGGTTGCTGTTCGCTTGCTTGTTTACTGTCTGTTCACAAAAACACATTAGCTCCACCTGCGTAGTTCCTACTTGGTGCATTTTTACAAACTGTGTGATAGTCCTGCATTGTGAGGTGAATGTAAAAAATGCAAAGTGATCTGGCTTTATTAACCAATAAGTGGGACCACATATTGTATATTTTGAACAACAAGCCATGGGTTGTTTAAAATATGTCAGGGGGGCAGGATTGGCCCCCGGGCCAGTCTTTGGACATGTCTGAATTATGGTATCTCATGGGATTTTAAACAAAACGTGCTGTGTTTTTTTATGTCCATATTTTCAGTTTCTAAAAGTTAAACTGAAATCTGAAAACTGACAACCCAAGTGCACCTCACTTCTAGAGCAGAGAGAAACTACAGCCCACCAAACCCACAGATGAGTCTCAACAGGCCTGGCAGTATGCCACTGACCTGAATCAGCTTCATCTGACGATGTGAAACTTGCTCAGGAACAAGATATGTTGCACACACAAACAGCAGCTGCCCATGTGTGAAATACAACATCTCAGAGTTAAAAATAAAAATGGTCTGCACAGATTGTCTACCTGGGGTGTGTGCATGAGTGTGTGAGTGTGTTTGCGTTTGTTTTTCTGCATGTAACACATGCTCACCTTGACCAGCACAAGCCCCAGTCAAGCTCCATTCAGGGTCTAGTGTCGCTTCAGTGTCTCAACATCTCCTGAAAACACAAACAGGAAATAAAATGGTCATGAACTGTTGCGTCCTCTGAATGTTTAGATGTCAACACGACTCCATAATGGCTCCTTATGAAAATAGCACAAGCTCTTTGTATGTTTAGCTTTCACAGAAATTCATGGGAAAAAAAATGATTTCTAAAATTGCACAGGAAGCCACAGCAGATAGCATCCTGTTTGCGTCCTCCCCTCAGCCTGTTCCACTGCGTCATCACTTCCCTTTCCTGGAAATGTGGCCACTCATCCACTCCATTTACATATGCAGTTTATCAGCTGGACCCCTGCCCTGTTGTCCTGGTTCCTACTCACACCTTGTATTACTACTAATATCCATCAGAGGCTTTTCAAAGCTCAATTAGCTCAGCATTAAAATACAAGACAGTGTGTAAGTGACCCTGTCTTCAAAGGTCAGGAAATTCCAACAAAACATCAGATGGTTGCTGACACTAAATTCATACTCTCTCATTGGTCAAAGAAACTTCCATGCTGTGCATATAACCAAGCAGGTGGTCTCTTATTTGTAGCTGCATCATTAATTATGGTAAACAAGAAGCTGTCATCTTTCTTTCCGACCATTTGTGAAAAATATATAGTGCTTATATAACTTTGAGAAATGCGTCAGACACTGCACATGTGCTGGTTACCATTCTGTCAAAGCTTCTTTAACCTTCAGTACTTTCATAATCACAGCAAAAAAGCCCCTCTGGGATTTTGTGTTTTCTCATCAGAGCAATTGGATAAGCTTTCATCAAAGCAAAAGAGAGGAACCTCTCTTTAGCTGGCCAACAACATCTATGCACAGTTTCACCATTTCAAAACAGCTGTTACAATATTATACTTAAACACCCTTTTTGTTTGATTTTTTTTTCTGACCACATTTTCATGTCAAGGGACAAGCCATGGGAGGGCCAGGCTCTCAGTGTTTGGGTACAAACTGCTCCCAAATCCAGTGACCTTTAGTACCACCATGCTACTGCCACAGATAAGCCTGTCAGATGTTCTTTCCTTAATGAAATCTAATAATAATCACACTGCTCTAAACACAAAGTCTTCATAATACAGCTAAAATCACCTTAAACACACATGGAGCTCAGTGGAGTGGAGGAAAGGCAGACAGTTGGTGAGTTAGAGAGCTGATCATGACTGCACTAGTTGCGTTGCAGTAAATAAAAGTTTTGCAAATAAAAACACCAGCTGATGTAAAACAAAGGATCATATTGTGCTCCACTTAGCTTAATAAAGCAAATTCTGATCAGTTAAATACGCCTTGATCGGCCCCCATACTGATCTTTGCTATTGAATCGGGACATCCCTTGTTTCAGTTCTGCAACCTCACCGCTAGATGCCACATAATCCTACAAACCAAACCTATAAGATTCACTGTAATAAAACTAAATAAATAAAACATTCTAAAAAATATAACAGATAAAAAAACTGCTTGAGCTCCTGAAAAGAAAACAAGTTCAATCATGATATCTCCATTCAGGTTCAGTCTTAATGGTCAAAAGTCTAACTCACAATCATCCCAGCCACACATCAGTAATTGTGAGCCTGCAACCTACTCTGCCCACAATTTGTGTGTGTGTGTGTGTGTGTGTGTGTGTGTGTGTGTGTGTGTGTGTGTGTGTGTGTGTGTGTGTGTGTGTGTGAGATCCTCCACCACAGACCACTGATCACATCAGTCCTAAACGCAGGGCTGCTACTGAGCTAATGCTGCAGCTGAATAATTTAACACAGAGAAAGAGAGAAAAGCGTTCCCTTTCTGTCAACTGTCCAAACACAGTTTAATAATTCTGACTCCACTCTTACGAAAACCAAAACAACATATCAACAATTCACAGATTATTTCTGAGCATCATTTAGTTTTGTGGTATCCTCAACTCTCATTCATGTCCACTATTACTCCTAAGCTTGCTAATGGCTGTGTTGTCTGTCCTTGTTTATTGACACAGGCACAAACACACACATGCCACACGTGAATGAGCAACTTCTGGAAGTGAGATGTAATCTAAACCAGGAGATATATGCAGTGGTATGAATATGGGCCGCAGCAGGAGGAGGAGCCAAGGCAGATTGAGTAGAATAGAGAGGGGGATGAGGCGGTAGAGCAGGGAGGGGGAGGGGAGGAGAGAGGAGACACAGTGCACTGACATAAATAGTGCTGGTATGATATTGGTAGCAATACTGTGTATTAAACATTGAAACATAAAACATAAACATAACATTGAAACATAAACATAACAACATAAATTTAACCTGTATATTTGTGTTGTTTTTAAAAACACAAAGTATTCAAAAAACTGCCTAAAAATTAAAATCTCTGCTTTTGAACCAACATTTAAAGTTATCTACTTCAATGCAGTACCATAAAAAACAAACAGTCCTACTGGAAAGGATCAAAATATTAAGGCAACTGTAAAATGATAAATAAGTGCAAAAACAAAAAAGTTGCACATGGCTAATGTTGACTGATGCTGAGTAGAGTAAGTTATGCATTATTGTTGCCATCGGGTCCAAGCAGGGTTTTACCTGCAAGGCTAGCAGGCATCTTTCAGGCTGCTACCAAACAAAACAACTTTGTGATGGCTGGTATTGTCTTCACCTTAATAGTCTGTATGTTTGTGTGTGTCATCATGGGAAATTGTGGTCACAGTGACACTTGTTTGGATGTCTGTCTGTCTGTCTATGGAAAGATTTTGTCACTGTGATAGCACAACTGTGCAAGTTATGAACAAAATGAAGGTCAAGTTTGAAGATGGATGTTGTCTGTACGAGGGTGGTAGAAGCAGGAAGGTAGAAGTAGGGAGGGCAGAGGGCGGTCTGATGAAGACCATGTAGCTTGAAACGTCACTTCGGTGGTAATTATATTAAATATTCATGGGAGCATTATGTTATGTGCAGATTTTTTTTTTTTCAGGAAGGGCCCCAACTTGAAGTGCCTGGTACACATTCATTTTAAATCACTGTATAACAGCTGAAGTGATCTGATCGTAATATGGTAGATAGTATTTACTCTATAAAACAGTACATGTACTGTCTGCAAATCGCATTTAGAAATAAGTACCAGAAATTATAAAATTTCAGTCATGCAACTCTACAACTGTCAGTGATGATGCAAACTAATGATGAGCAAGTGCTCAAATTCAAAATTCACGGTTTGCTTTATAGTTAACTATTAAATGTCTGTTTCAGTAGTGAACGAGTGAACGAGGGAATGATTTCAGAAAGTTAAGTGTCGAGTGTACTGATGAGTCCTTCTTAAAGCATTTCCAGTCATTTCTCCTGAGAAGTGGAGATGAGTGGTGCCTGCCGCTTAGCAGGGTTTACAGCATACAAGTTTACAGTTGATTAAGTCAGTGTGTTTATAGATCATCTGATTATGTCCTGTGAATCAAACTGCTAATGTAATGAATAAATAATCCCTTTATCTTGTTTATTGCTGAGAGAGTCTCACAACTGACACTGAAGTAGTGCTTATGTTTTACAGTTAGCAAAGTTCACTCAAAACCATGACATGTTATGAATTTGACACTTTATCAATTAAACATGGCTATACTATCTTATGAATTTAACAGTTAATCTCTGAAATGACTGACCATATTGAGTTTTAACGGTGAATTTGCTTGTTCAGCTGGTCAGAATTGATAGTGAGCAGTTAAAGGACAGACAACTTCTCTTGTACTACAAACCTCTTTGACTGTGACCGGTTTTGCTTCATTGCAATCATGCCATACCCATCATTCAGTATGAAGTATATAGTTCATCAATGACATGATTATCTGAGAATGACATAATCATTACAGGCCTCAGAGCTCTAGTATCAAGCCTCACACGGACTAAATAAAGGAAATGTAGGGAGAGCATCCTCAAAGGCAAAGGCCATATATCCCTTATTTTTGTGTTCTCGCAAGTGTTTTACATTCAGGTCTAATCTGAATCACTTCAGCAATTCTGCAGGCTCAGTGAAAGACCGGGGAGTTGAGGAGATACAAACATGCAAAGCAACTAATGCTAGCTAAATTAGCTGACAACTCTGTGGTTATTTTGCTATCAGATAGAAACAGCACTCTTCTTTGCAACTAATAACATTACTCATTCAAGTTATTGTTTGAATATGTGAACGTGTTTGAAGGGACTATATGAGGGAACACATGAATGAGTGTTGTTTTTCTCTGTGTACATTCTCGGTATAAGCAGAAGAGAGTCAATTCCCTTTGTGGAATAAAAACACATTCTCTCACAGATATGCTGCTGATGCGATTGCCTTGGTAAAGTTGAATGACACTGCATTTTCGCACGCTGTAGTATCAGTTAGTATAATAAAAGTATATTCTTTTCGATACCCAGGCGCTTGGCTGAAGGCCAGAAAGGCAGCAGCGTCAGTCCGTCAGGACCAGAATAGTGAGGAGGACATTCCTGCTCAGCCTTAAATAAAGCCTGCAATCTGAGCTCCCTGAGACAATGAGTGGCAGGCCCAACAATAAACACTGGCCCACCCAAAACAAAGATCACACAAAGTGAGGCATACATACACACAATTACAGACCCCCCAAAACACACCCAAAGCACATGTGTCTTTATTACAACAGTGTGAGTGTGAGAGTGTGGAAAAACACTGCAAAAAAAAAACCAAAAAAAAGTGAAAAATAATATTCGCTTCTTTCTCTTCAAACCCATGGAGGACTACTAGTGGCATTTAGCATTATTACTTCACTGCTGCACTCAAACACACAGACACCACACAGACAAGGTTATAAAGCAACAAAAGGTGACCACTAGAGTTTAGAACATCAAGCGCAAAAAAGAAACAAGAGGACAGAATGACTTCCTGTTTTTCTTCAAAGGACTTCTCCACCTCCTGCTGAGCATACATACAGCTACTGGGTTAAGTGCAACTGGAACTCAGACAAACCCCAGTCACGACCAAATCCCCAAATTAAAAGTCATGTCTCTCTTAATCAAAAATTATTTAATACAAAATAGATTTGCAAACTGGGTCCTCTTGGACTTCAATCATGAATATAATTAAATAATTGAAGAAATAACTTTATTATTATATTTCATAATATAGTTTATATTATGCTGTATGTTTGGATTACAGTTTATATTGCCCCTCTCATTTAAAGAATCACCTTCAGTTTTGAGGTAAATCAATTCATAACGTACTAAAGTATTGGGTGATATGAATTTCATCAACTCTCATTTTCTGTGAGTGCCAAACCAAGAAGTTTTTCAGCAAACCTGAACGATGGAAACCTGTTTGTGTAGTCGTACATGTATGCCTGCATACGTGACGGGAAAAAAAAAAAAAAAGAAAAGCAATTTGGAAATTTAGACCCCTCAAGCTAAACAGACTGTTGTAATGTGAGCTACAGTTAAGCTCTCTATCCCCACTATAGGATGGGTTGCCTTTATAACTGGTTTGATGTATAACACGCTGAGGAATGTATTATCTATTACAACTACTAGTAATTTTACACAAAATAGAATACTAACCACAGCAATGTGGTTAAAAGGAGCACCTTGAGGAGCTCGTTAGCAATACTCAACCTAATGTGCCACTTGGTGCAACTAAATTTATCTAAATAAATCACAAGCTTTCCATGATGTATTAATGAGGTTGTGGCGTACAGAACAGCTTGGATAATCACAAACAAATGAGCTTTGCATGGTAACATCGACCGCTTAATTTAGAGCAGATAAACATGCTATTACATCGGTTCCTTGCACCTTTCTGCTTGTTTTTCCAGAGAGGTATCCAAAAAAGCTGTGATCGGAAAATCAGAGGAGGGGTTTAGCAGAGGGTCATTGGCAAGTTGTATTTCTTTAGCCCTTTTTTAACAGTGACACTGCAATACTGCCATAAAGACAATCCATTATTATGCTGTCTTTTTTCTCTCTCTTTTTTTTTTTTTTTTTACACTGAACCATACAACAGTGGCATATTGCTGCCATAGTTTATGTTTTTAGATGTATGTCATTGTTCCAGAAACAAGAGACGTGACATGTAACACAACAATGTCAGCGTCTAGTGACATTTTACATAGATTTTGATTTAACTCTGCGACTCCCTCCGCTGACAGCTCAAAATAATGCCTCCCCCATTCCATATTTGTATGCTTTATACAGAACAGCAAGGCTGAATAACTGCACAACATTTCTGCCCTGAGCGGGCTGTCACTTAAATGTCTTTACTTCAGTGTACAAAATATGAAAAGATAGAGATCCGCACACCAGGGAGCTCCCCTTCAAGGATTTTATTCTGCGAAATAAGTGACATTTCGAGCCAAAACGCTCTTCTTCAGACTTACTTCAGTGTGTGCCCAAATTGTTAGACATTTCACATATTTGCATGTACCAAAACTCCTGTGCTCCTCTGACCCTCAGCAAGGAAAGAAGGTAAAAGAATTGGATTGAGTTGAAATCAGATGGCCTGTACAACCAATAAGAAGAGCTGCTGTCGTAACAAACCTCTATTCGTTTGAGTGAATGATGAGTCAAAGTGATTGGTGCTCTCTTTGCACTTTTTTTGGTGCATTTTTCAATGACAGTTCTGTTTACGTTGTAGATGACAGATAATAAAATTTAGAGAGATTTAAAAACTAACTATACATTTTGAATCCAGAATTTGAGTTAGGAAATTATCCTTGCCAAAGTGCGACCACAATTTCTGACACTTGTGAACTTTCAATGCTGTCAACTCCATGCTGGGACCAAGAATTTTGTGTGCTTGCACAAATTCAGGAAAAAAAAAGCAACCATGGATGATATTACTGCTCTTGCTTCATATAATTTAACACCATATTTTATTTTGTTTAGAAGTGATCCATCATCTTGATAGTTTGGGGATCTCCCCTTAATTTTGAGGGAAGATAACTTCCAGAAGCAGACATTTTTCACAGTCAAATGCGCCCTTGTTGGTAAATATCGCTCAATAGCTGTTTTCCTGCCAAAATCACACATGATTTTGATGAAACATGGGGGAGTGGGCCTAAACTGGAGTCAAAAGGTTTAATGGCAAGATGGAGGGTGCTGCCACACAATGTGATTCAGGGATAGGGATGGGGAGGACATATGTCAAGCATGTGTGTACAAGTGTGGATTTTGAAATAGTGAAGCTGTAAATTGTTCAGAGAGAGACTCCATTTAGTTGCTGCGGCAGCTGTGAAATTCCAGCAAGGCTTAAAAACCAGACTGAAAACACAGGCTGTGTATCTGCGCTTGTCTATAGTGTGACTGGTTGTAAAACAAGATGTCTCTGTCTCTTCATTCCTCTGCATATCTTTTATATGATGGCCCATTCAAACCATGTCCAAGTTCTGAACTGACATTGCCATTAAAAAAAAAAGCCGAATTAATAATATTTCTGTTTAACCAAATTCACTCACTTTTTTTTCAACTGAAATGCCTCAACAAGTCTGATTTTGAGTGCAAGTCACTCAAGAAGCAGTTCACAGTGGAATAAAGCACACCTTTGAAAACCATGGTGTGACGCAAATGTCAGAGAAGAGGACGGGGAGGTGGAGTAGGGAAAGCAGACAGAAACACACCCTCACAGAAGCTTTTTGGAGTTTGTAAAGTATTCAGAAGTGCATCGGTTAGAAACCCCAGTCCTTGAGGAATCCAATTTAAAGGCTTAATGAAGGCCTAAAATATGTGGCTAACACTGCATTCACGTTCCTGTCACATGACCGCATTTCCTGTGCTGGAAACAGGGGTGGAAATTAGCACCAGCTACTGGCCAAATGCTGGTAAGATAAGCAAGTGGCTTGTAGATTTCACTCACGAGCCAAAGAAAAATGGTAATATATACTGTATTGAGTGGCTGGTAGATTCTGGAAGTAAAATAAGTTACTTTCCAACCCTGGCTGGGATGTCATACTTCCAACTTTGATAGGTTCATGAGCTTTAAGTCCTACTGAGGAAACAATATGGACGCTACCAACAGTTTGAGGATATATATATCACACAGATATTTGTTAAAAAAATCCCTACTGCTAAAATTTACTACTAAACTACTAAAATATTGTTTTATCTGACTAATGCTGCTAAAAGGTTGAACCTTAAATCATATTACAAATTACATGTGTGTAAAAAAATTGATAAGCGGTATGTAAATTACTAAAAAGTTAATCAAAATCAACCAAACATTTACTTTCGTCCGACATGTTTCTACACATAAAATATCAAATCGGTAACTGGTGTACCAAAATTTTCCCAGACTTTCCCACTTGTTCTTCAGACTTGAGGGGGCGTTCATGTGGATTTTTACAGTTAATTCTGTTACTCCGTTACAGCACGAATGCAGGGTAACGCAAATGTAGTCTGTCATGTTCCACAGATTCAAACACTTTTCAGATCTAATAGTCTACGTTACACACAATTTTTGCAGATGAAAAAAAATGTGGGGGGAATTATCAATAAATTAAATACTACTGAGCCCATCTGCAACTCATTTACACTGACTGCAAAACAACTAACTGTTGACGGATTTTCTATTAGAAATTTTCTCATAAAATAAATTCACAAGGTCACATAAAAAACATCATTCAATAAATAAAAAAAAACAACAGTTACTCGTCTTGGTGGCTTTTCCCTCAAACTTGTAGCGTACATGGTGCCTACAGATAAATGTGGATAGAGAAGATAGTTCAGAGCAGAGAGAAACTGCCTTCACAGGATTGCTTTTTCCCATAGAAAAAAACATCCCCCACCCAACGCACACAACACAAACAGATCTCAGACAGGCTGTGCGTGCATCTCCCCGATTTTCTCACACAAACTGCATCGTGTAGAAAAACCAGGGAAAATAAATGAAGGTGGAAACAAAGAGATGGCAGATTCCACTGTGTGTGTGTGTGTGTGTGTGTGTGTGTGTGTGTGTGTGTGTGTGAGACAGAGAGAGTGTGTCACACATGCATCTACGACTATCCATCATTAATACAGACAAAGAACAGAGAGGACCAGGAAAAGACGCATGCGGGCACAGATTCAAACAGTCTAAAAAAATCTCTAACAACCCCAGTATTTTCTATAAGCCTGACATGTTGGTGTGTATAGCGAGGTGATAAGAGTGAGGACACGGCGTCATCCAGAGGATACCACAGCAACCAAACAAAATGCAGGCGGCTGTGATCACACAAGGCTAATATTATGGAAATTAGTTCATTAATCAATGGCTAAACAGCCTTTTATCTGGAGAGCCAGAGCGCCAGGGCCTGATCAGCCGCCATACTGCCCATTGTGATAACACACACATCTTCACTGGCAACTGATAGAGATGCAGCGAGAGAAGAAATCTCATGTAGTTTCAGATAATTCAGTGTGAAGATATGTCAGCCATTGTAATTACTTTTAAATGACCCAATGTTGATATTAAAAAAGGCTGTGCTTGGTTTAACTTTCAAAAGCAGTGTGTGTTTGTGTACACGTCTCAACTGTGCCACTCAGTAGAAAAGCAGATATTCATTTTCAGACCGCAGCGCAGCCAGCTCTGACGATTTTCTCTCTCTCCTTCCTCCCTCCCTTTCCCTCTTGTGTCTTTCTCTCCTCCCTCTCTGTGCTCCCTCCCCCCTCCTCTTCCCACCGTCCCTGTTGGATTGGTGGAGTAAACACAGGAAGAGAGCGGGCTCTGTTCCACCACGCCAGAGCTGGGGCTGGGCGTTCCTGCAGAGCTCCTGCGCCGGGGTCAAAAGTTTACTGTGGTTTTCATTTCACCTTTCCTCAGCCAATCACAGCGCCACACTGCAGCGCCTGAACTCTGACCCCTGCAAAGAATTCCACTCAAAAGATGGTCTGACGCCAGTTTCACAACTGCACCCCCTCCCATCTCCCATTTTTCCCTTTACTACTCTTTTTCCTTTCTTTCAACTGGCCAGTTTCATGTGTTGACAGAGCCTAGGTGAAAAAGATTCCAGAAATGAGGTACGGAGGGTAACGGAGAGCTGGAGCAGAACCGGGGGGTTTAATCCAAGCAGCAGTGCATTGCTAGAAAACTATCAATACTTGCTTTCTTTTATTTCCCAGGGTGACAAACATTTAAACGTGGCTTCATAAAAACCAAAATGACACAATTTACTTAAAAATCTGAGAATTACATGCATCATTTTACAGTCTGACACATGTGTAGGGAACATTTAAGTTGACTTTGCTTCAAAATCAGTGCCATAAAACCCACAGAATAGTTGATTATAAGGACAGAACATAAACCTAATCCTTGTTTACTTGATAAGATGCTTTACTCTACTCTTTGGTTTTGCTTCCTAATGTTCTTTCATCTACCATTCTTTACAGAGCCTGCCACACATTCTGCTCACCACATGCTGCTCAGTTCCAGGTTAACACTATTAAAAGTGTGTTTAAGTGACTTATGAGGACAGGCTGGATACAGGGGTCACAAGGACCAAGTGCTGAAAGACAGACAGGGAGAGCAAATGGATGAAAAGAAACAAGGCGCTCTGCTGGACGTGTATCACAACACTCAGGAATCTGTTTAGGAATCAAATCAGAGTTGGACAGTCTGACTGAACACACACACGCACGCTGAGCCATGATCCAACAGTGGGTTTGTTTTTGTCATGGTGACACTGCACTCTGTTCCCATCTGCTGAGTGATTAAGCCTGCACTGCTAATCAAGTCCCTCACACTGTAAGGGTGTAGGCAGAGGACGGCTCACACTGATCGAGCTGACACATGCTGACACACACTGACACATGCTGACCTGTCCTTTAAAATGCCTTCTTCGTTGTCTCACACACACACACACACACACACACACACACACACACACACAAAAAAAATCAATGTTCCTGCAGAACCAGATACTGCTTCTTATGGAAACACATTTAGTTGTGTCAGTCAATGTTTGCATGGAAGAGCCGGTAAGGTGCTTAAAACTGGAATCAACTTTTGTCAAATCAAATATGATCCTACACCTGTCCATCAGTGGACCTGTGATTGTGTAACAGTAATGCTGCATTCATGTGAAATTCAGCAGACGGCAAACTGGATGTCGTTTTAGTGAACACGACCAAATTGGTAAAATTAGGTCACACCAGCAGAGAATACTTAGAAGTTAAACATTTTTACCTTTTTGCCGTCACCCAGAATTGAATTTTCAACCAAATGTTGCCCACTCAAGGAGAAAACATGGCCCATCTGGACAACAGGAAGCTAATAATTGTGGTGCAAAAACACCGAGAATTGTATCATCAAAATTTGAAATTCTACTAAGATGTTACAGAAAAGGCGGACATATGAATTAACAAATACAAATGTATGAATGAATAAATGACTTTTTTTAACGTTTTCCAGGGAATTTAATGATCATTTTTAGTTTGCAATAAAATATGAGGAGAAAGCTTCCTTTTATAGCTTTGTAAATTGCTACAGTAATTACATAAAAAAATAAACACAAAATTATGTTATTTACTCCAATTTTTTACACATAACTATAGCAACATATTGTCATGCGTATTATATTTTGCCGTCCTGCCATTCCGTCTAATTTTCTTCTTTTTTTCAAATACTCCAGGAGGTCTGTGGTCTACTATCTGCCTGATTCCATATGAACACAGCATAAGAGTGAGAATTTTTTCAAACTAATGTTGCCATCCCACATAGTCGCAAAACTAAGCTAAATAAATGTTTAGCATCTATAGAGGCCTCAACCACAGAGACTTCTTAGACCGAACCAAGAAGGCCAAGTTTACTACTTCTTTTAACTTTGCCCAAATAAGCCCATACCAGATCCACTACTGCTGTTTTTACCTTTCACAATAAAAGCTCACCTCAGACAGACTGCCAAACACTGCTCTGGATCAATAGGATCCTGCTAGCTGTTGCAAATTTGCATCCCTGCTGACAAAATATTCAAATCATAACCTTTTGTAGAACAAGTGTTGCAGCTATCGACCTTTGCATTGCCACCAAAATAAATTTCACATTTTTATGTTGTTTATCCATCACTGCATCCCAGTGTTAAGTCCTTAAGAGTACCAATAAGCATTTATTGTCCCTGGTACCCATTCTTAAGGACATCAGTTTCAGTTTGTTCTTCCTTTAAGATAGTCTTCATACGACTGCATTACTGTGGTAACGTATTGCAGCTCATGGTATGCTACTGGTGTTTTGATGAGTAAAAATGAGGCTGAACAATAAAATGACTGATAAAAATAATTTTGTGCAGGATTGAAATTATGACCACCATAATTATTCTTCCAATTTGGAAGTAAAAGCTGTTATATTGAACCTAAACATGCACAAAACACAAAGTGTCAGTACTGTACCAGGTCAAGTTTAATTGTGGAGGCAAACATCTTAATGACAATTATTACCAAACAAATTGTGTAGCCTTCATAAAACTTAATTTGCAGCCAACTTATCTCTGAGGCAGATGAACTGATCATTGGTCCCTGTAACATACATTAAATGCTACATTTTTAAGTTTAATAGTAATGTATTCCAATGTGTTTTTTGGCATTGACACAGTATGTGGAGGTAAAATACATTTTCCCTAGAGTATCTACAGACATGTTTCAATACAATGACTAAACCCATTACAAAAAAATATCAACATGATCACATCTTCAGGGAAAGGAAAATATGGTATCCTGTTTCTTACAGTTCATGTGTGAAGTTCAACATGATGATAGACTTCTTACTGTTGATTGGGTACAAGCTGTACTTGATGGGAGCGACATATCTCCTGCATATCGGTGAAGCAGGTGATACAGTATGAAGGCTGTACAAGGGTTAGTTAATTGAACAAATATCTGCAGTTGGTTTTTTGGAGGATTTTTAAGATTTCATTTTGATAAGTTAATGGTCTGCCACTAAAGAATGAGTGAGCGCTGCTGCTTAAGAGACAGCTCGAACATCACTAAAATGAACTGCAAACACAGACTCTCATTCAGCTAACTAACCCAGTAACACAAAGAGGCCTGCAACAGAGTAAGAACTGGGAAAAACAGCATGCAGATCAGCATATTTTCACAACTAACTGTGAATTAAGGGTTTATTTCAACCAAGCCAAAGTTGGTGAGTGCTGGAACAGTGACTAACCATGGCAATTTCTGTGAGTTTAATATTGTTTCTGTTGAGCCTGAATAATGTGTGTTTACAACATGTCAGCAAAGCAATTAAGAGGTCTTAGTTTGGTAAAAGAGAGAAACTTGATTTCAGAAAGGGGGCATGAATACAGTATATCGGCCGTCGTTGGTTGTTGGGCTGATGGTGGCCAGTTGGACAAATTGTAAATATGGCCAAACCCTAGGCTGCTCAATTTAACATCAAAACGTAACTCAATAAATCTCTTTGCTGTTGTTTCTTCAGTTAGGTTTTAGGTAAAACATCTGATTGCAAAAATATGTCAAAGATTCAATTATAAGAATTTTCAAATGGATTTCACAGTGACATTTTAAGAACTGGCAAAACTTCAAGATAATGTTTTGCACATTTTTTGCCTGTGGATTAACGAGTAAGGAATCTTCTAGTCAGTCTGTTTTGAAGTAAAATAAAATACAAAGTAGTGAGTATTAACCAGTGAACATTGTACTCTGTACTGACTATCTTGTTATTACATCTTCTTGTAATTACTGTATGTGCCTGTCTGTCAAAAGAAATGTATTGAATCTTACAAGACCATGTGTGTTTACTTCTATATTGTACCAGTACACACTTATGCTGATCTGCCCCACTGATTGTGTTTTTGGCCCCCACAACTGCCAGAACTCTGCCATCTCTGCTTAAAACCAAACTCATAAATTGCTCTAAATAACATTTAGCTTTAATCCCATGTCAAGGGTGGCCACATGGAACAGTGTAGCACAGATGCTGGTGCTAATTGAACAGGGACTTTACTTTTCTTATTTTAGTCCTACCACAGTCATATAGAATCACTTGTTCCAGTATAGCAATAGTAATCAGATGCTCTCATATATGAGCACCACAAGAAACAGGCTGAATGGAAACATGGTGATCACTTGCCAGAAGTAGAGCCAGCTCCATACAAAATACTGGGCCGGACTATGAGGCCAACTCTAATGTGTGTTGTTTTGTATATTAAACACTGTGCCGATGCAAACTTGATGCAATCGTGTGACGATGTCAGGAGGAGGTAACCTTTTCATTGGAGTGTTGCCTTAACAACAAGCCACATACACAAGGGTGACGTCACCAGGCAGAATGAGAAGCAGTAAGTATAAGAGGAACATTTTCCACTTTATCCAGAAAGGAGAGAAAAAAAATCAGTCCAATTAAGAAATGAGTGTTACAGTGAAAAGAAATGGTAATAAATTATCTGACACATGCCGTGCCAGTGTTGACATGTTCAAGTAAGTCTGGAGCCTTTAACGATGGTGTGGAAGTCTGTCATTCACAACTTGACTTTACTTTGAACTCAAAGCTGCAATAAAGAAGAAATTACACTTGTGGAAAATCAAAATGCCTAGCACAGAGCTGTGAGCAAATGTCTGCACACTTGCTGCAATTTGTGGTAATTTCTTTTAATGAAAGGAGCTTTCAAATTACAGGTGAGCTATAAGATCGGAGGCCCGCAGCGCCTCTTCGGTCCCTGCTTGCACGGTCACATACGTGCGCATATCCTCTTGCAATTTGCAACTGCAGCACCATGCCAGACCAGCTGCCTCTCAATCCAGACAGACCCAGAAACCACACCCCACTGCCACATAAGTCCAACATCAAACTGTTTCATCTTGCATGTACAGAGAGGAGGAGGAACACAATGTAAACAAAGGAAATAAATGCAACAAACCATCTGACATTGTTATATAGGACAGGGTTAGGTGAGCTCTGTCAAAAAAACTAGGGCAGAGAACCTGTGCACTCTGAGGAGATCAAGGCGAAAACCCTGATTTGGGCTGCACAGTAACTATTTAACCTCATATGCATTTAAAGGAGCTAGATGGGACAAGAAACTTGTAAACAGGGAGAAGATGGAGAGTGCGCATGTATCAGTTGAGAAGTTCATCCAGAAATGACAGTGTGTCTTTTCTCTTCCCCTCTTTACCAGTCTTTCTTTCTCCATCTCTTTACACTGAATAACAGACAGAGAGAGCATCTGGTAGCAGTTATCTCACAAACCAAACTTTTTTTCACCCTTGCTGTCTCTCCCCCAAAGCATTTTTTATAAAAGGGGGCCCTAAACAAAACACAAACAAGGTCCTGCTAACATTTTACAATGGTAACAAAACTAGGCCAGGGAGCTACCCTCCCACTGGCTTGTTCAGGTGAACCCGTTTTACGAGCATTCTTCAGCTGGGGGAGCGAAAGTTAAAGGGGGAGTTGAAGTTAAAGAGGAAGGGCAAGGAGGGGAGGGGGGGACAAAGCTCTTGGCACCCCCTTCCCTAATAAACTCTTGCCTTCGTCCAATCAGCGAGAACTACAGAGAGTGAACTGTTCCAAATCCTTGCTGGTTATAAACTGGAATTGGGTGCAATGATTGCTTCAGGCTGCCCGTTTGGCTTTTAGAAGTGTGTGCATGGCTCACATATGGCTCAGCTAGCCTAACACTTGGGTATTACCTCAGAGTTGAAGAAGAGGGGACTGAGGGGATGAATGAGATGTGACTTCAAATAGAGTCGGAGTGCAAACTGCACCGCTTGACTTTGGACTCAGTGGGACGGCTGTCTGGCTTCCTCTCACTAGTGAATAACAATCTGGTTTCAGTAGTGCTCATCTCATATTCTCACTCTCACTTGTTTAGGCGAAGTAGCTGTAAATATTTTAGCAGTGGAAACACGACTGTCTTGTTGAGCAGAGTTTTCTATATTTAGCTCTACAGAGGTAGGCAGAACCTACCTGTTGAGTACTGCCACACCAACACACCTGTGATGGGGTATGGGCACTTATCCAAACACAAGGACAGATCACTGTCACTGCATGAGTGACCTTGAGGTGTGGGGACTTAACAGGATGTTTTACACAGCTTGAACTGACTACAGGAAACTTTCTTAAACCTTGGTTGTAAAACAGCCTCCAATAACAAGTCAAGTCTGAATGGTATGGAGTAAAGCTTTGGAGAATCCAGTACAAATTTGAATACTCTAATTTGGAAACAAGTAAATCTAAGTAATATTATAGAAAAATCAAATGCTGGAAAATGTTAAGATGTACTTTCTCCCTAGCTGTGAGCTATCCATCAGAGGCAGCATCTGTGGTATATTCCTTGACTAACCCAACACTACCTGCACTGCTGCCAAACACAAAGGTACCAAGACCAAGGAGTCATATTTCAATTAGGAGAGCAATCAGGCTTTCCTTTCAGCTTTGTGTGTCATCAAGAGTCTCCTCAGAGCGGCTGCACACCCACACAGCTATTAATCTTAAATTGAACACATACCACTTAACCGATTGGCAGTTATTCGAAACGAAACTTATTATCTCGGTCTCGATTTGCACACACAGACTGACGAAACACGAAAAGAATGCCATCTATTCAGACATCAGTGACACAAAAATGCAGCTTGACAAAGACAGATTAGAGACTGATATCAAAAAGTGGAAAGCACTCCCCTTATGTTTTCATCCTTTTCTATGATACCAGAGAGTATTGACAACTTGACATAGCAGAAATATTTACCCATGGCTGTTAAAAGGTCGACCAAGCAGCAAAATGAAATTAAAAATGCTGTGAATTTTTTGGCCTCAAGTTTTTAATTTTTTTTAAAAAGATTTAATTTTGAACTCATTTATGAGCACTAATGTTACGCAAGATTTCTAATTCAGCGTACCGAGTTGAAATTCACTTTGGACCTACTGTGCTTCCATATCTATCTATAATTACACAAGTGTATAGTGCTTATAACACAGTGGGCTGGAGATAGCACTCAAAGGGAAGAGAGCTGGAATCAATACAAAGAATCAGAATCGACAAAATCCAAACATTACCCCAAATACTGGGAAGCTAAAGATGTAAAAATAAATAAATAAATAAATAAATAAATAATCATAAAAACCCTCAAATGGACAAATCTTTTATATTTCTTACACGGATATATTCTCTGACAAGCCTGACCCAAGATGTATTCCGTTTGGTAACAATCTCACAAAAAATGCTAACAAATTTACATTAAAACCAATCTCTATGAGTAATAACAAAACAGCAGTTATGACACAAAAAAATATACTAATTCAATTATCAATCAGACAATGTGATGTAACCACAGAATCTGCCACCAGAGAGAGACTTCTCCCCGTCCCATGAGAAAAAGTGATAAGTTAATGAATTATTGAGAGCACAGGGGCCAGCAGACAAAGAGCAAAAGCCATGCATCCCAGTCACTTCTTTACCCCATCTGCAGTCAAAGAATCCCCCCAAAGATTGATTCATTGTTAACGCAGCCTGACACCCTGTGTGAAGGAGAAAGAAAGTGGCAGATAAAGGGACAGAGAATGGGGGACAGAGGGCTCCATTTGCCAAGAATATGAGCAGAAGCAGTTCATTGGACAGATTCCCACAGTGGTCATTCTACCACTTACAAAAATACCACATACGTGGGCTTGAGTAATGGCATTCCATCAGACTCAAAATAAAGACAAGTTAGCTCATCTGACGGCTGAAGACTGCACAGCACCGTGCTCTCTTTATTCTCATCTTAAATGCCCACATTACTGAGATATTGCAGCTTATTTAACAGCATGAAATCGCATAAGCAGCTGCATTCATCAGTAAGCGTCATCCTACTGAGTAGACTGGGTGGCAATATAACAAAAACACCTAGATGATTTCAGACACTCTCACGTGGGAATGAGCATTGAGCTGTAAATACCTGTAAGTATTGGCAGGGATGGCCCCAGGCAATGAGAGCGACAGCACACCTTAACCTCAACCGTTTGAGCAGAATGACTAACCTACCTCCTTATTGTCTGCCTGCACATGAGCACACTCTCCAACAATGTCCTCTTCCCACCTCAGAAACTGAGTGCTCAGCATACACCATGTCGAGGGAAAGCAAACCTGGACTCTACCTGAACCCTGGGAGTGATCACCCTCCCCTGCATTGAAACACATCCATCTCCCTCTGCCAGCCTGTCTCTCTTTCTCACACACATGCGACTAAATATGATTTATCAGCGGTGAAAACCAACATTTATCATACTGTGATGGGCCATTATACCAGCCATTACAATCACGGATACGTAATCTCACTACAGCCATGCAAATAAATAACAGATGCTGAGGATCCTCCAGAGCAGCCACACTGAGCTGGTCAGCTCAAGTTTGGATGTCAGCAGCAGTGGAGGACAGTGAAAATACTAAGGGGTTGATCATGCCTTACAGCTGATGAACATCAAAAATGTTTTAACCACGAAGAAAATAAGTTTTTGAAAATGTAAGCATCGTTCCTTTTCTAAGTTTTTTGTTGGCCTATTTGTTATTAGACGGTGTTGCATTTGTGCGTCAGTTTAAAGGTAAAAAAAAAAAACTATTACATAAACAAAATGCAGGTACAACACATCATTCACGTGCTTGTACATTCAAGGTGAAGGGTAGGAAAGAGTAACAAACAAGCAATAAACAAATGAATTTTCATTTTATTTCCCAAAGACAACTACTGCGGTGTAGCGAGCTGTGAACACAGACTGCAGCTCCGCTTGTACCGAAACTGTAAAGCAAGTCAAACCGTCTGATAAAAAAAAAATAGAGCCCAAAGCTGTTAAGCTGTGTTGTGTACAGTGATCACCGTCCAGTGGCTCTACAAAGTTAGCATTTTAAAACACAAATGAGTTCACTCACCATCAGCAGCGTTGTGTATTAACGGCTAACGTTGGGGCTATTGCACCCCAGCGAATCAGAGAGCCTGTATCTCGTAAACTTTGTAGCTAACGGATAATGGAAACACAAACGAACACCGTAACCGTTGAAATGGCATTTTAACAAGAAATGCCGAACGTGAATTATCTTCATATTGTTAGTTTTGGAGCCCAATAATATCATAAAAGACATTCCATAACAAATAGACAGCGGTAAGGTGGTTCGTTGTATCACGGTAGCTTAAAAAACCACAGCCTGCTCGGAAGCGGAGCAACACCAACTGTCCCTGAGACAAAACTGCACGTTCAAACACACACCGCCGTTAGTGTTCAAAACTTGGGTATAATTAAATCAAAAAATAATTGCAAAAAAACTCACCGGCTTCGACGCGTTCATTGAGTAGAGCAGTTTCTTTTACGCCTCTACAAACTCTCCGCCATCTTCAGCAGTACCGTGTTTGTTTAAATGCGAAACACTCCCAGAGCGGAGGGAGCCAGCTTGTAGCAGAGCGACAAGGCTGCTGGGTAATGTAGTCGTTTTCTTTCGCGAGCCTGATTAAAACGGTTTGACACGTTCTGCAAACGAACTACACGTACGTCAATACCCATGGGCGATATGAGCAGCAGTCACTGATATTATTAGGGGAGCGATTTAAAAACTTATTTATAGGCTGGCAGAAAAGCAGCTTTATGCAAATGACTTATCATACCCCTAGAGTATTACAATATTATGTTATTCACTTTGCATACAAGTACAACATATGTTTCACAAAATGCAAATAACTGAGTGTTGTTTTAATTTTTCTGAGACTTTACAAATGTGCAGGGACTTTGAGAGGATGCATGATGAGTAATGCTTCCTGAATCAAGCAGGATTAAATGTAATTGCCAAATATTAATTTTCAATCATGATATAATCACTAAACAGAGCACTCGATGCACTGCATTAACACCTGGCTTTTCAGCACCTTTCAGTTATGTCAGTTATAAATTGAATGACAACAAGTGCCCACTTGTCCTTTCCTGTCTGAGCATAAAACTGCAATCTGCTTAAAAATTTTTAGGTGAAAAAATTGAAGGGTGTATATACGGGGTCAAAATATTGTTACTTTTTTGTGTTTAAGTACAAGGCTGCTGAGAAGGTTCATTACCAAAGTCACAGCATTTTATGTTGTGCTACCAATTCATAAAATTTACTCAGACAAAGCTTTTGTTGGCAAACATAGTACTTCCTGAAGATTTACACAATTAGTAAAGATGGTTAATAACTCATTTGTACATTATTCACAGTACTGGTGCAAAACATGTTTAAATAGGCTAAAGATCAGTCTAGATTTTTTACTCATTGTTTGTTGTAATGTTCTATGACATTTAATGGCTCATGACAATTACCTAAGAAAAAAAGCCTTGTGCATTTTTGTTGTGTGTTTTTGGTTTGTTTGTATATCTGCCTGAGCCTCAATTACATTCCATGGACACCCAAAGAGGGGCCCAGTGGCCCTCTGTTTGTGCCCCTTCCCCCACAAAACATGGCAAACTGACCCCCCCCCCCACTGAGTGTGAGACACTTTATCCCATCCCCCCTCCCCACTCATCCTCTCTACTTTGAAAGGACAGGAGATAACAGTTTGAAAGAACAGGAGATAGCCCCATACTCATTAATGTATTCAGATTAGTTTACCTGCAAACAGCTAACAGCATGCCTTTCTTTGCTCCAATCCCATTTCCATCCCCCAAATTCTCAACACTTTACAGATGCAAAAGCACAAAAACATCTTGCATAACCGTAATCATCTATAGCACAAGTTATGACTTAATAAGATGACAACAAAGTTTGTATTTATTTTACAAGTTAAAAGTTCAGTTCAGGTTTCTCTGCTGTATTCTCTATTCAACTATAACAATAATCAAAACAAGTCACTAAAACACAGTCAAATATATGTATGATCAGATTCTGATCCAGGTCTTATACACTTAAGGGACTGTGCATTAATTATCAGAGGAGGGAAGTGGCTAGGGTGTGAATTTTTTTTTATACCTTGACCCTCCACAAAGCTACAGATATTTTTTTTCCTTTAGCCTCCCTGCGTGACTGGGGGAAAATGAATAATGTGTCGAAGGTCTGCCAGAAATTAAAAGCTGAAACGATTCTGGCCATGATTAATGGTTAAATTTCAATGATTTTTAAGAAAACTTTTTTTTCAAACCTGTCAGAGGAATTTGGGGTTCAGAGGGAATTTAGAATAAATACAAATACAACCATACAACCACAACCAACCAAGTTATAGTACCTTCCCCGAAGACAATTTTAAAAATTTATTTATAACCAAATTAATTAAAATGAGATATATTAAGTATTTATAATATTATTCTAATTATTAATTATTATTAGCTATTATTTAAATTATTATATTTAATTCAATCAATGTATTTATTATTATCATTATTTTTTAATTAGGTGACATGCCTCCCCCTTTTTGCACCACCCCTCCCCTCTCATAAACAGTGAACAGTCTCTAATCAATCATCTCTTTTTGGGAAAAGGAAAAAAAAGACAATTTGTAAAATGTCTTCAATGACAACATGAATATGATCTGTTTAACTATCGCAGAAACTACATAAGCCTATGTCTGATTATTACTCTAGGCTCTAAGTCTGGAGCGGCGGATAAAAAAAAGCATTTTTTTACCTAACAGAAACTCTCTGCAGGTACACAAATGTATTTTTCATTGGCAGCTCAAATAAATGTCAATGCCATTGTGAAATATAAATAAATCATAGGCTACTGTTGATTCAGACTTCAACACAGCACGTGAGATTTAAAGAATACAACAGTCCTCCTAAAACGACATTTACATGTATTATATTCAAGGCCTTGAATCCAAGGAGGACTCAAAACCCTTCAAGGACTGAGCCGAGCAGGGAAAGTCTAGCTACGGCGCCATCTTGGGGCGAGCAGGGCTCGGTACCAGTCGGTCACTTGTGAAGCTCGCGGGTCGTCGTGTGCAGTCCTGACACTTACCGGTAAGTCACAGAGGAGACTGACAGGGGTGACAGTGATAACCTGTAAAGTAAAGCGAGATAAGGATTTATGTGTGGTGTCAGCAGAGTAACCATGTTTTTGTCGTTCAAACATGTGATAAATGGACAGGCGTAGCGCTTTCACGTCGTCCTCAGCGGAGAGTCCCTGTTTAACTTTATGTGTTTTTGGCGGAAGCTCATGGCTAACATTAACTTAAGTTAACTCACTAGCTAATTAGCTAGCCTTACTGAATGTCAGTTATGCAAATATAAGCATCATTTGTCACAATTTTAGATTAAACTTCGCAATTTTATAACGCAACTTACACTGGGAGTAGGAAAGGCAACCTTTTTTTACTTTAAAAAAAGGAGTCACTTTATAATATAGATAACGTTAGTTTACTAGTAGAGAGAGACTAGCTTGCTAACCGGAGTAAGTCTAGCTTAAGTTTTCATCTTTTAAAATTTAAACGTTGTATTGAACAAATTTGATGTCCCTACTTTTCTGACAAACTACATTTTCGAGGCTTTTCCCTCCTCCAAAACTTTTAAATTCAGTTTACCATTCTGACAAAAAGATTTTTTCTTTATTCAATGCACCGTCTGTATTTAGCTGACACGTGTCATTGTGTAAACATCTCTTCCTGGCCTGCACTGATTTTAGAAACTTATACCGTTGGTGATGTCCAAAAGCAAGGTTGGATAACCAGTCAGAAACTTATTAAATCTGTTACAAAGTCTAGTTGTAAGATGTAATAATAATAATGATAATAATAATAATAATAGAACATGCCCTCCACCCCACCCCTCCAAAAAACTAACAAACCAACAAAAAAGACAATAACAACAACATGAAAGAGGACATTTACAGCATACATTGATCCAGAAAAGGCATAGTAGATGCAAAAAATATTACTAGAAAGTATGGAGTTAAGTATCTGACGCTTAAAATTTTCCAGCAGATGTCCCCCAAAGCTATCATGTGCCCTTCAAGTATTAAAACAAAACATAACGACAGAAGTAATAAAACATAAAGGAAACCTACAAAAAGCAGCAAAGCACCGGCATCATTAAACAAATCATCAAATCATGAACCATTAAATAAATAAATAATAAAACATAAAATATGTATAAACTGATAATAAAATGTACAATAATCAACAGACCATAGCATAGCAATGACTGAAAATCTGTATGGAATAAGATGCAGTGGATGAATTTAAAGTGTGTAAGCTAGTATAAAAATATTTTAAGAGCAGTTTTGAATCCTGTAATGGAGTCCAGTATGCCGATGTGAGGAGGAAATTAGTTTAGATTAGTGAGTTTATTTAGTGAGTTTAGTTTAATTTACCTTTGATGTTTGGATGCTGTATAGAAGAAGGCCCTAGCACTGACTGTCCTATGTCTTGTTGACAAGGGGCACACAAATGGCATATTCCTAAAGAATGTTTTTTTTCTTGCTCTTAATATACTAACACAGAAATAGATATACAGCTAAACAAGACAACACAGTGACAACAACAATGAAAACTGTACACATTTAAATGATAGCAATAATCTGATGGCCTGTTTGGACAAAAGGGGTAAAATGGGATACCTGGTCAACTTATTTTTTCTCTACATTATTATGTTTGAGAATCTCTTGGAGAGTTTGTTTTGGGCTTCTATAAAGTTTTCCCACAAGAGGTCGCTGCTGTCTTTCTTCCTGTAGAAGGAGAGGCCACAGCAAACTGAACAGTGCAGGCAGGTGCTTCTTAGCAGCCTAATTACAATAAGCTGAGTATAATTAACATTATCACCAAGTGAACAAACATAGAATCCCCTTATATAATATTTGAAGTACAGAGAAGCAATCATTTGTTTTACCCCCAAAACAAGTTAGCCCAAAATATTGAATGCTTCATACTACAATACATGACATGGGGTAACAATATTCATGTCTGTCTAAAGTTTTGAATAACCTATTCTGCTGTTTAATGTTAGGTAGATTCACTAAGTTCCATTTCAGTTTTCACAATGAGCATTGAGCCTAGTCTACAAACAAGCAGTTACCAATTAATTCTTATAGATTTGAATTGTTATGTCACAGTTGCAGTACACAGATGAATCACACACACACACACACACACACACACACACACACACAATAGCACAAAAAAACAAATATCAAAACACAAGTGCTAACATAAATAAAAGTAAAAAAGTATGCCCTAAATAAATCTGTATGCATACAGCGTGGCTATTTTTTTAATGTGTATAAACTCAATATCTATGTAATTTGCTTTGCTAGTTTTTCTACAAAGTTTGCATTCAGTTCTAAATGTTTACATTTGATATTGCATAAATGACAAATTTTTAGCTATAAAGTTTGAATAATTCTTTTATCTTTGGTTCACTCCCTCACACATTCAGCATGTCTGGCTTTTAGCAAGACACTAAATCTCTCTGCTGCTTGCTGTGTCTGTGCTGACAACTCTCTGGTATGTGTGTGATAGAGCTGCATAGGCACTGCATAGTGTTGCTCGAGTCAAAAATGATTTTTAAGACTGTGAAATATGTAAAAAAAAAAAAAAAAAGACTTCTGCCTGTTAAAATGATAATGTATTTTTAAAAAATTAGTTAATTGTTAACAAAATGGTGGAAGGGAAAATAAACATCAGATTAGGCGAGACCCCCCCCCCAAATATTGTAAAAGCTGTGCTAACATTTGCCAATGGACAATAACTTGTGTAAAATGAATGAATTTTCAAAAGCAAACTTTGAAGTAATTAAAGTGTACCTCAGGGATGACATTTTTCTGTAGGCATACGTGGAAGTAGCATCCCACTGGTTCCCTCATCATTCTTGGATTATTGCAGAAAATAAGCTTTTTTGTTAAACAAATATTGACATGTTTTGTTCAGCAAAACAATCTTCATAAATGAACATTTCTTTTATTATTGTGAAGCCTAAATGCAATTGGCAGTAGTAAAAAGCTAATGTTAAGCTATAAATGAACTACACAGTTGCACGACTTAGCGTCCCTACCACCACAAGGCTGTGAAGCCATGTTTAGTGTGGTGATGTTCTGTAGTCTGATTTAGCCACTTGTCAGTAACCACCTTTTTAAAGACAGAAAAGCTTCAAAATTTTAGAAGTGGGCCATTTACTGACTTAATTAAGTTGTAGAACATAAGCTTGTGTTTATCCAAGGACCTTATTTCAGGCATCTAACCAAAAACCCATTAAAAGACCACTGATTTCAAGAACAGGGAACTGGGAGTGGTAAAATGCTAACTCATGCCTGAGATTTAGGACTCATTACTGCAGCACTCCGTAACATTAATATTAGTTCACATGTCTCCATATAATGTACATTTGGCAAACAAAAAAGTAACCAAATGGCTCCTAAAGTGGCAAGATTGCAATAAATGCAGGACAGTTCTGCTCATAGTGAACTCTGGGCCCCGTATATTTTCCCCACTGAAAATCTTGTTAAAATCTTGTTGAATTATGCTCCACGGTTCAATGGTATTATCGAAACTGAAAGTTACTGTTTCTTTAATAGTGTAATCTTGGCCTTTTAGTTGTTAAGATACAATCACACCAGTTCAAAAGCCAGCGTCGGGCAAATCACATGACTGTAATTTAGTCTGCATTTTTAACATTGTTGTTCAGCCTCTATAGGTCAAAGAAACAAGAGTACATTTCATTCAGTGCTTGTTTACTCATTGCTTTTATTTGTATCGCACTTTTTATCTTTCACATAAAGGCTGGTTAAACTTGAGGGTGGGAACTCGTGATACAAATTCCTCCTTAAGAACACAGCCGCAGGACAGGCCTGTCCTTTGTGTGCACATCTGCTGCCTACCCATCGCAGATATACCAGAGGCCTACTTTATAGCGAGTTTATTAAGCAACAACAGCTGTATGGAGCCGTACTGGTAGAAAAAAAATGTGTACAGAGGCGTACTATTTTGATCTGGGCCTAAGTCCTCTTGCTCTGCGTTTTAGCTCGCCTGTGCTAAACAAAAGACAAGCAGCCAGGAAATGCACCAGCCAATCAGCAGCTGCCTTACATTCTGTCGGCATGCGTGGCCAGTCTGAGTGTGCCTTATATCAGAGCACTGAGTTGGACAGCTTGGAGAGCCGTGGCTGTGCTCTGAGCAGGGTGAGGGCTGACAGGACTGTCCTCCATGTTTTAATAAGCATTGACATATCACACAGAGTTTGTAGCCATGCATCCACAGAGGTAAGCCTTATTTTCATTCTTTTACATACACAACACTGTTGATAAGGCACCAGCCACTGTGTGTGTGATCCGTGCCTGAGTAATAATACAGGTTTTTCTGACAGACTGGGGGAGGGGGAAGAGTATTTCACCCCACAGCATAGGAGTGGAGCTTGCAAAGTATAGCATGGCACAGTACAACAGGCTGCTAACTGGCTGGCTGTCTGGACACATACAGTAGGAGGCCACAGGTCAAGCGTAAGGTCATTGTATATTCATAGCATACTGACTGAGAAAACCTGCTTTCTTTTGTCAAGATCAAAAGAGGATTGAGTTTTTGTGGCCACCCCTGGCCTGTGCTGTCAAGATGGCAGGCCTGGTGAGGGATTCAGGCAGGATGGGAGAGACAGGGAGCAGTGCAGAGGGGAGTCCCCAGAGGAATTAACAGATGGTAAACTGACAGCACAGCAAGTTTAATTTAGGCCTCAAACTGGCATGAGAGCCAGGCAGCGGGACAGTGTTGTTAATTGTTTGCCAGACTAGCATGGCAATGAAGAACTGTAAATTGCCTAATTTTTCCAGAGTTTACCCCAAAACCCAGTTCATCTCACCGCAGTTCCCTTTTTTTCACTGGGTTAATTAAAAATGCATGCTTTTAACAGGCCTAATCCTGTAGGCTGCTCACCAGTTTTCTAAAATACCAATTGTCTGTGTACTAAATATGCCGTAGCTGTTTATTTATCACAGGGTTGGAGGAATTGCCTGAGCCTAATGGTGTGCACTGCCTCCCAGTGTTGTTCTGTGCTGCTGAGTGTCAGCCATTTTAGAGAGCTTCCCCTTTCTGTCCCTCTGCTCCAAGCACACTGAGTATTTGTATGTAAGAGAGAAGGAAAGAAGGGAAGGACTTCCTCTGAAAAGGCTCTGCATAGAAACCTCATCTCATCCAGAGAGGCTTGAAAACCTGTTTGCAGTCGACCAGGTTAGCTCTAATTCTCTTTATATGTGATGATGTTGGGGATCTGTGTGCATGAATCAGATAAAAAAAGATTACAATTGTTTTATGATTGTATCTTTTTCTACCATTTTATCAGTGTTGTTATTATTTAATATATTCTAGGTGGCATATCTGATATTTATTTTGTCATTATTAGTAGATGATGTTTGACAAATTAAAATACAGCCAGGGGAACTATGGTCTGGATTTAATGGTGCGCATAATGTTGCTTGACCAGAGTTCAGGAGCAGTCTGCATTGACTGCAACAGCAAATCCCCTCAGTGTTTTGTGAATGGTGCTTGGTAATTCGTCTAATCCCTTCATTCCACTGTGGTGTGTGGATTGGTGTGGGCACCCTTAAATCTGCATTACACCGGCAAACACGGCCTATTTAGTTTGATGTCTGTCTCTGAACTATACACCAGTTGACATTCTTGGACCTGTGTAGATGATGGTGTTGGCCTTGACATTTTTGGCCTAGATGTGTTTCTGTATTGAAGAATGGTTTATACTTGTGTTACGCTGAGCATGCACTAATATGTTTTGTGTGCATTGTTTGTGTTTATGCTTTTAAGTTCTGTATTGATTACATGAAATGCATACATTTGGTCAAACAGAATTAAATTCCACAGAAGGATGGAAAATATATATTATTGCTCTCATTTTTAATATTTTTCATCTTAATGTTGCTCACACTGTCTCCAGGCTGATATTGATTATGAGACAGTTTATGTTGAAGAAGCATAGCAGAGAGAGGTGGTGAGGGAGGAGGTTATGTCTTTCATGCTGTCTGGGAGGCCTGTGACATTTTCAGTCCTGTCTTTGTGTCCAGTGTTAGGCCCATGCTCCATATCAACATGCTGGGGCACATAATAAGCTGCATGTGGTCTTTTACAGCAGATTCGACTGGTGCCGTGTGTACGTGCTGTGTGTGCGGTGCGCACAGTGGTCAGAGAGAGAGAGAGAGATAGAGAGAGGGGGGGAGAGAGAGTGTGTTCAAAATGGATGCCATACACATACACTGGCTGAGAGCACAGCGAGGGAGGAAATCTGATCCTCTCCCTGTCAAGCCTGTAGAGCTGCATCTTACATGTCTGATAAAAGGCACACGACCCGTATATGTCTGTGTGGGGTTTAAAGGGAGCGAGAGACTCGGTTTTCAGGAGGTTTTTAACAACAGTGAGGAGCAGTCCTCTCTGCATTGCAGCACTGTGGCTGAGGAGAGCGGGGAGAAGAGAGCCTGTGTGGCACACCGAGCTGAGCACCCAATCAGGCACCTCCGTGTGGTGCTCAAGCCAATCGGCAGCCTGCAGCCGAGGTTAAAGATTGACAATTGCAGGAGAGAGCAGCAGGGAGAGAAGGCCTTCTGGGAAACCTGGACCCATCTTTTCCCTCATCCCCCAACGCCCTCAATAATTGAAAAAGATTAAAGAATAGGCTGAAGAATCTGTATGTGAGTAAGGAAAAAAAAGGTATGCTGTTGATTTCCTACATTGAAGCATGGGTGTTGTGGCAGTGGTGGGTGTGGAAAGGGTTGAACCAGTAGGTTACAATAGGCTGTTTGTGTGATCTGTGGTCTTTGATTTAAAAATGTTTTTGTCAGGATGGGCAGCATTGATTTGTGTCCTTGTGCCTGTCTCTGTCCCACTCTTTGTCTTTTGATGCTGTATTTCCTGCTCTGGACAGGACAGGATGTTGCTGGGCTTGATTGTCTGAGGCTGTCCAGACAGGTTAGATGAGGAGGCCAGTAAAGCCATTTCACTGCACTCCTGTCTATCTCTGCAGATGTGCTGTGCTCCTGTCTGATATTTCATCCTTCTTTAGTGATGGAGGAGCAGAAGGGGCGTTGATGAACAAGATTGTTGAAAAGGAAGCATTATTTTTGTGTTCATTGAATTCCTGCTTATTTTTCACACAAACATTCAAGTGGTGCTTTACTCAAGAGTAAAAACTGGCAAAATAGAAGCCATCTGAATGGTGAGGCCGCTGCATTTGCAGTGGCGTCAGAGACAGTGGCAACAACAATAGGATCGACAACAGGGTGCCTGCAAACCAAGGTGAATCATGTTAAAGTGATCCCGAGAAAAACCTGTTGGGCAGATTTTGAATAGGAGGTGGTTCACAGCAAATTG
This sequence comes from Plectropomus leopardus, assembly GCF_008729295.1. Classification (NCBI taxonomy): domain Eukaryota; kingdom Metazoa; phylum Chordata; class Actinopteri; order Perciformes; family Serranidae; genus Plectropomus; species Plectropomus leopardus. The sequence continues at coordinate 17,787,392 of NC_056464.1, read as the reverse complement.
TAACTTGCATTTCGAGGAAACGTTTTTCATCAGAACTGGGACTGTGATTGTGCAATCAGTCATGATATGCTGTCTGTTATTAGGCCACATTGAATATTACATGGTTTTAAAACAACAGGGAAGTCTGAACTACATGCTTTTCACCTGCTGGATGTCAGATGGTTCAGACGCTGCAGATTCTACTGTACTGTGTTTTCACATTTCCTATTTATAGATCCTCGGTCAGTGGAGAAAGGTGCCTGCTATTTATGATTGGAGAATGGCCCGACACATTGTGCCGCCTTTGCTCCAGTATTGGTTAACTTTCGATGTAAATGAGTTTAAAGTACATTAACAATATATCACAAAGGTGTGGTTTAATTCTGCTCTAGAGCTTACCATTTTTTGCATGTCTTCAAGCTGTTGATGTATGGTGTGAGTGATGTAAATGCAATGTTATCAGCATTGTCAGTCCTGATGGGTCTTGAAAGTTGTATTTCATTTTTGGTAAAATGACTTTAAAGTACCTGTACCATGTCTTGCATGTATACAGTATGTCTGATATTTTGGAGACAGGTTTCCAGTTGTTTTCATGCAGACTATTGTAATGTGTTGTTGTGTTTGTTAAAGTCACATGACCTTTAGCAGAGAAGAAATTGCTGAAAACTGTGTTTTTGTTAACTGCGTACAGTGCTGCTGGAATCATACTCTTAAAGTCATATTTCAGTATTTCACTTAACAATGAATGGTTGGTGAAAAACTTTCACAGACACAATCATCTAGCATCCCATAACTGGTGAATGCTTTATTCACTGACTTCATCATTCAAAGCCCTTGAAACCTGTGTTATAAGCATAGCACTTTGTCAGAAGTAGTGTTTTGAAGATGTGTTTTAATACAGTTTTTTAAAAAGATGATTTATGATGCTTGTGTTCCCAACTGAGCAGCCCAAATCTAACAGAGAACTAAAATCATGTCGAGAGACAGCCTGCTGTAAAAAATGGACTGTTCTTTTCTAGAATAACCCCACTGTAGTAGTGTGAGTGAAATTTATTAAGAAGAAGATGGAACTGCTTAATAAAAAAACTCTGCAGGAATGTTTTACTGACTTGAAGGTCCTGTGTTTAGAATTTAGGGGCATCTAAATTACGAGAAGTAGTATATAATATTCATAACTACGTTTGCATTAGCTTATAATGACCTGAAAATAAGACATTTGTGTTTTTGTTACCTCAGAATGAGCCATTTATATCTACACATAGAGTGAGTCCTCTTCCATGGAGTCCACCATGTTGTTCCACAGTAGCCCAGAACGGACAAACCAAACATTGGCTCTAGATACGTCCGTTAGCGTTTTCGATATATACCAAAAAAGGATTTACATTTCCTCTAATGTAGCACACAACTGGAGGGCAAAAATAATCACAGTTGTTCCAATTTGTTGGCACATCAATCAGTTGTGTTTGGTGATATGAAATGGTCAGATTTTAGTTCAGATGCAAAACTTGGCCTTCAGTGGCGGTGAACTTGCTAGGCCAGTAACTTTGGATGTTGCATGTGCTAAGGACATAATCGTTCATTACACATAAAGTTTGGCATTTTTGGGAGCGTTTCTTTTCTGTTTTAATCAGAGCTGACAGGAAATGAGGGACAAACATCTTAAACCCCTCAGTCACCAGGATGTCCCAACTAAAATGTGTCTCTAAAGAGCATTTTGTTCAAATTGACAACTACAAATAACGTAATGATAACAGCATAAGTAATAGATGTGAGGATTTTCAACTGTAGGTCAGGCTTAACTGATAAACCTTTTATGATGCTCTTTTCTGCATCAGTTTATCAGGGGAAGAGGATAAGTCTGAAATTACAAGAGAAGGAATGGAGATCTCAACACGATCCAAAGGTAAGAACACGCTGTACAAGTTTGATTTTGGATAGGTTGGCAGAGCTCTGTGTCTCTACTCATGCAGTGATGTGTAAAGTAGTTGTTGAATTGGTATTATATTAGCCTATAAACTGTATGAGGTGTGTTAGGATTCTTCAAATCCATGATTCAGTTTATTTATTTATTTTATTTTCGAATCACTGATGGCTATGCCACTGTATACTGTCATGTCATGATTTGTAAAGATCATCATTGCTGTGATATTACTGCCATATATTTCCTGGACCATATGAGGGCCATTTGGTCAATTAAAAATAATTGATTTAAAATGTAATAATAACTGATTTCACTAGTCAATTGGGAACAAAAAAGAAGAGTCACTAGATGGCAGAAGGGTACTTTACAACACCAGCTTGCATTTCCTCAGTTTGCTTTACGTTCACTTTCGCTTCACTAGCGTAAGCTACAAACTAGTGTTCCGGTCAACCAAGCATTTGTTGTTTACATAACTAACATTTCATGTTCGACTCCGGCAGTGGCCATGGTATCTGGAAAAGTTTAGCTGCAAACCAGCAGTAACCATGCTGCGTCGTCTTTAAAATGTCATTTTTTTTCTTTGGCCGAATGCAAGGAAAGGGGGGGTTATTTCAATCAATTATCAAAGCATGTAACTCTCCATGCTTACTAACTTCAACCAAGATTGATTTCTTAGAGTGTAGGATAACTGAGGTGTGTCATTTCTGTTATTTTCCTGCTTTCAGAAGGCCATCAGTGTGACCCTCTGGGTTTATGTAATTTTTGACCTTTGTCTGCATTTCCAGACACAGGGTCATCAGAAAGGGTGACCCAAAAACGAAAGATACCGAGTCCCTCTCATTCGTCTAATGGTCACTCCCCTGCTGAAACGTCCCCCTGCCCAGTGAAAAAGAAGAAGAAACCAGGTGCTGTTAGCAGCAGCAAAGACCAGGTAACAATCACCAAGAAACAGGATTTAAACCTGCTATCAGCCTGAACTGTTGTTTGGTTATAATATTCAGACTTAAATTAAAACAGCATTTGAGATTTTGTTTCAATCATCAAGAGTTCAGTCTCTTTGATGAAAGATGTGAACAAAGCAGTCTCATGCACAGAGGAGTTGCACACCTGTGCCAGTGCACGGCTGTTAATGCTGAAGTGATTAAAATGGAACGGTTTTAGCAAAAATGCATGTGTTTTGGGAAATACGGCTAGATAAATGAGTCTTGGATTATACTGCTCGAGTTGTGTGAGAGTTTGTGAGTTAAGTTATGGTTTGATATAGTTTTTCTGTTGTTAAATGCGTCCTAGTTTTGCAGAAACACCCTACTCCACCTCAACAACACTAGGCACAGTTAAACACATCCCCACCTCGAAGCTGCCCAGTATTACCACAACTGTTGGCCACTTTGCAGCTCTGCTGGAGCAGATAGTGGTGAAGAATTAATTTCATTTCTCATAAAAAATGGGATTTTGTGTATTTTCTTCTTCAATGTGCCCCTTTTGCCATTGTCACCAGTATTTGTCAGTTTGCTCAGGGGTTAGGACAAAGTGATTTTGTGTCCTGCTTTATATTATTGCTAAACTGGCAAAAGTGGCACTATACACTTTCCTGTGATACTTTATAATAACTTGTTACAATTCTTTCCTTTTGTTGCATACATTTAATAAGATCTAAACTGTTCTGTATTGTGGTTGTTTGCAAGACTATGGGTATTAGAAATCTGAATAATGGCACATGGTTCCATATAACTTAGACTCTTTGCACTTTAATACATGCTGTTTTAATTCTAGCTGTCATAAGTCCAATTCCTGATTCCATCAGAGGCTAAATATTGTGATATAATAACAATATATCACAAGTTACCCTGTTATTTCCACGTCTTGTCGGCTTCATTTAGAAATATAATATATTTAAATATAAATTAGTATTTCAAGAACAGTATGAGGCATGTTATTAACATGTTATGTCACTGTTCTATTTTATGGTGTTATTATTTTAGAGTATGTCACATGTCTGTCGTATGAATATTTTTGCACACTTTTACGTAATTGTTCAATCTCATTGGAAACTACTGGTAATTAGAGCTGTGTTTTGGCAACAATCTGGTGACATTATATGTATTATGATGCAGGGGTTATGATCCAGTGAATTGTGATAGTGTAAACAGGGCAATATGCAATGATTGTTTAAAATCTAATTTTAGGAAAACTGTTAATGTTAGCACGCCTTCATGACTGTCTCTTTCATATGTCTGTGTTTCTTTGCTAATGATATGTTGTTGCTTTGGAGTGGAAAAGATAGATTACAAAACATCTATCTAGCAGTCAGGGAGTTAAACACAATACAAAATGAACCACTGCCAGGAATATTTGCGTGTAAACTATTAATTAAAAATGAATACAGTCTTTTTGGTAACTGATACAGCATTGCAAAACACAGTATCATAATGTCCACATTGTTTGCCTGTCTGCACATTGGTGATGGTTGTGTTCTGAAACACAGACTCAAATCAGAGACCTGAACCTAAAAAAACGTGACTTAGAATAAATAAACGGACCTGGTGTCTTTAGAGGTCATTTCTCATCTCATCAACCAGCAAGTCAGTGTGTAACACAGCAGTCTGTGTTTTGGACCTATGTGTGCCTCTTTTGATGCTGTGTGTGCATGCCTGCTTGGCTTCTCTAATCTCTGGCCTGATTTTGACTTCCCCAACTTTGTCTTTCTTTTGCCTGCATTCCAGTCAGAACTAAGACATGGTCCCTTTTACTATGTGAAGCAGCCAGCACTCACCACAGACCCTGTTGATGTTGTACCGCAGGACGGCAGGAATGACTTCTACTGCTGGCTGTGCCACCGCGAGGGCCAGGTGCTCTGCTGTGAGCTCTGCCCCAGGGTGTACCACGCCAAGTGCCTCAAACTACCAGCCGAGCCCGAGGGCGACTGGTTCTGTCCGGAGTGTGAGGTACTCACCCAGGAGTGTGTAGAGTGTATGGGTGTTGTGAACCACATTTCAAAGCCTTTAGTTAAAACCTGTGTAATATTTGTCTGATTATGGAGGACCTATAAGTAAGTTTGGACCTATGTGATTAAAAAAAAGTTAGGCCTGCATACATTTTGTGCAATAATGGAGTAAGGACAACTGTTTTCCTCTCAATGTCTTCCAGAAAATTACAGTTGCTGAGTGTATAGAGACTCAGAGCAAAGCCATGATGATGCTAACTATAGACCAGCTGTCTTACCTCCTAAAGTTTGCCCTTCAGAAGATGAAACAGCCAGGTGTAAGTACTCTGGTCCCTCTGTCTTTTTATGGAAATTATGCTGCCAAACTGATGATATTGTTTCAAGACAGAGAGTCTAATCACAGATGGGGTATACTGTATATTCTCATTTCTGCCTTTTCTAATTGAACATTCAAATTCTGCAATTTCGTTATGCTTGCATAATGAAAAAACAGCTCTTGAATCTTGAATTTTGAGATTTATCACTTGGATATTGGCATGTGCTCTTTTCTAGCCAGTCTTAATTTTTAGATTGCTTGTGCAACCAAAAGACACGCTTTTGTTCTGGCCATCATTTTTCCCATGAGTCGTGCCAGATGTTAAGATCTGCACCCTCAAGTACTACCTGTCCACATTTCAGTCCAGCATGATATATGATTGATTTGCATGTGCAAATTATATCAAATAACAAAACTAACAATCGTAGTTGTACTATAATGGGCCTGTCATGGCTGGAAACCATGAAGGTGAAAGTGCTAGCTGGTGGTGAGGATACAGCTGCCCCTCTCACTCTCTTTCAGGATCATCCCCGCTTGTCATCTCGCTCCCCCCATGCAGCTTCCACGCAGAGAAAGACTTTTAATTGGGTAATAAATTACACCACTAACAAGACCCCGTCATGATTTCTTCCTCCACTGGTTTTCCTCCTTTTGTTTGAAGCGGCTTTTAGATTTTCTCAGTAGTAGCTTGGTGGTAGCATGTTCATTTGCGGTAGAGGGGAAGGTTGTTTAGTGAATTTGGCCCGAGAGTTTATTTTTCTTTCTGTCTACCCTCTTTTATAGACCGAACCATTCCAGAAACCCGTGTCTCTTGAACAGCATCCAGATTATGCAGAGTACATCTTTCACCCTATGGATCTTTGCACACTTGAGAAGGTAAACTCATAAATCTGTCACTTCTTCTTCTTTTTTTTGATAACAGAAATGTATAAATGTTAAAAAGTTATTTGCTTTGCTTTTTGCATTGCAGAATATTAAAAAGAAAATGTATGGCTGCACAGAGGCCTTCTTAGCAGATGCAAAGTGGATTTTGCACAACTGTATTATATACAATGGAGGTATGTTTCACAGTGTGGAAACCATAACAAGAATAAGCTTGAGTGACACAAATAAAATTGATATCATGCTATATAGTTTTAGGGCCTGTGTCCCCACGGTGTTGGGTAGTGCGTCATCCCAGCACTTCATATAAAAAGCCCTTCCAGCGCTCGTTTTATGAAGTGCTACATGTCGTGGCCTTTGCTTCTGTGAAAATATCTTCACATTAACGTTTGCTTGGTAGCTATCATAATGCTAACAGTTAGCATTAGCATAATGTTAACAGAGGGATGACTACACAGCTAACACAAAGGTTATTATGGTACCTTGATAACAGCTCAACACAAACCTCAGTGCCTGGCTGATCTACTACAGCAAATAGTCTTTTCTGTCTTTGTTATGATTCAGTTTTTCACTGAAACTTCATATAGCTTGGGATAACTAGCGAAAGGAGTGGCAGTAACAAGACCAGCACCTTACCGAAAAGTTCAGAGATTTTCAACTGGAAGACCTTGGAGTGGTTGCACAAAAAAGCCACAGTGCTCTGAAAAATATGCTTGGCGCAGCGCTTTTTCTCTCAGCAGCTGCGTACGTTTTTTCCTCACTGGGAAGAATTGAAAAAAAGATGCAAGAAAAAAAATGCTATGCTAATTGATGTTGGTGATATCAGCTGTCTTCCAGTGTTGATTATCAGCTGTCAGTTACTTATTTTGTTAGTTTTTGTTTACAGTTTGTTCAGAATAATAAATTTGAATAACTGAATTTTGTAAAATGATAACATACTGGTATTATTACAATACAATTCCATGTGATTATTAAAAAAAATATCAAGTATTGAGCTTTCTAGTGACTATTTCTATTGTATAACATAAACCTATGTTCTTGTTTTAGGGAATCACAAACTCACAGCTACAGCTAAAGTGATAGTAAAAATCTGCGAACATGAGGTGGGTGTGTGGGTTGGGTCCAAAAATTTTTTATATTTGAGCTGGATTTTGATTTGCTGATTGATTAAAATCCCCAGACATAACAGCTGAAACTTCATTTCATTTGTCTCTTGATTCTTTAATTGCAGATGAACGAGATTGAAGTTTGTCCTGAGTGTTATCTGTCTGCTTGCCAAAAGAGAGACAACTGGTTCTGTGAGCCTTGTGTAAGCTAGCTGAGTAACTTGACGTTTCTGTTGATGGTTCCACCAGGTTGTTTACCCTTTTAAACATAAATCACTGGAATACAACCACTTAGTTCCAGTGTTTTACTGTATGTCTGCAGAGTAACCCACACCCTCTAGTGTGGGCCAAACTGAAAGGATTTCCATTCTGGCCTGCTAAAGCTCTGCGGGACAAAGATGGACAAGTGGATGCGCGCTTCTTCGGTCAGCACGACAGGTATCAAAACCATTCGTGCATCAGCTGCTCAGTTACTTGGGCACATTTCAAACTTTGTTTAAAATGTCACATTTAATCCCTCAGGGCTTGGGTTCCTTTAAACAATTGCTACCTCATGTCCAAAGAGATCCCATTCTCTGTGAAGAAGACCAAGAGCATCTTCAACAGCGCCATGCAGGAGATGGAGGTCTATGTGGAGAACATGAGGAAAAAGTTTGGAGTGTTTAACTACGCCCCCTTCAGGACACCCTACACTCCTGACAACAACTTCCAGATGCTGCTGGATCCCTCCAACCCCTCATCCACCCCGATCAAACCTGAGAAGCAGGAGAAGATCAAGCTGAGCTTTGATATGACGGCATCCCCCAAGATCCATTTGGCCAGGACCATACTGTCTCCGGCTGGAGTGGGAGGAAGCACTGGAAGTCGCCGGCTCCCTCTCAGTGAGATGCCTCGCTCCCCCATGAGCACCAACTCCTCTGCCCATACTGGCTCAGATGGGGAACAAGAGTCAGCAGACAAGCCCCAGACAAAAGCAGCAAACAGCCAGTTCGTTGCAGGAGAGGAGAACATGGATTGTACAGGTATTTCATCAGGTGTATCCCAGAAAACAGTGAGAGGTTGGATGACTGCTGTTTAACCCTTTGAAACCTGGAGTGACATAACTTTTCTTGTGCTGCTTTCAGACTCCTTTCACAAGTATTCAAACCTGTAAACCCTGAGCAAAATGGAGCGATTTCTCTTGAAACATGTTAAAAAGGGCAATGAGCAAGAAATCTTCCACATTGCAAGAAATTAGCAGATTTAGAAAATTACTTTTAAAAAGCAAGGGAAATATGTTTAGAAAAAGGGGGAAAAAGTTATAATTTTTAAAGAACTTTATTTCAGGTTATTTACTCTTGTTTTTTTTAAAACTATTTATTTTATTTTATTTTTTTAACTTTTCAGGTTTATGTACTTTTTACTAATTCCTTGCTATTTTTGGCTTTTTTCTTTTGCTGTTAATTGCTCTATTCCCATGTTTTTGAAAGGCATCAAGCCAATTTGCTCAGATTTTGAAGGGTTAAATGTCCAGTCGAGATGTCCCATTATGGTTCAAAAATTGTTTTAAAAAAATTAAAGTTGTTGGCAATATTACCTGGGCGTCCAAGAAACATTGGATTTTGATGTTAACACAAACAAATGTGATTCACACAGAAGTCAAACCTCAGTCTCCTGTATGAAAGTCCCGTGCTTGACCCATTCATCCACCATGACTCCTTCCATGTGTCATCTGCCTCTCTAGCAAAAAGCACTGGGGTTTAACTGTCCCATGTGCAATTAAAGATAGTATGGATAAAGACTTTTGGCTCTTTCTTTTTTTAAAATATATTTTTGGGGGCTTTTATTGCCTTTAGTAGATAGGAGAGATGTAGCATGAAAGGGGGAGTGAAAGAGGGGATGACATACAGCAAAGGGCCGAGGTCGGACACAAATCCGTGGCCGCTGTGGCGAGGACACAGCCTCTGCACATGGGGCGCCTGTTCTACCAACTAAGCCACCACGCGCCCCAACTTTGGCTCCTTCTAACACCATGTGCTTATAAAAAATCAAAGAAACAGGAATATGACTTACACACGATATACATGGATGGCGTAACCATCTTTTTTATATACCTGTCAGTGGACATGGAGTGGACGTCACAGTGTCACACTGATCACAACCATTTAACAACTACACAAGTAAATTGCTAACAGAATTATATTGTATTCAAAAGATATGTGCATTTGCTTTTTAATAATAATACGATCAATATTTCCAGGTTTGTCAGAGATGGTTGGACTGGACCATTATTGGATGTGGAAACAATGTCACCATCTGGCTGTCCACCATATAATCACATTGCAGATTTTTGCAGGACCAATTACGATCAAGGACCCAACATCACTGTCCAACCCATGTTTGCAGGGATTTTAGTGTAGCTACAAGTTTGTTGTGTCAAATGAGAGGACATTTAATTAAACAGTGAATATCTCTAAACAGCATCACCTGCCCATCCACGACCTGGTCCTGCAGGCACTTCTTTGGACAGCCCTAAACCATTCCACTCTCAGGCTCCAGGCATCCCCAAGCAGGAGAAGACACCACCGACAGGAAGCATCCTGAACCTCAATCTAGGTGAGTCTTTTATGGCACTTATGTAACATGCATGAAAGTCTTTGATAATGTCCATTCTTTGCAAATATAGGTCACCATTGGACATGATTCTGCTAGAATTAAAGTCTAGATATTGCTTATATTTCTGTTTGGAGTCATTTCACGTTGTATTCTTCCAGATCGGAGTAAAGCAGAAATGGACCTCAAGGAGCTTAGTGAAACGGTTCAGCAGAAACAAGGAGCCACACCGGTCCTCACTTCTCCTAAAAGACAGATCAAGAGCCGTTTCCAGCTTAACTTGGATAAAACCATTGAAAGCTGCAAGGCACAGCTGGGTTGGTATAGTATGCTATATGCTATAAGTTTTTTTTGTGATCACTTCTTCATATAGACAAAACAAAATTGTAGATCACTAAACACAAAGGGAACTTCACTCAGGGAGCAGGACTTAGCCTGCAGAATAATGCAGAAATAACTAAATGAGGACGATGAACATTAGTTCACAAATAAAAGGCCTAAATAAAGAAAAACAATAATGAGTCAACGTGAATGCACACGTAAACAGAACACCGTGGATGCAGAACAGTGTACAATTATAAAAAACAACAGAGAACACAAACAATGTTTTCTAATTACAAACACATAGAATTTAAAAATGCAAAGACCAGTTTATGTGCATGGCACATAGAATAGTGAGAGGGTTATGTGAAAGGGAATGAGGTCAAGGCGAGGCTACAGGCTGGGTTTAGTTAAACATCTGGATGATCTTAAAAGCTTTAGACTAGTTATTTATAGTAATTAACTCTAGCCCCATTAATTCTGGCTGTGGACCTTTCACGTAAACAAACATCTGAAAAGAAAAGTTAGCCAATTTAGTATTTCTGTTGTTTATAGTCAGCAGGATCATTGCCCTGTTTTAGAAGTTGTTTAAAGAAGCACATTTTGGAGATGTGGATATAACGTGGTGTGATGAAATCGGTCAATATTTATCCAGTTACTTGCTTATTTTTGCTTGTTGCTCATGCTGTGTTTACGCTACGAGGGGCATAGCAACAGCATGATAAGCCACATTATCGCTGAGTCGTTGAAGTTTTGCTCAAACTTCTATTAACAGGTCTTCACAGGCTTGTGTGTGTCTGCTACCTGTCACAGAGCACCTTAACTGATTGACATCTAAATATCTTTGCTTTTGATCAGTGTATGAGCCCCATTTTAACATCACATTTTGCCGTTCTATAACATCACCCTGTGCACCACAATGCATAAAGCTACCACTGCACCAGCTTGCTAAGCTAAAAAATACAGTGCCACAGCTAGAAACAAAAATATATGATTGGTTGATGCTTCGCCGCATCATTGACGCTGAAATAGTTAAGGCCAGCTCAACTTTGATTTGTGGCACGTCACACTGTCTGCAGCGACAAATGTTGGTTGTCAGTTTGTAGCTTCATGCCACCGGCTTCCATTCAAAAAGGCTTGTAGCTCGTTGCTATGTCGCTCATAGTGTGAACACAGCTTTAATAGCTGAACCTTATAACATATTGAACGGTGATGTGACATTTCCCTCCTATCACTTTGTTTTGCAGGCATAGATGAGATCTCTGTCGATGTGTATAAAGGTGTGGAACATAGTGACACAGAAGACTCTGATAAATCGGACTCCAGTGACAGTGAGTATGCCAGCGATGAGGAGCAAAAGACCAAGGATGGCCAGGATGCAGCACTTGATGATGAAGCCCAGAAGGAGCCTACCAAAAGTAAAGTCAAAGACAAGCCCTCCCCAAGTCAAGAGAAGGAGGCTAAAGCTGATACACTTGTGGCATCTGAGACTGAAGCAGGTGATGTTACTGCAACAACAACAGATTCTCCAACTAAGGAGAAAATAAGCACGGATTCTGAAAAAGAGAGCCCAGAGAAGACCAAAGCACCTCCAGCATCACCTGGTCTCAGGGACAAGGCTCCAGTGAAAGAGGAGGCAAAGCAGCCTGTGCCAGTGGAGGACTCTGACTCAGAGAGAGAGCTGGTTATCGACCTTGGAGAGGAACACGGAGGCAAGGACAGGAAAAGGAGCCGGAAAGACAACACCACTGCTAAAGAGTCATCTGCTGGTAAAGCTGAAGGTAAGAGTTGTACTTTTCTCTGCTGATCCCACAAGAAATAATCCAACACACACTGGACGTGATGCCCATTCTTAGTTTATGGAACACAGAAACATCATTATAGTGACTGTTTCCACGTACTTTCTCGTTGTCTTAAAGCACAGCATCATCATATTCTCTATAATCGTGAGCTAAACTGCCTTATGATACCATAGCTGTAGTAAATTTCTTAGCTTGCATTCTAACACAGAAATAATACAAGTAATGTAAATATAAAGCTAACCTTAGCATAGTCCGCTGCTATTTAAATTATACAGGAACTGTAGTAAAAACTTAAATAATATCAGAACATTTGTAATATGTCTTATACCAAAACAAGCAACTAAATTATGTGATCAGGTGGCTCTTACAATCAACCTTGTAACTGGTAAATAATGTAGGTACTTTCTCTTTTAGGTAAAGCCCTGACGCCATCATCACTCCCGTCTCAAAACAGTACAGCTCCTTCCACACCCTCCAGTGTTTCCACACAGTCCCCTTTGGCCATTCCTGTCACCATGGTCTCCTTCACAGCTCCCTCGCCTGCAGCCATAAGCCTTGCAACAGTGTCCAGTGCCACAGCAACACCCCCCTCTTCCTCCTCCTCCTCTGCCTCCCCCACACCAGCTTTGAAGAAACAGCGACCCCTGCTGCCCAGGGAGACGGTACCGGTGGTGCAGAGAGCTGTGGTGTGGAATCCCAGTGCCAAATTTCAGACCTCCTCTCAGAAGTGGCACATGCAGAAGGTGCAGCGTCAGCAGCAGAACCAGCAACCTGTGGCGACCACGCAGATGCAGGCGTCGTCTCCCAGGCAAGGTCAGGCTCAAGTGCTGACACAGACGCAGGCCACTGGGAACGGCTCGACAGCGGTGTCCTCATCTTCAGCACAGCAGTCTTCACAAAGTACGCGCTATCAGACCAGACAGGCTGTTAAAGGTAAATAATGTTCCAGGTCAGGGTTCCCACAGTATTGGAAAAACCAAAAAAGTCATGGAATGCCTGGAAAAGTCATGGAATTAGCAAAAATCATTGAACGTTTTGGAAAATTCATGGATATAGTTATGTATAATGAAATCAATTGTTACAGTTATCTCCTGTAATGCAACATAGCAAATGTATTTCCTGTAAGTTAGCTGTTGACATAACATAGCTCAAACATGCATCAACTTAGAGCTCCATGATATATTGTTTCAGTGTTGATGCTGCAATGCATAGCAGTTGTATCGAAGGATGTGTAATGTCAGTTAAGAAAAATTAACTGTAATTACTAATTTGCCGCTTGATATTAAAGGAAGTCTTGTGAGGTTTTCTTATTTTCCATGGCCCATACTGGCCAAGACTTCCTCTTAAAACAGGTTACTTTTCTTTTGTGATGTAGTGTGCTGACACACGTGAGAGACACACGTGCGTGTGTGTTGTACGTACTGTAACCGGGCCGGCAAGTGACACAGTGAAGCACATGCTTTTACCCCAAATGGAAATGTGGGTGCTTGAAAAGTCTAGGAAAGGTTTTGAAATGTTGTCCATAAATTGTGAGAGAACCCTGTACTGTTCCAAATATGACTTTACACAGTGTGTGGGCCAGTATATATCAAAATTTACTCATGTCATAGCATTTAGAAAATCCTAGAATTTACCCTCTACAGCAACAAATTTGATGGCTAAATATTTCACTGTCCATTTGTACCTAATGTGTCTGATTTATAGTGTTTTCTAATTCCTGCAGTTCAGCAAAAAGACACTCCACTCAGCACATCCACGTCGGCTGTCACCCTCGTATCCGGTAGTCCAGCATCTGTAGCCATGATGGCAGCATCAAGTTTAGCCACAGCTGCTACATCTTCACCAGTGGCAACAGACTTGTATATCCCCACTGCCTCAGCGGATGTAGCTGCAGACATTGCCAAGTACACAAATAAAGTTAGTATAATTTTTGGTATACATTTGCTTTACCTCTGACTTTAGCCCTGTTTGATCTTTCTCTGGCTAAAAAAACCTAGATAAAAACAAGCGCTGAGAGCAGTTTGTTTTATTTCTTTGTACAAATGTCTGCTGTCTAATACACGTAGATACACTCGATTCCAGTCTTGATAGTTTTCAAACTACATATTTTTGACTTTCGTATATAAAAGAGACTTAAAGACCTCAAGACAAAGAAACCAGATTAGTCTTGTTAGTAGGGGTGCGATGGTTCTGAAACAGAGACTGGAACTGTGCCACAAACATCCTTGATCTTGCAGGTCTGCCCTCTGTGTTATGGTCTCCTTCCAACCTGCTGACACTAGGACTGCTGTGGGTGTGTCCTGTTGAGTCTAAGCTCTCATTATGTTATGGGATGGAGCTCTCAGGATGTCTGCAAAAATTCCATTTACAATAGCATCACCCAAATTTATGGATTAGCGGAACAAGACAAAAACAGACTGGAGGGCAAGTCTTTCTCCCCACAACACCGCACATTCGAACCAAAGTAATACAAAATGCCATACAGTGTTTATCTCTGTGTACATGGTGATGTACTCAGGTCTGCTGAATGCTGATTTAGAGCATATGATCAAAGTGCTTGAGACCCGCTACAGTGTGCCTTCCCATGTGCATTTGAGTCAGTCCATTGTGCCTGCCCTGTATAAACGGCAACTTCATGCTGCAGTTTGGGAGTTGTTGTTTATTTTTATTGCAAAATGCCAGTATTAGAGTGCCTTAATTCCTACAGTAGAAATTATGGCCAATGAGCTACCACTGGATAGTCACATTTTTCAAAATAAATGAAAAAAAGTAAATTTATGTGTTTTTAATTTTGTTTTGTTTTCCCTGCTTTATCAAAAAGTGACCCAGTGAGCCAAAAATCGAGGTACATACATAATTGTGAACTTTGTGTAACACTGCACCCCTCGTTGGTAGGGCTAATGTCAGTGAAATTTCAGAATTGTATGCTCCACTCTCTTTCAGATAATGGATGCAATCAAAGGTACAATGACTGAAATCTACAATGACCTTTCTAAGAGTACTTCAGGGAACACAATAGCAGAGGTAGGTGTTTCCTCTTGGCCCTGTAGAGACTCGATACTATACTGGTCGTAAGAGTGGCTTTGCATGTGACCCTTCACTTACTCTAACATACTTACGGGTTTTTAATTCAGATAAGACGACTGAGAATCGAAATAGAAAAATTACAGTGGCTGCATCAACAAGAGCTGTCAGAAATGAAGCACAATCTCGGTGAGAGTTTCATCAATCAACAAAATACTATGCATGTAGTCGTCTTTCTTCCAAAACTGTGTGATGAGTTTACTTGTGTTTGATGATGTTTGTGGTCTTGGATGTAGAGCTGACAATGGCGGAGATGAGGCAAAGCCTGGAGCAGGAGCGAGAGAGGTTGGTGACTGAGGTAAAGAAACAGATGGAGCTGGAGAAGCAGCAGGCAGTGGACGAGACGAAGAAGAAGCAGTGGTGTGCTAACTGTAGGAAAGAGGCCATCTTCTACTGCTGCTGGAACACCAGCTACTGTGATTACCCCTGTCAGCAAGCCCACTGGCCAGAACACATGAAGTCCTGCACTCAGTCAGGTAACAGCATGCTGTTTTTTTTCACACAAGGAGTAAGGGCTATTGTTTTTTGGGTTTTTTTTGGCTCGTTGCCCTGTGTAAAAGACTCCAGTCCTTTGCCTGCCTGCATAATCGCAAGCCATATTTTCGTGCATGTAATAAATATTTTTCACTTTTGTTCTATTTGTAGCCACAGCCCCACCACAAGAAGCTGAGGCTGAGTCGACAGTAGACCTTCCAAACAAAGCTTTAGGGCAGACTAACAGTGGCCCAAACTCTCTCAGAGACACGCCGGTCTCTGCACCATCTGACAAAGACTGTGACATGGAGAAAAGCACGGATAATGTTGCTGTCACTTTGTCCTAAACAAGCTTACAGTACTTGAAAATGTAAATGTGTATAGATTTTTTTTCACTATAAGGATATGTCTACGTAAATTGTTCTGTTCAAGCAGCTGTTAAGGGAGCAATCAAAATTCTTTTTGTTTATATATTTTTGTTTTCAGGGCTCACACACTACCCCCACTGCACACAGTGGTCTTTACATTTTAAATGTGGAAACAAGACTGACAGAAAATAGTTATTAACCACTACAGGGGGCAGTTTAAATAATGTATACTGCGTATTCATGCACTCTTTTGCAGTCTATAGAGAGCTGTCGGTATAAAGATCTCAAGAGCATGCCTGAGTGTCAAAAAAACATACACATAGTGTAAAGAACAGCAGTTAAAGAGTTTAGGACTGCAGAAATGTAACCCATGTTAATGGACCACAGAGATTTAGATTAGACCTGTGACAGAAATGTCTGTAAATTCCTTATTTTGTATTCTGTTAATTTATTTGTTATTCTAATGTTGCCTGCTGTATACTGCAAAGACAATAACAAATACAAACATTTTAAACAAGCTGTTTCTATGGTTACCCTGTGCACCAAGTAGTTATGAAGCAGTCTGCAGAATGTAGTTTCAACAATAGGTTTCAACTTTTGAAATTGCACAAGTCCAAATATATACAATTTTAAACAACCTTTAAATTAATATTCTTTCACTTGAGCAACATCTTGGAAAAAATAAGCAAAATCCTTTTTGATATATCACTATTCCTTCTTTAACATCCATTTTATATTGCTGTGAAAACATCAACATTTCTCCTTCAAACAGCTGTATTTATTCTATTTATTCAAGTTGCTTGCCTAATTCTTGTTTTTACTGAAAAGAGCTTGAATGCATCACAATGTTAGAGCAGCCTCCTTGAGTGAGTTAAGGTCACAGGCTGCTCAGAGGTAACATTAACTAGCTCTCTTCCTGCCGATTTAAACAGAGATGTGCTGTTTCTTTTTCGTTTTCTCTGTCTCCACATACACTCCTCTCAGTGGTGTAGTGGATGTTGATGAGGTGGGCGTACCACGAGGTAGAGGGGTGGGTTACAGAGGAGGAAGCAAGTATTGTCTTTTATATATGTGGATGTTTTTTTTGTCTGATGGATGGGTATACTGTAAACGGCCGGGAAAAGGCTGACGTCCACTTGACTCGAGCATTGTGACAGTGCATTTTAAGTTATATCATATAGACGTTACAAGGAACCTTGTTCATGTGTTGGATTAATTTTGATATATCTTGTTTTTATAAGATAATATTTTGTCAGCTCCACGTTGACTGCACTTTTAAATCTAATGACTGAGGCACATTTTGATATTTCAGGACTTGGTATGTCAGATGTCCAGTAGAACAGATTTTCATAAGGCAATTAAAGACAGACTTATGAGAGGTCAAAATACTGCAGTTCTGTATCAAATATCAACTGAACTGTCACAGATGGAAGATGAGAAATATGACTTTATGACAACCTTTTACTCATGAGAATGAAAGATTACCTGGAATACACTTTAAAACAGAAGATTTCATCAGACCCATAGCTTATTAGTATAATACAAGTGATATACTCAGTATAATGTCTTCTATTTTGTCAGAAATTAGTTCAAGTGATAAGATTCAGGCAAATTCCCATTCAGCTGAAGGTCGTTTTCAATTAAATAAAAAAAAAGCCCCTAACTGTAGTTTGTTAATATTTGCTATTTTTATTATAAGCAGAGGGCCGTCTGTTAATAAACGTGTGTCTGACTGGTATACCTGCAAACAACCCCGGCACGGTTGCCTGTGTGCGCAGTTATCCTCCTGACCAGAGGGGGCGCCCCACACACAGGGAGCGTGTCCCATAAACCGTCA
Source organism: Plectropomus leopardus (assembly GCF_008729295.1). Taxonomy (NCBI): domain Eukaryota; kingdom Metazoa; phylum Chordata; class Actinopteri; order Perciformes; family Serranidae; genus Plectropomus; species Plectropomus leopardus. The sequence goes on along the minus strand of NC_056464.1, from coordinate 17,769,766 downwards.
GCCATCTGCCGCAGTCAGTTAGCTAGCTCCAGCGGGAATGGAAAATGGAGGACTGACCGAACAGCGAGGGCAAATCATCGGTATTTCTAGCGTGTAGGTGGGTTGAATTCAACAGTATAATATCTTAGCAGTGTTATTGTAGTTTTAGTAATGTTGGAACACGTCCATGTCTATGTTTTTTGTCCTGCTGCAGGAGTTGTCCAAGTCAGGGTCTTCGAGTGTCGAGTGTGATGCGCCAGACGTTAGCTATAACGACCACTTGTGCACAGATTTACTGTGATATTATGTCTGACTCTAGTCGCACGCAATGGTTAGTTGGCTGTGTCTCTTTCTATGGAACTAAATGTCGTCCACGGCTTCGTTTTTAGTAGTCAATATGTGCTTTTTAGCTAAATACCTTAGCTACATGTTGAGGTTGGTTAGCTTGTCTATGTCCGCGGTGGCTAACAGCGTTAGCCGTGGTTGCTAGCTACACGTTTTGCAACACGTAATTTCACATTGCAAGACGAAGCGATTGACGACGAAAAGTAACGAAGAGGAGCCCAAAACACGTAGCGTCGTGCTAAACGTTATTCAAGGAATTGCGGAGTGTGCCCCGCCCAGTAATGCAGAATAATTTAGGCCACTGTGCGTACGGTGCACGTTTGAAACGGTAGATCGCTGTGTAACGTTAGTGGTTTAGCAACATGTTGGCTTAGCGGCCATCATCGGGTGTGCACAGGAGGTAAGGTCGTCGTAGTTTGTTGTGTGATTTCTCCAAAATAGCTCAATTTGTGTCATGCATGCTTGCATATAGCGTTTGACAGATTACGCGTGATAACGATGCATGGTTGTTGTTACTGGGATTTAAGATATTTTTTACAAGATGCGCACTAAGGCCCTGTGCAGCCTCGCTCCTTCGGTGTCGAGCAGAAACTACTGGACCTTAATACGTCACTATCAAACACAACATCACTTTGTCGGCATGTCACATCGCCAACATATACACGGAATAAATGTGATTGTATCGCATTGTTTGTTGTAGGCTGTAGTGTTAAATCTGATCTTTGTCCCGGACCCCTCCCACCTCTCCTGGCAACAGTTTTCCTGCTTCTCACGTGGCACGGTGTCGTGACCGCGGGCACAGCAATGGAGGGGTCCTGTGTCCGGGTTCCTGCAAGGCATTTTTACGACTTTATAGACTGTTTTAGATGCCATTCGGAATTGAGTTTAAGACCAGTTTGCAAAGGCGCAATTTTATTTTATCCAAATATTTATTGTAACGTAAAATACGACTTTTTTGGTTCAGTGAAAAGTTAGATCATCTTTGTTGCACCCCCAAACCCTTATTAGAGCGTATCATATAAAAACTCTGAACACACTGTATAATCATAAACACGTCTGTTTTGTTTACCAGCAGAAGTTGGAAATATCTGGCATTTTTGGTTGGCCGTTTTTGTGGGCAATTTTGTGTTTCTTACAATGCAAGTGAGACTCCAGTGCTTGGATTCACATCATGAGGAGTTTTAGAAAAAGGGTTTGCTTATTTTTTAGCAACAGCAACAACATCCTAAAGATAGCAAATGTTTTGAGATTTCACCAAGTAACATCAGAAAAAAAAGATTAATAAAATCTTACTTATGGCTGCGCATTTTCAAGATTTTTGAGAGATGCTTTTAAGTCAATTTAATTAATTAAAATAAAATTCATTTAAAAATTAATGAATCAGTGCCCCTCAGGACCTGTGGGAACCCTATGCCTACCCTAGCTACTGTGAAGCTTTTATTTACCATCAGTTGTCAACATGTTGCCCACTGAAATTTGGTTCTGTGTCCTTTTGCGGATACTTTAAATAACACTGTAAAGTCATTATCGTGACATATGAAAACAAGTCAAAATTCACTTTTATTTGGTTTCATTTTTTTGATCATATAAAGTTCAAACTTGGATTGTGGAATTGATAAATGCATCAGTTAGTGAAGATCTTTAATTTCCAGATTATAAACATGATTTGTTGTTGTTTTTATTATGTAAACAAGTCCTCAGCTGGAGCAGAGTGCTGTTATCCTAACTTGTGGTTTCCTCTTTCAGGCAGACCCTTTCACCTTGTACTAAGACCGATGATTACTGGTGCGAGGCCTTTGTTTTGTTTGAAGAACAACTCTTAAGTCATCGCTGCTGAACCACAGGTACAGACATTGGCTATTTTCATCATGTTTTCTTAAATCAAATCAAATTTCACCCGAGTGAATCTAAAGCGAAGTACGGTTTCTGTAATTCTCATTTTTAGGAGGACTCGATAGAAAGAGATACAATCATGATGATCAATAATGATTTCTAAGTTGTGTTTGGCCAAAATAAATTTGGCTATAGACTTGTGACTATTAAACACTTTTAAATATAATTTTCTTGTTCTCATCCCGACTGTGATCTCTTAAATCCCAACCTTCTTAATTGGCAGACATTTAAATCTGTGATTAAGTAAAACAAATATATATATATATATAAATTGTAATATTCTACAAAGTGGTTATTTTTCAATATTAAACAACATTCAATTGCAGCATTAGACTATAGAGGGTATGCATGTGATGCGACTAACACAGACAGTCTGCCTGAGTAGCAAACATGCTACAGTCAGCATCTGTTCTCAAGGAAAATACTGCCATAAATGTTAAATGCTGTTGGGCAATCTAATTTGCAGATTAATGAAATTTAGGCACACATTTTTAAAAGACTGCACAAGGCCAATCATGCAGATATTTTGCAAAACTCAGTGTCCTTTGGAATTTGATGAGGCTGACAAATGTGTAGTAGGGAGTAGTGGGATGAGGCACGCTCTCCTGGTACCCGACACACACTTGAGATATGTACATGTGTCGGGAAACTCTCTCATATCTCAATGTCCGATGTAGTCCGACCAATACTGTATATTTGAGGCAAATATGATAATTCGTAATTATATAAACATATTTTAATATGGATGGATGATTTTTTTTTTTAGAATTGTGACCGAGATACATACTAAGTGGAGCATTTTACAGTTAAAATGAATATGTCGGTGCTCTCGGTGCTGTCTGGTGGACAAACTAGACCATGATGCAGAGTTTCCAAAGTAACTCAACCCTAGGTTCTCATTTCTGCCCTTGCAGTTCCTTATTGATCATCATGCATGCCCATATATCTGCAATAAATTAATATTCACCAATATAGTGGGCACACGATTGATCTATTGATGTCCTTTATGTTTTCAAGATAACAAAAAGTTTGTGTTCTCCTTAAGGTTGCACCTCTCCCTGTTCATAGATGCCATAGCAAGAATTGCAGCTAATCTGTGATGGTATTAGTATCACGCCAAAAAGTCATTGCATGACCTCAATAGCACTGCCATTAAAATGATTGTTAAAGTAAAATGTAAGTGCATATATTTTAGTGCTAGGTTTGAGCTAGAATGTAATACAAATGAGTATTTTTTTAAAACTTTTTTTTAAAGATATTAAATCAAGTATCACAATATTTTATATATTTCATAACTACCTCCATCAATATTGCAGATATCTTGTAGAGTTGACTCTTTCACAAAATATTTACAGATTGACATTTTGTGATAAATAATAATCATTACTGTTGATATAAGGGCTGGGTGATATAGCCAAAAAACAAAATCTCCGATTATTTCACACCAAACCTGATTTACGATTTTAATTGATTTTTTTTCCCCTCTTCAAAACAAGACATCACCCAAAACAAGTTTTGCTTTTATTTTAGCAATAAATATTAAAGGCAGACTGAATTTCCTTTCTGGTAATTAATTAAGATGAATTTCTCTTTTGGGGTTTAAGTTCAAGCTGCAAACTTATATTTAAAGTGCACTTTAGTTTCAGAGTTGAAGTTTGGGCTGAAGGCGGCTGTAATTTTCATAAAATGTATTTACATGACTTGGTATGTCATATCTTTTAAGAAAAAGAAAAAGAATTCTTCATTGTCACGTGTACATTGTACACCAAAATTGTTCTCTGTATTTAACCCATACTTCCAGCCCAGCCCTAGTATAAAATTAAGTGGGTTAAGGCAAATAATAAAACAGCTACAATAGTCTGTTAAATTCAGAAAATTGCATCACTTTACTGTAATACGGCCTTAAAAATCAGAAAGTGACAACACTTAAGATATTACACCCAAAATCTAAGATCTAGTCTCATATCACAATATTGATATAACATTGGTATATTGCCCAGCCCTAGCAGCCCTCAATATTTGCCATATTTTTAAATCATAAGAGTGACTCATAGCTGGTCTCTTGTGTTCTTCTCATTGCTGTAGACATTCTGTTTGAAAGTAGTGATTGACTCCATCATCTATGGAGGAGAATGTGAGCCCTGAGCTCTCTCTAGCTCCTGAGCCAGAGCAGAGCCAGGACTGCATGGATAGCTGCTCTCAAGGTACCTTGGCTGAGCTTCTTTTCCCCTCATAATTAAGGGGTGGGGGCGTAATAACGATTCTGGGCACAATTGTGGTGAGAGGTTCTGTGATCTTTCAGTGATATTAAATTTGGGTGGAAATGTAGGGTAAGTACGGGTAACATCCAAGTCAATCATTTTTTAATTTGTTGTGGTTTAAATGTATGCTTAATCACAAAACAATCAGTAATTTCTTGGTTATGTTGTTTTTTTTTTGTTTGTTTTTTGGGGGTTTTTTTGCACTGGTGATTGCACGCAATCCTTTCTTTGGCCCACAACCTTCTTTGATTGTTCGTTCACAGGTTCTGGAGAAGCGGATACAGAGCAGAAAGAAGATTTTCAAACTGAAAGCGAGAATGTGGCTAAAGAGACACTAGAGGAGCCAGATAAATCTTCAAGGGCTTACAGTGAAGTGAAAAAGACTTGGGCCTTCAGACGGTCCACTGTTGCAAAGAGAGAGATGCCAGTGGAGGCAGCGACCGACGGTTCTGATAACCGCTTTCCTGTGCGTCGTAGTGGCAGGCAGTCTAAGCGTACTGACAAACTAGAGGAATTCCTCTTGACTGCCAAAAGAGGGTTAAGAAAGAGCGCCCCGCCAAGTGTGGAAAGTGGTGATCCTCCTTCTCAAACCCCAACTGATGCAGAGACTGCCTCAGAGGCCAGCTTTGATGGTAACGCCGACTCCAAGGCTGTAGAGGACAAGGAAGAGTCCCCAGAGAGGAGGACGAGAAGTGGAGTGAGGAAGCTGACTGGAAGGAGAGGTCGAGGCGGCAGACTGACTCGAGGACGCGGTGGAGTGACGGTCAAAGATGAGGGAAGCTCCGAGAATGAGGAGGACACCGAAGATGCTGCCAAGAAGGACCAGGTACCAGATAAAGAGGAGGAGAAAAAAGATGGAAAGAGTGACCCCAGTCCTAAAGATGTAGCAAGCAGTAATACAGCGCAGCCTCAGCCAGAGCAGAACTCTGAGAACAAAGAGGCTGTCGAGGAGAAAAACCAGCACAGAGATGAAAATGTCAAAGCAGAAAAGGAGACTCTGAAAGACAGCGACGAGGACAGCACAGACAAGCCCGCCGGAATAACAGTAAAACGTGGACCAATGAGAACATACATCAACAAAAAGAGGGCAGCCAGCAAGAACACTACGCTCGGTAAAGGTTCGGCTCCCGCCAACAAGACCTCCACTACTAACAAGAGGGAGACCAAGCCTAAAAGTGCCCAAGCTGCCGGAATAACTCGCATGGCCCAGACGCCAGGGGGCGATGATGATGAGAATGACTCTTCAACATCTTCATCGTCTTCATCATCATCCCTTGATTCTGACGATGGAGGTTACGACCCCAACGCACTTTACTGCATCTGTCGGCAGAAACACAACAAAAGGTATTTGTTTTTTATTGCACTTTTTTGGTGTGAAAAGAATTCCTTTCACTTTCGATCACTTAAAGCACATTTAAAAAAAAATTTGCAGTATGTTTGACCACCATTTAACAGCCCGGCTCGTTCAGAGGTTTTCTTTTGTAAGATTAGCTCAAAGATATTATGCAGGATTTTCTTCCAAAAAAAAGAACAGAAGTAAGCCGTCTCATTTATGACTTGCAATCCACTTGAAGTGCGCTGTGGTGTATTTTTCCGCAGAGACTTTTCTGCCCTCTACCTGTATTTTTGTGTTTTTATCTTGTTTTCTTTGTTTGGGATGTTTATGGGCGTGTTGCTCCACAGCGCTCAGGTGAAGTTGTGGCTTTATGAAAAGGTAGTGACCAGGTGCAAGACCATGAGCAGCAGGTTTCCAGGAGACAGAGTGCTGAAAACAGTGCCAAACACCAAACGAGAGTGAATCGGGGGCTGACTTTTATTTTCACTTTTGCTGGCGAGTGTGTTTACAAACAGTGACTGACAATCCTGCTTAGTGTACCTTTAATTGCTTAAAATTGAACATGGAACGCTCTCACTTTAGATATTATTAAAAAGAGAAAACAAGAATAATAAGCTTGTTACATGTGACAAAGTAATACAAATCTCATTATATCCACAATTAATTATTCAACCAAGTCAGCTAAAGTCTGACCTTAGAGGTTAATATACTCAGTCCACTTAGTCCAAATCTGGGGAAAATCTTCTTTTTTTGACTTTGAGGAAGTATAACAATCTTTCCATAATATATATTTCAGATATTATTTTTATCCGACCTTCAGTGGTGGGTGGCTCAGACTTTAGTCACTTTCTTGTGACAGCCTTTTTACGTGCTGACAGAAGTATTTGTACCAATTACTATCACCGATACGCCAATCTTCAAATGAAATGTACCCCATGTACACATGATCACAACCTAAAGCAGTGTCCATTCCTAATACAGCATTAAGATGTTTTATGATGTTTTTTTTTTCTTTTTCAAAAAGACATATCATCATTGTACTAAACTCTGCATGTTAAAGTTACATTTTATGTTGCCTCCTTGTTTTCAGGCTCATAGGCACATTAACTGTCTGAGTCCTTGTGTTCATCCTGTATTCATGCTCTTTTTGAATGTTTGAGGAAAACCAGGCAAAGTTTGCATAGAGCTCTACTTTGAAGAAATGTGGCACTATAAGTGTTGTGTGCTCACTAGGTTCATGATCTGCTGTGACCGCTGCGAGGAGTGGTTCCATGGAGACTGTGTGGGCATCACTGAGGCCCGTGGGCGCCTGATGGAGAGAAATGGGGAAGACTACATCTGCCCCAATTGCACCGCTAAGAAAAACCAGGTGGTCAGACCCGCCACATCTAGCCTCTCTACAAGTCCAGATATCGGAAAGCCCAGAGCTCCGACCTCTGCTGCCCCTGTTTCTGCTGTGACTTCTGTTGAGAAAATGAATGCCAGCGGGGCAGACGCCAGTGTGTCTGCTGTTCAGGCTGTGGCAACGCCGGCATCTTCTACCACTGGGACTGCAGGAGAGGACCAGGGCATCAAAGGCAGGATCGAGAAAGCTACTAATCCAACAGGGAAGAAGAAGATAAAGATCTTTCAGCCGGTAGGTTACATCTGACCTCCGCTTTATTTAAGGCTTTGAATTACTGTGTTGATATAATGGTCTCATTTGCTTTGCCTATTGTTCTGTCAGCCAGTACTTCATAGTGCATGTCAAGTGTTGCCTTGATAATCTTAATTGCAAAATTTCTATGATCAGGGTGTCTGCAGGTCGTTGAAAAGTCTAACATGGTTCAAATTCAATTTTGTAATTGCTAGGTCTTAAAAGTCATTCAGTAGTTCATTTGAATTTTTGAAGTTTTAATTGCTATATACATTTTATTGAATCTTTTTAGTTCTTTTTGTTGAACCGTCAAGCTCTTCTGCATGCAAGATTGCATTTATGATATTACATGTTGGCAAAATGTAGATTAACCTAACTCACTCTAATGACCATAATCCTACATAAGACCTACCTCTGCACCGGACCACATTAATAAGATGTACCTTTACACTTACCTGCAATACTTGAATAAGAAATAGGGTTTGTCAAAAAAGTCTGTCTTAAATGTGGTTAAATATGATTTTGAAAAGGTCTTAAAAAGCATTGAATTAAAGTTTCTCATACCCGTAGACACCCTGTTTGATGCCAGGTTAAACATTTAATGCTGTTAAGAGTCCACACTGACAAGTTGACATTTCAGCACAGTCTCTGTCAGAGGTCTCAAATGTGTGATTTAAATGTAACTTGTAACTGTCAGTCCCTCAGTCTGGGGGTCGCAGTGCTGCATGACTCCAACTTTGACAGTGTTTTGAGTCTGCATGGGTGGTTTCCTGGTTGTCATCATCAGCTGTTAATTTTATATTGTACTTACTTGGAGCAGGCCTTACAGCAGCCAGCCCAAACCCAAGCCAACCAGAAATCAACGCCAACTGTGGCAAAGAAGGCAGCACCCACATCAGAGCAGAAAGCACTACCAGACACGGACCAGAAAGTGGCGTCAAACGTGGAGGTGAATACAACAGTGGAGGTGCCAGTGGTCGGGCAGAAAGCTGAGGAGGACTCCTCCCTTCCCAAATGTATCGGGCCTGGCTGTGAGAATAATGCCCAGCAAGACTCTGTGTACTGTGGCAATGACTGTATCCTGAGACATGCTGCTGCGGCCATGAAGTCCATCACTGATGTCAAAGATCCCAAGCAGAAGGACAAGCCCAAGGGTCAGAAAACCAAGCCTACACCAAAGGTAACACGGACAACTTGAAATGATGCCTTTTGCCTGTCCTTAAAGCAAAAACGTTGACTTTAAACTAGCGGGAATCTGTGCAGGGAGCAGAGTGATAATGTTGGCAATAGAAGTAGAAAGCACTTTCTTTAAAGTTATGTATGACCACAAAACACCTGATCTCGCATCCTTGTCACATTTGAGAAATTATTTCTTTGAGTGAATTACAAAGAACTAACCATGTGTATTTGTCAATCATAACCTAATATTGACACACCCAGGTGTTGTTACCATCATATTTAAGAATTTAAAAAATATAAAAATTCCCTTTTGAGATTTGTCTCAGCTAGGTTCCTTGCTGTGGCCCCACCCTGTGCAATTATATAATGTTACAAAAGGTCATATCTTCTATCTATCTAAAACTGTTCAGAAAGCTTCACTGTTATTCTTTAATTGTATTTGGAAGTGAACTTGCTTAAGAAATGATAACTGGCAGCTGCTACTCTCTGTCATAGTGTCTTGATGTTAAAGTGCATGTCTCAAGAAGTAAATTTAGTGGGTTAGCAACCCAAATTTGGTCTTAGCATGGCAAACAAAAAATAACCCCTGACATTCAGCAGAGTCAGATCACAATGGTAACCTGCTGTGGAGCAGGATAAATTTAGGGGATTAGATCAGATTGAGCGAATGGCCTGACCGCTGACATGTCAGCTCATGGCAGCCATCATCCTCACTGGGTTGTGAAATGCACAAAAGCATTGCAAGCAGATTTAAGTATATTAAAGTGTTGAGCAGTGTGTTTAGACGCCCTAAATCACTTTGCTTTACAAGCTAATTAATTATATCAGTGATAACGATGTGCTATCGACCCATAATGCTGCTGTTGTTCCCCAGCCTCCCGAGAATGCGTGGTGACTTTATGTGGTGATAATCGTTTAATCAATTAACAGACTGTCATGCATTTCATGATATTGTATTTAACAGTACAGGGGAAAGTCCAAGGGAAAAACTTAACAATAGACATTGTTGATTTCATTGTCATTAGTTTTATGTAGATGGATTTAGTGCTTATGCCCTGTATCTTTATTAGCTTAATATTAACCCAGTTTTGTCTCTGCAACAACTAAAAATCTCCACTACAGTCAACAGTCTTATATACTTTTCATATGCTGCTGTTAGGAGTGATTGGCCATTTATTACAAACCTCGCCTTTTGCGTGTGCACTAGTAGCTGGATTAAAAAGTCTGTGGTCTCGTTAAAAGTTTGAAACCCTAAATAGACACTTGCAAGATTGAATCCTGCAAGGGCCGGAGCAGCGAGTAAACAATTACGTACACAGTAGTGGAACATCTTACTCTGCGTGGAATGCGATGTCATTTCAAGCAAAAGATTTTTTTCTGTCTTTTTTTTTTTTTTTTTTGCATCAATGCGAAAGAAGGAAAACAACATTTCATTTTATTTTGTTATATATGTGTGCTAATTGAATTTCAGATCAGCGTGATCAGATCTTCACTGTATTTGGATGTCATTTACTGCTGCTCCACTTCACTGGTTCCCAACCACTGGGAACCAACCAAAGCTTTACAGGTGGTTGTTCAGCCATATTGATAAGGGTTGTCAGAAAAGTAAAATAAAACGAAACAACAAGAAAAACACAGTAGGCCTTTATCTTAGCATTTCATTCATTTCTGTGAATTGAACTGAAGTTTAAATTATTTTCCAAAATATCATCTTGAAAGGAAGTAGCTATGTATGATTGTTGATAAAGTATGTATAAAAAGTCCCTGAAACTATCAGGAAACTCATCGCTCATAAATTCTCAGGAAATAATCTGCACAAAAAAAAATCTGCAGTTATGGCATTCACTGTTAAGTTTAATTTTACAGTGTAACAGTTCTGTATTGTTATAGTTATGCATTGAATGTAATATGAAATATGCAGAAAATGTGTCACTTAATCAGGACTTGTTAGTTGACTTCATGATGAAAAATGGGTTCCTAAAGAAAAAAGGTTGTAAGCCACTGTCCTAGTCTCTCTTTTCTGGATTTCACGGAGGGCAGGGCTTCGTGAATGTTACTTAAAAGTACTTAAGTTTACAACAGCTTTTCACGGCACAAATATTGAAAACAAGTTCCCAAAACCAAAGATGGACAGACAGCACATTGTAATTGTATGAATAATACATGTAATTGGTGAAGATTCGAGTGGAAAATCCACTAGCTGCTAGGCTAAGTTTTTGTCGTGTCAAATGCCACCGACTTAAGCTAATAAAGGTGATTAGCAAAAAACAGTTGTTTTGTTTAGGAACCTTGACACTTGTTATTATTGAGCCAAATTTGATAGCGTTTGTAAATGTTCTTGTTAAGCCATGTTTCATGCATGACAGCGGAGTCAGTTTGATAGATAACTATAACCTTATCAATAACATCAGACCCTAAAGCAGTCAACCAAGGGGAGACACTGCATATTGTTAAAATTTGAAGAAAGCCTGAGGTTGAACTTGCTTTGTAATACAGGTCCCTGAAGGCAAATTCTGAAATTAACTTTTTGTCTCTCTGGCATAGACGGCTAAAATGGACCTGCCAGGAATAGTTTGGTACATTATATTTTTTCATAGAAATGTGTCCATATTTACAAGAGCTTAGATACTACATGCAGAGCAATGTAAAAGGCTACCAATGGAGAACCGAGTGTATGCAGAAATGTTATCAATTTACCCTGAATTGTGCTATGCGTACAGTGTTTAATAGACGAAAATAGAGCAGGCAGACCGAAGACTGTAAGAGTTAATTATGTTGTTTACCATGGACAGATTTTCCTGGCATTTGGCAGTGCGTCATAGAGGGAAACTATTTTTAAAAGCCGACACAACTCAAGTCAAACTTTTCTGTAATTTTAGTGAAATGATATCAAACAATGCTTGCTGAGTGCTGTAAATAAAGGTCTGAATGTGTGTCTTCCTGTCCACGCAGAAGAGCAGTGCTGGTGGGAAGAGGACGCAGAAGAAGACTCCGGAGGAGTCGGACAGCGAGGAAGACGACAACACTGACCCAGATGAGGACGATGAGGATGAGCATGCTGAGGAACACCCACCCCCGCCGGCCACTGCATCCTGGTCCAGCGATCATAATTACATTGCAGTAACACCAGAAAAGACTACACCCATATCACCAACAGTGTTAAACAAAAAGTGTATGTATCTCTTTGAAGGTCTCAAACTGTTGTTGAAACCACATATTTATTTTTCCATTATAAACGTTGCTAACATAATTTAGAAATAATCAGTACATACAGGGATGAACTGGAGATGAACTCCGCTGTATGCTAGACTTAAAAATTATTTGCAAAATGTGGTGATTTTGATAATGTGACTTTTTTTAATGAAATGTTGGCAGCTGTGAAAAAAGGTAAGTGCTGTTTGTGGCTTTGGGTAAGTATTGAATAATCCAGGACGTTTATTTTTGAAAGGGGCACTCCACGGGTTGCACTCAAGATCAAATAATTTTTTTAGGTAGTAAGCCTTTGAAAGGAATTGCAAAATGTCTTCTGTGGCTGTAACGCTAATTTGGGTGACTTTAAATTCTTAATAGATATAAACTCTAAACTGAAGGAAGGAGATAAATATAGTCCTTCATCTGGCAAAGAGTCTCACAAGTGATGCTTATGTATTGTGGGAAATGTAGGATCCAGCTTTTTTTTGTTCCGTTTTGGATCCTGATGCGTTATGGACTAACATAAAACCTCGGCCCAATCAAATTTGACTATTCCTCTTTTAACATGACTTTCAGTGGAGTACCTCTTTTGAATACCTTGAAATGCAGGGCTGTCAATAACATACGAAGCAACACATGGTAGCGATAAAAGGAGGGCAGTATTCTGTTGTGCTTTACTGTGAGACGTATGGATGTGAGGAATGTGCTGTTGCTTGTGTGTGTGTGCGTGCGTGTGTGTGTGTGTGTGTGTTTTGAGTGTGATTTCAAACTACCTCCACAAGTCTCTCCCGTTCCTGGGTTCATCACCTCAGCTGTTGACCCATATAAAAGGTCCTCCCCTCCCTTTCTCCAGCAGGTAGGTGTCCTTAGAGTTCCCCTATGTTAATATGGACCAATGAAACTAACATAGCTCACATTGAGCTGATACTATTCAGCTGTGAAGCACAACTTTTGTGTTTTTTCTACCCATAATGTGGGAAACAGGCTGACTTGAAAGTTTTTTTCGATTCATATTGAATATGATGCATTACTTATGGTGGGAAACTGGCTTTGAAATAAAAGGTGATATAACAGATTTTAGGATGGCTTGATTGATTATGTGAGCAGTTTTGGTTGCTGTAGGATATCCTGACCAGCTCAAACAAGCATATACAACTGATAAATCTAACCACACTGAAGATGTGATGTGCATGAGAACCCCGATGGCAAACAGCTGGGGAGGAAGAAGGCTCTGCCACAGAGACCAGACCACCTGGAGATACCGCAGAGAAGTTCAGAAGGGCCATGGCAGAAGAAGGAAGCTGAAGACCTGGACTGAGCACACCGAGTCAGAAGAGGGGGAACCATGCTCAATTTTTTTCACACACATTTTGCAACTGATGAGATCTGATACATATTTAGAGGAACGTTTGTTGCAATGATATGTGGACAGTTTTTTACCTCTCCTTTATGAGAGGACATTGAAGGCAATACATGGATCTTAACTAATAAGTTTGTGAGTGTTGAGCCTAAGTAAATGCATTTCTCAGGTCAAGATCAGTATGACCACTGGTTGCTGTGTGATTCAGGGAGGCAGGAAGTTATTGCTCCTCTTTTGTTCTTTCATAGCCCATATTTTGGTGTGACAACCTATTATCTTCAGAAGATGGTTGACTGTGGTTGCTTTGGGTCTCAACAATTGCTCTGCACAACATTATTGTGGATAATGCATTTTATTGGGTGTATAGTGTGTCTGTGTGTGTGTGTGTTCAAGTGGAATAATGCAGCCTTAACATGCAACCAGGACAGATGAAGCACATGCAGATGAGAGATTAGATGAGTGTATTGCCATGCAATTCTTGGTGCAAATTGGTTGATATTTTTATAACTTTACACAGTTTTAGTTTAAAATGTATTATTGACATGCACCATTACAATTTATTCAAATCAGAGCACCATTAACAAGACTGAAGTTACATTTTGGTTCAGAGCTCATTGCCTTTTTTGCTGGTTATAGTGTTAGTGATTTTGCAACTGAGCACATGATCTGAAATAATGTTTAAATCAACTGCTTAAGATTGATTGCGTTATGAACTTTCTCAATCATTAACTTTTATTCTGCTCAACATATTCCATACATGCAGGAGCATTTTTGCTTTGGTTTAAGGGAAACAAAACACTTTAAGCAGTGAATAATTGGTTGATGTTGCTTGTCTCACATTCAAGTGAGAGAACCTGGTAGTTATAGTCCTTTTTACTAACTGCAGATAGTAAGTTTGCAGTTATAGTGTGCACAGAACCAGCCACTAGAGTCTTGTGTACACCTGTACTAAGGGAAAGCGTAAACTGATGCACTAGAGCTATGTGCATCACCTTCCTCTCCTGTGTGGTTCTGTTGGTAGTGAGAATCAAGTTGTCTTATGACAGCTTAAAAAGACCATTGCTACTAAATTTTCGTGGGGAAAAAAAAACTTCTTTCTCCAAAAGACCTGCACAAACTGCACAATGTATCTGCCATCCACTGCCACAAATAAAGAGGGGCTTTTTAACTGCCCAGTTGTCAACATTGTGTTTATTTCAACAATATTTATAGCAATGTGTTAAGCATACACAGACATACACACAATTGTGTAAATGACTTTTTTTTTAATGATGAGGGAAGGCTTCAGTGCAACTACTGCTATATAATGCCACTGTTTTGACTGTGAAGTTGATAATTGTCATCTCAAAACAATGTGGAGCTTCATAGTGAAGTAGCCTCTTGCAGACCTGAAATCATGATTATCTGCAGTGACTGTGGAAATAATGTCACACTTAACGTTGTATCTGCTGATATTGTAAATCATAGCATATTTTTAAATTTCTGATCTTTTCTCTCTTGGTTTCCAGCCCCCTCCAAAGAAGAGAAGCAGAGTGAGAAGGACCAGAAAGAGAAGGAACCAGCGCCAACTCCAGAGAAAATCCCTCCAGCATCCACAACACCAGTCAAAGGAAAAAAGACATCCCCGCCTACTAAAGCCACCAAGGTTTCCAAAAGAGGCAGAAAGCCTGGTCCTCAGACCTCCAGCTCAAAGGCATCCAAGAATGCCATTACACCTCAGAGTAAAACTGCAGCAAAGTCCAAGAAACCAGTTCCAAAGCCCACCCCCACCCCATCGCCCTTTCCTCCAGGTCCGATCCATGTCACCGGAGCACTCCGAGTCACCAAGTCCAACTTTACCATTCCTAAGAAGCAACCGCCACCAAAGGATGCACCATCCCAAAATAAGTCACCCCAATCCTCCAGAGTCCCATCATCTCCAGTTTCTTCAGCTCCACCCAGCCACTCCTCATCCTCCAGACCTCCACATCCAGCAGCTTCAGCGCCTCCTGTGTCCCCCGTGCCACCACCGATCAACAACCAGATGAGAACAAACATCCGCCGCTCGCTAACAGACATCATTTACAAGAGGTAAGAGCCCCACGAAATTTAGTTCTGAATGCTTTTGTTGATTACATAATGCTCTGTTTATCTCTGGCTGAGTACCTTTAAACATCAAACATCAGCATTTGTTGTGTTTCTTAACACCAGGGTGTGTGACAGTGATGATCTGAAGATGACTGAGGTTCAGGTGGCGAGGTTGTCAGTTGCCATTGAAAAGGAAATGTTCAACCTCTGCCTTCACACTGACAGCAAGTACAAGAACAAGTACAGGTCCCTCATGTTCAACCTGAAAGATCCAAAAAACAAAGTAAGTCAATCAAAACATGCATGCTGTTATATTTTCAGTCAACGACACATCTTTGGAGTTATGTGTATAAAAGCAATGCCTACTGCCTGAAAAGCGTTGTTTTTCTTGAGTTTGCTTGAAGTCCGTCATGTGGAGATGTGAAATGACTGCGTGGTATCTTTGTCTCAGGGATTGTTCTACAGGGTGGTGAGCGGTGAGGTTGGTCCCTTCAGACTGGTGAGACTAAGTACTGAAGAATTGCAGTCCAAAGAGATATCTGAATGGAAAAAGGCCGATGCTCCTGAGGTAAATGTTAACTTTCCTTTTAACACCAAGAATAGGTCAACTCCCTGTTTAGAGTTTGGAATTAAATAGTTCTACATAAAATTGCAACAGTGTTATATGGTTGTCTCCTGCAGGCCCAGTCTCCCAGTGCAAAGGCCCATTTGGGGCATCCCAGACTGGGCAACAGGCATGACTCAAGCTCACACAGCATGGATATGGAGGATGCTCCGCCAACATCTGATGGAGATGTATGTATCTCTGCCACCACTTCATCTGCTCGCATGGCTTCTGCTGCAGTAAGTGGCGGCATGCTGTCTTTCTCCAGCTTTCACACTTTTCTTTTCACCTTTGCATGTGGTGCTTAGTAGTAAGACATTTTAGATAAGCAGAGATGTTAGTTTTCTTGCCAGCTCTCCTAATTTTCCAATGCTATTTCTTTCTGTCTGTCAGGCTTTGTCTTTCTTCCACATGAAGCGTTAAACCTCGCATCTACCTTGCACAAAATACAGAGTTGTACATTATAGTAATCCAGAATTGTGGGTGTCATGTGAGTGACTATCCCCTGTTCCAGTTCACCTAAGATTTGGTCCTTTTTTCTGTCCTCAGGACCAAGATGAGTCTTGCTCCACTCCTTCATCGTCGACTCAGCCCTCTGCTGCAGAGGGGAACAGCGGCAGCGGCATGCTAGACACTTTCAGTAACATGCTCAAAGACACCACAGCTGAACATAGGACTCATCTCTTTGACCTCAACTGTAAAATATGCACAGGTAAGTAAGAGGATGACATGGAAGTGTCAGGGTAACGTCCATCCAGGGAATTAAACATGATTTGTATACAACAGATGATTTTATTGTTGAGTCTTGCCATCTAGGTCAGAAGACAGAAGATGAGCCGGCAGCAAAGAAAGCCAAACTGACCAAGAAACCTGAAACGAGGCTTCAAAGACAAGACCTGCAGCAGCACCAAGACCCCATGGCCTCACAACACCCGATCCCTCCATCCCACCAGTTAAACTTGGAGCCAGCTGTCCTAGAATCACAACCACAGCTGGACCTCAATATGCTGGCACCTCCAGCTCAGACACCAGCACCCATCACTCCCACCGTGTCCTCTGTCAGCAATATCCGCAGAGACCCCCGCATGGCCAGGCACAGCTCCGGTGTGACTGTCACCTACACTACCCCAGAAAAACCCGCAAACAACTCATCAGAACCACTTCCAGCTTCAGTTAGCGCTCCAATGGAGGTTGTACCCAAGGCCGCGCTGCCAATGCCCCCACCTCCACCATCTTCAGTAGTTGCTTCCAAACCAGCGAAAACAAGGTGCTCAATCTTAAAATGCTTTTATATGTTCGCTTGTTCCAAACATGCTGGGTTGTTAGTATTATGTTTATAAATTGTGTGTTAAACTTGCATGAAAAAATACATGTGAAGTTCATTTTTTTAACAGGATTGTTGGTGCTGCCGTAGAGTATGATAGGACAGTGTAATTGTTCCGTTCTTTTAGAAATGTGACCAACTGTGTACGGGCTTGAAGCATGGATTTTGGGTTTTCTCTAAAAGGAAGAATGTTTGGTTTTACAGTTCATCCGATCCTCCTCTTGAGGGTGAGACGGCCATCTTCCTCCATGGTCAAGAGAAGATTTGGAAAGGATTAATCAACATGCAGTCTGTGGCCAAGTTTGTGACCAAGGCTTTTCTGGTGTCAGGATCCTTTGAACACCTGAAGGAGGTAAGCAGTTTTAAGTTTCAGTTTTAGACTGAAACTTCGCGTCAAACTAAATCGTTAAATGCAAAACCTTTGGGCATGCATATAAGCAAGAACATCATACTTACTGTTGTTAATGTTGCGCAGGATTTGCCAGACACCATTCACATCGGAGGGCGGATATCTCCAAACACAGTGTGGGACTATGTTGGGAAACTGAAAACCTCTCTCTCAAAGGTGTGTGGGGAAAAAACGCATTTGTTAAAAGGGCTTAGCAAGTTTATTTAAATCCCTTGCATCATTTAAATACTGTTTTTTGTTTGTTTCCTCTGTTTGTAGGAACTGTGCTTGATCCGTTTCCACCCAGCAACAGAGGAAGAGGAGGTGGCATACGTCTCGCTCTTCTGTTACTTTAGCAGCAGGAAACGATTTGGCGTGGTGGCTAACAACAATCGTCGTATCAAAGACCTATATCTCATCCCACTGGGCTCAAAGGACCCGTTACCCTCCAAACTCCTACCGTTTGATGGGCCAGGTAAGCATTTACAAGGTTTCACAAATAAACCTTTGCGGTGATTTGAATGTAATTGTATGTGTTAATATTATTATTAATATGTAAAATTGTGTTTCATCTTCTTTCCTGTGGTGAGTATATTTAATGTCATCTTTGTTTTTGGACTCAGGTTGAAATGAGAGCTTGTTGATTCATAGGTCTGTACTGTAGGGGGCACTCACACTCCTTGTTGAATCTCCCCCAGTGTTGTTTTGCTTTGTATCTGACTTTGCATCACACATTTCTAATAAAGGAAGTTTGCATCGCAGGTTGGTGCCATTTCAGTCCAATCTCAGCCTGTTGTTTTTTAAGACTTGGCTCCTACATTATTAAACAACTGTGTAGTCAGTTCATTGTTATTGATTGACTCGTCAGCCATTTTATACAATAATGGTGTTCATATGGTAGCATGCTGCACCACTAGGATAAACCAAAAATAATCTTGACACATCCTCCTGAATGAAGAATCAGCACTTGGTGTGAGCTTTGCATCCAGTAATTGTACACAGACTTGTATAACACTTAACTCTATCCGCATTGCTATTGCAGCTGCAGGCTCTACTCCTGCATATTGTGCCTCAGAAAGAGTATTGTAAATGCACTAGATTTTTTCATCTATTAAGTAGATTCAGAAAAATAATACTACCCTTTTTGAATTTGAATTTGATTTTTCTTAGACCAATGATCCTAAATCAAATTTCAATAGGATCTAATGTATGCATTTGACTGTGGATTAAACTGAATTGCATATCAGAGTTTAGATTTTGTTGCGGTTTGTCTTGCAGTAATATTTTGGCAATTTCCAGGTGCAGTCCAGTGATGTCGGTGAATGATTTAGAAGGTTTTTACTTGATTCATTTTGACTTCTGGCTGTTTCTTGCTGAAGCATAATCCATTCACTTAGAAAAAATATCAGATTTTTTTAAAAAACAAACAAAAAAAAAAAACAAGATAATCTTATGAATTCTCATTTTTTTTGAATAAACAACCTAGTAATATCATTAATTATGAAAAAAAATGGGCAGTGTTTTTTTCTCTCAAATAAAGTCATTATGCGCCACAATATCTGCAGGACATTTACAAAAAACACTTCAATCACAAGCAAAAGCCTACTGATGACAAATGTTTTTCTTCAGCTGGTATTCATTTACTCATGTTAGCATTTTTTTTTAAGTTTTGTTTTATAATTCAATAAGTTTAACAACAACTGACTTAACTGTAAAACTGCATATTTCAACCAGTCATTTTCAGAAGCTCTCATTTCATCTGTTTTTGTCTTAACTGTGTAAAACAGAAACACTCAGTTTAATAGACAGAATGGCAATCTGTTTTGTGAAATTGTATGTTTTTATTCACAAATGTTTACGATCTTTGTTTTGTCCATTTTGCAGGACTTGAACCTGCTCGTCCCAACCTCCTCTTGGGGCTGCTGATCTGCCAGAAGGACAAAAAGCGCGCTGGTGCTCCGTTGGAAACTGAGGAAAAACGGTCCAAGATTCAAACCAAAGATACTGATGACATTGGCCTTCCAAAGCTATCTCCTTTAGTCAGAACTGAAAGAAGCTCACGACAGAGTCTTGAAATCCCCCTCAGTACAACTCCTCCTGGTTCTCCTCCACCCAGCTCCTCTGAAACCTCAAGCAGCACTGTGGCCCCCTCCTCAGTCCTGTCCCTCGTGTCCTCTGCCAAAGCCACAGCCACATCCACTACCACCGGCAAGGAGTCCCCATCCTCATCCAGCTCTGTTGCCTCCTCTGCAGCAACTGCCACTCCTCTTCAGACCATCCTCAACACTCTCTTTGGGAAGAAAAAGCATGATTCAGAAAATTCCAACTCTCCGTCTGATCAGACTATGGAACACTCCCTCCCATCCACTACAATGCTGGACCCCATTGTGCAACGGTTTGCACAGATATCCAAGGAGAAACAGGTGGAGGAGGACGAAGATGATCGACCGTATGATCCAGAAGAAGAGTATGACCCCAGTAGGGGCTACAATGTGCCTAAGAAGCCTGTTGAATTAGTAAGCAAACCTGAAATCTCCAAGCAGCCTGAGATGGTTGCAAATGAATCTGATGATGTGGCTTATGACCCAGAGGATGACTCAATTTTTGATGATGTCAAACCTGTAGTATCAAGTCAAGCTAAGGTTGCAATTGAACCTGTAACTGGTCCTCAAAAGATCTTGGAGAGCCTTAAACAGATTGGGGATCAACAAATGTCATCTGCAGGAACACCTGTTGCCTCATCCACACTTCCAGACTCACTCTTAACTCAACCTACCAAATCCCTTTTGGCAAATACTCAGCTACTGCAGCTTGGCAAAAAAGTTGAGGAACTAGTGAAGACATCATCAGTTGCTCCCTTAATCAACCAGAAGAGAGATCCTCGACAGAGCAGGGATCCTCGCCAGGCTGTCGCTGACCCAAAACCAACTGATGAACCCGAGGAGCAAGAGGAGACATCTGCTCTCTCGGTCGATTTTACACCTTCACAACCTGTGGCTCAGGAGTCTCAGCCGTCTAATGTAACTGAACTCCCAGACTCCTCACAAAGCCCAGAGACATCAGTGCCTCATGAGGAAGTGAAAAGTGAAACGCTACCCTTCATGGAGTCAAACGAGGCGGAGGTGGCAATTCCATTACTAGGAGAGGAAGTGGAACCTGATATGGAGGTCAACTACATGGATGAGAAAGAAGTGAAAACTGAGGAAGCTGAGCCAATCAAGGCTGAAACCGAGATGGACAAGTACAGTATTTGGCCAAATGCTGCCAGTATTTTAAAAGCTAGCGAGGACTCGGAGTATGAGGAGAACAGCCAAGATGCACCAACTACAAGTTATTATGACGAGCCTGCAAACACCTCCACGGTAACTTCAACAATTCCTGTACTCACTCAGAGCACAACAATGGTCGACACTCCCCGATCGCAGTCCCATCACATGCCGCATCACATGTCAGCGACAGGCTTCGACAGCGAGTACAGACCTCCAGCTGATGTTCCCCCACCATCCAACTTCCCCCCGCCCCATACTATGCAGGGACAGAATCTGATAATTAGGCCTCCACCGATGTCAATGCCACCACCCATGCAAGGCCTTCCTCCAATGTCAGGTCCTCCTCCTATGCAGGGACCACCTCCGCCCATCCATATTCCCCCCCCTGTACGTGGTCCTCCCCCTTTGCAGGGTGACACTAGCCAGCAATATGGTCCACCCCCGACTGGATATCCTCCGTATCAGAACCAGTGGCCAGGTACCCAGCCTCCACCACAGCAGCAGCAGCCTCCTCCTGGACCTCCTCCCCAGGGCATCATGCCACTCAGAGGACCTCCACCACCATTCCCTCCAATAGCCCAGAGGGGCCCTGCCCCTCAAATGTTTGATCCCTCCGTACCCCCACAGTACATCAGACAGCAAGGCCTCCCTCCAGGTCTCCCCCCACCCCCTACCTTTGATGGACAAAACAGTTTACCTCCACCAAGATTCACTAGTCCTCCACCCCCATTTAATTTCCCTGCAAGCAGAGGTCCTCCTCCACCTTTCACGGGGCCACCTCCTGGTCACTTTGACAACAGACTCCCTCCTCCGTCCCACTTCCCAGGACCCAGGGGTCCTCCGCCATCTCAGTATGGTGACCTTGCGGCACAACCCTCACTGGGAGACCAATCTCGTGTCTCTGCAGAAACGTATAGTAAAGACACTTCCAACACTTTCAAGCTAAATGTTGACCAGAATCCAAACCCTCTACATATTTTTAAAGACAATCAGGGTCCCCCACCAGGTCCAGCATATCGGGGACCTCCACCTAACCAGTATGAGGACAGAAGAGGCCCACCTCCCAGTGGCGAAATGAGTGGACAGCACTTCAGTCCACATAGCCAGTATGGGAGCTCCAGACTACACTCGTCACCACCACATCGAGGATCTTTTGATGAGCATCGTGGTCTGCCCCCTCAGGAGAGCAGACCCCACCCTTCTCAGCGTTTTGGAGGATCAGAGCGTTACCTCTTAGATAGACACTCTGATGAGGCGAGACCTGTTCGCCACAGCGGGCCACTTCTGCCAACTCCTTCAGAGGCTCCCATAGGCGCTCCAAGTCGCCTGGGTGCCCACAGCCCAGATTTGCACCGGGACGACCCCTGGCGCCGCCATTCTCCTGAAATGAGGAGGAGGAGCACCACCACCCGAGAGGACTCAGAGCCCCGCATCGGAGAACGCCTGAGTCGCTTTGAAGTCGGGCACAGAGAACCTGCTCTTGGTCCAGCACAACCCTCTGAAGAAAGACAGAGGGAGCTGTCTGAGGACCGTCGGAGGGAAAGAGAGCGGGATGTTTCCCACGCTGGCAGGCTGTCATGGGACAGGAGTCAGGGCAAGCGGTGGAGCAGAGAGCGAGAGTGGGATAGAGCCAGAGAAAAGGACCACGACCGGGAGCGTAGCAGAGAAAGAGATCCGGAACGTAGCCGTGAAAAAGATCCGGAGCGTAGCCGAGAACGAGACCGAGAACCAGAGCGTAGCCGAGACCGCGAACCGGAGCGTAGCCGAGAGCGAGACCGTGAACCAGAGCGTAGCCGAGAGCGAGATCGCGATTCAGAGCGTACCCGAGAGCGAGATCGCGATGCGGAGCGGAATCGAGAGCGAGAACGCGATTCGGAGCGGAACCGAGAGCGAGATCGAGATTCAGAGCGTAGCCGAGAAAAAGACCGCGATCCGGAGCGTAGCCGAGAAAGAGACCGCAGCAGAGGGAGGGAGGGTGAGAGGCACAGGGAGACGGAGGGAGAGCGACACAGGGATCAAGACACAGACAAGAGAAGAGACCGGGAGAGAGACAGGGAAAGAGACAGAGCCCGGGATTCCGACAGGAGGGACTACGACCGCGACAAAGGAAGAAACCGTGACCGTGACCGAGAGCGTGACCGTGACCGTGATCGAGAAAGAGACAGGAGACGGGACAGATCCAGAAGCAGGGAACGAGACCGGGACAGAGATCGTGGGAAAGACCGGGGCAGAGATCGAGACAGGGAGAGGGAGAGAGATAGAGACAGGGACAAAGACCGGGATCGTCGGGACAGGAGCAGAAGCAGAGAAAAGAGAGAAGAGAAAAAGGACAGCAAACATGAAACATCCAAGGAGAGTAATAAATCTGCAGAAAATGAGAAGAACTCGTCCTAGTCTCTGTTTTATGGACACTACATTACGGTTCTGAGAGACACTTCAATCTTTCACCGGTTGAAATCCAGTTAAATCACTGTAAATGTAGATGAGCAGTATTTCGGTAAATTTCCACAGTTGTGTTCGTACTAGAAAAAAAAAGTTTGACAATGTTTGTATTCTTTTTGTCACTTAAAGGTTTCTTACTTTGTTTTATCACATTTGAAAAACAAGAAACTGAAGGCCATCTAAGTTGCTTGTGTACAAGATGTATTAATAAGGCGACCGAGTCCTATTACATGTACCTTTCTCCTATCCAAGCAGTCTTTTTTTAAGAAAACAATAATGTAACTGAGTAACACGCCACTTGCAATATGTAAATATGAATGTATTTGTGTATATACTGATGTTTTTAATCATACTTTTCTAAGTAGAGAAAATAAAAGCCATATATCTGAGATGGATAATGTGAAAGTTAAGGATACACTGTTTACACACAAATGTGTGTTTATATGTCCAGCAGCATTAAACTTAGAGGCTGCAACTGTCCACAGTAATACATCCCATCAATGGCTGTTATGAAATGTTCTGATTTTGTTCCAGCTCAACCAATTAAACCTGTTTGATGACATGCGTTTCTTTGTTGTAAAAGGTCAGTTGTGGAGAATTTAGCATGATATATTGGCAGAAATGGAATTTAAGAGTGTTGTCTTTGGTGTGTAATCAGCTGATAATAAGAGTCACACTGTTTTCATTACCTTACATTGAGCTGTTTATATCTACAAAAGGAGTGGGCCCCTAATCACGGAGTGCACAATGTTGTACCACCATGTTTCTACATAAACCAAGAGTGGACAAATCAAACACGAAGACAAGGTCATTGGCGTTTTTGCGGCAGCCACCATAGCTAGCGGCCACTCAGCAATAAGCAGTGTCAGAAAAACACCCTGTTTAATGTGAAACTGCTTTATTTAGTGCTTTTACCAATTTAAATCATCTGGTCCTGGTTGTTGTGGAGAGATAGAGACCTCTACGGATAATCCGGCTCCTGGTTAAAACCTCCTGAACAAATACTGAAAGAATTTTAATTGGAATAAGTTTTTTCATCTGGTTTGTCTTTGCTGCAAAATGCCACTAAATCCTGCTAAATCTGTTTCTTTAATGTCTTGATCCCAACTAATGTGAAATCGTTGTGTGATTTGGTCACACATAAGTTATTATGGGTGGTGAGCCTTCACATGACAGCCAGTTAGGCCAATTGCATTTAACGTGTTCTAGGCTGTAGCAGCACCTGCTAAATAATTAGTTGTTTCAGTATTTGGTGTCCTGGGTCATACTGAAACCACAGCTCATATCTAAATCTATGGGGTCTCAATTGCTTATTTTTAATTTTTAAAAAATCCTGCTTGACAGCAGGATAAAGAGGCTGTATCAGTAAGATGTCAGAACCTTTCATGTATGATCAGGATTAATACATGAATTGAAACTAGAGGAAAAACAGTTTCTTCCTGTTCCTAAACCATGGGATCCCAGTTAGACTGAAACACAACTCCCAAACAGCAATAATGCTAGAATCTACCTTCTTTTTCAGTGATGATCTAGCAGTAAATGCAACATTACTAGCACAGAACCACAATTTGATGTTCTTTTGCCATTATCTGTTAAAAAGTGATGCGTGAGCATAATAATATGCATAATGCAATTACTTTAAAAGGAATAAATGCAAGCTTGAGAAGTCTGCAATCAGGAAAACTGGATGTAACCACAATGAATAGGAAATTAGAATTTATTTAACAATAGACTTTGCATGATGAAAATTGTCATTGCAGGCTTGTTAACTACATTCAAACCCGTGAGCAATTTATACAACAATCCTTCATTAGCGCACCTTGTCCACATGCATCATAACACACACACACACACAACTGTCTTTTTGTTGTTGGATCTTTTTTGATTAAAACATGAACCCAGTTCAGAATATCGCACCCTTTTTGTTAAGGTTAAATAAGTCCAGAAACAAAACTGTGAATAATGAAGTAATCAAAAGGATTTGCACAAAAAAAGGGCAAAAAAGCAAACAATAAACCATGATGTAAACTCCTGAGAAAGATAATTCAGTGTTTGGAGTGTATCTGTCGCTTCATCACTGGATTATAATTCATCATCACTGCCTACGTCTACTGTTTTTGTTGCTTTGACTCCGTGTGCTCTTCTCTTCGGGGCTGAATATTTCATCTGCACACAGCGTGTCCTTAGTCTACACTACAGTTGACAGTTAAGTTTTAGTATGTAGTGTGTTCACATTAGACAAGAAACAAAACGCAGTTTATTTCAAGCAGACAGCAAGCAAACTGTCAGTATCTGAGTGTGCTGTTTATGCACACCGTCTCCAGCAATTCAGTGCACAAAGCAAAAAAGAGAAGCTACTCACAGCTGGAAAAAATGCTCACAAATTGTTGATAATGGTGAGACAGCTCCAATAAATCTTGCAAAAGTAAGAAAACAAGTATAATCATTTTGAAAAACGTTTTGGTGTTAAATTTGTATAATTCAATTGGAATTGAGTGGTGCATTAATTACATGTGCATTAATTACATTTTGTAGGCCAACCCAGAAGTTAGTATCACCCTAGTTCCCCTGGCAAAAAGACCATGGGTTTTTTATGGGATTATTGCAGAAATCAAACTCTGGTCAACAAATAATTATGAAACTTTTTAGTTCAGAAACGTAATCTTCACAAATTAACACCACTGTTATTTTTTTAAGAGTAAATGCAATTGTCAGAACGACAACGCTACAGGTAGGCTTAATATGAACTACAGTTGCATGACTAAACGTTACAACCGCATCGAGAAAAAGCCACGTTTGGGGTGGTGGCGTTCTGTACTTATTTATCCACTTGCTTGCAGCCACCTTTTATAAGCCTCGTAAGAGCTTTAGGATTCACAAGTATATTTACCGATGTATAATATACCGTGGGAATAAAACATCAAAGTCTTAAGCTTGTGTTAACTATAGGCCTTATTTCAGGCATAACTAAAATCCAGATTTAAGACTCATTCCTGCACCTTTCTATTCTAAAGTAACAGACGCATCATTTCCTGTTACTTAATCTGTGACAGTA
This sequence comes from Plectropomus leopardus, assembly GCF_008729295.1. Classification (NCBI taxonomy): domain Eukaryota; kingdom Metazoa; phylum Chordata; class Actinopteri; order Perciformes; family Serranidae; genus Plectropomus; species Plectropomus leopardus. Next base: position 17,743,436 of record NC_056464.1, on the reverse strand, counting down.
GTATCCCGTACAAACTATTTAGTACAGTATACATTAGTATGCAGAATGTATGTGGGTACAGTGCTTGATTTAGTTTCCGGCTCCATCCTCATTGCTCAGACTCAGGTACTCCACATTCATTCCCTTTTTTGGCATTACCTTCTGTGACCATTTCATCTGAATTTTCTTTGGGCACCAAACAAACTCATCTTTGCGGTCATAGTTTAAGTAGGCAAACTTGATGAGACTCCTGCGTTGTCCCTTGTCAAGGACGGCAAACACAAAGTAGCTGAGGACACTATCTTTGACACTTGGGAGCTCTCCGTGGACGAGCGTCTCCTCCAGGAAGAAGTGGACCAGTGGGGCTTGGTAGTGAGGGTACCCCAGGGTGCCCAGGCACTTGAGGATGCGGGTGATGCGCAGGTTGTTATGAGTGTGGCTGTCAGTGACAGTAAAAAGACATTATCTAGATGTTTTCTGTTACTTTTAAAAAACATAATATTTTATCAGAATTCAGCGATCACCTGTTCAGGTTGTCAAATCTCTCTCTCCAGTTTTCTGCCCTCTTGACTTCTCCTGTTTCCTCATCGCACAACTCAATACCATAGAAGTCCAACATAAGCCTGTATGACTTCAACAGGTTTTCCTTTGCGGTGTTGTTTTGAAGAAACTCCTGAAGGGGTAGGTAGAGCATCGGTCTGAATATGTGATGAACTTTCTTTTGAGTTTTTCATTTGGTCATTTTTAGCAGTTTACCTTTATTTCTTCTTTTGTCAGTGTGCTGGCCTCATAATTCATCCCTGGTTCCTGCAGGGGGAACAACCTTTGAGAGAAAAAGGTGATCACAGATTGTGTCAACAGGAACTGAACATTTTACATGATATCTGTGATTATAAGGTAACTTACCATTGAATATAGGAGTGTACAAACTCCAGTATGTCATACGCTCCATACCATTCGTTATGGAAATCATGTATGAAGGCACCTGATACAAATACGAAACAAGCAGATCAGTTTGGTTTCCAGCCTGGTAGCTGCACAAGATTTTTCTGTTTGTCAAGACTGTATGTTTTTTCTTACTTTCCTAAAGTAATTCAGTGCTTTACTCTATTGAGGTAAGTGTACTGTTTTCTCCTTCAGGGCTCTTAAAGTTATTGAAAATACTCTCATTGTCATAATCTTGAGATGAGGGGTGGCATCATTAAATGACAATCGAGGACTGTTTACGTTGTGTCTGTGCTTTTAACTGTGGGCCTACCATCAGGTACGGAGGACTTCAGTCCGAGGTAGAACTTCAAATTAGGCTTGTCATCCTATTCAACGGAAGAGAATTTCATTTAGATATTTATTTTTTTATTCACACAAAGGAATAACCAGATCAAATATGTCACATAAATGCACAGAGCCTGTTTACACTTGGTATTAACATGCAACATGGGTGATCCGATCATAAGTGGACAGCTCAGAGTTCACACCTGGCATTAAAATGTGTCTCCAAATACTTGTAAAGGGACCACTTGTGATCAGATCTCATTTCCTCGCTCGACATGAACATTAACACGTACATCATATTGGTTTGTTTTAACTGGCAGAAGGTGTGTCTTGTTTACCCTAACCCTTATAGCCAATTTGAAATAAGGAAAATCTTATTAGTCTACTGCTGTGGGAGTGTGAGCTCTGTACTGTACCTCTGTATTACACAGGGCCATAGCAGCTCAGGGGCAGCAGCAGCAGACAGTATCTGGCAAGCAGTCAGATAAGCCACGAGGCCAGCTGAGTAGGTGGTTCTTCGGTCTGACTCAGGACACATGAGCATACACACTGCTAAAAGAATGTGGCCCCTGACCTCCTCCAAATGTCATCTGAGGATTGGATCTCAAGACGCACAGAGCCTTTTCACAACAGACATTTTGACTTGTCATAGTAGCAAAAGCACAGGTGAAGGTGGTACGATTAATGATGGTTCAGTTCAATTAAGTGTTCCAGTGAGCCAGCATGCACAATGTCATCACCTCCCCTCAGAGGAATGCAGACACCATCAATGTTATTAAACACAACTTTGCTGTTCCTACTATGACATTTAAAAATGTCTGTACTTAAAGCTGCCCACTTGACATCTCATCATATGCATCTTAATACCAGGTGTAAACAGAGCCACTGTGTGTACTTACAGATACGGGCTTCATCCAGTGTTGTGGCCTGCTCTGGGACTGTGGGGAAATATATAAGAACAAAGTATGCTTGGTTTACAATTAACCCTTTGAAACCTGCACTGACATCAGTTTTTTCTCTGCTGCATTTAGGTGCCTTTCACAAGTATTTAAAGCTTTGAACTCTGAAAAACATTGGTTTGATTTATTTCAAAAACATGGAAAAAGTTAATGAGCTACTTGTCAAGACATACCATAAATTGCAAGAAATCTAGATTCAAGATTCAGAAAGTTATTTGTATTTTTTTAATGCAGAGGGGAAAAGAACTACATTTAAAATATATACATTGTATATTAATATATTTCATTAAAATAAATTTTTTAAAAAATGTAATTTAATTCAAGTTTCCTTTTTTTTTTTTTTTTTACAGGTAATCTTGTACTTTTTACTAATCTTGCTAATATCTGAGTCATTTCTTAAGTTGCTCATTACTTTCTTCAAATGTTTTTGAAAGAAATCAAGGCAATTTTCCCAGGTTTCAAAGGGTTGAACTGGGACATTGTGTAGTCTGTGTATGTGTGTTTTTAACTTACTGGGTAGTTGTGCCTGTAGTTCTGCATGTCTCTTGCGGCACTTTCAAATCTGCTGAACTTGTACTGACAGACAGAAAAGAAATTATTATCAGTTTAAACTCAAGACATTCAATGATTACAGGGGGCCTTACAACAATCAGTGAACTAAATCCTGCCAAGTCACCCTTGTAGAAAAAGTGTTGAAAACTGTCTAAACATTACAGTGAAGTACTAGAAAGTGAAGTACCACAAAATAGCCACACCTTAAATGCAAAAATAGACAGTGACTGCAGGCCTCAACAGAGCACCAGGCTCTCTCACTCAGAGCTCTGCAGGCCCAAAGTGCAGCACACCTCCGGGTTACTCACATGCCTGATCCTCCTGCTCCCCCTGAAACCGTCCTCCTGCTGCTCCTCGGTCTCCCAGGTTGAATCATATTCGCAGTAAAACTCATCCGAGGTCTCAACTCGATACTCCTCGTCGTCAGGCTCTCCATCTTCAGACACGTCTTTCTCAGATTCACCCTCTTCAGACACGTCTTTCTCAGATTCACCCTCTTCAGACCTCGGCCGCTTGCAGGTGAGCTCTCGGTCAGTGTCTGCGGCCCTCTTCCTGACCGCAGCCTCAGGTTGACCCTCACTGCAAGTCTCCTCTTCCTCCTTTGCGCAAGTCTCTTCGTCGCTTCTTTCAGGCTCCTTTAGACTTCCGTAATCCTTTCTCCAGCGTAAAACCCCATGTCTGACCATAGAGCCAAACATCCTGATGTAGCGCCATATAAAACCTGCTGTGCGCCATATTAAGTTAAACACAGAGTTAATGCCAAACCAGGCCATGATAACAACAAGTCGACACACACCACACAACAAACTCACAGTCCTCATCTAGGATTTATGGGGCCGTTCATCTGTTTCACTTTCACTTTCTCTGTACTTCAGTCTTTACTGAAAATAGAAACTTTGCTGACACACTACACCAGCAGCTTCAGACTGGTGAGTCAGATGGCTAAAGTGAGATACACATATTAACTTTCTCATGGGTCATTTATTTTCTCTTTCAGGTTAAACCTTTGAAACCTTATTTCTTTAAAAAAAAAAAAAAACACAGGAAGAATGCAATAAGTAATGAAAGCAGAAATGAGCCCCCCAAAAGTAAAATGGGCCGTTCATCTGTTTCACTTTCACTCTCTCTGTCCTTCAGGCCATAAATTAAATTAGTGAAAAGGTAAAAGTAAATTACCTGAACACTTTTTTTTCTTTAAAAAAAAAAGGGTTTAAGTAACAAAGCAACAACAAAGGAATGACCTTCGAAAAAAGTGTTTCAAACTTTTATAACTATTTTGTTATGTTATTTTAAATATGTAGGCTAACTATGATAATTATACAAAGAGCCTAGTGTTTCTTAGCTTTTGCCCTAGAAATTTTTTAAGCTCAGATTCAGTTAAATCCATGTTAGTTAAGAGGCTTAGGGTGAAGGGAAATTCAACTTTAAAAGTTTTGTATTTTATATTCTTATATATGAAACCTTCAGAGCCCCCAAAACCTGCAAGTAGGCATGTTTTCTTTAAATTTCTAAAATCACATCATTTATTCAGCCAGAAACTGTGAAAATGTGGTTTATGGAGAAGGAGGATCATGCATTTATCAGTCCCGTTCAAGGAGGCTCAAGGAAAAATATTTAAATAAATAAAAAAAATAAAATTGAATAAAAAGTGCCTTCCAAACACTTTCACTTCTGCAATGAACGAAATGAAAGTGTACCATGAGAGGCACATCATTTCTGAAAAACAAGAGGCTTTTCCACAGAGGACATTTTGACATGTCACTGTAGGATCAGTACAGGTGGAAATAATAAAATTAATGATGGCTGAATTGATTAGCTGCTTGATCTCAGGATCCTTGTATCCTGCAACTTATGCTCACTGTCACTGAAAGTGCATGCAACAGAGCCATTGTTAGTGTTTTCAGTATCACCTGTGCTTTCTTCCAATATGACAACTCAAACTGTCTACTGCATGAAAGGGCCTGTTGTTACGTCATGGACAGTGGGGCAGTAATTACCTCAGGAAATGCGAGCAGCCATGACCTCCTATTACCCTTAAACTCCACTTTTGGACACAAGAATGATTATGTTATTTATATGATGGCCTAAACAAGAGTTTGGCAGTCTGCACAGGATTTAGCTGTTATCACAGCCAACAGATAATGTCGGATCCACTGCGGTGAGAGTGGCGTTTACATCACCACGACCACATGGGCCCATATAAACGCAAACTAGTCAAGAGAAACTGATAACACAGAGACAGTTGTACAATCAGGCGTACATAAGATCACATTGTGAAACATCACCTGTCCATGCAGCCCACTTCATTACGCTTTATTCAAACAGCTCTCCCAGCCTCACGGTTTTGTGTTTTCTGCATCGGCACACTCAAATGGAGCGGACCCACTGCTCGTGAAGTGCTGTCAAACTGTCAAACCGGGCACCACTGATCAAATACGAATCCCGATTCTGTTACTGCACTGCCTATTCCTCAGCTCAGATGTTTTCAGAAGCATATTTTAGTTTTACAGTTTAGGTGTAAAATGAGAATGTTGGTCCTGTTGGTGGGAATTTATTCGTGCTTCAAACATGTCAAATGTTTTAATTTACATCAACAAAAATTGTTCCTGAAAAATAGACAATGCATTAACAAACTCTTGATTCATATTTGATTAGTGCCACCTATTGTAGTTGTTGTTGTTTTTAAATTATTTTTGGGGGGCTTTTATTTGCCTTTAGTTGACAGGACAGTGTAAGTGTGAAATGGGGGGAAAGAGAGGAGGCCCACATATGTTAGGTTGTTGAAATTGTAGCCCTTTCTGCAGCACATGCAGCAAAGGGCCAAGACTGGATTCAAACCCGCGGCCGCTGCGGCAGTACACAGCCTCTGTACATGGGTGCTGCTCTATCCACTGATCACCTAGTCTTTACAGTGAAACAGCACACCTGAGCAGAGATAGACATGGATTGACAGCTGTGTTTGAGACTACTTGGCTCTGATTGGTTGTTTTTGGTGTGCCGTGGTCGATTACTAGCGAATGTCATTCCAAGCGATGTGAGTGGAGGAAACCTTTTTTTTTTTTTTTTTTTTTTACATATTATCTTGGTGTCATGTACTTCTTTCTGAATATAGTGACAGTTTTCAGCAAATAGTACAACAGTTATTTTCATAAAAGGTGACAATTGTAACTGATAAATATAGTTCTTTTTAAGGTATAAGCAATAAAGTGTTACCTGTCCCTTTGAAATTTGAATGTAATTCAGTTTGTACTATTTGTTTTTACTTATTTGCTTTTAGTCTTTTTTTAACAGATTAAGTACACTAAAACAGGAGCAACAAAGTCGAGGTATTGTTTTTGATCTTGTACAAAAAATGACACAACTATAATTTCAAAACAAAAAATACTGCAGTCAGCGTCAATTTACTGTCATTTGAGAACACAGCGATCCATGAAACATAAAAAAATTACAACACTAACATCCCCACACCAGGTGCCTCAGCTAGCATGAGGTTGGTGACGTTGAGGAATTAAAGATCACATCCCTGCCCTTTTGACTAATAAGGCACAAAGGAGTGTTCACATTAGCTGCAAAGTTCAAGCCTGTTTTCCCTCTGTGACACTGATGACTTTTCACCAAAGAGACACTCCGCCTGCAAGTCCATATAAAGTCCTTTAAAAAAAATAAAGAAACAGGCATTTTCATGACCAAAATACGGCACGTCTCTGTAACATATGATCGTCATAACACCTGTCTTTATCTCCCCGCTTCACCCACTGTTATCTGTGTAAAGATAGCATCGTGTTTGCAGTATGTTTTCCGCCTCATTTTCTACAGGGATGACACTTGGACAGATGAATGTCTCGACTCCAGTCAGTGGACATCCTGCTCTTAATGTCTTCCTGTGTAAGATAAAGGGATGCATGAACCACCCTGTAGTGCACAGAGAGATATGAGATGAGCACATAAGATAATTCAGCATCATTACTTCATGGCTGGAGAGCTGTTTAACCACAGGAGCCTCATTAAAAAAAGTCACATGTCCTTTGCAGTGATTGCACAGTATACTGCTGGAATTGATATGTCTGTTTTATCTGTGGGTTATTTGTTTCCTACATACAATATGAAATCTACATGAGGAACTGATGTTGAATAATACTGATGTAAACACTGTGTGCTATCATTAAGTGGACCCTGGCAGGGGCTATTATCTCTCAGGGGCTCCTCTCAAAAGGAGATAATTGCTCTTACCACGCCAGTGGAGAAAATCAGGACTTGTCTGCATTAACATCTGCTCGGCAATAGATTCTTTCCTGCGTACGAAAGCGGGATAAGGTCCTGTACTGTCCTCTGAAAGATAAAAACACAGTGTGGAGATAGCCATATGTTCTATATGGAAGGGAGGCAATTGAATGTGGATTTTAAATGACAGATCTCAGGCTCTTTATGGCCTGCTTTAGTGCATGAATGGGTCCCACAATTGGAATGTCCTCATGAAATAGATGGAAAACTTCATGCAGGATATGAAAACTGAAATAACTTACAGCATGGCGCTACAGCAGTCAGCCTATTTTCTGGTTGCTCTGCTGTGAACCCAATTAGCATGACACTGAGCAAAAACTCTGCAGATGCTACTAAGAACCCAGGCGAGGCCCCACAAACCAGGCCCCTGTGTAGCAACGAATTCTTGGTCTTTAAGCGTTCTCTGTGGGCCCCTCCTCTCTTGATCCATGTCTCTCTCATGCACCTTTTAACTTTTTTTAAGTTAACTTCAAGTCAGTTTTTCTTCTTTCTTTCTTTCTTTCTTCTTTCTTTAAGGTACTTATTATATAAGAAAAAAGTGCAAACAACCAAAAATATTCATTACAGGCTTTTTGACGACCCCCTCCCACTGGGGCCCTGGGTAATAAGTCCCATTTGTCCCCCCACTGTGATGCTTCTGTGTAGCTCTACCAGGAACGTAGCAACAAATTATTGGCCCTAATTTTTTACATTTTACAAAGTCAGTTTGCTATCTTTTCCTTTCTTTTCTTTTCTTGTCTTTTTTTTAAGGAATTTTTGGGGGCCCTTTACCTTAATTGATGAAGAGGGAATAACATGTAGCAAAGGGCTGCAGGTTGAAGTCAAACCTGTGGCCACTGCGTTATTTTCTCTTTTAAATCCCAGATTGAGAGACAGGGAAAGACGTGACACAAGTCATTCACATGACTCTTGCTGCATTCAAAGATGAAGTGCAGTGGTGGACTAAACCATTTTGCACATTTAAGGTTTGAGAGGGACTTTCCAACTTTTTTTCCTTTTTTTTAAATACAAAGTTGAGTCCTTTTAAATAATTATTCAGCCAGATTTAATTCAGTATGACATACATTAAATTAAATTAAAAAACTACAATCACAACCAAAGTTTTCATCCCCAGCTTTTTGGAGCTCCCCTCCCATTGGGGCCCTGGGTAATCAGCCCCCCCCCCCCCCCCACTACAACGTCCTTGAACTGCACTGATTCATACACACAGATCACCTCTCCTGTCTCTCTCTCGCTCGCTCTGTGCGTTGGACATAGTTAATGACGAAGGCTTACTGGATCACTCAGTGACTAAGTGTGCTTGATAAAGGTCAGCGCTGCCACAAGCTAATGCTTCACTGCTCAGAGTAATACTTTAGCCGAGGGGTATTGGAATATTCCGCACATGAACGCTTCACAGGCAAAATAATCAAGAGAGTATGAGTCTGGAAAGCACAGCTGTTTCTGCAGTGCTTCTCTGTGGCGGCTGCAGCCACAACACACACTGACTCTCTGACACTTGTGTATCCCAAACCTCTCCAAACACAGGATCAGTGATTAACAGCCAAGAGAGCCCGACTGAGAAAGTTTGCAGCATAAATACCTCACAGAATGGGACAATGTTTAAATAAAGAGGGACCGAAAGTGGTAAACTGAGAACTAACACAAATTATTTTGCTTTGGCTGACATCTAAATTTACAGAAAGCAGGGAGCAAAAATTCAGTTTGAATTAATAGGGCAACAGGAGTTAAGTGGTTATAAATTATTTCTAGGCTCCTAACTGATTTATTTTTGCTTACTGAATTTCATTATTAACATTTACTGCCTTTTTTTGTGTGAAGCTCTCCGATCCTTTTGTTGAAAATACCAAGACAGAATACCAAGAGTACAATATCAGGGATACCAAGATTCTTTGCAGGTGCACAGACAGACACACATATTTATTGCACAAGAGTAGAAAACGCTCACTAAATGTATTTATTTAGTTAGTAGGCAATACTAAAAAGAGAGGATCCCCATCAGACTTTTTTTTTTTACATTTAAAGACACTCGCATATAAATATTATTAGTACGCTTTTGTTTTTTTTTCCCTCAAAAAAGTTCTGTCTCCTAGATCAGGGGTCGAGAACCTTTACTATCAAATTAGCCCTTTTTGACCAACAAAAGAAAGTGTCTGGAGCCACAAAACATATTTAGCCTCATAATGACGGTAACACAGCATGTCAAGTTTAAAGTAGCTTATCAACATTAGTAATGGGTCTAAGTAAGCATTCATTTATATGTTCCACCACAAAGTGGCCACTTTGCAGTGGGCTATTCATGTTTATTATTTAACTGTTCTGCATTGGCAGTGAAAGCAGACTAATCTGTCCAAGCACCATTAGATTCTCTATTTTTTGGAGAATCTATGGCTAGCCAAGCTGGGGAGACTCAAGACCAACCATTGCTATTTGGCTTTGCAAAATATAAAAGGTGCTAGACTACACATGTATAAATCACATTTTAGATGCATATAGGCTCCACAATTTTTACAGTTGGAACATGTAAGAATCATTTCAGGTTCTACAACAATGATAGATAAGAATTAAAATGTTAAAACTTTATTCATTTACATGCAATTGTTTTTTAAGCCACAGGGAGCCACTGGAGAAGGGCTCAAGAGCCACAGATTGCTCCAGAGCCACAGGTTGCCTACCCCTGTACTCCATAAAAATTCTTAAAATGACATCTACTCTATATGCCTTGCTGAAAAAAAACCTCTGAATCTATGAATAAGCAAAAATTTTACAGAAAAAGCAATAAAGTTTGTGACCGGTGCATGTGCACCGTTTGCCAGGTTCCACATCACACCTGTACATATAAGCTGCATATCGGACCATAATTAGCAGTTGTAATGTCACAAAATGTGCACACACTTTATATTTAAGGTGACAAGAGAGAAACATTCCTTTTTTTAGCAGATTGGTTTAAACCTTTTGGTGTCAAACTCTGCACAAATACTATTTCCCGCGGTGGAGGTCGAAGTGAAGTAACAATAAGTAAACCACAGTTTTAATTGTTTTAATTTGAATTGAGTGCACATGCGTGTGAGTGGGTGCACCTGCGAGACAGGCCTCCATTTAAGGCAGGTATAGACCTCGGTAAATGAGGTCATGTGATCACCTTTAAGTACACTAACATCCTGTGGAAAGGCAGTGTGCTGCCAGCTGCTGAGCTCAGGTAACTTGTGCAGACACGCGGGATTGGTGGCACTTCGCGTGATGACACGCTAAAGAACAGGCTACAATTTCAACACCTAACATATGTGGGCTGCTGTTGTAATCCTAGCAGGCTAAAGGGGCCTCAACACATCACCAAAGATGGATGAAGATGATGAAACAAGCTCCCGTGTCCTCCGTGTGCCTGTGAGCAGCAGCACCCTCCCTCCCTGCGCTCCGCGCGCACTCCGGAGTTGAGGATGAGGACGCAGGACATCAGGACCCTGTCTCTCATCCTCTCTGTTGTTCTCTACCTGCTTATAGGAGCCGCCGTCTTTGACGCGCTGGAGTCAGACAGCGAGAGTTCAAGGAAAAAGGCGCTGGAGCAGAAGCTGAACGAGTTGAAGAAGAAGTATGTCTTCACCGAGGATGACTACCGACAGATCGAGAGAGTGGTCCTCCTGTCGGAGCCGCACCGCGCCGGGAGCCAGTGGAAGTTCGCCGGCTCTTTTTATTTTGCAATCACTGTTATCACCACAATTGGCAAGTACATACTACCCGCTACTTAGGCTGTCTGACAAAAACACAGGACATGTGGTGTTTGCGCCTTACTGCATGCGGATCTGTGAGTGTTTGGGCACTCTTGAAAGGGGGAGCCCTGTTATAAGGTGAAGGGGGTCACTTCTGGAGGAGCAGAATAGAAGAATAGAATAGGTCTTTATTGTCATTGTAACATGTACAACGGAATTAAAAATGCCAACCAGTCGGTGCACCATTCACACAGCATGTAAAGGCTAATGATAAGAAAAAGAGGTGAAACTTCACAGGTCTGCAGTGCCCCATAAGGTGTTGCATGGATATCCATATTGTGTGAGATTTTGCAAATAGACAGTGGTTTGCTTTGTCATTTAACAAACTCCAATTGATTTTCACGATGTAAACAATAAACATTTTAGTGTGTGGCACTGTGACATATAAAATCCCCTTCTACATCCTCCCAATGTGGTTGATAACTGGCCATAAAAACTGGTCAACATAGATTCACAATAGTTACAATGAATTCCCATAGTGACCAATTTTCACATTGTGTAAAAATGATTAAAACATTAAGAAAGCTGATTTCAAAACTCCAACTCATGATATATATATTTTACCTAGCTGCCTTCCATCCATATGCAGTAGCATAGTATTTGTTTAAAATATGGCAACATTTTTTTGCCGAAACTATGCAAGACACTTACAAACTTGAGAGCAGGCACATAAGACATTGTTATCATAATATAACTTTTTGTAAGCACGTCAGGGTCCTGAGTTCAGACTGAGATGGTAGGCCTGTTTGATGTAGATCTATTAAGCTATATTTTGATGTAAATGTAACTAAAACATACACTGAGAATATTGATAAAGAGCAGTGTTCACTATGCTGTTGGAGTGCTGAAATTTTGAGAAGGTTATATGGACTTTTTAATGCTTTTCCCCCCACTCTTAAAATTAATTAAATTCAAGTAGACCACATCCTCTTTGCTCCGTAGAGAATGAGTCTCTTCAGTGCTCATCAGATGGTGCTCAGATGGTTTGTTATACAACTGAGTGGAGTATCTCCATAAATGTTCTTATTTAAAGTAAAAGCATGAAGGCACAACAATAGCTGAATTGCCTTTTGAAAATAAATAGCCAATAAAACAATTTAGTTTCTGTTCAACAAAATAGCCCCACACACAAAAAGGACATGGTGTTGTCATGTGAATTGTGTAGGAGTCGTGATCGATTTGTTCAATCATCGATTGGTAATAATGTACTTAACATAGCAGACATACATATATATTTTCTATTTCCAATCACGGTCCATCTGTGTCTCTATTTACCACATTCAATCAAAGCTGTATAAATGTAAAAAATGTGAGTCTGCTGTAGCCGGCTGGAGATCACACCGAAACAGGAAACACACGCCTTAATAGAAGTGTTTGGGGGATGGAGCAAATGTTTGCAGAACAGAGTTGTAATGTAGCCATACTTTAATGGTGGGGGACGATACACCTTTCATTCATTTTGATTAGTTTATATAGTTTTGGTAACCCCGCCTCAAGCATTCCTGCTTGAGGATGTGGAAAAAGTGCTAAAAAATGTATAATAATTTTGTTACATAATGTAAAATATTTAATTAGTATAATTATAAAGATAGTTTTCTCCCCAAGCTTTTATCTTTTTTTTCCTGGACATTTTCCCCTAGCTTTTTAAGAATCATTTTCTAAATCTACTATTTTTTTTTCAATTTGTGGAACATTTCTTACTGAGTTGCTCACTACCTTTTTCCCCCCATGTTTTTGAAATAAATTTGAGTTCAAAGGTTTACATACTTGTGAAAGGCGTCTGAAAGCAGCACAAGAAAAGTCATGTCATCCCAGGTTTCAAACAGTTAAGCAGTGAGACCCACAAACTTAGAACGGGAGACCTGAGGCTTGTGAACACTTTAGCCTTGCAGTGTATAAAGCGTAGTAATCTTGATGTCTGTAAATCTTTCTGGACATTAAACATCATTACTTGGCATTTTGTGACCTGCAATATACTGTGACTTTGTAGGTTATGGCCACGCTGCTCCACGCACTGATGCTGGCAAGGCCTTCTGTATGTTTTACGCTCTCCTGGGCATCCCTCTGACACTGGTCATGTTCCAGAGCCTGGGTGAGAGGATCAACACCTTTGTCCGCTACCTCCTGCGCCGAACCAAGCACAGCCTGGGCTTAAGGAAGACAGAGGTGTCCATGGGGAACATGGTCCTGGTGGGTATGTTGTCGTGCATGAGCACCCTGTGTATCGGAGCTGCAGCCTTCTCCCATTTTGAGGACTGGACCTTCTTTAATGCCTACTACTACTGCTTTATCACGCTCACCACCATTGGATTTGGGGATTTTGTGGCCCTGCAGACAACAGACGCTCTCCAGAAGCGACCCCCCTATGTGGCATTTAGCTTCATGTACATTTTGGTCGGGCTGACAGTCATCGGCGCTTTTCTTAACCTGGTGGTCCTCAGATTTCTCACAGTCAACACAGAGGAGCCTGACGTGAGGCCTGAGGCAGCAGTAGAGGAGCAGGGAGCGCAGCCTAAGGATGCACCGGGGGACAGAGAGGTGTCGGAGGCAGAATCAGAAACTGCTGATGTTAGCTACAAAGACCGCCAAGATGGACACAGCAACCTGTGCAACCTGAGTCTTCCCATGGCGGGAGGCACCAGCTGTATGAATCTCCTCCCCTCTCCTGTGGAAGAGCGCAGACTTGTTTCATCTGAGCACTCAAATCTCTCTGAACCAAGCAGACTCAGGGCCTTGTTCTCCTTCATGTGCTGTGGCCTGGACATTTGCAACAGCCCCTCTCCGCCTCACTGTGACCAGGCGGGTGGGCACAGCAACCCCGTTTTTTACAACTCCATCTCCTACAGAGTGGACCAGGGCTCCTGCAGCTCCTGCATCACGTCCTCAGAGGCTTCCCCCAGCAGCGTAGCTCTCTGTAAGAACAATCTTCTCACCAGGAGGAGGTCGTTATAACTCTGAAACTGAGTTCGTAGCCTTTGTTTTGGGCTTTTTGTACACACCACAGAACTCTGATTTTCATCTTGGTGGAACAAACTGCTCAGTTTCCTTCCTGGTCATGAATGTAGCACTACTGCCAGAGAAAATGTAGCATTTCATGAAAACCAGTTACAGTTTATAATATATTTTTCTACATTAAATATTTCCACTAAAGAGAAATGTCTAAAAATGATTTAAAGTATGTGATATGTTTATATACATACATTATATATATATAAACCCATGTTTTTTCACTATTACTGTTCAAATATACCGTGTGTCATATATAAAGTATCTACAGGAAGTTTTTGAAAACTGCCACCTCTGCCTGCGTTATCTGCATGGTTATCTGGTGTCAAACTTTCTGCAGTGTTGTTACCTGTGACCTTCAGTTATTTCCAGTCAGTGATTGTCGCTCGGGCTGGTTCCCTTGGTAACATTTCAATCATCATTGCTCAGTGCAGTGGAAAACTGACAGACACGTACAGTACTGTGTGGGAGTGTGTGGTGGGGGGGGGGGGGGGGGGGGGGCATCAAGTTCAAACTGCGTTCTCTGTGATGAACGAGTGTGTCAACAAAGAATGGATTATGACAAATTTCGACAAAAAGTGGCTAATTAGAAATGTCTCAAATGAGTGTTTAATTACCTTCTTAAATGTGAGGTTAAATCACACGTTGCGATTATTCAAAGTAGATTTTTGATACTAACCGTTTGACAAATATGAATTCAATCAGATTTTTTAAATATTTGAAATAAAAAATGTTTTGTTTAATGTAGAAAAGGCTTTAACTGAAAATGAGTAACTTAACAGGCCACTCTGGTTTTTGGGTTATTTTTGCACATGTAAATCTGGTTGGCAGGTCCTGAGGAGAACAAATCAGCCTGTGAAAACATTTGTAAAATGGCCTCTGTGTCTTTGGAGGAGCTTTCTGAAGTCTAAAAAGTAGCCCTGATAACAACATCGAGTGATGACATTATCAGTTTTTTCTTTAGACTAGAAAAAGTCTGCATTAATTACAAACAGGAAGATATAAAAGGTAGGCATTTACCAGGTAAGAAGGGTCAAGGTAATGGTGCGTTCCACTGGAAAGACAGAATTTCCAAATTCCCAGTAGGAAATTTCAAATGGAACACCAACTGAGGTCAGAAGAACCTCAACAACGCCAGCCTTAAAAATTCAAGGTGGCTACTATGTGCATCAACAGCACTTAAAGCTGTAGTAATATGCTTTTTTTTGTGTGTCTCATTAAAGCAGTCGTTAACGCAGCACTGTCTTTGCGGACATGTTGTTACTGAAGAACCACATATTGGTTTTCTGACTTGTACTGGAAAATGGTCAGTTGGGGTGAGAGATATTTCCCTTCTCTGACTTCCGAGGTAAATTATACAATTGGTTGCATTAAGGGACATGTATGTTTTGGTGTTTTGGGAGCTTAACCCTAACCCTATTGCTCATTTCTCTTGTGGTTTAGTGTTTAATCTGATAGAATAGACAATAGACAATAATAGACAAACGTAAGACAAAGACAAAAAAGACAAAATAAGATTATCATGATGTTCATAGTTTGATCTCAGACCTGTAAAACACATTTTAAAATGTCATCCTCCTTTACAGCCTTACATATATCTTTTGTTTCCACTTTAATCAAGACGTTAACACAGTGTGGAGAGCTGCCGCCGTTCTGTGATTCTTGACCACAGTTACAACAACTCTGCTGGTTTTTATTTTAGCAATGAAATCACCAACCAATTTACACTTCACATTTGAGGTTTTACTTGAAAAACTGTGAAGAAGAGATAGTTGTTTAGGGACTGCCCATTAACCAGAGGAGCCGTATTCATGCATTGCAAACAGAGACCCTGAAGCTCCAGGGGTGCTGCTCTGTAGCTGATTTTGAATCCTAAGAAGCTGACCACTGCTTCATTCCTGAGATGACTTAATTTGCAATTATGATCTCTTCCTGTTAATATTTCAGTAATCTGTATCTGACCTGTACTCTGACCTCCCTGTGGAGGGTCAACTTGAATATCATTCAAATTTTGCATTATATTATAGTAATAAGGAGCCTATTATTAGGCGCCTCTAGTGGTAACCAATAGTGATTTCATTTTATTTTGTTCCCATTTTTCACACTAGGGTGCAGCATTGCTCTACATAAACATCTGCAGCACAGACTGAAATCTTTGTGTGACAAAGTTTGATTTTTGAAATGAAAATACTCATACTATCTGTGTGTTTTACAGTGCAGGAGATGACACTTCTCAGAGAGCTTTACTCCTTCATGCCATCAGCATTTCATAAGGAATTAAAGCGCAAAAGCAAGAATTATTTTTCATCTGACAGCATCAACTGTGACACAGATTACTTCTGTGGGAAAAGATATGCGAGAAGCTTTTCAGTCAAGCGTACAAACACGAATTAGCTTCCAGCTTTATCAACATTATCAGCAAAAAAGGAGAGGTCTGAACAATGAGCATGATTTCTGTGTGCCATAAAGATCACTATTTTGTGAGTGATGAAAGCTGGTATCACATTTGCATAATTACCTCATTAATATTGCAGATGGTGCTTCACTTTATTCTGTTATGATGCCTCAGATGCCTCCTCATATCTGTGACTGTGGCTGCTCAAACACTAAAAAACTATCTACACAGACCAACCATCAAATACCACAACACAAGAGAGGAAAATGTTCAAATGAGTTTCACGGGCAGAATTTGTAGTTTTGCTCCGACACAAAGACCTTTATGTGATGATTGTGTGCTGTATTATCTCGTGCATGGCTGCAGAACCAAGATCAAACTTTGAGTGGTAATCAATTTAGCAGTTTTCTAAGAGGACAATAAGAAAGGTAATGTCATATTTTAAGTTTTTATGTTCATCTTTTCAAAGGAGAAATTCGCACATTCCAACCTTGGATTCTTGTGTGTTGGAAAGTATCACTTCAGTCTTGAGAAAAGAAGATCCTTCACAGTGCTTTTGCTTAGCATCACAATTACATGATCGCGTTTTGACTCTTCTGTGTATCAAAGAACTCTTACAATGTTGATGTTAAATAGATAATGCTCCATCTGTGTCTTTGCCTTTGTGGGAAGATTATTCTCCTGTGGGAGCGACATGTACAGTTTGTCACATTATACTCTACATATATGAGAAAGGAAAAGAAAACGCAAAAAATCAGACACCACTACACATAATTGAGTCTATTTACGAGAATATTTACAGACACTTCATACCCGATGAATAAAAGCATTGGCCTTGTAGTTTTCATAAATCAGTCCAATTTGTATACTTGTGAGCACTTGTATCTTGAGTGTACCACAAGTAGGTCTATAAAATATAATGATTCCCCACAGTATGACCTGCCGTGGTATCTCACCATTCAGTTGTTCAGAGGATAGAGTTTGCAAATTAAATATCCAGCATACTTCTCTTCTTTTTCTTCAGTGTAACTATCTCTCTCTGGCAGAGTCACCTGGATGTCATGTTTGAAATCACTGCTCTGGTAATCTCTATTTGCCCCAATGGAGCTGTTGTGTTATTCTCTGCTTTAATGGATGTGATGCCTTACCAACATAGGACATTAAGGGAAGAAAAAAAACGCACAGTGCTCTCTTTCTCCATGCCACAAAAGTTTAATCAAGACAATTTGGTCCCATCTGGATCTTTGCCAGGTTAAAATGGCATGGGGCTCATGTGTCCTCATATACTGTAATGCACACTGAGGATGAGTAAAGTAGTCACCTTTAAGCATATAATTGGGCATATGCTCTGCATTTGTAGCACCCGTTTAGAGGTTTTTTTCAACGACTGTTCTTTTTTCACTGATTTTAGATTAGCATTTATGAGGCATGGTCATTATAGTTAACTAAATAGATACTAAAACTTGGTGTGAAAAAACATTTCAATTTAGTTATTCAAGTAAAAATAAAAACTAGACCAAAACAATATTGTGAAGTTACAAAATCTACAATAAATCAAAATATACAAGAAAATCTCTTTAGTTTCAATCTTCATAAATTTGGTCAAAATTGTTGACACAACAAGCATCAGGATGGATTGATGTATTTGTTTACTGAGACTGGTGTGTCTACATCTCTGTAAGTTAATTGTCTTCACAGTGTTGTGTTTGTATTTTAATACTTACTCTGGACTTATTAAACCTCTCACATCACATCCAGGACAATTAAGTTCCTCATGTTTCGTGTGCGGCGTCCTGTTTTATTTTGGTAGTCACCCCTTGACTTCTTTCAGAGCCTCCATTTCCTGCCTTGTGTGTGTCTCTCCTGTGTGATTATCTGCTCCGCCCTAATGTATTGCACCTGTCACTGTCCTTCCTCCTTTTGAGGTTTTAGTCTCTTTGTTCTCTTCCCTCTGTGCCACTTTGTCCTTTTCCCCTGCAACAGCATCCTAGCAGTCTCTTCCTGTGAATTTTCTGGTGAGTCATGTTTTTTTTTTGACTGTTTTCTGCCTTTTTTGACCATGCTTTAGCCCCTCGCAAAAAAACCCCAAACTAATACTGAAACAGATAAAAACTGAACTACAACTAAACATTTTGAAACAATAAACCAAAACTGACATTAGCAAACCCACACTAAACTGAGCTGAAAAAGAAAAAATTTAACTAATGAAAAATATAAAACTATGATAACCTTGGTACACGTCTCTCTCTAGGATTACAGCTGCTTTGACAGACTGTTAATGGTGGTTATATTACAAATGATCATACCACAGATGTTGTTACAGACTGTGGGCTGCAGGAGGTGATGGTGATCTTTAAAAAACAGCCAAAATCTCCAGGTGAGTCCAGTCTTTATGCACACACAAGCATCTGTTCACCTTTACCAAAATGTACTTCTGTGGGAAGTTCAGTTCATTTATAGTCACATGTTTTCTTATGATTAATTTTCACCTAGGTTCCTCAATAATCTTTAAGATCCACTGAACTTACTGAACATTATGCTCAGCTTTGTTGGGGAGAAAATGCATGACAAATGGCATGGCAAATCTATAAACTTGTAATTCAAAATGATAATACCCACACAATACTTAAGTTCATTAAAGAAACAACAATAACCTTCATTTTACCTCCCTGTTCATTGATTACAGTTTTGAATTCCATCATCAAAGCAATGTGCACATGTTTATCATCTCCTGGATCGTAGTTGTTCAGGGCTGAGAGAGAGAGTGAATAATTGATTATATTGTTGGATATTTCTCTTTGTGAATACACCTGTTAAGTCATTACTGTCCCATGTTGAAGGGCCTTTCATGTGCATGGCAGGGGATAACAGATTAAATCGGAAACAAGCCGTCAGTTCAAGCAGAGTGCAACTCTTCTCTTTCTAAAGGCTAAATAATCCATTTTATATGGCAAAAATGTGGGCTGGGGGTTCATAATAGAAGCTGCATGCAAATTAAATATTTATGAATGCCAAGATAAACTGAACCAATAGTGGTTGACATGTTTTGATTACTGAGAAATATGTTTGTCTGTGTACACTGCATTCAGTCTTTCATGAGGAGCTCAGAGATTATGAGTTATTTTCTTGGATGTGCATCAGAATGCAAGAGCATATTTGTAGCTCACAGTGAACATAACGAAAGATTAAGGAACTAAAAACAAGTGTATTTATTCAGATTGATTAAATAAGTCAAAATTGGGATTCAGTTGGAGAGCATTGAGAAAACAGACATTAATAGAAGTTCATTGGTGGGGTAATTGCTCATTAGTTTTAAATTCCAGGCAATTTGCTGCTTGTGTCGAACAGTGTGAAAAGGCTGTTTTTACACTGTGTTTGTCTTCTCCAATCAGACGTATGTTTGACACCCTGTGTCTCTTTGACATTTTGTGTCAAAGAGATCACGCTAAATGTTCAATTGTAGTTTAAATTAAGTCTTAAAAGAGAAATTGAATCACCTCTTAATTAATGGGCCTACATCACTCTAATAATGACATCCAAATTTCATAACAGAAATCATAAACTGGCTATCAAGTAAAATGAGTAATACCACTCCCTCTGTGTTTGCTCATCACCTCTGAGCTAGTGGACCAGAGCCTTCAAGTAACCATATTAGTGTACTTTGAGTGTTTGACTTTTACTAATCAAACAAGACACTGACATTCCCTCGTCCGTCAATTTTAATGCAATATGTCCAACTGCAATAGAAGCGGAGGTATTTTTCACAGGTACATTTGGCAGTGGTCAGTTGGTTGGTCTTTCTACTACTTTGATCAAGACTTAAATATCTAAAATAATTGGATTTATCATAATAGAATTGATCAAAGACATTAATACCCAGAAGATAAAGCTTTCTAACATTGTTAAGCCATTACTCTTCTTCTTGTGCCACCCTGAGGATAACGCTGACTCTTTGTGGGGTCAGCCCAATGTTCCCTCAGCACTTATTTTCCCTCCCCTTTAATACTTTTTTTTTTTTTTTTAAATTAAGTACCTTCAAAACTAACATTTCTAAACCTCAGCTGCACATTGTGCTTAGTGCTTTTGAATGTTGGCATGTTAACATGTTAAACTAAGATGGTGAACAACGTATTAGCATGTTAGCATTGTCAAAATAGAAGCACAGCCTCAAAGCCACCACTGGATCCATGGACTTTTGCACATGGTTTTGATCTGGCATCACCGTGCATCACAGCTGATGTGATTTTAACTGGATAGCACTAAATACAGGTATAAACAGCCACCAAGACGCATCTCCGATCCATTCATTCAACCACTTCCCTCGGATGCACTTGACCACTATGCTTTGCAGTATAAATGCTAACACCATCCTGATGCATCTCGCAAAAGGACCACGTCATCAGGGGTTGGTGATTGTATTGGTGACAGTGCTCTAATGCGTTGTAACTTACCCAGTTTATTTCAAGCTGGACAAAGTGTTGTGCGACCATCCTTTGTTTTGCCCTATAGAGGAAGTAGTGTTCAATTCTGCTGACAGTGATAGCTCCAGTTGTACTGACACAACTACCAACTTGGGTTGTAAGCATGCTACAGAGCAGCTAGCTAAAGTGTGGCTGTATAGACTGCATATAAAGATAGACGACATAATAGTTCCCCCAAAGTGTAGCTGCAGTATAGGTCATAATGCCTGCCCTAAATTAGTGAATGGGTCATAGGTCAAACTAAAAAGGACACACCAAATATTTTTTTTCCCAAAGATGGTTTCTGTCACTGAAGGTAATTCTCATCACCTTGATATTTGTGCAAGTGATTATTTTTATGATGAGTTCTGTTTTAATGAGTTCAATTAAATTCCACAAAAAGGGGTTTGTCTGCCATGATTGACAGCCGTGTGTGCTAATCCATGCACTCGCATTCAATGGGACTGCTCATGATTAGTCAGGCGGGTGTTTTGGCTGGTACTCCCCCACTGCGGATATCGGTACTGCACAGATTCTGGCCCGCCCCTATCCCGGATATGTTAGCCACACTTAAGCATAGCGGGGGTAAGCACGTCGTTCATCTTTATATTCAGTCTATGTGCGGCTTTAATGACTCAGCGCGCGGCAGTAATGACATCTGAACACAAGTGTTCAGCTGGGGATGATAGGCACAGGTATGATCGGCAATGTGTTCCAGCTGTCCACTTGCATTTGGATCTCACATGCTATTGTCAGGTCAAAACATGGTCTTGTGTGTCACATGATGAGGAATTTCAGGAAGGCTAAATGGTAAAGCTATGAAAAGCATGACAGTGCTAACTAATAAAGCTGTGTAAAAGGAGAGCAGCCTTTGAGGCAAATCATTCCCAGGGATTCAGTCTGTTGTCTGGGGCAGGGGATGTAAAATTATCAAGGTTGGCTGTTATCCATTTCCTCCTCAGTTGTATCATTTAACAAGACAACAGCTTCTCTGAGCACACAGCTTCCTGTCTAAACAGTGGCTCTGAGATGGAGCAAGAGATGGGAGAACGAGAGAGGGAGGAGGAGGAGGAGGAGGAGTTGGTGGCGAAGTGAAGTTCTCATTCTCCTTAGACGGTATATTTGTGGCCATAAAGCAAGGCTGTGGCAGATTAATGCCTATGTGAAAGTGTCTTCATTGGGTCCGAGTGCACCTCAGTTAGAGGACAGGTTATAAAGAGTAAAGATGTAAGAAGGGAGGTGGGACCAAGTCTTTTCGTGACAGTAAAGGTACACAAGAGTGTCAGCAAAGCAGAACAACATAAATGCTGAGTTTTAAGAGATACGTCACTGAGAGTTGAGCACATTTGTCTATTCTACAAAATCAGTGGCTGGTAGCCTCTCAGTGTCGTACAGGTCACACTTATCTCCTGTCCAGCAGTGCCATATTTTTCTCATTATGCGCAGCTCTATAGAGAACTTGCACAAATGTGTTTCCTCCTGTAAGTAAGACTGATTCAGAAGTTGCTGGAGGGGCAGAATTTGAATGAGTGAGATAAGGCCACAGTGAAAAATGCAACACAATGGCCCTCAGTCGGGTCGGATAACAAATGCATCCTTTTTTATTTTTAGGCATACTGTGCAGGGAAGAGAGGAAAAGAGGGCCCTCGTAAAGAATAGTTCCCATTGGAGATATGAAATCCAATTTATTCATAGTTTTTCAGCTTGGAACTGTAAAAGATTGACAACAGAGTGATTTGCCACATCTGTTAATCTTCCTAAATGAGCAAGTAGTCAGATCTTTGCGACGGCCCCGCACTAAATAATTCACAATACTGCACTTCAGTTTTATTCCATTTTCATCTTCCTGTCTCCCTGTCAACTGTCAGGAGCCAAAATCATTGCCACTGTATCTTGAGGCACTGCGGTATATTTTTTCTCATGTACAGCCATGCTCATTAGGGGCAGCTTTTTGGGAATAGGTGATAACAACAAAGAGAAGCAAAGACGAAGGGATCTGACTTTTAGCCATTTAAGCCATGGTCCACATGGTGACATAAAAGTGATGCACTGTACTATAATAGATTTTCCAGTGTATGCATATGCTCATCCATTAAGACCCCATTCAGTCTCGCAGCCAATTAAAGTAATAATTGCTCTGAAACATCTAATTGTCCACCATAAATAGAGACATTTTACCTGCCCTGATAAGATCAGTGATGACCGCAGCAGCATCTGAGAAATTCCAGTGAAACGGTTCCTTCTGAACAATCACTGCTGTTTATCACACTACCATTTCCCGCCTCTTTTGATCTTTTTTTTTCCTTTTATTCTCTGATATAATGATTTTAATATTCCATTGACTGTGTCTTTGCTGGTCTGCTGAGCAGGAAGCAGACGTTTCCATCAGCAGAGCTGCGCCTGGCATTCATCATCAAAGGTCTGCCCAGGAAACAGACAGCTTTACACTCATCTGCATCTGCTTGGTATGCCAACTGGGTGAACATCCACATCATCCAACCCACACTGTTATTTCTGATTAGCATATAATGCATCAATTACTTCACTTTCACTAAACAGAAAAGCTACCGCAAGTTTCGTTTCCAAGGCAACTATGAGGAGTGCTGGTGGCAGGAGTAAATTAGTTTGGCAGTGGAAATTTGGATTGCGATGGCAAAAGCCAAATATTGGGAAACATCTGCTGTCCGTCACAGCTGATCCGAACATATGGAACATGATGGGGGAGTGAACTGAGGACTGAGCGGTTTACCTAAAAAAAATAGGTGGATACACATGCACAAACACTCACAGACTGGCTTTTCTCTACTCATGAAAGCAGTCCACTATGGCTATTCCCTAAATCCAGTGCTGGATTGGAGCTATGTACATGTACAAAGTACTGTACTTAAGGACAATTTTGAAGTATTTCCATTTTATGACGCTTTAAAGCCGATCTCTTCTCCACAACATCTCAGATAGAAAGACGGTACCTTTAATCGTTCCACGTTTATCTGACAACTTGAGTTACTTTAAAGATTTTAATAAAAGAAAATATAACCAACTGATGAATTTAGATGTATTACTACAGATAAGGTTAACCAGCAGTGTATAAAGTATTTAAAATGAGCTCCTTCTTTACCAGCTGCAAGACTAAAGTGATGACAATATTAAAGCTGGAGAGGGTATTTATTTTTTAATAAAAATAGCCTTTTGTCTTATTTGCTGCAGCAGTCTTTATATCCACACAGAAGTACATAAAACAGGTGATCTGTGGAAAAAAAATGTTCTTCTGCCTCCTCATATTACTTATAATGGCCTACGACACCAAAAACAACCAATCAGAGCTGCGGAGTCTGTCATGCTGTTGTTCATTATGTCAATCACTGATCATGAATTATGGTCAAATTGTCATATTAGGCAGTGCTGATCAAATATGAACCAACTTTTTGTTACATCATTTGCCTGTTTCTCACCTCAAATGTTTTCAGAAACATGTTTTAGTGTACTGTTTAGCTGTAAACGAGAAAGTTTGTGACCTCACCACCTTGTTAGAAACAGACAAGCTGAAAACTAAACACTGCCCACTGGATAGAGCAAAATAACAATTTTATTTTCATAAGTTACCAACTTTGGTATTACTACTTGTCTTAAAAGTCCAGTGTGCAGGATTTAGGGGCATCTATTGGAGAAAATGAAATATGATAATCTGCAATGTTCTCTTTAGTTTATAATCACCTGAAAATAAAAATCTTTGTTTTCTTTCTTTAGAATGAGCTTTTAATCCTCGTAGCAGGTCCTTTTCCACAGTGACCGCCATATAGGCCTAGTTTTACAGTAGCCAAAAATGGACAAAACAAACACTGACTTTAGAGAGGGCCTCGGCCGTGGTAGTTCTCTCACAAGTGCTCGGCTCATTGAAAAGGCTTCAGTTCTGCAACCTCACCACTAGGTGGCACTAAATCCTACATACTGGACCTTAAAAAAATAATCTGAGGACTTCTTCCATCTCTGGCCATATCCGGACTATACCTGTAACCATCGGGTATGGAAAACGTCCCCACTAAAGGTGGAAAACTCTGATGGGTTCTCACAAAAGACAGACACACACACACACACACACAGCCACAGACACACAGACACACACGCGCACACACACACACACACACACACACACACACACACGATTGCATTAGGTATCATCACGACATTGCCATATTTAAAAGTGTCAGTTTTGGCATATTGCATAAACATAACGACATCCAACACATCCATCACACCTTCAATTATCTAACATTTGTCACATGCAGGTTGTTTTCACACTTTATTCCTTGCTGTCTTCAGACAGGAGCACACAGTATAAAACTACTGTATATAATTGCTTGCCATATGGTGTGTCTGTTACAGGAATTCCTTATCTTTTTATCGTAATATTTGTGGTATGAGAATAACAATAATAAATACAATGCTTGAATTCCACAAACTTTCTCATTCATCACCAAGTGAACATCACAACTGTGGGTGTTACTTGTTTATTTTTTATTTTCATCATTGCACAGACATGTCTGTTATGTACAGTATGTGTAAAATTATTGATTCACAACTTTTGAACTGTGAATCCGTTCTATTTTTACATGAATGAATGCTACTATAAAATATCACTGCTTAATTTATCCTAGTAGTGAGTCCAGTTTATGGAAGCTTTTATCTTTGATCGAATAACAACAGCAACAGTCATTTACTTCAAATAAAAGAGACGAACTGGGTTGTTAGTAAAAGCACAATGGAAGAAACAAACAAAGAAAAAGCAACAAAAGACAAACTTAAACTGTATTACAATTAAGTGCTTCACAATGCATGGTACTATGATTAATTAATAATCTCTTAAAATAAATCAGTCTACAAACAACAGTTTATTGTGTCTCCATAAGTTTTTTTCTGGATCAAAATGGGCACACTATCTCCTGTATTATTGCTTCAATCCATTTGTACAAGTGGACCTGCCTTGGAAAAGCAGCATATAAATGGGCTTGCCAAGATGTGAATATATGTTACGCTGGCAGAAATCAGTTTAGCAGGCAAATGATAAGACATAACTTCTCATTGTGATTTGCTTTTCTTATGTGCTTCCTTTTGTATTTGATTCTCTGGGGTGTTCTGTCTCTGGGGTAACGTTTGAAATGCTGTGCATACAATTAATTCAAGCACCGGTAGTCTCACTCTATTCATGCCACCCCTGATATTTCTCTTTATCCTCTGAAGGATGTCCTTGTTTTGAATAAGAGCTGAATGATGGCCACACATCCGCTAGAAGACTGACCTTCTACACGCTCTGCTGCATTTGACATGACAAATTAAAAAAAAAAGAATCGCGCAGTATTTGATCAAGCCCTGTATTAGTGATGTATAATGAGGGCTTGCTTTTCTATACGACTAAACCAAAGGATGGCAATTACAGATGGATGGATAAAGGTTCCAGAAGATGATTCTCGATGAAAGTGATGATCATACAGCACCTTGCATGGTAGCCTCTGCCATCAATGTGTGAATGAGTGTGTGAGTGGATGAATGCTGGCTTTTGTTGTACAGAGCTTTGAGTGGTCACTAAGACTAGAAAAGAGCTACATAAATGCACTGAATTTACTGAGCACATTTCTGTTTCTAAAGAATGAAGATCGTTTGATTTATATGACTTCTTAACCTTACTTCTAGTAGGATCATTTTCAGATTTCAGAATGACAGAGCCAGACAGGTGTAACAGAGTGCTGTCAAGTTAATGTGAAAGAAAGAATTAAAGTTAAAGGTTGTAGTAACTACTCAGAGCATCCCGGTTATTACTTCTTAAAGAATTGTCATTACAGCTTTATGACTGTTCAATTATTTATCATACTTCCTCTGCTTTAAATACTAGTTTTCATATTCATTTATTGAATTTATATGTATATATCTAGTCTCTGATGTGTCTGCTTGTCTGTGAATGTATGTACCACTGGACACACCTAATTTCTGCTGTACAGTGATAAAAGGCATTAATTGATTGATTAATATCACTAGCATTAATCAAATTTGTCCGTGCCCCCTTGCCACAATTAAAGAAAAAAATAAAATTGTTACACTGAATTCAAAGTTGTTCCAACAGTTTTTGACAGTTTTGACTCCTTAGTGCATGTAACATAAAGTACCTTGTGCCCAATGTTTGCAAAACAAAGCAAATAGGGAAAGTTTTCAGGCCTTTGACAGTCAATTAGAAATGAGATGCTTGGACTTAAAACAGGTTTGTTTTTATGGGGGGACTGTGATGCGTTGAAATACAGTACTGTGCAAAAGTCTTTATGCCACTTTATGTTTTTGTTTTCATAAAGCTGTAATGAGGATATATCTATATCTATATCTATATCTATATCTATATCTATATCTATATCACAACATATACATAAAAAAACAACACACAAAGAATACAGAGAACATGTACAATACATTAAAACCCAGACAATGTCTTGAATGCAGCAAGGTGTAAATACACCAGAATATTAGTATTATAAATCTCATGTTGTCTGCACAAGAGAGCTTAAGACATGCTTAGTCTAAATACTAAATACTGGCAAATACAGCCCGTGTTGTCTTGAAAATAGCTTAAAATGTCAACAATATTATTGAATGTAATGTTTTGTCCTTTAGCCATCATCTTAGGGTCTGGTATCTATTTATCATTATACATCTGTGATTTCATAGAATTGGTGAAGCTTGTAATGCATCATCTTTGTTACAGAGCATCATTGGTATAACTGAAATTATAAGAACCTTAAGGGGCGGCCTGTATTATTACCTCACCTGGAAACCTTAATTTGTGCAGAAGTCATTTGATTGTGAGATATTTGTTATTTTATTTGTGACCCATATTGCTAAATACTTTTGCCTTTAATCAAATAATCACAAACTAACAGTGCTGGTTGGTTTCTGAGCTCCAAATTTAGCTGCCATATGTTTAAGTGCAGCTCACTTGAGGGCTCCTTGAAGTTGACACATTGTGCAGAGAGTGAGAGGAAGAGGTGTCAACTGGGGCTCATCTCTACCCCAGGACTCTTTTGTGAGTTTATCCAGCCATGTTTTTTTATCAAAAGTGTCCTTCACACAACAAATTTTCAAATCTTAATTCCAGTTGCATTTTGTGCATATATCAGCAACAAATCAGTGCAACCAACCACATAAAAAGACAGCAGCTCATATGATTTATGAATAAAACAACTGAACCAGACAGCTCAGTCGATCGATATGGCATGACATATGAACTGCAAATCCACCGCTTGTTTTGTTGCATGATGCCTCAGCTGTGTGACTCACACTCGCTGTGCACACCTCCCACTTGAGCATCAATCTTGTATCTTAAGTCTCGTGTTTTCTCTCCACCACAGAACCATGAGACGTCTGAATTAAAGATGGGCCCAAGACACACCATCGCTCATCAGCCCCAAACAGCTCCGCCACCTGCAGAGATTCTCGAAGTCACTCTCTCTAACAAGAACGAGGACGAATACACAAGAAAGATGAGATCTGGTAATGTTGGCTGCTGACTTTGTGTTTTTAAATGTTTTTGGAAGTGCTCAGTTTCTTTTGTTTTGCATAACAGGACTTGGATTTGACAATTACACACGCAGTCTGGGGGAGAAGGTCAAAGTTGGAATAAGAATCAGGTCTTGTTCAGCATGAGGGTCAGCAGCTAGCTATTATAACCACCCGAGTGTGTATGAATGTGCAAACGTCTCAGGGGAAAACAATAACAAGGACTTGATTGTTATGGTAAAATCCTTATTATATAATAGCTCTTTTGATATCCCACGTAATTGCTATTCAAAACACACAAAACACCAGTTGTTCACCAGGTGCAAGTCATTAAGAGATAAAACATGGTACACTTTGAAACGCCAAAGAAGTGCAAGCAGACCTTGATTTCGGTTTTGTCTCCTTGTTTAGAAGCTCTCTGCAGCTTATTGATTAGCTGCTCTGCATGAAAGAGCGCTGAACATCATCTGAATCAAGGCCATTGGTGATCTTTTATTCAGAATTATAACTTTCGAAATCATTTTAATTTATACTAAAAACTATAATTTCTAAAAATGCATATTCTGAGTTAATTGAAATTAGTCTGTAAGGAAAAATCAATTCATGAATTGGACATTGTGTAAAATAAGAGAGCTGAAGAAATATGACAGTAAAAATATGCAGTTAAAGCCCATGATCTGCTGTATTTGTGGAGATAGGCAGCATTTATTCACCACATATCCAAATATAGGGTTTGGATGATAGGTAGGTAGGTAGGTAGGTAGATAGATAGATAGATAGATAGATAGATAGATACTTTATTATTTCCTTACAGGAAATTACATTTGGTACGGCAGTTCATTCACAGCTAACCACACACAACCACACATATCATAAAGCACATCTGAAATTATTCGCAGGAAAAAATATAATAGCTTAAAAATAAATACTCACTTCTAAAAAATCTCTAATAATAATAAATACTATGTAGTGTATAAATGTCCGTGTTCATTGGTTCTTTGTTGCCTGTAGCTGTACACAGTTAAAACTCAGTGTTGGTTGTTTAACCAGTGTATGGCGACTTGAATCCTCCTGGCTCACCTTTGGTGGGGTGTACTTCCTGGAACTTCACATTGTTGTGCTGTCATAGTAGGTGTTTCAGACCGGAGGTTCGATGACGCGTTTTTCACAGTGGAAAGAGTCTTAGTACCACTATCTGAAACAACGGTTTTTATGTCATTTTTCCTCCTGACAAAACCAAAGTAATGGGAATACTTCCTGCCACTCCAGATAGGCCTAAGTGCTTCCATCTTCCGAACTAGCTCACTGCTTGGTGACGTGCATGCACAGTTGGGGTGTTGACAAAAATAATACTGTAACGAGTTATTTGGTTTTTCTGAAACTCAGATATTATTACTGATCTTAACGAGTTACTAGTGATGTGTTACTGCCCAAGTCTGGTGTAAAGAGTGGTGGTGGTGGTGAAGGGGTGTGGAGGAATGCTGTAGATCTTTATGGATGAGATGTGGAGTGGGAATTCTGAGCTTAATGGAGGGACACATGGGTGGTGAAAGTTGGAGGTGAATGGGCTGGAGGAGGAGGAGGAGGAGGGAGGAGGAGGAGGAGGAGGAGGGAGGAGGATTTCACAGATCTAACACAGAACTGACAGTAGCAAAGAAAGGAACAGTTTTAAAATGTGACAGCGAGGAGATGATTGGCTCACGGAGGTTGTGGCAAAATCTGATTGGTTTGAGTGAAAAAGAGAATGCCCTCAGTGAGCTGATGGAGTTGGAAAAGGAAGAGACAGGATGTAAATAAACTTGAATGAGCATGAAGACAGTCTCCCTAATTGAACTTCTGCTAAGCTTCACTTGGATGTTGAATTAACATGATATCCCATGAAATACTGAATCTCTTGTTTTAATCTGTTACGACTTCACACAGATGATCAGATTAAGTTGACAGTTTTCACATATTGAGTGGATGCAAGTACTGGGCCGCTTGTGGTTGTTATATGTGTGTTTTTCCAGCTTAGTTACAGACGATCAGAGAACTGTTGAGAAAATCTGTGTGTTCCCCTGATTTCTGTTTAAAGCTGCTATAATCGGTCTGTATTTTTTTTTAAATCATAACAGTGTATTAAACACATTGTAAAAAAGGTCAAACCTACACAAAATCATTACCTGAATCTTCAGCTCCCCTCAGCTTTATGGAGCTTTATGTTGAGTTTCGGTTTACTTTTTAGCTGTCCAGCGGTTTACTCTCAGTGCTCTTACAGTGTCCTTTTCAAATAAAAAGCAAAAAATATAATACAAATATAATATATAATAATATATAATAAAAATAAAACAAAAACTCTACCTACTCATTACCAAACAGCAGACTGGCACAGTTATTGCTGAAATACATGGGGTGTGATGTGTCACACAGCCAGGACAGAGCAGATTTTTACCTGCTGCACAGACGTATTTGTGGTGTGTGTTTGCATGCCAGCTTTCGCTGTGTGCGTAGTTATGCCAAGTGATAATTATGCAGGGTTTAAAAGCCTATAGGCTATATTAAATGGTATTGAATTAATTTACTGCATCATTTTAACAACAGGACGCCTTTTCTGATTGATTTATTTTATGTGAAATGTAAAACCAACCACAAAGGTTCTCTGCTGCATCACATCGCCTCTGGTACAATAAGGTATTGATTTAAAACATTTTAAAAGATTTTGTACCTGTTTTTTTTACACAGTTCTGTGTAGTTTTTACCTGTTACACCCGTTTAATAGAAATAAAGATGAACAGTGCAGCACGATCCCTGCAAAGGTGCAAGCTGCTTGCATAGTCAGTGTAGCAGCTTCAGTTGATTGTAATGGACGAAGTAAGGCATCCTGTCATGCTGCAGCAGATGTGCCACCACGACCACACCGCATGTATTTTGGCAGTTAGAGACTTACTGGTGAAGCATTCAGCAGCTAAAGAGACAGATAGTTCTCTCAAGAGTTGGTAGAGACCAAAACGGAGTGAAAAGGAGCGGCAGTTTGATGTAAAAGGCATTAGCTGGCGCAAATAAACAGCACTAAGACGGCAATATGAGGAAAACAGAGAGCTTTCCATAGGATTAATCATCAGTGTGAAAAGAAGTTTGGCAAAGGCTTGAATCCAACGGAAGCTCACTTAAGGTTTATCATGCAATTTTGGTAAACTGATAGCTAACTGTTGAGCCTCATAACCAAGTCATCAACTGACAACCTTGGTTTAAGAGTTGCACCAAACTGCCAACTAAAGTGCTGGTTTATTTGATGACACAAGATTTAACAGCCAAGTATTTTCCTCCAAAATTATACATTGCGCCTTTGAAATGTGAAAGCCCCAAACTATAATTGTAAGCTGTACTTATTAGTATGTTTACATTAACTATAGAAAAAATGGCAATTTGTAAAGTGAGGCAGCTCTCACCAGTGTCACCACAGCTGCAGCAGCCACCTTTTTTTCTGCCAATTGAAGATCTGGTTAAGACCAAAAAAAGAGGGTCAGTTTTGAACTTACATTTGTCAGTTGGCCAGAAAGGCGACTCCAAATGAATGATGGTGCTGCTTCATGTCTGCTGGAAGAGTAAATTAGTAATTGTTTTCTTATAAGTTTGCCATCTTGAAAGGTGATAATGTTGAGTTCACTGCTTGTTTCTGCTGCCCCTGAACCCTGAACACCCCCTAAACAAACAAACAAAGTGTATTTGAGGTATACATGGAAAGGGTGGGGTTAATGTATAATACTACAGCCAGTCACCAGGGGGTGATGGGAATGTTTTGGGTTTGCTTTTGGGGAACTGTCATGTTGATCATGTTTATTGTACAGTGTGTGGTTTAAACTGGATGTTGGGGTGGAGGTTGGGCTTTTGAAATACTTTAAGTACAGGTGATAGGAGCAAATGACAAAATGGCTGTCAGCTCAGCTTTGTGCCAACAAGCATGGTGGCAAAAGATTAGCACTGACTGCCTCATCACTCATACACCTTAATAATAGCAAAGGGTGAGTTGGATATATGTTTAAAGAAATTTAAGTGTACTGCTGAACTCAAGTTGACCGTCCAATCGCTCACAGGCTTAGCTTGATTTATGTTGATCAGCAGCCACTAGTGCACCACCTCCATGATGCTTTGCGGTATCCTGCTCACTGCTCTGTTGTGTAGGTATTTGAAAATAATAAAATAATGGAATAAGTGGTAAAAAGCTTTTGTAAGTGAAGCAGCAGTGTGTATCTGTGTGTGTGAGAATGTGTCACACCTGCAGCTAACCTGGCTCAGTGGAGCTGTGTATCCCTTGGAGAGGTGATTAAACAGAGCTGAGAGCTAGAGGTCTCTCTCTCTGTTGGAGTCCAGCAGAATACATATGTAACTGTTCTGCTTAATATCAACCACACGTCCCACATACTGACTCACAAGAATATTGTGTTTATTTCCGGCAGCACAGTGAAATTATAGGACATCTGCTTATGTTCTGAACACCTGAGGAATATCTCTAAGCTCATTATCCCTCCAAAATGAGAAGCAGATGATCACTTATGCTTATTTTTCATCCTGCTCAGACTGTGGCAGCTTCGTTCACTTGACTTTGCAGGTCATCTCTTGAGCATTTACGAGTGGTCGGGCTACTGCGCAGCTTAATTCCAGGGGCTTGTCTCACAAAGGCAAGCTCTGCTTAAATGAAGATTGCACATTGTGGCAGCTTCACAATTCACAAAAGTTTTTTGTGGATACAATTGCAATCCGACATATATGCTGCCATCAAGTAGAAACCATGAGCTTGTGGTTACCTCATTGGAAGCCATGTACACAACATGCTCGGCATTTGAGTGAGTCATGTCAATAGAGGGTAATGGCATGATTCCACACAGTTTAGTTTTGTGTTTGTATCCGTGTTTAGTCAAGCCCCTGGGAAATGCGCTAGGCTTTGAAGCAAGTTTTACATAGTGGCCAAAAGTGGAATAACACCATCTGTAACGGTCACGTGATACCATGTGACCCAATAAGACTTTTTGTCATTGACTTACATTGGAAAAAAAAGATGTCTGTAAATCTGTGGATACATTTTTCTGAATGTCAAAACCTTTACAAAATGAAATTTGGAAAATCTAAAAGAGCGGCAAGATCAAATAATTTGATTGCCATTCAAACCGGAAGTCAGGTTGACTTGAATACATAGACTAAGCTATGTGTTAATTAAGCGTAACAATATAGCAAGCATGTAACATAATGCAAGAAATGCAAAAGCACATGAGGCCGTTGGAAGTGTCAACATTTTCCTCAAAGATATTAGAAAATTACATTGAACAACTCTGTATAACCAAATGTAAAACATATTTAAGTAGCATTCATAGAAAAATGAACTTCCAAGGCCTGCCATTTTTGAAAAACATCGGTAAAAACGTCACAACATACATCACTTTCCAGTTATGAGGTTGTGAATGAATACCACAAAAGGGGGGGGGGGGCGCGTTCATATGGACCCTTCTAATAAACTTATAAACACGACCCAAATATGAAGGAAGCAATATAATATTTTTTATTCTGGCCCCCATTAAACTAAAAAAAAAAAAATCTAAATTCTTGTTATCACTTCAGGATCGACACATGGTCTGTCTTCCTCTCACATTACTGACTTACTGCTGTGCTGTAGGTCACAGAGGTCATCTGACCAGGGCTTGTTTCATGTATCACACTCGAGACTTTAAGACCATCAAAGGGAATCTCTCTTTTGAGGTGGTAACTCCCAGACTTTGGAACTCGCTCCCACTGGACTATCGACACTTTAAAAAACAGCTCACCGTCTGCCTGTGTACACGGGCTTTTGTTCAAGTTCATGAGTTGTTCAAATGCCTGGTTTGTGGTTGTTTTAAATCTCATTGTCCTGCTACCTTTTTTCATTTTATACCTTATGGCTAAGAAGTCAGTGATATCTGTTAACAAAAGATACTATTTAGATAATCTTTGGTCACCTACCTGGGGCTTATGTTGCAAAGAGGTGTTAACAGTGACAATGACAATCGGTGATCTCAGTCTGTTTTTCCATAAATTGCATGTAGGGGCATAGCAACAGATTTAAGGCAATGTGTATAAGCAGTCTCTGTGGTTCTCTGGCCTTCCTCTCTTGATCCATGTCTTGACAGTGTACATTGGTCCTCCAGCAGCATAATGGCTCATTTAAGCTCATTACAGACACAGATGGACCCTTTCTCCTTGCATTCTTTTCATATGTTTGTGTGCACAATTCCTGAAAGGTTACAGATACGAATGAAACACAGCAATACCACTGTAGATCATTGGAGCAGTGTAGTGTGGTTCAAATGAGATATGACTGAAGGAGACGAGAAAGACTCTTTAAAAATGGTAGAAAGGACTGAATTGAAAATATAGATAAAAGAATTCTCAGCCCACATGTGATGATCTATTTAATGGCCTCACAAAGCACTGCCGTCTACGATATTGCCTTCATTCAAAGGTTAATAAGTCAGACCTCCACCGTATTTGCAACTATTTGCTGTATTTGTTTTCAGAAACGTTTGACAATGCCCTCATGTGCCATTTATTGGGTATATTTTTTGCCAACATCAGGGACACATGGAAGTATGAGGGGCAATGACACTTGCAACGTTTGAAATGGATGCATCTACTTTCTTACCTAAAGGGAGAATAAATGAGCCTTCAGCATTCACTTGCTCGGCTCTGCATTTTCAGACAAATCGTAGTGCAGGAACGGACTAAACCATTTTGTGCTTTTAAGGGTTGAGAGGGGCCTCTGAGAGCTTCCAGATTTATTATTCAAAGTTCAGTCACTCTAACAATTTATTCAACCAATTTTCACTTAGTTTCAGCACTAATTAAGTTAGAAATAAAAAGTTGCAATTACAACCAAAGTTTTCATTTCAGGCTTTTTAACGGCCCTCCCCCTTTTGGGACCCTGGGTAATCAGTCCCCCATATTCCCCCACTACAAAGCCCCTGACCCTCGATCACTCCATCAGTCTTTCCTCAGTTTGTTTTACTTGTGAGGTTTTTAGAGGCACAGTCTTATATAGAGAGATGTAATGTGTGTATTTTTTCCTGCACAAAACAGCTGTCAGATGGCTGCTCTTATAAGTAATTGAACTTCAGACTCGATGTAATCAGATTTGAAGCCGCAGTGAAATGGATTGCAATAAGACCTAAAGCTGTTTAAAAGTTTTATCTGTGGCTCTGCAATATAGTTTGTCAATTACGCTGAATTTTAAAACCCCTGATTAAGTGTGTTTGTATGTCTGTATTTTTAAGAGGCCCCAGAGTGAAGGAGACTAGAACATTAATTTCAATTACATTATGCTCATGCAAAATAGCTGGAAAATTACACTTAATGGCCGAAAAATGACCTTTAAGTGTTGGAGCTATATAATTTAAGAATCAATGACAGGCAACACTTGTTTTGGGGTGTCATGGTCAGAATTCACCCCACAACTACAGCAAGGACAAATGCAGAGCACATTTATTTGGGGTGTTGTAAACAATCCCAGTATTCTATATTTTAACCACAACCCCAATCATATTCTGAAAATTAGACAGGCTACATAAATTTAGGCTCAGATGTAAATGGTTTTTATAGGCAGGTTGAGATGGCATTGCTCCATTCTGGCTGCTTGTTCATCTCACTGATATAATTTTACTGCACAGCTAAAAAAAGGAGACACTTTTCTTATAGAGTTAATGGAAAGAGATGCTGAACACCACTTATGTCCTCTGATCAAACGCTTCCTGCTCACCAGTGCCAGCTGAAGGATAATAGAGGTGTGTGCTAACAATATTCAGTGGCAGAGCTGTGAGCTAAATACGTCCCTTCAGAGAGATTCTTGTTAGCTTTTATCCTACAGATTTACACCTGGTGCTGAATATATACATATAATAAAAAGTCAGTTTTTGCACCTTGGTGCGGTATGAAAATGGTATGAAAAACAACTTGCAGATGGTTGTTTGAGGTATTTAGGCAATCCAGTGCCTACACATCATGTAGATTATATTATTTTACATTATTATGTGTGGCAATATAAAATCTCTATGCTTTTTCATTGCAGACCAAAACAAGCATACATTATCATAGTTTGTAAGTGTCCTTGGAATTCCAAGTGTCTATACATTTTTTAATTTACTTATTTCAGTTTGAAGTCTGAAAAAAAGACAAAAAAAAAAAAACAAAAACAAGTTTTGGCAGCAAGATTGTACTGAGCTTCATAAATCTGAGTCATAAATAAAAATGTCCAAGCTGGTCTTAGAAGCCAGTGACTGAGTCTATACTCTGGGAAAGGTTCCTCCCATGCAAGGCACAGGATGAGTCTGAAATTAATCACAATTTTACAAACCTTAAAGTATCATGATTAACTGAGCCTAATGACTGGAGACACTGAGCTGAAGGCACCACAATTGAGTTAGAATAAGTCAAAAGGATGGAGCTGTGGAGGAGCTGTGGTGGATCTGACTCAGACTGTGGTGATGGCTCACAGACAGCCTACACTCAAAGCGTCCATGCCCTTTATTATCTGTAACTTTAAGCCTAGATAGATAGATAGATAGATAGATAGATAGATAGATAGATAGATAGATAGATAGATAGATAGATAGATAGATAGATATAAATCCACCCTTTACAGTTGTCATGAACAGAGAAATTAGCTATGGTGACCAAAACCTTTTTTTTTTATACTGTGAAAACAACTTGGGCATTTTAACGTTGATGTCTATCAAGTGCTGTTGGGATGACGTCTTGTTTTTGTGGGTTGATGCAGAAGTTAACATCACCCTGGTTTCCTTTTTTTTTTGTAAATAGGATTTTGGATTATTTCAGAAAAAACATTTGACGTGTGACAAACAAAAACATATACTTATAGCAACATAATCACCACAAATGAACGCCATTTTTATTTTGAAGTCTAAATGCAAGTGCTAGAAGTAAAAAACTAACATTAGGCTATAAGCAAACTACAACATGGTGGTACGACATCAATGTCACCACATTCAACAAGGCCTCACTGTGATAATGTTCTCATTTAGCCTCTTATTAGCAATTGCCTTTTTTAAGACATGTAAAAGCTTCAACATTCACAAGTGGTGTATTTACTGACTGAAAATCTTTTAAGCTTGTGGTAACAGCAGACCTTATTTCAGACAGCTAACTAAAACCAGTCAAAACAAAAAAACCCTGCTGATTTCAAGTGAAGGGAACCAAAACTGTTCAGAACTGCCAAATGTTTCAGGCAAGGCTGTTCAAAAGAGACTGGGACACACTCTTTGACCCCATGAGAGTTTGGGGTATGACACATGTTCTGTAATTCAATTGTTTTCTAAGAAAACTATTGCACATCTGTTTGTCCAGGAAGAGGGATCCTCCTCAGTCTCTCCTCCTGAGGGTACAACCATTAAAGGGATGGTGTCCGCCAAGGCGTTCTTGGGGTGCGCTATTTTTCACCTCCTTTGGTGCGCCGGGCCTGAAAAACTTTACCTACACTCAAACTGATGGTGGCTGATATATAATCGAGTATTTGCATTGGAAACTATTTGTTTGTTGTCTTTTATTACAGGTTGTTTTTTGTTCCGTGATAGTACCCTAGCTATTGAGCCTTTCAGCATCTGCAGACTGGATTTCACTGCGCTGTCAACTGAGAACCTGACTTCTCTTTTGACCTCCGTGGTTTTAGGAGTCATTCTGTCAGCACTCTGTGTGGACTGACTCTGTTTTTGAGACAGCCACATGCGGAACTGCAGTTTTTGTTGTTGGCTTCATTTTTCAGCCCCGGAGGGTTCCACTTGATGATATGGAGATGACTTTGCACGGCTGGTTGGCAAACTACTGAAGGTGGCAAGCTAACCCTGAATGTGCAAGCCAGCAGGGAATATGTTGTTAGTCTGTTACATTAGCTCTCTGAGTTAGAAAGCCTCCTAACTCTGTCCCTAACAGGACAATAATTTAATTCAAGAGCCATGTTGGTACCATAGACTGTCTCCTAAAAGTCTGTAGGTTTCTCTTTTGTAGAGCTAGAGAGGTGATAGCAAAGCTTGCTGTTTTGGACTCTCTGTTCTTACCAAGGTCAGCACTGTGGGTTTACTGGTCACTGCAATGCCGCTAAAATTAAACAGAAATGTTGGTGTACCCAGGCCTTAAGTCTTCAGCACTATAACATGCACTATGGGTGTTCCTCTTAAGTACTCTGAAACTGCAGTAAATTGAAAGGGCAGGCAG
Organism: Plectropomus leopardus; assembly: GCF_008729295.1. NCBI lineage: Eukaryota > Metazoa > Chordata > Actinopteri > Perciformes > Serranidae > Plectropomus > Plectropomus leopardus. Next base: position 17,705,002 of record NC_056464.1, on the reverse strand, counting down.
TTTTATGTAGGTTTTTTGCCAGTCTCTAATGGCCAACAACAGCTCTCCATCTACCCACAAAGCTGCAGCTTCATGTATACCACAGGTAGAAAGTGGTGGGTGCTGCAGTTGCACTTTGGAAGCACTTCAAGTTGAGTCCCTGAAATTCAGAGACAATTACGTGGTGAAAAGTCACTTGAAAATGTTTTGAGAAATTTAGAAATTCAGATATGCCTGGGAAATGCTGAGGTCAGCTTTGCCCTTTACACTGTGGGAAATGCTTCCCAATAGCACCGGATCCAAAGTCAGCTTTAAATTAACTGCTAACAATATGTTTGCTCCCTATGCAAAGAATTCCCTCTGTAACACACACACAAAGTGAAGAGTTGGCAGGTGTGGATTTTAGATGTGCTGCAGAAAAAGTAAGGACAGCCTGAAAGTGGAGCACTAACAGACTGACTGGAACAGTAAACAGATGGAGCTAATGAGGAAAAAAAACCTTATAATTATTAATATAGTTCAATTTGTATATGCGTATAGCTCTGAAATAACATCAAGGGATGGCAGGATGAAGGTCAAAGAATGAAAGGATGAGGGCCGAAGGATGAAACGATGAGGGTCGAGGGAAGAGAATAGATCAGGTGTGCTCAAATACTATGAGGCAGAAATGTCCAAGCTGTTTTCTTTATTTCGAAACTATTTGTTAAAACTACATCAAGACTTAAACAGGAAGTTGTTCCAGTTCCAGTTTTTGCACAGATGATACGTTGTTGTGTTCTGCCTCAGGAGAAATTTCTTTGGCAAATTTTTGGGTGTTTATACAGGATAGATGCAGGGTGGCACTACTTTTAAAATGGCTCCTAAAATAGCTACCACTGTGATGCAGTAGTTTCAGATGTATGTGAGAGTAGTGCTGTCTCAGTGGTCCTGGTGCAAAGCGCAGCATTGTGAGGTTGCAGACAGCAATTCTCCCTGTAACCCCATTGTGACTGGCAGACATGGGGACGCTGCCGCTCCCCGCTGGCTGTGCCGCAGATGATGAATGATGCCATGCTGAACTAGTTTAAGAGGAGCATCACACAATCGCTCATTTCAAAAGGCACTGCTTCACACAGCGGCCTGGGGAACGGCATGGAAAGTAATATCCATCAACAGCCAGCCAAGCAGTAGCGCTATCAGCAAACACAATTTAGAGCTCAGAAACATTATTGTTTTTCCCTCCCTCCTCTGTTTGACTCAGTGCGACGATGAACTGGCTGAGTGATGCTTATTTGATGAATATGATGCTGCAGTCATGATAGCATGAACTTGGCCATTATTGGGAGGAACTGAGTTTGGATGAAAAGACGTTCTGTAAAAACAGAAAAAGTCCTTTTTTCATCTGCATCATATTGGTGCAAGCTTTGAGAAGAATATTTCATCTGCCTCGAATTTTGGATGAGAGTTACAATATTACGGTAGGAGAAGCTCTGCACTTCATGAAACAAATGAAAGGATCATAAAAAAAACATTTTAAAGTAATTACACAGCAAACTACAAAACAAAACACCCAACTGCATAACAATGACTAGCATTATTACACAAATCATATTTTATTGAAACACCACTAGAATTTCATAAACTTGAGGTAAAAACTTTCTATTAGTGACTATATATGAGGAAGTAGACGGTAGATGGTAGATTTATTAGGCATTTTTTAAACAAAGTTTAAAAAAAGAAATAACATTTTTTTCTTGGTCCTGCTACATCTTTAGAGCTAAAGGGTTGATTAAAATCAGCAGCTACTACGAAGCTTCCATCCAGTTGCTGCTGGTGGCATCATTCAATTCCTGCAGTGCATTGTCTGAATTTGCATCAGAGTCTTGTGTCCAAATGGCTCCCAACAAGGTCCGTCTAGCTTGATCCGGGATATTAGGGGTTGACCAGGTGTCTGTTAAGATGTGCACAGAGCAGTCTCTGATCTCCTGTTGCTGAGTGAGGCTCTTGGTCCGAGTCGGGTCAGCCTCGCCCTAATGTCTTCGTCCGGTGCTTTCGGTTTGGTTTCTCCCCTCTGGTCTGACTGGCCGCTCGGTGTATGTTACCGATGGGGAAGTACTGAGTATACGACTGGATAAATGAGACTTGGATTATACTGCGCGAGTTGTGTGTGAATTATAGACAACTGTTTTTATATAGATTTGCTGTTGTTAAACACAACACTCCTTTACTTCAGTTCATCTTTTTGGTGTTCTTTGTTCTCTATGGAGGCAAAAATTGATACCACTCTCATATCTGTATGGCCAAAGAAAAGCTATAACCGGAAGTCAGTTAGCTTAGCATAGTTTAGTACAAAAACTGTGAACAGAGGGAAACAACTAGGCTGCCTCTGACCAGAGGTAATAATATCTGTTACCCACTTAGAAATAGTCATAAAACATCCCATAAAAACACTTTTGGTATGAATTAAACAAGCAGTATGTAATGTGTTGTGTGGTATCAGTTTTTTCAACTCCAATATCTAACAAATCTTGATTATGCAGATTATATAAAATTATGTTCTTTAATAAAAAAAAAAAAAAAAAAAACTTGGAGAATGGTATGGATTTCAGTTTTAAGTTAGTGTACAGAGAAGTATCGTGACTGAAAATAATGTAACTCAGCCATGCTTCATGTAGAGTGGGATCCAGCCTGGAATGAATGTGTAAGTGATAAAGATGTTGAACACTTCATATGTATTGGGATAATAAGACACTTCACTGTTCTATTTCACACTGAGATCCCCCATTAATGGGGTTCTCTAGGCTTCATTTATCTCCTTATCTCCACCGGAAATTTGCATCTATATGCTCAGTTTAATTGGGTTGAGCCCATTTTGCTATAAATCAGGACCATGTTCTCTCTTTTTCTTACTGACTTTTCTTCAGTATAATCATGATGTGATGGACAGCTGGGGGATATCCTCTGCTCTGATGATGAGAGGGAGAAACTCAGTTAGACCACTGGACAATTACTTGTGTCTTCCATGCTGATCCTCCATAGTTAGCCTCACGTGCATTTGTCCTCTTTTACAACCTGCTGAATGAACACAGCTTTCCTTCACTGTGTTATCTAATCTCAAATTATGGTCAAGGATGTCTACAACCTCCCTAAAGTTGTTTTGATGAAATTTGATGCTGAAAGACTCATTTGGTTGGCCTACAATCCTGCAAACTCCCATGTGTAAACAACAAAACCTTAACAATAAGGTCTGTCTGAGGTAAAGTGTGAGTGAGTGAATGCATGACTGGCATATAGTTAATTTAATGTTTGCGGTCGCTCATTCAGGTCAGTGCACTACAGTTATGCAGTAAAATGGGTAGTGACATTTTTATAAGGTTAAATGACCAAAGATGTTTATATGATATATGCATTGTTGTAAATGTGTTTATATATGTAGTAAAACAGTAGATAGGTCAACAGACTGGCTCAATAACAGTTATTAAAGCTACTGAAGAGAATATTCTGGAAGCTGGTTGAAACAGCATTAACTGAATATAGTTGTAATACATGTAAAGCCTGACAGCAATACAGTGGAAAGTGATAGTGAAAATGGGACAGAATCATTCTTATACACATGCTCTTCAAATTTTTTGCTCACTGTAATCTATTATGATGCTTAAGGTGTCCATTTTTGGGTCTTTTCATACATGACACAAATAGTGAAAAAGTAAAACTTTACTATTTTTTTCTTTTACTTTACTCCCATGATACTTGCATCACTATAACCCATCTGCTTCCAGCTGGCTACCTGAGGCTGGCGCTGTGTACACATTGACATAATGATGAGAAAAATGTTCTCCAATGAAAAATATAGTTTCCATGAAGCTTATGTTGACCTGTTGACCTATGTTACAAAGGATTTCTTTGTACCTGAAACACATGAGCACGCCTCCTGGCTACAGACAAATGTAATTATTGTGGCAATGGTCCACCATCAAGAGGTTTTCACTGTATTTAATAAGTGAAAGATCCATTGAGTAAGTTTTAGTAGCATCTACCAGGAAGGTTGTAGAACTGAATCCTCCCTCATATGCCAAGCATGTTGGAGACCTACAGTGGCTGACAAAAAAACGCGAGTGGCCTTATGTAGAGCAGGTGTTTGATTTGTCCATCCTGAGCCACTGTAGAAACAATATGATGGGCTCTGTAGAAGAGGACCTGCTAAGTTAACAAAAACACAAAAATTCTTAGTTTTGGGCAATTATACGCTAAAAAAATGCAATATTATATTACACTTCTGCTAATAAATGCTTCTAAATCCTGCACACTGGACCTTAAAATATTAGTTTATTACTGATTTGTATATTCAGAGTCTGCAAGTCACATGTTAGCTATCTCAGCTGTTGTGAAAATGTGAACCCCCTCATGTGTGCTTATGGAATTTAAAGAGATAGTCCGGGATTTTTGAAGTTAAGTGGGGCTTTATGAGATACATATGTGTAGTTAGTGTGTTACATATAATAGTTGGCAGTCGGTGCGCTCCCAGCTTGCAGAAACAAATGGGGCACACACTCCACAGCTCAACATTACACCACTGTATATAAGGGGCTGATATCAAAACATGTTTAGCTACTTTAAAAATGCCCACCTAAAAATACAATATCAGTCTAAGTGGATGCTGTATTGAGAGTGTTTTCAACGTGAAGTTTTGTTTCAGTTAGATTGTGTAACAGCCGCTAACAGCACTTTCTGGCCAAAACAGCTGACTGTTGACAGATGAGAAATGTAGGGCCAAAGGAAAAGGCTGCGTGACAGCAAGGTAAAGCGACGAAAATACTCAAAATACAGCGTCCACTTAGACTTATATTGATTATTTTTTTAGGCAGGCCTTTTTTAAAGTGGCTGAGAGACATCTTGATAACAACTACGTCGATTCTGCAAAACGGGAGTGCACCGACTGCCAGCTACTGCATGTAATACTATACATAACTATCTCATACAGCCCCACTTCAAAAATCCCAAACCATCACTTCAACCATAGATGTACAGTAATAACTAGACACCAGAAGTCAAGATGGTGCTAATTCATTCCAATGGAGATGCTTGCCTGATGCATAAGCCCAAAACATTTGTAGCACCTCGGTTTACTTCCCACAGAACATGGGCAGTATTGAGCAGTGTTTCTTTTGCTGGTCCTGGTCTTGAGTTCCTGCTCGGCTCATAGACATTTTGACTTTTCAAAAATCGTTTTTCTTGACTTTGGTAAAGTTTTACAAATAATAAACCTTCATGGCCCAAACACTATAATAGAAAGACTTATAACTGACTATGTTTGAAGTTTAAGGTGTCCCGTCAACAGTTAACAAATGTCTCTGTTGGTCTATCTGAAAAAAAAAAACCCAAAATACCATGAGTGGCCACTGAGAAAAATTGGAGGCAAGACTAAGCAGCTTTTCTGAATTTAACATAGACAAAGGATGATCAAGTGAAACATGACACGGGACACATCATCTCTTTAAAGGTCATGCTTTGAGCCTGTAACAAATGCTCAGGTGTGCTTGTTTGCAATCTCATGTCTTGCCACAAAAAAACCTTGCACTCGGACCCATTATAACAAGTGGCCTGTGATGATCACCACTTACACAGCAGATGTGTCTGCAGCCAAATGGTTGTATGTTCTAAAATAGCTGCATGTTTCCTCAGCGCTGCCCTCATTCCTCAGATTTGTCAGCAGCAGCTACAGCACCATTAGCACCTGAGTGAAGTTTGCTGGGTACAATTTAACTCTGGGCCTTTTGAAGCAAAGGAGGTCGGTCTCCTGCTATTCTTCTATTTCAAACAGTTTCATCTCGCACAGGTTTCGCCCTCTAATGGCGCGTGCAGCGTGAAACCAAATGACTCCGTCTCCCGCTGTGATGAGGCCATGTCAACAGGTTGCTACATACAGATCTGAAGCTCATTTCCTGATAACAGGCGCTCTGAGAGGTAAAGTGCTTTGAGGGGTTTATTCATTATCTGTCTGCATTACTCATAGCAGCAGTACAAGTGAGGCTAAGCTCGACATAATTAAGTGTATCTTAATTAATGCTGCTCTCTCTCCGTCTGAAAGGTGCTGAATGTTGTTCACTTGGTTTCATAATGGCTGATTTATCTAACTGTATGTAAATTTTGGGATTATGTAAATACAGTGGGAAGTAACAAATGAAATAAACGTAACAAAACCGATAACACAGAAAGCATCAACTGTTATCTCACAGTACAATACACTATATTGATAGGTTCTGTGTTAATAACATACTTGCCCCCTGGCGCGAAATATAATAACTTCAGATTTAGGTGTGATGATTTTTATTATTAGCTCTCTGACTAAAGAGAGTTGTTAATTTAAGCCACACATTAATCAGGTGTTGCTGTCCTATAGTGGGGACTTGACTAAGAGGAGAGGATTTGAAGCTGTGCATGAGCCGAAAGATGCACAACAACAAGATGCACTGGCTGCTTTTAATGCCTGTCAATGAGTCATTGAAAATTGTTGTGAAATGTCCCCTTTCTGTCCCCTCTCAACACGGCATTAATCACAGAATCCACCCACTCCTATCACCCTCAGCACCTGAAGAGTTGTTTTAAATATAATTTCATGCTTCTGTATTCAGCCTCAGCACAGTTCACCACAGTCGTGGGTAGAAAGCAGTCTGTAGCAACTTTTATTTGATTTTATCTGATTTTGTTTTACTCTTTTAAGTAAATGTGAGTAGTTTAAATGTGGGGGAATGTTTTCTTATTAAAATGCTGTTAAAAAACTGTAGACTGTATAGACATAGCCCAGTGGTGTAGTGGTAGTCGATGAGGTGGGTGTATTACTCAAGATAAGTTAGATAATGGGCCGTTCCACAAACTGCATTTTTTGACACTTCCTTCATTGCTCCTTATTTTTCAGACCAAGAGGTTGACACTTGCTCAAAACCTTCAACATCCTGTCAGGAATTTAATCTCATCTGAGAAATATCACATTTTGTCATTTCTGGCCTAAAATATGATAAAACCATTAATCCAAAAAAAATAAATAAATTTAAAAAAAACCCAAAGAAACAAAAAACAACAACAACAGAAAACTCCCATTAGACATGATCATAAAATGTCATAAAATGTCAGATCTGAGTAACATGCTGGGTGCACCTCTGAGGCAGATGGAGCACTGCAGCACATTTCACCTCCTCTCTGAGGTTGTTTGAGTGAGAAAAGGAGCAATCTAATACTTTAAATAACTTAACAGCAGCATGCTTACTAGCTAACTAACACTCAAAAGAAAGTGTTTGAATTTCTGTCTGTATAGCTCAGTATACAATCTCAAATGATCTGTGAGTATTCATGTTCACGCTTAACATACCTTAAATACAACACTCAGATGCACAAACACGTAAATACACACAGGAGTTTTTACATGATTTGTAGCGACTTATTCATGAACAGTTTTTCTCTATCTGTCTCATTTAGACGGTTAGATGTCTGAAAACATAATTTCACAGCTCATGGGGTTTTATTTCAGTGCTGCACTTGTGTTACCTCGTTTGTCATGGTTCTCACTGATCTCATTTTTCAAAATGACATCAGAACAGCATTTTGTGCTCTGTACTAATAATCAGATCTGCAGTTGTTTGTATTATTTCACACACACACACGCACTCACACACTCACACACACACACACACACACACACACACACACACACACACACACACACACACTCACACACGCACACACACACACACACACACACACACACACACACACACACACAGAGTAAAATGTGCACATCATGATTGTATGTGACAAGTGTGTATGTGAGCAGCATCGTTCATCATTGGATCAGGAAAGAGGCAATGCTGTGTGAAGATTTGTTATATTATTGGCCTTTTTGTCTGATCCTAAGACATTTGCACAAAGTGTAATGCCTGTGTTTTAAAAATGTAGTGATATGAGAGAGATGGAGCGAGTGGGAGCATTAAAGGCAGGGAGATGGAGTGAGACGAGAACGGTTGCGCTGTAATCCTTGTCGTGTTGGTGGGGAAGTTCAGTGTTTGAACAGAGAGTGATGAGGCGGGGCACAAACCTCCAGGATGGATCTCTGAGATTAAAGTGCCCCGATCGCTGCTCTCACATCACATCCCCTACCATCAGGGGGGAATTCATTTACTCACACAGAAAGACGGGGCAACCGAGAGTGCAGGGGAGAACTGACAGAAAATGGAAAGCAAAAGCCTGTCTGGAGGCTTTGTAGGAATTGAAAGCAGTTGAACTCTCAGAGGGTCTGTGGTTCAGCGTAGAGACGGCACACAGAAGGGAGAAATGGCGGCAAATATACTGTATGTAGTATATTGACTTGTATGATTCTGTTTTCTTTCCTCTTTAAAGACATTGTGATAACCCAAATACTATTTAAGAAAAATAAAATGAACAGATGAACAAGGCACAAGGCACAAAAGTGGACCTTTATGTAGTATCACCTTCTGCACAGTTAAAACTTTAAAAATGTCAAATAGAGACAGATACAATACAGAGGGTGGCACACTCATAGCTGCACTGTGTTTTTGATATAATATACAAAATAAGGCTACTGCCACAACCAACTGATCACCAGAGACACAAAAAATTGTGCCAAATACCTACTAGTCTGTCATCAGATGGTGCAACACCTGCAGCACAGAAGGTGGGGACATCCAACCCAGTCGCCAGAAAAAATGCTGACATTGTACATTTCTGCAAACCAAAGATACATTACATTTGTACTTTGTTATGTAGCAGATACGCTGAAACTACATTTTATTAACAATGAGGTTACCGTGTTGTTATGTTTAAGCACCAAAAACACTTTGTTGTATTACGAAAAGATCATGTTTTGGCTTAAATTCTGGGCACAATCTGCTGGTAAAATCTGGTAAAATACAACTGTTTCTGTGAAATTATAGCCCAGCAAGAAACACAGCAGTATCTCTTTAAAAAAACAACAACAACAGCAAAACCATTCACTATCCCTGCTGCAATTGATCATCTGAAGACAACCAGTTTGGTGCCTAAAAGCCATTGGAATAGCAGCGAGGTCAGGTTGGTACAAAACACCCTCATTTGGTGGCTAAAAACAGCATTGATATGATATGTGTGAAATATGCATATGTAACGTTCATGGTTCATTGTTCATGGTTTGCATGTACAATGTCAACATTTTCTTCTGGTGACTGGGACACCACACACAGTGGTCTTAGCAGGGAAGAGGAGAAACAGGACGAGTAGCAGGCAGAGTACAGCAGTCGTCACAGGCTAGGGTAACACTGCTAACGTTAATGTCGAGGGAAGTGCTGCAGAGCAGGGACCACATAGCACTGCTGAAAATAAGTGAATAATAAAGAATTTATCTGATCCCTCTGAGTAAAGACTTTATATGACAACAATTGTTTTTAGATTTCAGACAAGGGAAAACATGTCAAAATGAAAACATTTCTTTCCAACGTGATCCCAAGATGTTAAAATACAAAAACCAAAACATACAACGTATTACATAAAACTAAACAATTAAATGCTGAAATCCAAAATCACATCACCACAAACCGAAACCCCTAAATACAACAAGGACAATTTGATGGCTGAAAAAGGAAATCAATATAAATCCGTGTCCCTATTCCATAAAAAAATCCTCACCTAACTCCAGTAGGCCCCTCTGGTGTTTAATAACTGGGTGTGTGATGGAAGACCATTCAACAACATGGTACTATGGTGTAAAAAAGGAGCTTTTGGAAATGTTAGTTACTGGAGGCACTTACATGAATGTACACTGGCCTTGGTACTATAGATATTGAGTATTGAGAAACATATACATTAATAACACAGAACAGTTGATGCAGCTTCTGCGTTTTCACCCTGAGCTATACCGGCAGTCAACACTGCCTCTTTTTCCATTTAATTGTCAGACCACTATACTGAGCAAAACAGGCAAAATCAAAATAACAGTGTATCAATTATGACGCAAATAAAGATTTTAAAAATAAAACATTAGACTTGAATATAAAATGTTAGATCTGAGTAAACTGTTGGGTTGACCTTACATTGCACCTCTCAAACAGATGGAGCGTTACAGCCCTTTTTTGCCTCCTCTCTGAGCTTGTTTGGGTGAGGAAAATGAAGAATCCAATGCTTAAAAGAGTAAACTGCAACATGCTTACTAACACTTAACAAAAAGTGTTTCATCATGATCATACCATGCTCGCACATGCATGAGTTTGCAGTTCTATTTGTTTATCTCAGTGTACACATCTCAAATCACATACCAAATTGTATTTTGCCTCAACTGAAGTTTGTTCTTTAAAAAACTGTTGTGACATTCAGAGTATTGTTATAGCAGCAAACAACAATTTGCTATGTAAAGATATAGTGGAGTACTGATGTCCTGAGCAGAGAATGATGTCATGCTACCTCTGTGTGTGTTGTAGTCTGAGTTTCTCGACACTTTGTTGTTCAGCTCAGCCACATCCATGTTTAGAATCATGCAGATAACCCCACCACAGACTGGGAATGGCACAGCACTCCTCGCACACTTAGGACTCGAAAACACAGAGCCACTGTTTGGCTGTTGGTCAATGTTGGGCCAATGGTGTTACTGTTGCCCTAGTTGTTGTGGTGTGTCTTGCGTTGTTGGCATTAGTTGGTCCTTGTTGGCCCCTTGAAGATGGAGGGACTGGTCAGTATAGAAACCACTCTGATTGGCAGTTCAGCTCAGTGCAATTGAAGAAAAACAGAAGTGGGGAAAAGCAAACAATTGGCTAAAGTCAAGAGGCTGTGAGATTAAGCTTGTTAAATTAGGTAAGATTGGTTTTTTTTTTTAGCCATTGAGTTCTTTAGCAGAAACAGTTTGTAGTTATGTTATTGTTCACTGGTGCATGGTTAATATCATTTACTCTTTGGGGTCATGTTGTTAATGTGCTAGCGTCCCCTGTTTCAATGGCGATTACAGACTATTGCTGCCTGCTGGTATTGAGGGGTATTTCCCCTCAGATGCAAAATGTATGTGCTGGTTGACTGCAGCCTCTCCAACAACTCGCACATTCAAAAACATTTAAATATTAGGTGCTAGAAGGAACTAAAATACATACAAAAATACAAAAATGGAGTCGGCAAACTAGATGATGCTCCCATTAACATTTATTACCTCCACGTGTCATATTTCAGGCCCAAGCTCTTCTTCAGACATGGGTGATGATTCAGTAGTTTATAATTTAGTCATGAGTTTGTTTATTTAAAAAAAAAAATCAAGTTTCCCAAATATACAAGTTGTACATTTCCTGCTTTATTCACTTCACAGAGCTGTGCCCAGTGGCTATCGTTAAATATTTGTGAACTGTTGTACTATTTCTATTTCTACTGATTGCATAGGAGAAGCCTGCTGAGAGGCACAAGCAAAGATTAGTGGATAAACTGAGCACATTGAGGAGGTTTGAAAGCAGTAATCAAATACGGCAGAATCGGTGAATACCTTGATTCACTGTCCTGAGGCACAGTGAAGTCATGATTTTTTATTTTATTTTATTTTTGCTTTATCATGACTGACAAAATAACTTGTCCAGATTGGCTGTCTCAGCTCACTACTCTGCAATGGGTAGTTGTTGAACTTGTAGAAAGGACCTGAACTGTCTTGAGCTCTTCCTTTCATGCTGCAACCTCCTGCAATCTGCTGACCTTTCATCTCAAACCTCCCAGTTTTGGCTCATGAGAGCCTCTCCACTACAACTCCCCAGTGGTCTTCCTTTGGTCTGGTTTCCAGTTTTGAGTTTGAGCTCATTCATAAAGCCGAGGAACATGACCGAGGTGTATCCCTGTGCAAATTCAGCATTCTCATATTTTCCAATTTTTGTTATGTACATCATGCTTTTGATGAAATACATAGCATATTGAAATCATGTTAGAAGCTACTGCATTATTCTGTAAGCTCTCCCAGCATGCCAGCCACAACAACCCAAAAGGCATCACCCATTCTGCACCATTTCTTCTCAGCAGAGATAAGCGAGTGAATCCCTCTGAGCTACCTGCATCAGTCCTTGTGTCTGGGCTTTGCCAGAGCAGCTTGAAGCACTTGCAGGTTGGAAATGTAAACCTTTTTGTTTAAACTTCACATTTTTAGGTTGCCTCTTTGCCTTCTCTATGGTAGGTAGGTGAGCTTATTAATAGTAGACAAATAGGCACTAAACAGAATTTAGTGACATATTTTCAACACATTTTTGGGATAACAAGTTAGACTGAAATATAGAGCTTTCAGTGCATGAAATGCAACGTGGCACATCCCCTCTAGACATGTTAATTTCACAGCCCATTCACCAGAATAAAATGTTGGCATTACTTGCTTTTGCAAACCAAATTTCATATGTTTCATAATGTTTCTAGAGTAAAGTGACGTAGTTCAGATTACACGCATATGAGCATAGTTTCTCATCAGGATGAGGAGGATGATGGATGACAGGCCACTGATGTAACCTGGCTGCCAAGCAGTAGACTGTTCAAAACTGATAAACAACAAAAGTGGGTGTTTTTAACGACACACTGAACTTTTTTAGTAGTGTTTTTGATGACAAAACTAAGACTAAAATAAGACATGTTTTCCTAACTCTAACAAATTGTTTTTTTGTGTTTAAACCTAACTAGAGGTTAACCACAGTGCTGACATAACACAAAACTGAAAATGGAATAGTAAAGTTTCAACGTATGTGCTACAAATAAAATGTACAAAATAAACACATGTATAAGTGGACAGTAACATATCATTGGTATGCAGAAAGGTACAATGCCAACATTTATTCTGGTGACTGGTTTGCTCTTTAGCGAAGATGGAGGATATTTTTGCTTTTTGCAGTGCAGTGTTTTGGAAATCTGATAACCACTTGACTCATAAATCTACAAACCAGCCAGGCTGGCTTTCAACTTCCCATCAGTAATGAAACAACACGCCCCCACTGATGCAACCCCTCACTTGCTTTAGCAAAGCTACTGAAGCTAGTATGGAAGGTGAAACATGACTTAAAGTCTACAGGAGCGGTCAGAAATTAGGTTGATCCAGGGACCAGTCCATTTCAGCACTTCTCTTTGAGGGACTAATGTTTCACAGGGCTATATTTGTCAAATATGCTTGTGTATTTCTTTAAAATCACTTGCAGATGAAAAACAAATTGTTTGTTTTAAGATTGTGTCTTAAGAGCATGTGTTGTTTTCCCTGGTAGTCAGGACTAACAGAGTTACAGCAGCTTATGTTAAAAGTATACTATACGGGATTGTTGGGTACTGTTTGTAAACACGCTTGCAAGCAAAAGTGACAGTAGAAGTAAAACTAAAAGCCAGTTGGCACTGTGTCTCTTCGATGGTGCTACATTTTTATAAAGCTCCATTCTCACCTTAACACTTTTAGTGTGCAGGGGCTATTAATGTAAAACACAGAAAATAAGAAAATACAGGCAGAGGGTAAAGTCTGAGAAGAAAAATACACTGCCACGCACTTCTAGTGAGTCAGAAGTGATGACTGATTAAGATTACTTCTTTCAATACATTTTTTGCAAAGTATAATTTAAATATCTGTAATAATTGTAATTGTAATTGTTGTACGTATTGTAAAGACAGAACTTTAATGCTGGTTCTCTTATTGTTGCACTACAACATTAGAGATGTACTTGAGAGGTTATTCACACATCATAAACAGAGGCCTGCTTCAGTTTCAGTTAAGAACAGTTTTGTTATTGTTGTTATTGCCTGAGGAATAAAATGTAGTCAGCAACACTGATAGCCTGCCACCTATCTGTGTTGATGACGCAAAAATCTTTTATAGTCAAATATAATAAAGCCGTAGCATTAAAAAAGCATTTTAATTCAGAGGTCACACATTTTATCTGCAAGTCTGAGAAAGAGCACACTGGCTCAAAATGTCACTTGTTTTGCAGAATAAAATCTCTATCTCTTTGTACTTGCACATCTTGGATCCAGAACTTACTAAGAGACATGCATGTCTTATTTTGAATTTCTTTAGCCACTGTAATGTCACCCATTGGTTTGTGTACTACTGTTAAGAGGCCTCTTGTGTGGCATTTTGGCTGTCGCAAATTTGGATTTTTGGACCTAGAACTGACTTAATTTGGACAAGATTGGCTTGCTTAGTGTGGTGGACGTACAGCTATGATTAACTGTGATAACGCTTAGCTGCTCCGCCACTGTAAGTCTAGTGTGCTTGCTCCATGGGCCGGCTAATTTCATACCTCAAGCTTTTTTGGCTTCATGTGCCCCTGAGCAACTTTCAAAAAAATGAATGGAAACCTGCCTTCAATGCTGTATCCCAGTCTCTTTATACATCCATGATTTTAACATGCAGGTCTAGCGTGCCCCAGGGATGACATTTTTCTGCCCTGGTTCCCTCGTCAAAAAGCTATGGGAATTTTCCATTAGATTTTGGATCATTGCAGAAAAGAAACTTTGAGGTAAACAAACGTTTATGATACTTACACATTTTGTTCATCAAGATAATCTTCACACATGAACACAACTTTCAGGATTTTTGAAGCTTAAATGCAATCATCAGAAGTAAAAGCTATTGCTAGGCAAAAAAAACCAAACTACACAATGGTCACAGTGCAACCTCTACATGGCTGTAAAACCATGTTCAGTGCAGCTTGGTATGATGATGTTCTGTAGTCTCATTTAGCCACTTGTCAGCAACGGCCTTTTCAAAAACACATTAAAGCTTCAAAGTTTGCGTGTGGGGTATTTACTGATGTATCTTATGTTGTAGAACAAAACATGAAAGTCTCTTAAGCTTGTATTAACCACAGAACTTATGTCAGACGTAGAACCAAAAACCCATTCACCACATTCATTGCCTTTAAGATGAGGGAACCAGAGGTGCTGAAATGCTAAGGGATATTATTGCTGGGGTTCTCTACGGTGGTTGACTTTGTTTTGGTGCCAGTCTCATTTGGCAATTTTAGGAACTGCAGTTATTGGCATTCCTGCACTGACTACATTTTTCAGCCCCAGAGATTGCTGCATTTGTTTATGGTGTTAATTTAGCATGCACACATTTGTTAATTGGCACTAAACACAAAATACAGCTCAGGATTATGGTAATGTCATTAGTTTTGAAGGAATATGGTCATAAACAAAAATATAAGACAAAAGTTTGACTTGATGATGACACTAAGTGAAAAGTTAGGGGAGCTCCAAATTCAACAGAATTCATCCTTTAGGCAAAATGAATCTCATGCAAATCCATCATGTTTGATCTTTGAGCCAAAGTAGTGGACCGACCGACCAGCATTACCATCCGTGGAGCCACACTGCTAACTTAGTTAAAAAAGCAGGACACAACACAATTATAATTAACTGTTTATATTTACAACTTTTTCCTCTTGTTGTATCATCTTGCTTTGCAGCTGCTTTGTTACAGTCAGATATCCTTGGCATAAGTCTCTGTTTGTCCCAGGCACATAAATCAGGATGTTTCTGCCAAAGGGGCTGCCTGTTAATGATACGGTGCCTCAATTAGATCAACCACCACTCCCAATTTGCCTTCTGCCGAAACAGTGGATGAAGCACACACTTTACAGTGGCAGAGCCAAAGCTAAGTTGGCCAACACACAGTCAGTGCTCAGGCAGGTTACGTGTGATGTCTCGTGCCACTGCAGCATCTTGTTCCACCGCCTGGGCAGAAACAAACCATACTTGAAGTTGCCTGTTCTATTCTAATTTTCTTGTTTTTGCATCACCTCAGATGGAGCATTTTATTTAGACTGAGGAAGCAGTAGTGCAATAGTTAAGGACAAAAATGCAATAATGAGCAGTGCTTGCATGTAAAACTGTGACTATTTTTAGTTGAGGGTTTATGTTATGTTTCCTGATGCTGGAGACAAATTATGTTTCTGAAGCTTATTACACATACGGGTACTTTAAAGACAGACTCACACATTGTGGTATAATGCCCCCAAAACCACAAATAATTGCCCCAGCTCACAGTTTACTGTTTATACTGAGCTCAACTGTGGATAAAAACATGTATGGCTGAAGGGGGAAGTAAACTAGTGTGTGAGGCTGGGACCCACCTATTGTAACCTGTAACATCTTCAATAGACATATGAGTCCTGATGTAGGCAATTTTTCAAACATGAATTCCTTATTCTGCATTTGTCTTATGTGGGATACACACAGGGGAAACTGTATGGTAATATCACAAAAAACAGGGCATGAACCCAACTATATTAAGTCCAATTTGTATGAAGAGGGAGTACAACCTGGTCATTGATCACAGTGTCTCTCAGGTTCCTTTTTCTGAGTCACAGTCAGCATGCTCGAATACACCCACAGCTCTTTATTCAACTGCAGCCCAATGGCCTTTTGCAAACACGCCACATATTTTGCTTGGAGTATGCTGTTAGTTTCACATTTTCTCCAAGAACTATCCTGCTTCTGAGAAGATTGAGTGTTGTGCCCCCCCCCAGTCTCCAGTGTTTGGAGTATGCTGTTGTGTGACCTATGATAGTGCTGAAAGGACCACTTCTGCCTGCTTAATCAATCTCCTGTACATTTTCTTTTCAACTTAATTGACTGATTTTCCCTAGATGGGCAATTCTGGGAGGGTGAAGAGGGCGCAGTTTCACACCGCCGTTCACTGGTCCCCATGAATCGCAATCTATTGATCATACTGCTGTATGGGGAAGCCAAATCTGGGCCAGCTGCCTTGTCAGCAGTCTTTCTGTTGCCTCTTAGAAGGAAAAACACAGAGGGAATATAACCAAGAAACAATAAGAGAAACATCAATGGGTTTTTGTACTTTAAATGGTTGTTTTAACTTAACTTGTGTAATTTCGAGGTGCAGATGTAAGATCTTTAAATGGCATTTTGATCACTAGATTGCAGACTTCAGAGTGTATATTAATTTAGTTTGTGAGGTGATTAACTGATCTATTCATCATTTCGTCTTCGTAAAAGAAATCATTCTGCCGGTGTGTGGTCTCTGATAATGTGTTCTCTGATGATTGAAGGCTCACGTCACGGCACACTGTGACATACTGAAATGTCACCAGAGCCATTTAACAAATACGCAATTATTAACGACGACTGCAGTATGTCAACTGTAAGTTCAGCTTCAGTGGTTAAGTCATTTAATCAAATTTATCCGAAAGCCCACAAAACTGTCAATGCAAATAATGTGTGAAAATTCTTTGCAAAGGAGGCAAAACACTTGCATCATACCAAGTCATTAATTTTACTGAGATGTGTGTGTGTGTGTGTGTGTGTGTGTGTGTGTGTGTGTGTGTGTGTGTGCATGTGCACATAAAAAAAGCTGTTTTTATGTTTGAGTGATGGCTCTGGAGCAGCAGCTGTGGTTGAAGGAGTAAATAAACAGCTAAAATACATGGTCAATATACATAAAAAGACTGACGATATGAAAGCTGTTTGAAGAAGAAAATCCATCAGTTTTGTGTGTGTGTGTGTGTGTGCGCTTGCGTGTGTGCGCGAGTGTGTGTGTGTGTGTGTGTGTGTGTGCACGTTTCTTTTACTCCTCTTGGGTGCATGCATTGATGACAGCCAAAATTTTCTGATTGAAAATTATTACCATAACCTCAGGAGATGTTAACTCAAACACCGTCTTCCTCAATAGAACATTAATGATGATGATTTATTAAGGTAACAACATGTAAGAAAATTTCCAACTTAAAATTTAATATTTCATTAACATTAAAATGCAATGATATGCAGTGCATTAACTAGAAGCATTTCCATAGTAAGCAGGATGATTCAACCTTCATCTTCACGCTGCAGAAAGTGTTAACACATGAATATCTGTCTGATTAAGTATTTTGATTATCACTGAATCAAAGACATAAAATAACTTTGATTCAAGCATCAGAACATTCTTTTCATTTAAACTTTCACTTTACCTTTCTGACTCATTCATTCCCTTTATTTTCTTCATATTGCGGTGGCACTTGTCAAAGTCCATCAGACCAACCTGTTCCTATTGAGCCGTGTCACATGAAAGAGCTGCCACCATTCATGACTAATTGACTGGATATAGCAGGTTGCTGTGACTAATTAAAAAAAAAATGAAAAAAAAAATGCTTTTATGTACATACTACTTGAGCTGCAGCATGAACTTTCAAATGAACAGAGAAAATAGGAATGAATACACCATGAAACCTTTGATTATTTTCATGCCTTTTTCTGACGCTTATTAATCCAAATCAAAGGTAACTACAGGAAACTCAAAATCGTGAAATTGTAATAGGAGGTAATTGTGTTTATGGTTGTATTTTCAGCTGTCAGAAATTCGACACTTTCTGTTAACTGCTATCAGGTTGTTGTTGTGTTTTTTTGTTTTTTTTTTACTGAAACCTGCATTAAGTGATTTTTAGCAACTTGGGGGAGGTGCAGTAAGCTGTAAACACAAATGGGACATTTAATCAAAATATTAAGTTATTTAAACATTCATTTGGAGTCATGTTGTGGGACAATTTGCAGTTTTCACTCTCCCTTAAGCTCTATTTTTGGTCTCCTCCAACTCGTGACTGGAACATCTCTTGGCTCCATATTTCTGAAGTGGCTGTGAGGGCTGTCCCATTGTCAGATTGTCAAATCCATGAGGACATCTTGAGTCCTGTATACACACAACATACAGTTTCCTGTGGGGCACAGAAAAAAAAAATGTAAACAAAAAGAATTGGCCAAGAGAGAGTCAGGACGATATTAACACCAGGCAGTCAGTCCCTTAATAAGTGTCTTGGTAATAAAGTAAGTAAAATATGTCGAATAAAATGTCCCGATCTCATGACAGTACATTACATGTTTTGCTGTTGTCAAAATAACATGAAATGTTGCCATAAATTTCTGTCCCATTCGTATTTGCAGCATTTCCACCTCTGGTATTCTCTTGCACTCTAGCACTTACAGAACCAAGTGATGTCAATAAAGTCTGTGAGGGTTCAGGCTTTAGTAGTTTAGGGTGGAGATTGGGACTGGGCCAGCATGCCCTAGCTGTGTGCATCAGTTTTAAGTGTTCCCTGGAAACATATTTGCAGTTCGCTGAGCTCTCAGGCGGAAAAGCAGATTGTTATGAGATGGACTAAGAAGGATGTGCGAGAAGTTAAACTGGTCGATATAAAACGATCCAGCTCGATAGTTGTTGAGCACAAGTCAAACAGTCAAATGGCAAAAATATTGAAAGTCACAGTTCTGGGGGGAGTATGTGGTAAATTTTTCAAATAGTAAGAAATTTCTAATAAAAGGTGTAGTTTATGCAGTCTCATGCAGAGTGGATGCACAAGATTTCAGATGACAGCTTTAGAATGAAGAGGTGTGACAAATTAGTTAATTAATAATTAAAAAATAATAATTAAAGTCTTTGACTAGATCTGTTATGATACACTTCACTGATTTGCTCTTGACTAGATAGAGTCGTCCTGGATCACGTATCATACCCAGTGAGGCAGTATAATCCCATACTGCTACAGAACAGTGAGATGTTTGGGCATAATCTGTTTATGTGTACAGGGGATTTTTCCCCATGTGGTAAATGTGGGAGACTGAGAGAAAGAACCAGAGTGTCTACTTAGATTAGATAAGATTAGAAAGTCTTTATTGTCTCCAAGGGGCAATTTGGTTTGCAACGGTAGTCAACATAACCTATTCACACCACAAAAATAAACACAAAATAGAGCCATATATATCACAGAGGGACTCGTGCACTATGGCAAAGGGAAGTAATGGAGACAGAAATAATCACTGCCAGATCTAAAAAACAAAACAAAACATGAGTGTGAGGAAGTGACAAGGTATGCTGTGAGACAGAAAGCTAAGGAGTACTAGTCAGTAAGGAAACAAGAGGAATTTTGATTTTTCTAAGGACCAGGTGAAGTTTTTGGCCTTTGTGGCAATGGTTATTAACTGTGCTGCTGGAGAAAGTTGACATAATTATATATGCAGTGGGGAGATTTCAGGGTGTTGTGGGAGTTTCTGGAGACGTTGTACAGCAGCAGCTGAGAGAAGCTCTTAGGCTCTCTCAAACACCTGGAAAATAGAGAATTTATAGCAGAGTGGGAAATGAGAGGAATGGGTTATTATTATTTCATTTAATAAGTGGAGACTGCAATTTAAATCCTGTAGTTGGCGGTCAGTCTTGGGGAGTAGCCTAACCAGTTAAGTCACCTAAATAAAGCAACAAAAATAAAATAACCTAAATAAAGTAACCTATCCTGTTATGGTTACTGAGAAAAAAAGGTGTAATAAATTACAGTAACTAATCAAAATGTTGGTGATTACCAAGGTACCAGTGCAAAAATGCAAACAACTGCAGTACCTTAAGATGGTCACTTGAAATCCTGGTTGGCCTACAAAAATATTTCACCACTCTATTGTACAGGGGATGAAATGATGTATTACTGACCTGTTTACATTTTATTAAGGCCAAGAGTTAGGCATATGTAAGGCGGGACTGCCTTAAGAAGAAGAAGAAGAAGAAGAAGCATGGAGCATGGAGCATTTTGTAATGTAAATATAAAAAATGACAAACTGCAGCTTTAAATTTCGGGTTTAAACAGTCGGGCAGTATTTCCGCACACTGAAAAAAGTTGAGTTAGGCGACGCCCCTCCTAACCTGCACGAGGCGGTGTTTGACCCTCTTTAAGCTAATTAGCGTCAACAGCTGGTCACTTTCCGACTTCCGTTAAGGGGGTTATACAGTTCAAGGACTTTCTCAGGAGATATGTGGACTTTTGGATCGATTTCCTACTGCAGAAAAATCCAAGGAGCTCATTTCAAGTGACAAAGAAAATTTGTTTGTGTGTGCGCAGCATGAATTTCGGCTAAAAGGGGATACAAGACAAACTGGACCGAGTGCACGAGGCGGCGTTGATCGTGAAGCTCAACATCAGGTGAGTTTTTTTCAATAATAAATTTAGCTACGTGTTTTCAGACATGCTGGAGACTATTTGTGTTTTACTCTGAAAGCTTTATTGGGTCGACATATAAGGTTAAACAGCGTGTTTGCATCTTGAATGAACTCGTCCCTCTCTATCCGTCTTCGTTCAGCACAAAGTTTTCATTTGTTTTTCTGTTGTCAGTAGTGCTGAGTAGTATCTGGCTAAAATATACAGTTCATGACTGAGCTTTCTGTGTTACTTAGCACTGTGTGCAGTGTTTGCATATGATATCGCCCTGGCAATCAGACCATTTGGAGTTGTTGTTGTTTGTGGCCTTGAGGCAGATTGCATTATTTCCTTGGTTTTCAGTGATTTTATTTGCATCTAAATGAAACTCCCACACTTTCCTGGCATCTGGACGTCAGAATAAACAATGGTGGTTATTCTCTGTTGCTCTCTGAGGTTTACCTATATATAGATTTGGAAACATTTACATTTCCTGTGCTCTTAATATCTTTAATATGTTGCACACCCCCCTTGTTAAATCAAATGAATAAATCAGAGGGTTTTCGTCTGCTCATTAGGGCATCCGCAGCAGTTTGGTACTGATATCACTTTCCCTTTCCGTTTTGTATTCCAGTGGTCTGACAGTGACTTTCCGTAGCCCGCCACAAGGAAACAAATCTGCTGTCAGTTTGACAGAAGCCTATGCTAGAGAAAGGCAAAGTGAAAGGTCTGTCAGGGCCAGTCAAATTATTTCTCCTGTCCTGATGCACTTTCTGACAGATAAGCTGTCCTGACATACTCCCCTTCCTCAGCTCACCTTTGTCCTCCCCAGTCTCTGTGGAAACACTCGGAAAACGTGATTGATAGAAAAGCGCAGGCAGAAGAATAATGTCAGCACTTGTTGCCTGGCAGAGGTCTCCATCAGAGCCACAGTTAACACAGGTCCCCCATCCATCGCGGAAAGACTCCAGACATCACGCAGGTCTCCAAACAAATGTCACAGGAGTCAGTCGTCCTTGTATTTCCATTGTGTGTTGTGTTATGGGGTTCAGCCAAGTGCTGACAGACAATCGGTGCAGACAAAAAAAAAGCGGTGAACAGGAGTTAAGCCTCAGTGGTGACATTTTGAGAATGCTTGTTTTGTTGTTGGCCTGCAGTGTTGAATTGTGGCTCATCCCGCCTTTAAGACCCCTGTGCTGTGTCTGCAGAGATGTCAACACTGTTAACAATGTGTCAAACTTACAGGCTGCAGCTAAAGAAAACACATCCAGCTTCATTAGACCTGCCGACTGGGAATATAATTGGTAATATCAGTAAGGAAGTCGCCAGGACTGATGTCAAGCACTCTGGCTTCAAACAGGGTCATAAATGTAATCATTGTTTACAGTTTTGTGGTAAAACGGCTCCTCCAGGATCCATTTGCTCTGAGTGAAGTTAACATGCCGCTGGTACTTTAAAACCATAATTCACTTTTACTAGGGCTATGGAAAGAAGAGTCATTTGTCATTTATTTATCATACAACACACATGTAAATGGATTACTTAGCTCGGCTTTAGAGTCCATTCTCTCCTGCTTCTACTCCTCTATCCCTCATCTCTCGCTCCCACCGTCTTCTCTCCTGTCACCAGGGCTGTGCTCATATCCATTACATGGCTCCACTGCCGTGATAAATCTGACTGTCAGCAAGACATCATAATCAAATTGTTCCAGAGGTCATTTAACATTGCAGAGGAGGGACTTCGCTTTAGCCCTTGGAAGATCCGGCTCAAATACAATTTATGTGTCAGAGATGAATTGTGGAATGAAACATTTACAGAGAAAATGAACTATCTCACTGACTGAAATAGCCTTGTTATGGCCAACTGTGTCATTTTATCTGCTAACTTCCATCACTGGTGGTTAGGTGGGATGTGGTGTTTAGGTGATTTAAATAATAAGACATGATTGACAAGACATTTACCAGTGAAGGAACCGAGCAGGATGTGTGGACTCGGCTCCTTTTCCCTAAATACTGACACAATATGTGACTGTATAATTGTAGAAAACCTGTACATGTACAGATCCTTGAAACTTTGTCAACCAATCAGGATGAGCCTGCATTTTTCCGACATACCAGCTGAACACTGAGCTACTGAGCAGTTCAGTACAATCCTGCAATAAATCTTCTGTTTGTGGAGTTTGTATACTATTTTAATGTTCAGGTGTGTCGCATTAGACTGAAAGATACTAATAATGATCTTTTTTCCATTCCCTTTTACATACATGAAGGGGGCCAAATATTAGAATCATGTCAGTGTGTATGTGTACTGCACTATATTTAGGATATATATGGGGATATACTATATATTTCAACAATCATGAGTCAGTAAAACATCAGTGATTTAGAGCTTGAATTATTTGTCTCAATTTTTTCACAATTTATATACTTAACAGGGGACACTTTACTCCAAAATCGAAAATGCCTATTTTCCTTCGTACGTATCAGTCTAGACTGTTTTGATGTGAGTTTCAGAGTGTTGGAGATATCGTTTGTAGAGATGCCTGTCTTTTCTCTGATATTATAAAAGATGGCAACTGTGGTGCTCAGGTTTCCAAAAAACAAAAATAACAAAAACATTAGAAAAACTCAACAGCAATGTCTCTTTCCAGAAATGATGACTCAGTTAATTAAGATAATCCATAGACCTTGTTGTGAGCAGTTTCATGTAGGGACTATTTTCCAGGAAGGGAGCTGGCTAACCTCACAGCTCAGCTGAGGTGGATGTCATAGGTGTTTATTTTTTGTGCTTTCATGCGAATGAGCCTCTCGCCCATGAGTAAATGTACATTTCCTTCCCTGCTTTGATACGGTTGACAGTAGAAAGAAAATAGTTCCTACGTAAAACTGCTCACAACAAGGTCTGTGGATTATCTTGAATAAACAGGTCACGAGCCATTGCCGTTGAGTTTTTCAAATTAATTTATTTTTGTGCTTTGAGCACCACCACAAGTCGAGTGCCATCTGCGTCCATTATATTGGAGATGCCTGCTTTAGGCATCTCTACAGCCCTCCAACACTCAGCAACTCACATCAAACCAATCTAGATTGATAAATAGCACTACAGGTAAGAGGAAAGTATCTTTTTAAAAAAATTTTTGGTTGAACTGTCCCCTTTAATGAATCAAAAAATGATGTAATACTGTGACAATGTTGTGTTGACCGCTCCATCCATGGGGACCTTGTCCTTACATGGACATTGTCGCTCAGTGATATGGTCACCTCTCTTCCTCCTTTGCTCCTGTTATAATCCCCACAGCTGGTAGAGAGCTTTGACATTTGAACAGTTGATATGTAGTTGTAGGGCACTTGCTGAAATGACTGCTGCTGTCATTCTTTTTGGGTAAAACCGACCTGACAGGGGACAGAGTTTTCAGAGATTAGGGTCCCAATCCATTTGGATAAGTTGGATCACTGTGTAATCAGCTGACTGCCCCGGTGCGGACATGTACAGGACTGCCACCGCCACTGCTGATTCTGAGCTGGGTCTTGATGGCCATATAAAGTATCCAAAGCCTATGTAGACTGGAGTATATTATGTTTCTTTGTAGTATTTTGTTGGACATGTATTCCGCTTATTGAACCTATTTTTTAAGAAACTAACTTAAATCTTCTGCTTGTGTCTCATTTGTCCACTGTGGTAGGGCTAAAACCTGATTTTTAGCTCCAGTTTCAGAATTCCCCTCTCTTTCCTTCTCGGAGTGCTGAAAATGACAAATTAAAAAAGCTCACTAATCAGGAGGCTGTACATTGCCAAGAGCATCTGATGAAAATAATGAAAATGAAAATTTAACTGCAGACACCACCAGGGCTTTCGACCCTATTTTGAACTACAGATATTTTCCATGTATCTGTGCGGACCATCAGGACCTCATCAGGAGCCTTCATTGTCTGATAATGTTGTTAAATGATTATCACAACGGTTCCACTGCTCATTTCAAAAGTTCACTTGATGATTATTTTGTTTGTTTTTTAAAGTGAACAATTAGAAGGTTAATCAGTTCAAAGTATTTAATACTGGCGTAATTCTCTCTCCATAATTAAGCATTTAGTCGCCCAGTTTGTTGTTTGTATTTTCATCAGAATTTTCCCAGTAAAGCCATGTTTGTGTGTGGTATGGAGGGTTTTGCCTTTAAAATGATAATCCCTACAAAGATAACCAAAGAACTTGTAACTGATGTTTGGCTTAGCTCTGGTTACAAAACATTACCATCTTGTTTGCTTCTCTAAGTTCTTGTCTACATTTGAACTCTTGAACTCTCCTTTTTAAAAAGGAACTGATGTCCCCTGTGTTTCCATGTTTTAAGGGTCATTTTTCCAACAACAAAATGCTGGTTGATAACATTAACATAAAAACAGGGTCGACTGTGTGTATTTTTTGGTAATCAGTGTTTATTCGTGCTGTAGGACAGTTTTGTATAACTTGGAAACAGAAATCCAAACTTCCAATGAGGGCATTGTGAGTGTGGGTTACTGCAGGAACAGTTTTTCCAACATCAAGGCCCATGTCATACTTGTTTTTGAAGTGAAATAAACATTTACAAATGAATAATTGATTTTATCTGGATTATTTTGGGGGGAAGGAATAGGGAAATATGCATGTTTTGGGTTCTTCAAAGACATACCTAATGCATAAGTAATGCTTTCCACTTTCAAGTGTAAAGTCCCACTTTTGCCTCAGGTATTTCATTTCCTTGTGTTTGTATCTCCCTCTCCATTCTCCGTAAACACAAATCAGAATGAAATGAGGAGAGGAAAGACATGGAAATGCACATCAAAGACATGATCATATGACACATTAAGAATCAAATGGATCTGAGGCACTTCTCCTCATTAAAAGCGTTGCAGGCTTTCCATTTTTGGCAGCCTCATCTTCACTGTCATCCGTTCAATACAGCGACAGTATTATTACCAGTAACCCACACGATGCTACTCGCAGGTCATTTAGAGTTATTCCACTGCAATGACAACATGTGATTACGCAAAAGCTGTCCGCTCTCTGGTGGCCTGAGAGCAGGTAGGTCAGCAGGTACGGGGCCATGATGGTGGAAATGTAATTCTGTTGAGGAGATTAGATTCAGGCTTCTTGACCCCGCGGCAAAGCTTAGCTCCCGGCGTTGTGCATCTGTTTGGACATTAATTGGCTCCAGTGGTTCCCGAATAGTTCTTGTATCCGAGCATGGTGGAGGAAAAAACATAATAATAATAAATCGAGTGTGGTCTTTTCCTAATCAATGTTATGCTTAAGGCCAAACTCAGAGGTACAGGAAGCAATCAAGAAAACAATGGCAGGTACAAGAGTGATTTTTGTGGGACGGCAGCTTTGCAGATAGGAGGGAGGCTATTAGAGCAAGAGGAGGGTCATCTGCAACCGTGCTGATGACAGTAACATGAAATCTTTGAAGTGTACATATCCAGGCAAGCATTTTGTGGCTGTAAATTTGAGGAAGGTGTCTTTGAGTATATTGGTTTAGATAATGTATGCGTGTGGCATTTTAGAGTTGTCTCCATCTTGTCTTTTCTGATGTTTTATATCTTCCTGTCACATCTGCACGTTTGCTTTCAAACTTCAATTAAACATCACAAAGATTCTGTGTTGTCCTATCTCCTGCAAAAATTGTGTCCCAAACAGACAGCTTTTCTTTTTTTTTTAATCAATTATTTTTATAACCGCTGCCTTGAATGGACTGTGGAACTTTCCAGGTCGTGAAATACTGATGCTTTTTCATGCCACTAAGCATGTAAAACTGACATCAAAGGGTCAGGAAATCAATGAGGAGTCCTCACATGTATAGTGAGACGATGTTTGTGTCTTAAAAAAGACTTTTGAAAGCATGCTGTTGGTTGGACAGTGTGTGTCAACAGTGAGCACCTGCATTGACTTCTGTCACATCAGGATTGGCTTTGGTCCTCTGGGAGTTGAGATCCACTTGGTCAACTTTTTAGTTTACCCAGTGAAGCGCACATCTTGCCTACATGAGCTCTCAAACAGAATTCATGATTCATTCAGCCGATGTTCACGTGCTGAATATTTCTGTAACAGTTAAGAATCCCGTACTCTGTCATCACTTGCACCCACTTTAACAATGACATTTAGTCCTCAGATGTTTCTGTAAAAATGGTAAAACATGACACTTTCATTCACTTTATCTTTCACAGTTTTATTAATGGATTAATTCACATGGGAATATTTAATCTGAAAGTTCCACTGACCTGTTGTCCCCACCAGCTTCAGTGCTCCCACCTGACCTGATTTGTTTTAAGCAGCCAGATGAAGTAACTGTGATGCAGCTGAACGGCCTGCTGCAGCCTGCATCAACTTCAGCACCATGGACAGATCCTTAAAAACTGAATTTGAGCTTTCTGTGCAGACTGATCACATTCTTAAAGTAACACCTTAATCAGAAAATCCCAAAATGCATTACCATTTTGGTGCTAATGAAACCATTTTGAATTAGCTTTAAAGGAAGTAGAAGTTCCCTTTTATTATGATAGGTTATTTAAAACATTGACCTTGAACTTCGTGACCTCAGTTTATTTTCTAACAGCTAAATCATTGTTCATTTTGCCATGTAACTGTATTATACTAGGGCTGAGAATATTAGTCGATTAAATAGCTGATCAGCATAAATTTAATCTGTATCTATTTCATGGATTCCCATGCATTTATTTATTTGTGACACACTGTCACAACATCAGCATCAGCTGCTACATATAGATATTTTTTTTTATTTTTGGAGATGTGTTTCGGTCCCTCTTTCTCTTTTTCTCTCTCTACCTACCTACCTACCACAGGCCAGCACCGGGTCTAACTAGAGTAACAGTGGCAGAAAATGGTTTGCTTTTACTCCCCTCTGCATCTGCTCCTCTAATCTATCATTTTAATCTAATCAACTTTGATCGATCGATTCAACAACAAGCTGATCAAAAGGAAGTTTAGAACGTGATAATCGAACTATTTGTTCATTACTTATCCACCCTGCAACTACAAAAAAATGAAGTCCTGAAAAGTTCAGCTGCTGTGTTAACGGAACCACAAAAACCACCGAATCCAGAGACGGGACACAGAATAAAGGACCAAAACACAACCCCAACTGAGAGTTTGCAGATCCCCATCAGCACCCATCACACATAGAATCTCTTTCTGTTGAAAACAAAGTATTTAGATAATCAGTTGATCGTTTAAGTAATTGTTTAAGGTTTTAGCTGCTCAAATGTGAGGATTTGCTGTTTATCTTGTCTTAGAGTAAATTGAGTGCATTTGGGTTTTAATTGTTGGCTGGACAAAACGAGGCATCTGACTGCATCATCTTGGGCTCTAGGAAATAGTGGCAAACATTTTTCACTGTTTTCTGTTATTTTCTAGACCAAATCATTACTAAATTAACTGAAATAATACTTAGCAGATTAATCCATGATCCAAATGATTGTTGCTATCATAATGATCTACAGGGATATATGATGGTGTTTGTCCAGCACATTAAAGTGCCATGGAGGTTGTGATGTAATGCTCATCCTCTTATAATGTGGTGTAATGGGTTTGAAACTACAGCCCCTCGGGTCAGCTCTGACCTGTGATCATACAGCTGGAACCCTAATAGGCTGTGTTATTATGTTAGGATATAGTCTTGTGGTAACATTCAACATCATTATACTCATGTAAAGAGCTACTGTGCTAGGAGAATGCTGGCTCTCACACACTGTACAAGCTTGTTTATTAAAATACCTCTCTGCTCTCAGTCAGACAAATGTGTCTACAGAGAGCCCTGTAATTATGCTTGCTTTTTCAATATTCAAGGTCATTTTGCTGTAGAATTACGTTACATCAATTAAATGAATTGTTGCTAAATGAAATTTCTGAATAGTAGCTATTTGCTTGAGTAGTGAGTGCTTGAGGAGAATGATTGTTTTCGGAAAATCATAAGAGAAAGCTAAACTCCTTTTTGGCTCTACAGCTGATTGTTGTGAAATTGTTGTTTGCTGAGAGTGCAAAAGAAGGTTTTTTTCCAGTAGTGCTCCCTTTGTGTCTGGCCAGCAAGACAGAAACAAGACGTTCAGTCTATATTTAATCGGGATCAATAGGACAATAGCGGTACGGTATGTACACATGGTCAGAGTTGAAAGTGATTGATAGTGATTGGACAGGGCAGTAGATGGTATGGCTTATTGAATAATACATTACAGTGAAGCAGAGAGGCGTCACCTGTCTAATAGACAGACATGTCTGCTTGTCATTGCTCATGGACAGCACGGTTCAGATCAATGGATTTCTGGGCTTTGCAGTGAACAATGCAAGACAGATAATGGTTGCAGAACATCAGCAATGCATCACACGTTTTAAAGATAGTGTCCAGTCCAGCAGCCCATATAGGGTAGAAGAAAAATAGCATATTAATAGCAGTGAATTGCAAAGTATA
Organism: Plectropomus leopardus; assembly: GCF_008729295.1. Lineage (NCBI taxonomy): Eukaryota > Metazoa > Chordata > Actinopteri > Perciformes > Serranidae > Plectropomus > Plectropomus leopardus. The sequence goes on along the minus strand of NC_056464.1, from coordinate 17,675,674 downwards.
ACACAAACCACATAAGTCTTGAGAAAGTCCTTTCATTTAATTTAGATGCTGCTGGCTGGGGAACAATGGCTTCTGGGTAGCTGTGAGACACTGTGAATGCAGAGGAGTCGTGAGCAGTGCAAGACGTTTCGGGTGATGACCCTCGACGAGTGTTCCAGCTATAGGCCTAATGAGACCTGGTTCACTGGTGTCTTATCCTTATTACTTTTGGTTATAATGAGGGTCAGGCTGTTAGGCCATTCAGCTCTGATCACACTTATTAGGAACCAAGAGAGGGAAAGACAGAGAGAGGAGAAAAATAGAGAGTTTGTTCAGAGCAAGGGGAATTTAAAAAAAAAAAACAAAACTGCTGCTTGTGGCTGTATTTTTGTGTGGATATACGATACCCTGCATCTTGTGGATTCTGTTTGAATCTGAAACATCTTTATTGGCAAATGTGTGTGCACTATAGGCATGGGCTGTATCATGGTATTATAGTATACCAGGGTATTTATATATCCCGACAGTGTGATTTAAAAAAAACAAAAACAAACCCTGATCTTTTTATTAACTTCATACTGGAAATGCTGTTTTGAGGATGTTGTGCATGCAGTGCGTATCATGCGCCTTGGAGGTTACAGCTGGGCCACTGTTATAATGTATTTCCACAGTTACAAGCACATACCTGCTCATTTATGATGCCCTGCAAGCTACTGCATTGTCAACACGGTCCTGCAAATGTATTGCAGTAAAATGTGTTGTGGCAACAACTGAAGGGATGCTGTCCAGAGAAATTGTCAAAGGGCTTTTATTTTGAAACATAAACAGAACAGGTTGAGTAAAACACATATATTTGTACTTCCTCATCTCTGTGACAGATACAGATATTGAAACTGTAGTAAAAAGTGGTGTAGATTCAAAATAATTATCAAAAGCCCATTTTCACTGTCAACAAGACTCCGTTTCTCTAGATGTGCTGCAGTGCTGCTCATGCTGTCTGTGTGGCTGCTCTAACCTGGTAACATGAGGGCCACAAATCTTAGAACAAGCAAAATGGGTCTGAAATAATCTTTTGCTGACATTATATAAGTCTATTGTGTATTGAGTAGACCGAAAATTGCAACACAGCCACTAGAACGTAGCGAACTTGCTGTTTGCTGGCAAGTGCGCTATGTTCGCAGACTGATATTGTCATACACTATACCCCAGTGAAATTCCAGAAAAATATAACGGAACGAAAAAACAGATACCTCCCAAGCCCAGTGTGCACGTACAAGGCATTTGCGGGTCTGTCAATGAAACACAAGCAGAACTCTTCTATTCCTCAGTAACAGTTTATGGAGTTTGAGTCACAGAGTTGATCAGAATTGATCAGTCGATGCGGTGATCTGATCAGAAAGGAGCAGCTGCTGCAAAGGTGAATGAAAGCAAGTTTTTAGACCTAGGGCAATGAATGGTTTAGTTCCATATTCACTGCGCCTGACGTTGCACTGCTCCGTCTGTGACCAGAGTGCACTCCCGGCTCAGAGTGTGCGGTGCAATAAATAACTCAGGGTTTCCCACACATTCATTTATTTGTGGCGGCTCGCCACAACTAAAGTTTTAGAACTGGACTGTTAATTTGTAGTTCTACTCTAATATATATACCGTGCTGTAATTATTAACACACATGTGGCAGCAACATCACAACAGCAGGCAATTGGTAACAAAACCAAATCGTGTCCCAAAAAATTGGATTTTAGAGCGAGTGCACAGAATGATACGATTATATGATAATGGTGGAAAAAGGTGTTCAGCTAACGCCGCACATAGTCTGTCATTCTAAGGGAAACACTGAATAACTGAATGGTATATATATTTAAATAGTGCTCCTAATGAATGGTCCAGCTCCAAACATACGAAATCAATACATGGAGGCAGATATTTTTATCATTGCAGGCTGCCACAAATACATGAATGTTTTGGAAATCCTTATTCTGCTGCTACTGCTTAACACAAGGGTGACAAAGCAGAACAAGGTAAACATTAACATTTTACTTATAGATAAAAAGTGTATGTATGTATATATACAGTGCCTTGCGAAAGTATTCGGCCCCCTTGAACCTTTCAACCTTTCACCACATTTCAGGCTTCAAACATAAAGAAATAAAATTTTAATTTTTTGTCAAGAATCAACAACAAGTGGGACACAATCGTGAAGTGGAACGAAATTTATTGGATAATTTAAACTTTTTTAACAAATAAAAAACTGAAAAGTGGGGCGTGCAATATTATTCGGCCCCTTTACTTTCAATGCAGCAAACTCACTCCAGAAGTTCAGTGAGGATCTCTGAATGATCCAATGTTGTCCTAAATGACTGATGATGATAAATAGAATCCACCTGTGTGTAATCAAGTCTCCGTATAAATGCACCTGCTCTGTGATAGTCTCAGGGTTCTGTTTAAAGCGCAGAGAGCATCATGAAGACCAAGGAACACACCAGGCAGGTCCGAGATACTGTTGTGGAGAAGTTTAAAGCCGGATTTGGATACAAAAAGATTTCCCAAGCTTTAAACATCTCAAGGAGCACTGTGCAAGCAATCATATTGAAATGGAAGGAGTATCAGACCACTGCAAATCTACCAAGACCCGGCCGTCCCTCCAAACTTTCATCTCAAACAAGGAGAAAACTGATCAGAGATGCAGCCAAGAGGCCCATGATCACTCTGGATGAACTGCAGAGATCTACAGCTGAGGTAGGAGAGTCTGTCCATTGGACAACAATCAGTCGTACACTGCACAAATCTGGCCTTTATGGAAGAGTGGCAAGAAGAAAGCCATTTCTCAAAGATATCCATAAAAAGTCTCGTTTAAAGTTTGCCACAAGCCACCTGGGAGACACACCAAACATGTGGAAGAAGGTGCTCTGGTCAGATGAAACCAAAATCGAACTTTTTGGCCACAATGCAAAACGATATGTTTGGCGTAAAAGCAATACAGCTCATCACCCTGAACACACCATCCCCACTGTCAAACATGGTGGTGGCAGCATCATGGTTTGGGCCTGCTTTTCTTCAGCAGGGACAGGGAAGATGGTTAAAATTGACGGGAAGATGGATGGAGCCAAATACAGAACCATTCTGGAAGAAAACCTGTTGGAGTCTGCACAAGACCTGAGACTGGGACGGAGATTTATCTTCCAACAGGACAATGATCCAAAACATAAAGCCAAATCTACAATGGAATGGTTCACAAATAAACGTATCCAGGTGTTAGAATGGCCAAGTCAAAGTCCAGACCTGAATCCAATCGAGAATCTGTGGAAAGAGCTGAAGACTGCTGTTCACAAACGCTCTCCATCCAACCTCACTGAGCTCGAGCTGTTTTGCAAGGAAGAATGGGCAAGAATTTCAGTCTCTCGATGTGCAAAACTGATAGAAACATACCCCAAGCGACTTGCAGCTGTAATTGGAGCAAAAGGTGGCGCTACAAAGTATTAACGCAAGGGGGCCAAATAATATTGCACGCCCCACTTTTCAGTTTTTTATTTGTTAAAAAAGTTTAAATTACTCAATAAATTTCATTCCACTTCACGATTGTGTCCCACTTGTTGTTGTTTCTTGACAAAAAATTTAAATTTGATATCTTTATGTTTGAAGCCTGAAATGTGGCGAAAGGTTGCAAGGTTCAAGGGGGCCGAATACTTTCGCAAGGCACTGTATATATATATATAAACAGCATGACAATGAATTATTTGAACAGTCAGATAATAGTGAAGAAGTTCAGGCTTGATTTGTTTCAGCAGTTAACAGAAGCACCAGGTACATGAGAAACCTTTGATAATTACACAAACATTTGTTGTCTATTTGCAGCTCAGACTTCCTTACCCTATGGCGTTTGATTTGACCACACAAAAGAAGAAAGAGTGAAAAATCAATGAAGAGAGCTCTACTCTTAAAAGGTCCCTTGTGGCTTAAACATGAAAAATGCATATTAAGTAATTAAATTACTGTGCCTAATACAAAATGTCATCCCGCTCCACTGCACAAGTTGTTATGGTCATTGGGAATTAATTGGGCCATATTGCTAATGAATATCATTGAGTATGAAAGTATCTTACAGAGACCGAAAATGATCAAAGCAAAGCAGGATTTGAAGGAGTAAAGCAGCTCATGGAAGCTGAAGAAGACAGTCATGACTTCAAACTGAAAATAGATCTTTTTAATACAAAAGATGTTTTCCGGAAAGAAACAATGACCTTGAGGGCTGACTTTTGAACGTTCTTCATCATAACCGCTGTGTATTCAATCATCTGAATGTACATTAGCTGTGCATCATCTCATGCTCGGCACTCAAGGCCTCTCAGCCCACACATCCCCAGCCCTTCTGTGAAAGCTTTTATCAATGCCACTTGATCCTGAGGAAGGTGAAAGTAGCAGCAGTGGAGAGGGACTTTGTGGTTTCAAAAGGAAGGGGGACTGATGCCCCCACTTTGAAAACCTAAGATCAAAACAAGCTCCTCCTCCTCCTCCTCCTCCTCAGCAGGCTACATACACATGCATTATGTTACATGTTGGAAGATCAATAGTGTGCAGCATATACTGTAATAAGTGAACCTCAAAAAGAGAAGTGAAACATTAAGAGCTGCACACAGAAACTCAAAAAGTAGACATTTTCATGAATAGCTTCAAATGGATGGCATCCATGCAGCATGAGGAGGAATGTGCACTTTAGACAGGTGATGTAGAGGAGGATACAGGGGAGAAAATGCTAGAGCTGCTTCTCTTTCAAATTACAAAAGCTGTCTAAGTACACTGAGTGGCACACTTGACTGGGTAGTAATTCTGCTTCGTTTCCATTTAGGAGGAAAGGCAAAGGCATATGTTTAGGCAGCTGGCTGCCTTCACTAATGTGTGGAGGTGGCATGGAGCACAGGGTGACAGGGAAGACTGCTCTGGATCTTTGTGAGGGTAATTACACTCTAATTACAACATATAAATACTTAAATGTCTAATGAACTCCTGAAATAACCTTCCTCTACTTATTTAAACGTGCATTAAGTGATTCTTTAGGCCACCTTGGGGCAGCGGAAGCAAGCTTTACTGTACATGTTATCACTTTATAAAGTTTATTTACACATTCAGCAAATACAACTCGATATTAGCTTTTAAAATGAAGTCATGTTTCTGGCCTCCTTGTAGGTCTAAGTCCAGTGTTCACTCTCTCTCGGGCTGTTTTGCTCTCCACCGTCTCCTGAGAGAAATATGTGGCATTGTTGCTGATAAACACTCTGTTGTGTTTACTAGCTAGTTGTTAACTTTCTCTGTTTGCTGTTCTGTTTTTGCTGGTCAGGTAGTTTGCAGTGGTTTTATTAGTGTTCATTTTAGCAGCTAGTTTAGATTTAGCCTTGGAAAATATAAAAACAGTTTATCGTTCAGTACTCCCCTTGTCTCATTTTGAATGTCCGATACCCCCGGCAAAAACTTGCATGGTCATTTTCAGGAGGACAGCTTAAGTGTGAAAGGGGGGGAGAGAGAGGGGATGACATACCTTAAAGTGTCACAGGTTTGACTCCAATCTGCGGCCGCTGCAGTGAGGATATAGCCTCTGTACATGGGGAACACACTTTACCAGGTGAGTTACTGGGCACCCCCAATGGAGGTATTTGGGTAAAAATAGGTTAAAAAATCAATTCACTTTGAGGAAAAGGACAACCAGCATATTTGAGGAACAATGATTCGCCCAGCATGTACAGATACATAACACATTAAAACAGGATTATTGTGGACCTCAAAACTTTAACTGTATCAATATTAGTCCATGCACTTCAGATAATTACTTATATTGACTGTAAAATAAGACACCAAAGTAAATCAGCTGCAGATTCTTCACTCTCCTTATTGACTTAGTTTTCAGCTAGCCTATATATTTCAACAGCATAATAAAAAAAGTCAACACAGTAAATACAGTGGAGTAAGGATATTTCTATACATTTTGAAAATATTCAAGAAATACATGTCACAATTCTGTACAAGAATCCAAAGCAAACCCAAAGTGTTTCAGAAGGAGTTGGTGCTCAGATTGCCTCTTGGTATTGTGTGACCTGTGGTCAGCCTTATTGATTGACTTTCATTCATGTCCCATGACTCATAGGTGTCCTGAGTATCTGAGTGGCGCAAGGGGAGCGGGTTTTATTTGTACATATAAACCTGGAGATTCCTGAACAGCAGTCACCTTTGGTTTTGGAGAGAGGCAGCATGTTTAATGTTGACTAACAAAGAAAAAGGAGAGAGAGGGAGACAGAGAGACCGAGGAGAGAGTGAGTCATGGAGGCAGAGTGGAGGCTGCAGCCTGAGGCCAGCGCATCCTGATGTCTCCTCTTTAAAGCAGGGAAATGAAATGGGAGAAGTGATGGTAGGAAGATGCCACTCGTCTAGTCCGGCCCTGCCATCTTCTTATCACCAGCTGCAGCCTGTGGCTGGAGGGCCCCACACAGATGAGAACTGTGGCGGTGCTGAGACCACAGGGTATCCACCAGAGCACGCTCAGGGTATGAATGATGTATGACAGGGCTGAGCTAACTCAATTCAAAACGGGCTCAAACCTCTGCAAATCAGGGTCCTGCAGGGTTAAAAGTTTTAAGCTAGCTGGTCTAAGATACCGTATGGCTAGTGTTTCAGAGGGGTTAAAGGTTAATTGCCTTTCTAGCAGTCTCTCGGGTGGACTGCTGTGTGCTGCAACATAACTGTATTACATGAAGAGTGTACAGTTAATCTGTCTCTCTCTCTCTCTCTCTCGCTCTCTCTCTCTCTCTCGCTCTCTTGCTCACTTGCTCGCTTGGTTTCTGCATTGCAGACCATACCGGTGTGGGAGGATATTACCACTGGCATTGCAATGGTGAGGTGACCAATTTCAAAACACATCTGTTCAATTATACCAGAGAACCTTGAGATAATTAACTCTCTTCCCTCTGGCTTCTGCTGAATTACTATTGATTGCAGCAACTTAGAAACCAGCCTAAGCTCTTCTCTGCAGGATCGTGTATGCAGAGAGATTATAAAGTCATAAACCCGTCGATTGTGTTTTTTCAGCTTCACAATCGGCAGACCTTAAAAGCTTAATGTGTACATAAAACTCTTCATCAACGATTTTATGAAGAGATGGTGGAGCTGAAAAAAGTTTAGTAGCTCTGTTTAACAGAGTATCCTGTGAGATAGATAGATAGATAGATAGATAGATAGATAGATGGAGGCTACTTTTTGGACCTAATTTTCCAGGTATTGTTAATATGATAAAACAGCTACAGATAGATAGATAGATAGATAGATAGATAGATAGATGCATCAAATCTTCTAACTAAGAAAACCTCACATATTGCTGTGCACATCTTAACAAAGAAACTGCACGTTATGTGGAAGGTAAAGCAGCATGAAAGCCATTGCCTTTGTGATGAGAGAAGTGCATTTCCACTGGACCAGTTGCCATAGCAGCCTCCGTTCAATGATTCTAATAATGGCTGATAAGTTTGAAATGCAGTGCTTATGGTGAGAGAATGCATCCTCATATTGTCGAGGGAAGTGCAATGAACAGATTGGGCGCAGCTCCATAGATGGGGGACTGGTGGGGGGTGGGGGAATAGTGGAATTTTCAATGGCAGGTTGTTGAGACTGAACATGAGAGCCAACCCTTTGAAAACATCTCACACAGCTTATTTAATGCTATAAATCACACAGAGTCATTCAACTGGATTTGCTTTTAGTGTGGAGCCTTTTGAGCAGTGGAATATTTGATTTGGTCACATCGATTTGTCCCCTTCAGTGACTGCACAAGTACAGGATATTCTTAAAATCAACTATAAAAGACAAATGTCCTTTTAGAGAAATAAGAGAACAGGATATTCTGTACTGCCATTTTTATTAATGCAAGGCTGGAGCTAAGCTCAGCTGTAAAATAAATGCTGCATCATTACTTCAAAATGTAATGACAAATTTTAAAATTTGTTGCTCTTTCAACTCATAAGGTCGAAACAGGAGGAGAACATTCATCCAGTTCTTTCAAGAACTAAAATTCCTACCATTCAGTGTGAGCTGCCAGATAAAGAAAAAACCCCAGATAGAGGTTTTCATCACTGGAGTGTCTTCATGCTGCAGAACTGCTCTCCATACCCAGCTCTACAGAAAATCAATTTGCACCCTTCAGAATTAACTGTGTCCAATTCCCACGGATATGTTTATTTCATTCACTCCAAATGAGATTATAGACCAACAGAGTGACCCTGAAAATATCCATAGCGAATCCATTTCTTGATGCATGGCAGAGTCTGTGTGTTGTTCATAAGGTGGAGCATAAAAGCAGTCTATCTACTGTACTGTACTCTCTGAGAATTTAAATAAGAATGAAGAAGAGCGTTTTTAAGATCACAGGTCCATGCATACACCACATAATCCCCTGTGTGTATGATGTGTCTTCTTTTGTATTTTAGGGGCTGTTGATGGGTTTTTTCATCTGACTGGTGGCATTGCATCATGGGATGTCAAAGACTGCATTCAGTATGGTTCAACATAGTCTCTTCCTGTTATCAATGCCCTATTGAAACCCAATAGAAGCAACCATGTTGGTTTAAACTGACTGGTTTTAGCAGCTGTTATCCATTCTAGTGGCTAGGTGCTGATTTAAATAATTAACCACTTTGCACTCTGCAAATTTACCCTAAATAATTTACAATAGTGGCAACTTAGGGTGTTTTTACACAAAGTTCTTTTTTAACTATCCACTCAGTCCTCTTAAAGTGGAATAAAATGGACCAACTGAAAACAGACCTGAACAAGGACTCAGTTCTTCTTCTGAGGGTAGAAATCACCAGCTGTCAAATGATACAATATTATCATGATACTTTAGACACGATACAATATTACTGCATCTCAGAAGGTGGTCTGACTATGGCTCATTTCAAAGGGGAGTTCTTTTGCAGTGCTGACTCATCGCTCTTAGTTTGTTTGGAGGGCTGACACGCTCAGTATGTTTACATGTACAGTTAAGTCAAGCTATGGTTATAGCTCAATTAGGCCATTTAATTGGACTACTGTTCTTGTCCCAGTATACAAGCATCGGGGGAGAATCGATTTATTGACGAAAGTATGTCTAACTCCACCACGGTTAGTGGTAATATGGCCCTTTCAGCTAGTTGCTATTTGACCTTCATCCGGTTGACCTGTTACGTCACATATCAACCAAGAGACGGGTTGCATGTTGAACGGTGAAAACATGGCTAACTTTTAACACTGTACATTTCCTACGTACTTTACCCTTTACTTTTTCACCTCATCTTGTTTTGTTTTCTTCCATTCTCCTTCTTTTGTTTTTCCAGGCTTTATTCCTCGATTTCATGTACTTCAACTTCTGGGTCACAGCCCAGCGTGGTGACTAGGAGCAAGCACAGAACACCTAGGCCAGTCCACCTGGGGCGAGTACATGAAAGAGTAAATTGACCCCCAACCACATTATCTAGGTGTGTTAGTGCGACTTCAAGAAATTCGACATAGTATGATTTCAGTCGGACAAACGTGTTAATATGTATTTTAAAAGTCTAGTTTTAGTCGGACCAACACAATAATTCGACTTTTTCCAATATCATGTAAATGCACTGATTGTGAAAAATCTTACAACTACAGTACATTTAAGAACCTGCACCAACAGTCATGTTCAGTGCAGGATGGGTCCCTAAAATTTAATTCAGTCTAAGTCTAATATGTTATCATGCTCAGAAAGACTAATTTTTGTGCCGCATAAATGCAGAACTATTTTATCTAAAAAAAAAAGTGTATGAACAGCTGAAAGGTAATAACTGACTATTATATTTTGGGGGACGACAGTGTCCCTGTCAAAGCTGCTTTCATTTAATAAGTGGCAGAATGAGAGTGACTATGCCTCTGGCCATTCAGAGAGTGAAATACAGTCTTCCATATCAGGAGCAATGCAAACGTACCTCTGCTACTTAAGTGCCAAGAGTATAGTGCCAAGCCTCAGCCTTCTACTCATATTGTTTTACACAGTGATTATATGCGTATGTATTTTATTTCAGTTCAAATGAACACTCGCAATCAGAGCAAAGCAGAAAAAGTCTTAGATTTCCCTCCAATTTACTGCATAAACATTCAAAACAGCATAAAAGGAATAATCAGTCAAGGTTAACACCTCAGAGTCACCAGAGAGGCAAATATTTTTCTCTGCAGATGAATTGCTTTCCAATTATAAAACGACCTCAGCTGTATGGAAACTAAACAGATGCCACTAGTCCATCAAAGCTGCAGCTTCAGAAGATTACAGTCCAAACTGCCTCAGAGAACCAGAACAGGGCCAAGGATCAATTCCTACTTCATTGGACACCAATTTAAAGTCACTCAGAGTGATTCACTTGGCTGCAGGGGTAGGTCCAGGGGCCCCTGTAATGAGATTCATGCTGCTTCTCTCCTATCTTAAGCCAGCGCTGACATCCTGGATACATTTATCCTCCACACTCACTCACACATCTCATTTGCCAGTGCATTGCTACATGGATGGTGTGTTTCTTCAGTAATGGAAAGCAGTTAAACAGGAATGGCAACAAATATTTTTGTTAAATTGTGTTGGTGCTGACAGAAAGTAGAATTCTTGGTTATCATAGTTACTCTATCTGTTATTCTAAAGGGGAGTGAGGGGTCTGTTCTTCTTTGATGCATGATAAATTGATATATTACGGTCCTGAAACATGCACACACTCAATCCACTGACAAAATAAGTTCTAGTGGACAAGAGAAGATAATGAGTTTTTAAATCTAACTTGTGAGGGTGACTGTTGTGATGCAGAGTGAACAGTGTGTGTGAAACTCACAGATTTGGAAAACATCATTTCTGCGAACTTTGGATTTTGTCAAATCTCTGGAATTGCTTGTGTGTGTGTGTGTGTGTGTGTGTGTGTGTATGTGTGTGGATTGTGTTTGTGTGTATGATTACTGAGACCTGCTGAGAGCACCCCGGTGCACCCAGAGGGGTGGCAGGGGACAGATGGCAGGGAGGGACGAGAGTGGAAGCTGCCAAGCAGCATTAGTCACACCCATTACTCACAGACTCTGTGCTGGCAGACAACAAGTGACTGTGCCCCTGACGTCTACATAGCGGGAAATTCTCATTAACAATTTGCTCAGGAAGTAACAATGGGGGAGCAATTAGAGACGAGCAAAGAGGCATTAGAGAGAGAGAGAGAGGAGGGATGAGGAGTGAGACCTCCTCTCTGCTGTCACTGGATGCATCATCATCATCACCATCATCACTCCTTGGCATGATGAAACATCAGTTTGGTTCCCCCCCGAGTCTTTCTGCTTAAAATAACAAAAAGATGTAAACTGCCGCAACTGTGCAGAAACATCACTAATCTATGCAGACAGTTTGAGATGTCAGGGTGTCTGGAAGTGTTTTCAAGGTTTTGCCTACGCCCACATTCCCGTGCCTCTTCTGTCATTCCTGAACATTTAAGGACAAACTCACGCTATGCGGTGTTGATCCCTGCACACAGAAGTGTGATCTAGGCCAGGCGTTCATCTTCCCCTTTTAGAAGCCGGCTAATGAAGTCACAAACAGGCCAACCCGATGGGACGTGCTCAGCCTCCACCGCAAAGATGGAGGGAGACTTGAGGACTAATTGGCAGCACCCTTGTTTCCAGTGTAATTGCACTTATCTAGCGAGTCACCTTCGAGGGTCATTTAGAGGCTCTGGATTAATTGAGCAGAGCGTCGCGGAGTGGAGGAGAGAGAGGAGCCAAGCGGAGCAGATATTTGGCCCATTACGCCCATCGCAAAAACTTTCTCGCAGTCTGACACGTCTGCTCACACGGGACACTTTCAATCAGTCTGCCTTAATCGCTCCTCCGCTGTGACTAACAAATGCTCGCAACAGTTTTCTTTTTATAGAATTCTTAGTGATCATTATTTCACAGCTCTACTCCCACCAGCCCACTCTAATGGGTCAGATACACCGCTTTAAGAGCGTGATGGAGTAATGATAGTGCTTTTAGCCTGCTCATGTGCAAGGGAGTGTGTGAAAAACAAGCTGCAGAGAGGATGGGGAGAAATGTTTCAAGTGGGATGTAAATTATGACTATGAGGCATAGTGTCTGAGAGGGCAGCACAGTGATATTTGCTATATGTCCTGTGTAGAAATTCACATTTCTCATCACATCAAGGGCACATACAGAGCCTGCCAAAATAGAACTGAGGAAACCAAAGTGTAATGAAACCCAGAGCTTGGGGAAATGGCTATTGTGTGTGTTTTGACTTGCTTTAATGATATCCTAGGAAAGGCTCAAATTCATTTTCAAGGTCAGTTGTCATGTTGGAGTGTGTCTGTGTAGGTAACACTCTGGCCTTGCCATGGACAGATTATGAGAAAATAGGCCTCTGGACACAGGCAAGAACCCCCAACCCTCCTACATAAGAATAAGACACCCAGACTGAAAAAGATGCATCTGCGTCATTTTGCAGTCATTTTTTTGTCCTTGTAGCAATTTTGCATCTCTCTTTTGTCATTTTGACTCTCTGCAGTGATTTTGCATCTCTCTTTTGTCATTTTGACTCTCTGCAGTAATTTTGCATCTGTTTGTGGATGTTCTGAGTCTTGTTGTAGTCGTTTTCTTTTGCTTTAATCTTCTCGGTGAGTTTTTGCATATTAACCAAACTCTCAGGTGCTGCTGTTAGTTCAAAAACTGTAAGGCTGTATCCCACTCAGAATTATGTCAGTGGAATTAGATTCAGCAATTCATTACAAATATTTGACTTTTCATTTCTTTTTACTATATAGAGTGTGAGAGATGAAATGGGGTTCAGCAGGACATTTAATACGATAGCGATATTCATGTAATATAGTAAACAATCCAAGTTTGCCCTCAGAGCTAATGCATGCTAACGAGTCGCAAATGTGCGATTACATTTTTTGCTGACACAAGAAATCAAACAATAGCAGAGACTGTATCAAATTAAGTTGCTGTGAGCTGTAACTTTACAGCTTAGTAGAGGGCAGAACATACATTATCTACCTCTTCACCATCTGTCTCCGTCTCACTCACACTCAACCTGGGTCTACAGCTTCCTGTACCGAAGAGCAGCGTAAAGCACTCTCTGCAGCTATATCTGGGGACTGAAACTGCAGAAATTCACTGCACACTGACCCAAAAAAAACCAACAATAACAAAAGAATAACAGCTTGACTCGGAGAATCTCAGTTGACTGGGGTTTCTCAGACTGATTATTTGAGTTTTCGGCTTTCAGGGAGCAGCCCTAAAAAAATGCACCTGAACTTCAATATGTTGTTCACTCTGGAAGTAAAGAAAGGCTGTCTGACTCTTGGCCAAAGCTGCCTGCCACACAGCAGATTCACACCAACATTGCTCTGCACAGATATTGTACAAAATTCTGCAGGGCTCTTCACAAAATATTATAGGTAACCATGAATGAAAGCCTGAAATGCAGGTTCGATTTTCTTAGAGCTGCTTTGCGGTCCTGCTGCATTTTAATGAAATGTTACTGTCGCCTCAGTATGCCAAGCAGCTGTAATATGAAAGGGAACGTACACTACCTACATTTGGTTGGCAGTTCTTCAATTCTAAATGACTCAATATCAATTAGAAGCAAAAAGAAGCAAGAAGCAAGCAACAAAAACATGATCAGGACATCCAAACTTTTATCTTAGCTGTGTGACTTTCCAACAAGAAATGTTAAAGAAGTGACCATTAACAGCTGTTACCCTGGGGGCTCGTTCAGTAATACATTTACGGGCCTGGCATTTCTTCTGTCGGTTTAAAACTGTGGTTTGGTATCTGCAAAGCTCATAAGCTCAGTCTGAATCTCAGTCCTTGCTTTCAGTCAGTGTCTAAGGTTGGCGAAATCAGCACTTTTGATGGCTCAGCAGGTGAGTGTGCGCTCCCATAAGGTGCTTAGAGCAGTAAAGGATGTTGCACACAGTCAGTGTAACCCTGAGTAGCATTATGCAACCTTAGCAACAACATTTCCCTTTGTTCAGTTTCATGCATTTTTACCGGGAGTGCGTAGCTACCGTTGAGTGCTTGCTGAGCAAACTGAGGGGGCTTAACCTTCTCTAATGCTTTCAGATTGATGCATCTACTGGAGTTCTCCCTTTTCTTGCGTCTTTGTTGTTTGTTCGTACAGCTGGATTAGGTTGGTGTCTCTGCTGTTTGAAGGGGAGATGGATGTTGATGGGCCTGACCTTTCATTTGCGTGCTCCGCCATGCATGGCACACCAGTAGAGAGAATGCTTGTCAACAGGCGGTGTGTGCGAACAATATGTTGGTGTGCTCGCTGTAATCTCTTACTAAAACATCCGTAGCTTTCTCATTGAGAAAGAGGCAGAAGACAGATGAAAAGGGCATATTTGTGTTCTGCCACTTTGTGCAGCGGAAAAAAAACTGTAGGGCAGAGCTTTGAACAACTGCATTGTGTGTGTGTGTGTGTGTGTGTGTGTGTGTGTGTGTGTGTGTGTGTGAGTGAGTGTGAGTGTGTGAGAGTGAGAGAGTGAGAGGGAGGGAGGGAAAGAGAGAGAGCGTGAGAGAAAGCATGAGAGAGAAAAGGAGAGAGAGAGGAGCACTGGCTGTAGCAAAATGTCAACATGATAAATCCAACCTTTACAAGCAGTCTCTGCTCTAAGCGAGCTTGTGTCCCAGAATTAATAATCAGATATATCAAATTGTTTTGGAATAATTAATTCACCATGGTCTGTCATATATCCCCACTGTGGGGTCTATAAATCCTGCTTTTAAAAAAGTTATGGCTAATGTATACGCCAAGTGCTGCCCTGTGAGATGCCTTAGGGGGGAAAAAGGTGCTTTTTATTGGCAGAGAGGATGGCGTTTGTTAAACAAGCCTCGCTACAGCTCGGCGTGTGTCAGGCCCACGTGAAAGAGAGATCAATCTCTCCGACCTGTGTCGAGCCTCTGATAGATGAGGGGAGAGGGGGAAGGGCTGTCTATGGTTTTTCCTTAGAGAGCGAGTCCACTGGCCGCCGATGTGCAGTGCACCACTGAAGCACAGTGAGACTGCATACAGAAAAAAAACTTTCATCCACTCTCAGAAGCAATCCGAGAGCCATCCCAGATACCCGGAGGATTTAGGAACATATTTTCTTAATGTCTACACCAATGGAAACACACCAGTGAAGCCTGATTGTTCCTGTTCCTGTAGGTTAAAGGTCACAGAGAGCAACCAGTTCATACGTTTGTGATCATTAAATCTCACAAATGATTTAGTTGAAGTTGGCACAGCAGAGGCTGTTATGTGTACTGTGTGGCAAATATACTAGTTTTATGGTCACATGGCTTTTGATCAAGCTAAATTGTTTGTATTGACCCGTCCCCTGTAAACCTCCCAGTATATCACTCAAAAGGCATTGTGTTATAGAAGCGCACTCTACTTACTCATGATCAAATTGTTGCCATAAAATTATAATGTGGAAACAACAGCTTTAAAATCTGTAGCTGGCTTAAAGTGGAAACACATTTTTTTCCTCTCCCAATATGTGGTGTTGTAGGCGCCACTGTTAAAAAGACAACTGGATCGCTTTCTGTTTTCCTCAGAACCAAACTACTACAGTCTCCACAGTTACTTCAGTTGTTCCACCATATGCCATCTCCGCTAATCGGGACAGTACTGCAAAGAACTTAAATTGATACTCTTCGGTAACTGGGGATAGCTACCGACAGCTAATGGGGAAAACAAACATGTTATATCCTCCTGTTTTGGTTGCAGAATGGTTGACGCAGATCCTTTGTGCTGTAAATCGAGTCCTTGTTTTCCTGAGAGATTGTACCCAGTGGCAAACAGAATTGCATAGTGAGAATGAAGCTTATAGGAAGCCAATCTAAATGCTGATTACATCGTACAATCAACATTTACTTCATAACAACATGTTCAAGCAAAAAACAAAACTATTGCACCTTAATTTCTGCTCATGAAACTGTGCCTTTGGATTGAAGCTCTTATTTTCTTAAAAAAAACCAAAGTTTTGTACCTAAACAGATTAACACTTTGCAACACTGAAATGCAATTTTATGAAACTTGTGGAGCATTATGTGTAAATGTGCTTCCATTACATATGGGGCTCCAGTGTCAATTGCATTCAGATATAGGAGAATGTTTTATCATGAAATGCACATTAAGTGCAAGTGTTACAAATTAGTATGTCATTGTAGTGTAGTATAAATATCTTCTATATCTTCTATAGATTTCTTCATATCAATATGAGCAAAGAGACACATACATTAAAACATTTCATACTGTGTAACATGCTTTACCTGAAATGCTTTTGTTGCAAAAGTCCGGGCAAATTAATTCAAATGGAGAACCAATTAAATCAAAACATAGAAAAAAGCCCAACACATTTCACTTTTTATGCCTCTGCACCAGAAATAACTGTTGCCGTTGTGTTCTTAGGTTGTTCATCCAGTTCTCATGATTACGATATGTCAGGAAAACTTTGTGGTAATTTCTTCAAATTTTGCACAAATGTCCACTTTGACTCAGAGATGGACTGATTAGCAGTTTGGGGAGTTTGAGTCGTGGGATGGAGAATTAAACTGTGAATTTGTTCAGAGCTGATCAGATCAGAATGATGGACAAGTGTGAATGCAAACATTTTAGACCCAGCACAATGAATGACCACATTTGACTTTCATTGTGCTTGGTGTTCTACTGCTCTGCCTGTGCCCAGAATATGGTCTGTGCTTTATGAGTGTGGTGCAATGCATTGCCGAACAGCACATACAGTACATTCCAATAGCGCTCCCAATGAATGGTCTGGTTCCAAAATATGGTCAATATAATAAAAGGTCAATATGTGGCGGCAGATGTTTTGATCATGGTGGGCAGCCACACATAAATATATGAAACCCCGTCAAAGGTTCATAAACGTATGAGCCTGGATGTAAACTGCAACTTGCCTGGTTGTTGGAGTGTTCAACCAAGACACTGTAACTCTAGTTATGTACATTTTATTAGTTTTTTTTATGTAAATATGATTACATATTTGATAAATAACTTTGCAAATTAACATTGACAGATACATTAATTAATTCAGAATGATTTCTAATCATGGAATTAATTTTTAATTGCAGTATCAGTAAATGACCTGCATTGTGTTCATGCAGGTTACAGCGCTCTGTGGGCCTTCCATCTAGAGAGCAAGATCTATACGGAGCTTAATGAGTGTTCACAGTGCTGCACAGCAGGGGGCAAAGATTGATGGCTTTCATTGAGATAAAGGTAATCTTATTACATGGCCATTAATAAAACATCATTCATTAAGTGGAGCAATAAAGCTCCCATCAGTATTGTTGACTTCAGCTGACGCCTAATCAATACAGTCAGGGGAATTCAAACTTCAGAGGTATTCACTGTTAATTGTAATCTTTTGCAAGTACAAAAAAATCATCTATATATAGTTGTTGAGCTGTGGAGAGATCTACCCATGAGTAAGTCTCTCTGACTCCACATCTCGCGGTTTAAACTTCAGGGGGTGCTGATTAAGATCGTCAGAGAGGAGGAACAAGTCACTGCAGGTATTGTTTCACAGAAGAACTGTGCTCACAGACGTCTCTGACTTTAATTCCAAGAACTGTGGCTTAGTTTGGCAGGGAAGTTTAAGAAGTATATCTCAGTTCTGTCTCTTTAGGCAGACTCTCAGAGGTAATGATTTCCTGCAGCAGATGAAGTGGTAAACACAGCTTACCTAACTGTACGTGGGAGTGACGGAGGTTACTATGGGAGAATAGTTCAGAAAGACATCATGGGCGGATAAGAAGACAGATTAAGAGATTACCCTTTTTACCACGCAACACATTCTCTAGACTTCAAACCACCAGTTGTTTCTTTTTCTAGAGAGGAGGTTAAAAAAATAAAAATATAGAATTTAGCTCAATCGCTGAAATACGTTTGGGCTAGATGGAATAGAATTTCCAAGTAGCTGAAGTGAATTTGAATTGAAGGTAATTTTATGGTTGACATAGCAATTTTTAGGCAGCGAGTGTCTGGTCTGAAGGTGACAGCGCCTCAGAGACAGAGAAAGAGGCTTCTGAGGATCTGCTGTTGGCCATGTCTGGATTTATGTGTGTGTGGGTGTGTGTCTCTATGCATGTGTGTGCTTTCCTGGGATGAGAGATCTGGGAAAAAAAACAGGGTGAAAAAGGAAAGCGAGTGGGTAAAAGCAATTGCGTGCACTTGTGCACAGGACTAAAGAGGGAGTGGCTCTCTGTAATCACTCAAATAGTCATGTTCATGTGTTGTATGATGTACAGAAGCACCCCGGACAAAGTAAGCCTAGGTGAATGTATTCCTCGTTAAAATGAGGTGCTGGAAACATCTCCAGTGTTGTGACTGTGTCAAAAGCCCCTTGAATCAGGAAAAATTTTAGATTACACTTAATCTTGCCATAATAAGCCTCTTTGTGTCAAGCTCATAGCAGATGTTGCAGTTCCATTGTCTGCGCTGAATAGATAACAAGATAAAGCCAGATGAATGAAAGCTACAGGAAGTGATGTCACAAGCGATAAGTAATAACAAGGACACCATCAGACACCAAGCTACATAATTTGCGTCTCCATCTTTAGAAAATGACTTTCTTTCTTTTTTTTTTTGTCCCTGCTCTCTTCCCATAGCGTCTCTTATCTTACAGCAATAATTAAACCCACGAGGGAGTATTTTATGATGGACATATAAACCTATTTAAAAAGGAATTAAAGATGTTATCACATGGACTGAAATAATGAAATGCTTTGGGGAATTACAATCACCGGGCTCCTCTCTCTGGCTCTCTCTGCCTGAATTAAAAAGGAAACAAGCCCTCCACACTGAAGATTACACAAGCCATTTGACTTGTTGCTCTCGGGAACTTTGGTGTCTGTGACTGCAGCGATGAAAAATGAATCTGTAATCATGGCTGCATACATCAGTCATTTATGCATAAGCAAGGTGTGCTCTGGACGAAGATGGACTGTGACACTGCTCTGCAAATGATCCTTAAAATTTCTCAGGCTGAGAACTTTATTTGAGAATTTTCCAAAGCCTGTGACAAGAGGGATAATTTTTATAATCGCTCACTGTGATCCATTCATTTAGCAGATGGATAAAGCAGGGCACGAAGCCCCAGAACAACCTGTGAGGGAGCGTCGGGCACGACAAGTCTCCATTTTATTTTTTTACATACTAGATCTCACATAATCAGACCTCTCCATCCTGGCCTATTACTCCTGCTGGGTCATGGTAACCCCTCATGAAACTTGGTAGGCTCTGCTCCATTACCCTCTTTCAACACTAATGACACTGAGAGTTCCTCTCTGATGCACAATAATGCAGTGCTGGGAGAGGGTGGGAGGCAGTGTGCTATAGAGATAACCAGTATCTCATTAACAGGAGCACATTCAGCTCTCCTGCTCTTCCAGTGAGGGCTAAAAAATAAGAGGGAGTCAGTTTTTGTTGCAATGAAGCCGTGCAGGCATTAAAGACTAAAATAGGATTAGCGGTGGCTAATGAGTCCATGTGACCTTTGGCTTTCATATTCCACAAAAGGTAGAAGTTGCAACTTAAGCAGGTCTCAAGTTTAAGGCTGCTAACTCGCAAACTTAAATACATTTATTGCGTACACTAACTACCTCAAATACCAATTATATGAGTTTAGAAGAAAATAGCGGGGGTGAAGGAATGTACAAAGACACGCTTGATTCTATTGTCTCCACCAAGATGCAATCTGAAATAAAGTAATCTGTCCACTTGGCTCCCTTGATGGTGTCTTATCCCTCATGGAGGCAATTTGCAGTGTCTCTGGGCTTCACATTTCCCCAACATTAACTGCACGATTAAAAACTCATTTCAGCTGTAATTCCACAGTTAAGCACCTTTTCCTCTCCCGTGTTAGATTCTCATAATCCTCCCTGTGACGTATGCCTCCGCTTTTTTCACAAGGCCATTCCAACCTGCTGCCGCACCAACTGTTTTAATTAAAAGAAGAAAAAGTGTGCTCAGGAAAGAAGACACCTCTAACTAAAGTTGAGAGATGTGCTTTTTGAAAGTGTCGTAACTCTTTCAGGAAACTAACAATGAGACAATGCTTTGAGGAGATATATTTCTGATGCACAAGCAGCTCACATTCACATCAGCAGAGCAGGAGTTAACACCATTAGAGACATTAAATAATGTGCTGCACTTTGCACTCAAGGACTGAGGCATCAAATATTCATGGAAACCAGTCTGCACTGGTGTTCTTTTAAACATTTTCTTCGAGCAGACGCTTTCCCCTCTTCGCTGGTTCATAATTTAGTTTGAGGTTGGGTGACGCTCATCCTCGAGGCCTCGCTGAACACTGTTGACATTAAAAACTCCAAAGTTTACTTTGGGTTTAAAGCACGCGCCGTGCTGTTGGGAATCTGAAAACTGGCAGGGCCCCCTCCAGCAGCTCCAGCACACTACCCCAGCAGACAGAGCTATCAATATCTTCGACTTCTTTCACCATCTGATATGTTGTTTATTGTCAAGTCTGGAACATCGCTGGATCTCTCCCTTGTACGTCTGCGCTTGAAGATTCATTTAACTCTCCGAGACAGTGTGAAGTGTATCGTATCATCACAGGAGCCTGAGAGACTGTGTCGGTGACCTTGGGACTGCACTGGATCTTATTTCTCACTCCATGTCAAAGTGGGGTGGTGTGATGCTAGCGCTGATCACGGTGGGTGTGTGTGTGTTTGTGTATGTGGGAGACTGGGTCGAAGTAGGGGGAGGCTTGAGAATCGTGAGGAGGGTGTTAGAGCCCCCGACAGATTGCTGCTGCTCCATTCTTCAGATGTCTTAGAGATTTATACTTTGGATGCAAGCTCCGCCAGCTGCAGTATTGATCCCTCCTATAGTCTATAGGTAACACATGCCCACTCAGCGCAGGAATCATACATCACTGCATTGAAAGGAGGAACAACTACCATCTCTCATAACGGAACAGTCAGGTCATTTTTAGCCTGCAGTAAAGAAAATGAGCCAGTCCGTGAGTGATGGCAGTCGCAGCGTGCAAGTTAGGCCTACAGAGGACGAACTTTGCAAATCTATTTCTGAGATGTTTGCAGGAAACAGAGCAAAAGGTCGATCTGTGTCAGTGAAGTGTCCACATCACTGTGAAGTACACAACCGCTAGCTACGAATGCACATGTAGAAAAAAAAATCATTAATCTGACAACTTCCATTGTAGTTCCATCCAAGTTTCATCTGCAGTGAATTTGTCAGAGGAATAATGTGTCTTTCCTCGCAGAAGTCTGCGAGCTGTGTGATGGTTTTATTAGCAGCAGATGAATGATAATAAATGAGAATCATCAGAAATCATGACGATCAGCGCTCAGTGAGAAATTCAGCAGTGGTGTTACTGTCACATTAACTTGCCAGGTCATGCAGACATATTGATCTATGGGGAGAGTTCACCAGCAGTGACCTTCATGATTTGAGGGATATAATTAAATATGCATTATTACAGACCTTTCCTATGATGCTTATGGATGCAGAAACGTTTGGAAAATGTCAGGTTCTCTCATTTCTATATTGCTGATGAACTCTTCTCTGGTTGTACTGGAACTCAAAGAACAAACGCAGTTGAGTGTAGGTTATGCCATTTTCCCAGTCCAAAAAGCACATTTGATCCGCTTGAAATGATTCCTGTCTTTGTTTGAGGAGATGAAAGATTGTTTATCCAAACATAGATAGATTAGTGGTGGCTGTTAGATTTGATAATAGCAGAATACCCCCAATGAAATGATGGCAACAAGCTTAAAGGATTAGATATTCCACTTAATGTAAATTCATAAAGGAATTTTAATCATCGTTTCACCTCTATTGTACATGTCAAGGGGAAATTGTGGCTATTGCATGCAACTCTTGTGGCTGGGAGACTATTGAGAGCCTGAAATAATATAAAAAGGAGGAAAACAGAACAGAGAAGGTATGTGATGAAATAAACAAGAGTAGTGACTGCAGAGGAAAGGGATGAAGCTTATGAGAGAACATAAATTTCCTTGTCCAGTCTGTGGCAGGGTTGTAAGGTTTTAAGGAAAAAATCTCTTCACTAGCACTAAATTGGCTGTCAGAAACCTTCAAACGTGTCCCTATCTTTGTGAAACACAGCTTCACTGCCTAAGCCTCTCTGATTTAACTTAACTTTAACATAGTTCTTTGAGTTTATCAAAAGGGTGGTCAGAGTAAACAGTTTTCCATCATGCTCTACTCATCACCTTTATAACAAGGTATGCCGAAGCTACGCGGCAAATACCCTTTAAGACTTCCACCCGCGGAGCAGATGAGTCCTTGTTAACCTTCACACACTGAGAAAAAAAAAGCAGACATGATAGGAATCTCCATCTGGTTCTTGCTTCTCTTCATTTCCTGTGCTGTGAGAGATGCCATCACTCATTGCACAGATACGATCAGACTGGGCACCGATGTTTGTCGATTCATGAACTATTGATGAATCTCAGCTACCCAGAGATGGCAGTGTCATGTTTGTCATATGGGCTATTGATATACTGAGCCGAGTGCAAATTGCTCCTTTTATTCCTAAATGTAATCTTGCATGTGTTCAGTGATCAATAATTGATTTAGATGTTAGACATACATAACAACAAAGACAGGTTTGTAGATAATAGACACAATCTATACATCAGACACATACAATATGGTGCAGCACTGCAAAGAATATGAATATGTAAATCGATAACAGTGATCACAGATGAGTGGACAGCTTAATCTGTTACAGGTACTGACAAAATAAAACACCTTCGGAGCATTTGAATAATAAAGTGACTTAATTTAAAATGTCAATAAAAAGAGCGGGACATAAATGAATGGATTATTTAGATATAAACAGCATCTACATTTTTGCAGTCATGTTTCAGTTGATTAACACAGTTTGCCACAAACATCAGAGCGTGTACTCGAAAAAATAACTGCGTCAAATCAGCACGCAGACATCATACACGCACTGCTGCAATCAGTATGTTTCACTTTTAAAGGTATGGCCACACTTGAGTGAAATTAACATTTTAACATTGGCAAATATTCACCATCCCGTTGACTTCCAATCAGTGTGAGTGAAGGGACATATGAAACATTCACTTGGAGTTCACCTTTGGTGAAAACTGAAGGGCGAAGTCGTAGCCTCAGCCAAAAGCAAAAGAGTATGTGGAGGAGACGTGATTATCTCTGTGTCTCACAGTTTCACCATATTGTGCGGTATTGGATATGAAAAGTAAACAAAATGTTGCTCGTGAGAGATGCTGCCTGGCTGTAGTGAGGTAGGAGATATGCATGGAATGTAAAAAATTGAAAATGTACCATTGATATTGTATTTCATTGCTTTTATTAGCAAGCTAGCAAACATTAGCTAGCAAGCTAGGTTTTTCATGTGCAGAATGTTTTTCTTTGTTTCATTCACTCATTCATCCTTTTTCTGCTTTATTTTCATAAACTCCTCTGGTTGCACACTGCCGTCTGCCCTAGTTTGTTTCCGGTTTGTATGTTTGTCTGCCCCACTCTGATTAGTTTCACCGGTCTTCAGTTGACTCTCACTCTTTATAGAGATCCACTTCCTTTGTTCCTTAGTTATTTCACTGTTGCTGTTGGGAGTTATGTTATGTTTTACCTAAGCATCGTTGTTTTGCATATTTGTCTAAATCTAATTAAGGAGTTTGTCTTTTTTGTGTCTGTCCTTTAATTTTCCTGACAGCCGTTCATCATATCATCTTCATAGTTGGCAGATGTATTGCTGAGGACAAAAGGGAATGTCAGGTGCAAACTCTTGAGCTCTACAGGGGATATTTATTAGTAGTGCATTATACACACTGTGTATTGCATTGAGTGGGAACCCCATTGTTTGTTAACACCATAGAATGACATGCTGGGTACAGCTCGGCCCCATGAGCTGCAGCCCATACAACAACAGATGAAGAAAGTGAGACCATAGATATAACACTGTGGCAAACTCAAACATTTCTAGCATACAGCATTTGGAATGAACGCATTTGATCCCAGAAATAGCCCGGTCCCAAATAAGAGTCGTTTCCTCCAGTGGATGCAGCTATGTCTTGGCAAGTTTATTGCTTAGGACTCAAACAAGTGCGGTTTTGGGTGTAAACTTGTTCAGTTTCAAGTTCAGTATTCTGACATTCAGCAAGATTCATTCTCAATAACAATTAAGCTTGACTGATTCTCCATAGGTGTTATTTTTTACCTCATAATTCAGTATTCAGTATAATTCAGTATAAAATCATTTTATTGTTTTATAAGACATTATTTTGTTTGGTTTACAGGACATGTGTAATAATAGAAAACAATGTAATGCAGATAAAAAAAGCGGCCTTGAGGACTTTAGACAACTTCTAGGGTATACCACTCCCACTTCTAACACAAATCCAGTGTTCGTTTTGGTGTCGTAAACAGAGGCAGATAGAAGCTTTATGTTTCAGCACGATACCCCACCCCTAACACACACACATAGAGCACTAACTCTGGCTCCCTAACCAAGATGAGACCTTCTGTGGGATAGAGATCAGTCGTACTAATCTTCTCTCCCGGGAGAATCCGTACGAGTCCAAAACCACGCCCTGTCTGCACAAATAAAGCGCTGCTCTGCTTCATCACTCTTCAGGTTTCTCCCCACATGAGATCCCCTTACACCAGATTAACTTGATTTGTGTTTTTCTGTTCTAGGCAATTAAACGCGCACGTGTGTGTAGGGTTAAATGAGATCACTAAAAGTAATTACCAGTATCCATCACTGCAGCCCAGCATGTCTGCAACATGCATCCCTTTTTCCTTTTTTATAGGTAAACCTGCATCCAGCATTCAGCATTCTTGTACTTTACAGTATTTACAATCTGGATGTTGACGTGAACGCTATTTACAAGTCAGAAGCTGGTAATTATGATACCTCTGATACGACTTAGAAGTACTTCTTATGGCTGTTTTTCTGAAGTTATTCAAACATGGTGGCTCATTATTTCAGATGAAGCTGCTCACTTTAAATGTATCTCCCTCTTTCTATTAGTATCTTTCACAGGCCGACTATGGACACGTAAATGACAAGACTGATCTTGACTCTTGGTTGCTTAAACTTTTACAGATTCAAAGACACATTTTTCAATGTGCGCTGTTTTGAAAATGTTCTTTTCAGCCTTTTCCTTTTGTAAAATGTGTATGCCATATAGTCCAAGGGCAAGCATGCTGAAATTGACACAGCACACAGCTGCTGTTGCTTTTTCTTGCCTTTTACAGAAATAGGTGAATTTTTTTAAAAAAGGGCGGATGGATGAATAGATAGATGCTGAGATTATTTCCAGTGATCACGACGAGAACACAGTGTTCTACATCATTCTGCTGCAGCTCCAGCACACAGAATAATCACTAGTGTAAATGACACCCATTAGAAAACAC
The DNA here is from genome assembly GCF_008729295.1 of Plectropomus leopardus. NCBI lineage: Eukaryota > Metazoa > Chordata > Actinopteri > Perciformes > Serranidae > Plectropomus > Plectropomus leopardus. Next base: position 17,650,224 of record NC_056464.1, on the reverse strand, counting down.
ACCTCTCACTGTCATACCTTAACTGTACTGTGACGGTAACTAATGATGTCAGTGCAGCTTTGACAGGAATGAAGAGAGGCGGATGAATGTGTAAGTGGAAGTTTGCTGTCTGTACTGGTAGGCTGGTTTTGCCTTGAGCCTGCTTTTACACCTATAGATGCCTGTTTGTTGTAGCCAGCATGCCATGAACAACTGTCTGTTTAATCTCTGCAACACAAACTAATTACATTCATCTCTGTTTTGTTAACACAAACAGCACAACACATTATGCCTAGTTAACTCTACCATGGATGGAAGGTTGAGCTGCTGTTATATATATAAAAGAAATACACAGTTCATTTTCCCCACTCCAAACGGGAAGAAACCTTCCAACAATACAGCTCTATTGATTTTGGGGACACAATTACCTTTCCTGTATAGTACTGTCACATTTCCTAACCTTTAGTTTAAAGCAAAACGTTTGTTCACATTTGCAGTTCCAGGACAAATCAAATCACTTTTACTGTAACACTTTAATTCCCCTAATTTGCATTTAACAGTATAAATTTGGGCTGGGCGATGTCTAGAAAACTGGCATGTGATGATGTCTAAGGTGAAACATTGTGATGGACAATAGCATCGTTGTTCAGGGGTGGGGTGTTAATCAGCTGCCTGAAACCGAGCTGCAAACTGCTGGCTTTATGCAGGGGCTTTATGGGGGCTTTTAAATCACAGTGTTGGGCTCAGTGGTCCATGACTGCCTGCTGAAATGTAAACATTTATACTTTATATAATGCCAGACTATAGTATAGTTTGAAGCAGATATAGGGACATTTTTTATTTTTTTATTGATGTATTTGTCAATAACTATTACTACTCCAATGAAGCATCTGAAACTGCTGTTAAAGCAATTTACATGTTATTGAGTATTCAATTCAATACAATTCAATATTGATATATGATTGCAGTACCAGGCTAGTTAAAAAGTGTATAGATGTGTTGGATTGAGTTTGTTCACTTGCAGAGTATTTATGTATAACTACGTCATTAATAAATATAGAAAAAAAGTATGAATAAATACTTCAGATATTATTAAGTGTGTTACAGTATATTGTCAATCAATATGATATAATGTCAGTTATGGTTGCCTCCAAATCCAAAGTGTAAAGATGCAGTTATGTGAAAAAAAGGTCCAATCCATATTGCCCTCGTGAAAGTGATGATTTTTTTTTTCTTTTTTTGGTATGGATTAAACAAACATGATTTAACATGTTAGCTAATGTGGTTAAGAGGTGCTGGTAGGTTGATTTTGTACATTTGGAAGGAGCCAGCTTAGATGTTTCCTCTGTTTGCAGTCTGTATGCTAAGCTAAGATGACTGCTGCTTGTATACTTACATTTTAACAGTACAGACATGAGAGTAGTATCTATCTTCTTCATTCTAGTCCTGGTAAGAAAGCTAATAAGTGTTTTATTTAAATTAAGTATTTCTTCAAGTCTCGTTCATATATGCCCACAATTGCATAATAATGGGTTATATTGTGTGTATTTGGATTTCATAAATGTTAAATAAGGAAAGCTGAAACAGTGTTTCTGATTTACCCAAAATAACATTCAGCATGTGGTGCTGTTGCAGTGATTCATCAGTATAAGGGGATAAGGGGAGTGATACAGTCTACAGCTGCTGAAGATTGACTTTGATGCTGTAAGCAAGTGGTTGTCAAATATTGAGCGGCAACACAGGAAAGAAATGGGAATTGTAACATTCAAAAACAAATATGGCAGTTATTCTATACATAAAAAAACAACAGCTCTAGCTGCACAAACAGGAGATTCGGCTCTCTAACTGTGTCTCCCTTTTGCTTTTCTTGTATCACTCTATGGAAAGTGAAGGCAGCCAATCCAGTTGCCATCATCTGGCCATAAATTACATTTTCTTTTTCTAACAGTATTCATCCTGGTTTCAGCAGATACACGTGTTTATTCAAATGCTCTAGCTAAACAAATGATCTTGAAGGGAAATTTCAGTAACTTTTTAACCTGGATCCTACTTTCCCATGTTTTTGTGTCTAACTCAATACCAGCGCCAGTACTGAGTGAGAGCGCAGCAGCAGACAACCGCAATGCAGGCTGCAGGGAAACCAATTGGGGTAATAGTGCGCCATCAATTTGCATCCACTTAAGGTCCTTGCTATTGTCACTAATAGGCTCAGATTAAAAATGCAACTGTCCGAGAACACAATGAAAAGGACCCAACTGAGAAATAAAACGTTTTTCTTGCTTTCATAAAAATGTCATGCCCTTTTTTTGAATGGGATAAAAAAGAGTGACTGGAAAGGTGACAGGACAGAATCCGGACGGCTGCGGAAAGAACATGGTCTTAATTAATGTTGCGCATGCTCTTCTAGGTTAGCTTCAGCCCCATAAAACATTTTTCTTTCCCTTTGCCAGTCTTTTTGCTATTGTATGTAGTTGTGCTCAAAGATTTGTGCAGGATGAGCTGTTGCAGGAAGACAATAATTTTGTATTTTCTGGGTTTTTTTTCAGATATTGGTGCCAAAATGATACATTTAAAACGGTACTGGTGCCTAAATTGTGCCTGAACTGATACTTTTTTCTCAAAATAGAGCACAAAGCAATGGTCAAGGACACAAAAGAACGTATTTTTTTTATGATATCAAAGTCCAGTTTGAACTTAAAATTAAACATATAACCTATAAACCATATAACAGTTTGAAGTAAACTTAGGTATGAAAATATGAATAAATACAAAAAACAATTAATACATTCACATAACACACTAACATAATCAATAAAACCTAACCCAACAACAATCATTTAACACTAAATACAAAACAGCAATAATTTCAGTCATAGAAATTTTGAGTTGGGATCAATTATTTTCTCCTAAACTCAGGAGAGACTCAGCAGCCAGATAGTTCTCCATGAGCTGATTAGGACTGACTACAGTGAGAGTGGCCGCCTTAACTGTCCACCTTAAGTGAGCCTGCATAACTTCCAGTGTGGGGCTAACTTAGCTTGCTAACTTTAGGGCATGCTAATCAGCAGGTGGTCAGCAAAACACGGGAGCTTGTCTTGGGGCCTGAGAATCTGCAGCATTTATTCACTGACAAACAGCCTAAACTGTACTCACACTCGCACTGCTAAGTTTAACTTCTGGCCCTTTGCGTCAGTCACTGCAGCCTCACTGCACACATGCGCGCTCTCTCTTTTTCTTTCTCGGCCGTGCACTCACTAAGCACACAATCTGGCACCGAAATCTGTGTGATGATTCAGTCCAGTGGATACCATTTGTATAGGAACTGGTGCCATGTTGGCACTGGGTTTTATTACCCAACCCTAGACAATTACAGACTGGACCAATCAAAAGTTAAATAAAAAACAAACGTTGTATTCCTCTGTAGGTTTCATTGCATATTATACTAAAAATGTGAGCCTGTAAGTGACAACACAACACATTTAGTAGACGTAGACTGACAGTGCGCTGTTGCCCTGAATGGTTAGTCAAGTCAATTTTATTTATAAAGCCAAAATCACAAAACACGGTTTGTCTCCGAGGGCTTTACAGCATACAACATCCCTCTGCCCTTAGACCCTCTCATCACCTAACGAAAAACTCCAGAAAAAGAACCCCTGTAACGGGGGAAAAAAAGGAAGACACCTCAGGAAGAGCGGCAGAGGGCGAGAGAGATGAGGGATCCCTCTTCCAGGACAGACGTGCAATAGATGTTGTAAATAACAAATGAGTTACATTGCAGCCTGTTTAATAGCTGCAGTGCCCTTACTCAACACTGGACCAATTTCAAAAATTGTTTTTACCATTAGACACTTAGACATAAAAACCTGAAAAAATAGAATCCAGATTGAAAAATACTGAAGTTTCCATTTAAAAGATCTTTTTCTCCTCCATAATTTTGAAATATAGTGTGTCAACATTATGAGCTGATTTGGCAGTAAATGACTGCACTGTGTGTTGTAAAGAAGTGGGGAGATAAATATGTCTCTCTGCATGTGGAGGGTAGATAAGGGCAAATTTTACACCTCTGACTACCACTCTTCCCTGTCCCAGACCTTAAATGACATGGAAATTGAGTTCTTGAGACTCCCTGTAAAACAGATACAGCTTGGAGGAAGGAAAAGGCTTACTTGTCTATTCCCTCTCTATCAGACAAAAGCTATGCAACAGGGGAGGAGAGGTCCCTCATGTAGGAAACACTAGCTTTAAAAGGGAATGAGGACTGCGAAATGGAGTTTTTTTTTTTTCTCAGCTTCATTTCCAAGGCCTCTTCAGGGATTTAGTCCAGTGTTGTTTTGAACCTGTTGGTTGACACAATGGACAGAAAAAGAGCCAAAACAAAACAGAGCAAACAGGCTTGCAGCACAGACATATTTTTCAGAGGCAATAATAACCCATGTTCATTTGAGTCCATTTTTAGCGCCGAGTGTTTATATAACACAATCAAATATGTGGTAACACAGGTACTTACACAAAAACAATCATCTGCACTGTTACAGCACAATAGGGATTAATTGTGCGCTGCATGCTGCCGTACCTACTTGAATTCCACACCAGCCTGACCACACAGGATTACGAATGAAATTTAAGGAGGAAAAACAACGAATGAAGAAAGTGCAGCCTGATTCCTCAGACTCCCTGTATGGAGTTCGGCTGCCTGTGGAATAACAAATGGTCCGAGTAAGACGGTACTGGAGAGCGGATCAGTGTTGAGAATAATGTCTGTTCAGAGTGTGACCCACTGACTTTTATAATAGAGCTGTGAAGTCTTTTGTTGAGCTCTGAGAGTTGGCATGTTAAACTGCAACTGCTGAGGTCAGCCTATTGAAATGCAATATTGAGTATGTATATAACCTTACTTGGGAGAGGCTAATGCTGGTTCAGGTTCAATGTGGTAATGAACCTCCCAGTCGCATAGTCACCACAGATATTATCTGTTGAGTAATTGGCATGCAGAGGTCCAGTTTGTGGTAAGGAATGCTGAGCTGGAAGTGTGTCGGGTCAATGCACACAGATTTACCATTCAGGGCGCTGGGTGCTGTATAACAAGCACTATGCTGTAGTGCAGTCCTCGGGTTAGAGATACCATGGTATATCAATATCAGGAGACCACTAGCTATATTACTAGGTGTGATGCATCTGGCCGAATTTTGCCTGGAAAATGCAAGGTCAGGTGCTGCCTGCTACTTTTGTGCTTACTCTGTGACAACTTTCAAGAGCATGGAAGCAAGTGGAATTTGAGGTTGTTAAGCTATCATAACCAGCATTGTATCATAACCCACTTACCAGAAATCCGGAGTGCAGAGCTTATCTTCCAGGCGTTGATTTTTTAAAGTGTGTATTATGCCTAAAATATTGCCAGTGGGACAGATGTAATGCTGTGGGAAGCCCTGCACTAAAATTTTCAACTTCTCCTCCACATAAACCACAGACTGGAATTTAGGGAGGAGGGGAAATATATCTACTGTCCTTGATTTGTTGTATCTTTCACATGACATGCGGTGCACACTGCTGCATTCCAAAAGCTGAACTAAGTATTTCTCAGGATGCAGTCGTTGTGCCCTGAAAAAAGTTACTCAGGACTCCTTGCGTGCTGCGACAGCTTTTGAGCGTGCTTTCCACGTGTCTATATCGAAAACTATGGCTTTGAGGGTGCAAACACTATGGCATGTGTACGGACCCTTGTTTAGGCAACAACACTTTGGTTAAGGTTGGGGGAAAGATCATATTTCAGTTAAATGTTAAAAAGGTAATAAAACTGTAATGCTGTAGTCTTTATGAGTGGATAGTGTATTGCAAAATTGCCAATTTTGGCGGAAAACAGATGTAATTGTCTCAGAACATATTGCTGATACGTTCAGTATTAGCATTTTTGCAAATTGCCAGATACAGTAAATAGCAACATTTCCTCATTATGTTGATAGAAAAATGTAATTTTCGCAGCATTATGTTTCCCTTAAAACATACTTGTTTTTTTTAAATTAGTTGTATCTAAAACATAATTTCTTGAAGACGGGGCTGTATTTTCATAGCTTTGGCCATCATTCCTCTTTGTAATAATTATATTGAGCCAAAAATGCAAAAATACATTTGTATTTCTAAATGTCTCTTCCAGTAAGAGACATTTAGAAAAGTATGTGTGCATTTGGACATCTCAGCATGACAATTTAATATCCTTTACACAACTGCGATCCACTTTAAGGCTTTCTTTAGCATACTTTTTGAATATCGACAGGCTTTACATCATATTAGAGCAGTGTGTTAAATTTACCCCCCTAGAGAATTTCCAGATTGATACAAAAAAAACATAATCCTAAATGTTGCATATTGTTTTTCTTATAAACAGTGTTTGGGTCATTACTCAAAAAAGTAATGCATTACTTTACACCATTACTGCTTTTTAGAAAGTAATTCATTACACTGCTCTGTGCATAACTTTTGCGTCACTCTGCAATATCTGAGATGCACTCTCAATTGCAAGTTAACAATAAAATAATGTTAAATCTTGCCTATGTCCAGATATACAATAATATAAGAGACTGGCCTTCCTAACATCTAGTCCAAATATGAATTGCATCAAAATAATATCGCAATAGGCCAAAATAAAAGAACACGAGACCTTCCCAAACACTATTAGATGATGACAGAAAAAAACTCATCCAAAAATACATATGAACTGCATTTAATGGGATAAAAGCACTCAAACAGACTCACTCACGCTGCTCACTCACAGAAGACCAGCTTCATAGCAGATTAGTCTGGTTTAATTGATGTGTTTATTACTAAAAGCAGTGGTAATACCTCATGGAGAGTCATCTCTCAAATTGTTTGTCAGACAACATGTTTCTCCTTGGTGTCAGCACAAGACTAACCAGGCTGAACGCCTCTCCACAGGCGCACAAAATGGTGTTGCTGTTGGCAGCCATTTGATAATTATAATGTAGCTGTCCATTATGCAGATTGAAGAACTTAAGTAGCGCAAGTAATGACATAATTGTGTGACGAGTAAATGTAATATGATTATTAGATTTAGGAACAGTAACACGTTACATTACTTCATTAGAAGCAAATGTAACCCACAACACTGCATATAACCGAGTCATGAGCCTTACAGAAAGCAAAGTTCCTTGTGTGAAGGTTAAATGTGAAATGGACATTGGCTAGGCTTGCATGGAAGCAGATTTGCTCTCAGTCATTCTCCTATAACTGTCGACATAGACTCTTACAGTTTAACCTCAGGTCAATGCACAGGGTTTACTTGAGACCTCAACGCCTCCATAAGATAAACACAAGCTACTCAGAATATTGTCCTAGATGCGGCTGTCCTCTGAGGCCCGGTTCTGGGGCCATAGGGCTTCTGTATGGTTCTATTAAAATCACTCCAAGTCTTGGTAAAACGCAAAAAAGTCTGAGTGCATTGCAACTTTATGTAAAAGAGTAATAGGCTGCATGCATTATCCTGTTTTTACTGTGTAATGTTTTTGCATATCCTCTTGTCGTGTACCCCTCCAGTGTTGATAAATGGTAAATAGTCATTTTTAAATAAATCTCAGCTGCTTTATAAAATATTACAGAACTCATTACCCCATTCCCCCCACAACTGCTCAGAAATGAGTCATTCTGTACCGTATAGTAATAAATTAGGTACCTGTCAGTTTAACAGCTACTTACAGTGTAAATTATTTGTGACTTGCCAGATTTGCACCAGCTTACTCCCAATCTTCACATCTTGTTCCCTTGTAGTCAAATTTACAAACTGTACTTTACGCTGCAAGTCGTGATCTAAAGCATTGCCAATATCACCGAGGTTAACACCCATGTCCTTGGAAAGTGGGACTATGATAGAAATAAGAAAAAACAAAGGTTTGACAAGAGGTAAGATGCCAAGATGTCCCTATTTTGTTAGTTCTTATGCACAGACATGCACATATAATGCACATTCCTGTAGATAGTTTCATATTATTCCACTGATCTACAGGTGGAAGTAACAGCCAAAAAACACAGCAATGCACAAAGGTTTCAAAATACAGAAAAAAAAAATTCATTGCAAATGTTTTATTAAAAAGCAATTGTTAGACCTCAAGGACACACAAAATGCATTTATGTGAGTAACACTGAATATAAACAGAAACAATGTTTACATAAAAGCTTCACAGGGTATCTTCTGAGCAAAGTGATACCCTACGATGAACAGAAAATAAATTTTACATGAAGGATCTATCTTATTCATTGCCATTTTAGTTGATTCTGGCCAAACATTTAAATTCAGTTTCAATTAAATTTAGGCACTGTATTTCTTAAGTCAACCAAGTGTCTGTTGTCTTGTGCAGAAATCTGAACAAGATCCATGAAACACGTTGTTAATTTTGTTTGTACTAAAGAGAAAATTCTAAACACAAGAAAAGCCTTGTGCAGACGGGATTTTCAGCAACTCACAAAATGTCATAGTGATGCAGATTTGAAGAAAGAAAATACAAAAACTCCTAACAAAATGCTCCTGCTCACACACTCACTCCAAGTACATCATGCCTTGTTAGTAGTGCAGTAGGTGACGGTACAAAAGAATCTCTTTATTGTTTTGTTTTGCACCTAGAGGCCTAAAACCGACGGCTGGAGCAAAGAAGCTAGAATTCGCTATGTAAGGGATGGATCATTCCTCAAGAATAGACCTTGTGTTACGCTGCAGCTGTGAGGAGTGAAAAACTGAAAGGTTGAGTTGAGACATTATTGTATAAGCTTATTTGTCCATTTGACAATTTGGTTTAGAGTTTTTGTTTTTCAGAGACAGGTAACCAATCCTGACACAAGGCAAAAAGGCAAGATTGCTTTAATAAAAGCCGGATGGAGAAGGGTCATTATAGTTTTATTGGTATGAAAACTGAACGTTTTTCTGAGACAAAGCAAGCGCTGATGTGCCTTTTTACATACTTCCTCACAATTCTTCCCAAAGGTCATTTCCAAGGTAACTGTAGCTTTCTACACAGTCAACAGCCTGGTGTTTAATGATTGTAGTCTCACTGATAGAGGGATGAGTTCCCAGGGTTTCCCACACATTCATTTATTTGTGGCGGTCTGCCACAATTAAAACATCCACTGCCACAAAATTATTTTCTGAATTTGGATTTGAGCTGTTAATTAATAGCACTGTTGAAGTATGTATACCGTCCAGTTATGCGTTGCACCTTTAGGAGCACAGCGTGTACTCCGGGCACAGATGGAGCAGCAGAAAGTCAGGTGTATGGAGTGTGAAATTTAAACCTTCATTTCGCTGAGTGTGAAAGTTTGCATCCACTCACATTAGCTGCTACAGGATTGAAAGATCGGTTATCCATCCCGTGAGTGACAAACTGCTGCTGAGGAAAAAAGGATCTCACGGAGAGCTCTGCTGGCGCTGTGCTCTGAATTCAGAGACGGGACATAGAATGACACATATGGGCACACACACATTTAAAAGAGAATAAAAGTTTCCTTCCTTCGCTCACCCCCTTGTCAGCTACCACCACACAAACACTCTGTTTTCAATATGTTATCTCGAAGAAAAATCAAACATACCAGGTGACAAACTCAACTAAAACTTATCTTGTGTAGTCTTCCTGGCCTTGTCTGACTTTCCCTTCTCCCTCAAGTTGTAATAAACAAGAATTGTCCTCTTAACTTTGCTTCTCCCCAAAATAAATGATTAATGTGTTGAAGACTGACGTGCCTCGCTGATGGCTCAAAACGCTTCTGCCATCGTAACAAGCTTTAATCCATCAACACAAATGCTGAGCTAGGGTGTTTAGTGGAACACATACAGTAAACAAAGCTCTTGCCAACACACAGAGAGGAAAAAAAAAACCCCTCTATCACTGATAATGATCCACAGCCATTTAGAGGGGCAGGAAGCAGACAGGTTGCTCCGGCAGTAAGTGAATGAATATTCTTTAAGCGCTTGAGAGTAATTCACTAGCAGGACAAGCTGCCCTCCTTGAAGACAAATGTGTGTGCATAATGCTTGGGAACATTAGCGGGCGGGGTTTCCCAGGAAGGGCCTAGTCTTTATTTAATGTACTCCTAGCAGATGGATTGAAGCCGCGAAGCTCTGCACACAGCAAAATTAATATTTTGATTACAACTCTGGGAAAATAATATCCAGTGATGTATTGTCGCTGTCAACTGATGGCTCCAAACTCAGCTTTCTCCAGACATATTGACATTTGTGATAAACTAAATGATGATGTGCCTCTGGATTCAGTGTTGCTCAATATCAGAGGACAGGAAACAATACAATCCTCTCAAAACTAAATTTTAAATCAGCCAAAGACAGAAAGTCTTGTGGCTCAATAGTACCTCAACTTCTCCCACAGATTGTCAGATAAAAAAATACCGCCCTCTCCTCCATGCACAGTGAGCCCCTTAAATTGCGTGCAGTGGACCATTGTTTCCTGCAGGGAGCCCGGGGAGATAACTCTATGCGAGCTAACAATGTCCTCAACTGGCCGGCCATCGGTTGCTGGGTGCTCCCAGTGCAGGTGAAGCCGGAGTGGTGGTGAGCAGCTGTCAGAAAGGCCTGTAATTGGAGCCCATTGCACCATTAGTCCTGCCCATTAGGCCTGTTATGATCGCTGTCTGTCTCCGCTACACTTCTACAGTCACTGTCTCCATTTGACCCACGGTGCTCCCTTCTACACGGGGACAGAGCTGAGGCTTAATGACTTGTCACGTGTCCACCTGTGACTCTCGGGGCTGACGACCCAGCGTGACACGTTCCCCCATGCTCTGTCTGATCTGTAATGGTCACCATCCATACAGGGAATTGGAATGTTCACCCAAGGCAAAAAAAAAATTGAATGATTGTAGTCTGCGGTTTTCTGCGCAGGCGTTAGTGAGTGAAAGCCTGAGTGCCCGAAGAGAGGGAAGGTAATAGAGACCGTGTGGTGGCACGATGGGAGGAGAGTGAGCGAGATGTGTGAGAGGGGTACGGAGAAGAGAACAGAGTAGACATAAAATCATCAGCTGTCAGCGCAAATAGTTTGCTTTATAGGAGAGGCACTTGTGCAGATACCACCATTTCCCTGGAACACTGTGGTTTAGCTTAAAAGAAAGGAAAATTTGTCCCCTCTTTGAACTTTTCTCCAAAGGGGGAAATCAGTCACAACAATCTCAAATTTCAACTAAAATCCCCCAACCCAGTTATTGTGATTGATAATCCTGAGGCTGTGCTCCGCGTTGTCTGGCTCCTTTATTTAAAATTTCTGCTTATAACATTCTCCCTCCCCAACTCTGTCAAAACAAAAATAATCTTAAGCATGACACCTGGAAATTGATTATAATTGCAGCTAAATCCTGTTCGTGGAGCCAACAGCGAATCGATTCTCTCCTCATTCGGCTTGAGTGCAGAGTGTACTGAATGTTTCGCTGCCAGGAAAAACAAATGGTGAATTAGCAGGTTGTGCACCAGGTCTTGCGGCTGTCCCAGCTTTTGCTGTAACACCAGAGTTATTGTGGCAACTGTAGGCGGCACCAGGGGAAAGAGAAAAGCTCAGATCACTGCTGGCAGTCAGCATTGTAACAGAGCATTTTTATGCAGGCTTTCAGTACCTTTGGGAGAGAATGTAGAGTTACTTTATACCTCTGAAAATGGAGTCAGAGCGGTGGTACTGTTGGCAGCATGCACAGCAGTCCCTGGAAACCTTTTTATTTTCTTCTGGTTGGAATACAGATTATTATGTTCTCTTAACTTGAGGATTTTGATGAATTAAAGATTACCATAATGTGACATGCTACATTCAGGGACGGGTTTAGAAACTTTTGAATGGCGGGTCAAGCGTTTGGAACATATTTTAAACAACAGAACATTTATATTATGAATAAAAATGTGTTAAGAGCAGGGGCTACAGGAATAAACACTGTAGATTCAAAACTAAAACCGTGTGTACACAAAGACAAAAATCTGCAGTTTTTGTCAGATTTATAAAACTGTGCATATGCCTGGTTCTGTTTTATAAACCTCAATCATTGTAGAGTTTTTCCCATGTTTACAAGCATAATTTCCACTCCCACAGGTAGCCATAAATGGATGTAAAAGCCCTTAAACAGGCATTTGCATATCTATAGTTGTGCCTGTTCCAACACTCATTAGACCTGTCAATGAGGAAAACAGCAAAGAAGTGCAGTTTTACCAACTGTGTCGCATCGAGGTTCCCCAAGAGCGCCCAAACAGCTGTTTTTACACGCTATTGTTCAATGATGTGAATTACATTTACTCATTACTGTGATTGAGAACTGTTTTGAGGTTATTGTTCTCTATTTGAGTACTTCCGTTTTATGCTACTTTATCCATTATTTTATACTTTTACTTTAATAAATTTACAGAATGAGATTATAAATACAAAACACTTTAAACAAATAAATAATAAAACAAACAAATAGTCAAAATCAGCCTGACCTTTGCCAGCATCAGTGTTATGGTGTGCTTACATTAATGTATCAATTATTACAGTTTAATAATAACAATAATAACAATAATCATCATCATCCGTTTCAATTGTATTTGTTCTCAGTTTTTTATACTATCTCACTTGAATTTATTATTATTATTATTATTATTATTATTAATAATAATAATAATAATGATAATAACAATAATAAAAATAATGATAATGAAACAAAACATCCTGCTTATTTTGAGCATTTAACGATACAGCCTGAAAATATAATATAGATTTCTGGGCGACTATGGTGGCCTCACATTGACTCTGATTCTTGAGAAAGACTGTTGATATTTAAACTCATCACCAAAACAAATACACTCTTACTTAGGTGCTCCTTCAGAAGCTTCCGTAATTTCTCCAATGTTATTTACATATCATTACTATCAGAGCTTTGCTCCTCATGGTTGAGGATAAGTCAGAGGGAGAGCAGCGGGCATAGTGTTGTAAAGCTGAGCTACTTTGTTTGTTTCCCATTTGTAGAACTAGGGCTGTATATGAATACTGGAATCTTCTTTTCGCACAGAACGGACAGTTAGCAGACTGTAATAGTCACTGAATTTGATAAAAAAGTATTTTAAAATCCCCGACTGCACCTTTAACAATGTTTTGCCTTCTTGTCAACAGCACTCTTAGAATATTGTAGTTTGCTTACAATGTAATACAGCATATTCACAACTATTACAGCTTTTAAGTAAGATATATATATTCACATTTAAGGATATACCTACAAGGAAAAGTTTAAGCTTATTAGCTATGGGAAAAAAATCTTTCTTTGATAGTTTTCACTGAATTTTACTGCCCACACATCCACACAATCCTTAAAACTTGCTTAATGAGTCTTAAAATGTGGCATTATCAATTCTAAGATCTTGAAGTCTCACCAATGCAAATGTGTTCATTTTCAACTGAATGAAAAATTCAGTCTTTTTCCAGTAAGTCTTAATTGATTTGGGAAACCACATTCAAACCCACTTAAACCTACACTCAATCTGATTATTAACTTCGCTAAAGCATTTGAGAGGTGCAAGGCTCTTAAGTTGTAACAGCATGTCTGAAGTGCAGGAGGTTTGACAAAGCCCGTGTAGATCAGTGCTGTGGGGAGTGATCTGCCAAATCTGCCGCTCAGAGGGAATAGTTGTTTGATGGTGGGCATTGGTGCATACCACCAGAGAGGAAATGGGGCCTGGTGAGAGCTGGCCTACGCTGGACCCCCGGGTTGAACAGAGACATGTCTTCTCAGTGTCTGACCAGTCCCAGTGGTATGGTCAGTCACGACATGCCCAATTTGATGGCTCAGAATAACTGCTGGCTTGTCAGCTCCAGTGAGGATTCACAGCTCTGACAATATGTCTCAGTATCCAGTGTTACTTGAGGTGCCAATTAACCACCTCTCACTCCAAATACATATATGCAGACCACATTCACACCTGCGCTGACAGTACTTACACTTGCACACACACACACACACACACACACACACACATATAAAGACACTGTACTACACACATTTCACTCAAGCTGCAAGGATGGCCACAGGAAGCTCTCCAATGTTATTCATAGGAGTTGATGGGTTTAGACTGGTAGTCAGTGAGACCTTCTCTGGATCAGTGTCCTGGCGGGGCGACCCGCTGCGTCTTGTCCCCGTTAGCCTCTTCATCCCCATGCTGAAGTCGTTATTAAGGAAATCATTGCACCCAGACCCCAGATGGCATGTTAGGATTGCTGGCAAGCCCTCTGATTATGGAGCAGCTTCCCTGCAAGGCCTGAGTCATTGTGGATGAGCTGGAGTCTCGTCTACAACAGTCTTCCAGGCAGCCTTAAAATGATGCTCTGACAGATGGACACCTTGGTTGGGTAAAAGATTTAAATCCCACATCAACTTTTTTCAAGTATTTTTTGTTTTTACTCAAGAGATGGCCTTCTGTCTCTGTTTAGGGTCACTCAGGTTGTCATTCATTCTCTGAAAGCAGCTACAAAAACAAGAAGTGTTTTTAAATGCTCCTCCCCAAGTGGAATGTGACTTGTTTGAGTCGTGACAACCGCCCACAGCTATTCTGCTGTTTAGTAATCCCCATTGTACTGGAGGTACACATGAATTGGATGGAATAAATAGAGGACGAGGTTTTGAAACACTTTTGGGTCAATGCCTTACATCTTCTGTAAGTTGCTTTTAACAAAATGAACAACTCTTTCTTTGATCTGTAAATAAAGGGAATAACCTTCAGTCTTATATGATAGCACATTTTTGCAAAAACAGCTGTTGAGTCTTTTTTTTCCCCCCAAACTGTTAAACTTATTTTTTGATGGTAGCCTTTTGCTCTATGGATTGTTGGTCAGATACTTGGTCAAACATTGTAGTCCAGACTGAAATGAACCAAATAGCGGATTGATTGTCAGAAAATTGTATACAGATATCTATAGTACCTAGAAGGAAAAGCCTGCTGATTACTTGATCACCTGATGTGTTCTTTAGTGCCACCACCAGCTTAAAGTTTTAACTTATCCAGTGAAAAATTTAAGAATACACTAGATCGATAGCACCAAAATGTTGTACAGATATTGGTGTGATATCGACTGTAAATTGCTTCTCTACACACAATATAGGAGCTATACTCATCATAACCCCGCCCCTGACAATGTAGCAGTATAAAAATGAGAAACATTACTAGCATAGTCCCACGATTGAGTGTGGTCTCCGCTCCTCCAGTGGAGACGCCCCCAGCGTTTCAGATCAGAGAATACTGTGCATTTTTTCATGATTTTGAGACCTTCTTTTACATACTTGGCGATTTTTTTGGTCATTCAAATTTGGTCAGGTGTTTGATAACACATCTCTCTGTGATGTGACGAACTCAGAACACATTTTAAATGTCACTTTACATGGATTTTAACAGTAAGAGCAAGTTTACATTGGCCAGTGTCCAGATCTACTTTTGTTGCAGACTGTGTTACCACTTTCTGTACAGACAGGCTGCAAATTAAAGGAAAACCTGAATTAATAAGTAGAGATACATAATGAATGCAGATGCTTCCATACAGAAGATGATGGGCCACTGAATGGTTTAATGTTTGTCTATAGTGTTTATATTACCAAAAGCATTAGCCTTACTTTGTCAGTTCTGTTACTGGTTGTTGTAATGGCTTTTTAATAGTGATGTAAGTACATTTATATCTCATTATTTAAACAAATACATATTGTGTAAATACTGCTGCCTTTGTTGACATGCCGCTCTATAGAGTAATGCAGTGTAAATCACTTCAGCCGTCACCAGTTAGTACACTGACTGTCACTCTAACTTGTCATATACAGGAGGAGAATTGCTTCCTTCACTCTAATCTTTGCTGTAAAAGCACAGAGGGACTCTGTATCTGTCTCGCATCTGTCCCTTAGGATCAAATGGATGTGTAAATATATAACCAGTTACCATAAATATTGTAAACGTTTTACGCATAACACAACAGAAGGCTGGGCATCATGGTGACATAAAGAAAGAAATATCAAAGACAGAGCCCCCGATGACAAAGGCAATGTATTTGATTTTCAAAGGGATGCAGATATCAGCACTTTTAAATCGCTTGACCAGGCTTGTCCTCTCCACTCTCTTACCTTTCATCTCAAGAGCTGGCCCCCAGGAAAGAAATGATGGGAAGCTGCTCAATATTTAAATGCATCCAGGCCTGACAAGTTCATGCTTTTATTCAGATTTGATATGAATATTGAAAACCCTGCTTCATAAGCACCAAATAGTGGTCTAAAGAAGGCCTAATGGACAATCGCCCATGGTTGCATTGTAATCTGTCAGCCATCAGAAAGGGACTGAAGAGGCCTCTTCATCCACCATCACATCAATCACTTGGGTCCTTCTTAACATTTTTAATCAAAGTCCAGTTTGTACTCCAAAGGCTTGATCATAAGGAACCCTTTCAGTTTTTAAAAAAGTAATTTCTTTCATTGCCCCGAGCCCACATTCAGACCTTCAGATACCATTTTGTTTCGTTTTTTGCCAATAGTTTTAATCCCAAGATATTCAATTTACAGTGATATAAAACAGAGATAAGTATCAAATTTGGTATTTTCCCTTCCATTCTTTTTCTTAAATTACTTAAACCCTTAATAAATTATGAAAATCTTCTGTCGAATAATTGACAAATCCTTTCAGCTCACACTGATTTTCAGTATACATAAAACTTTTGGCCCCGCACAGTAGTTTTATTGTTCAAAAACTGTTTTCAAAATGTTCTTAATGTAGCCTTCTCAGTCTGTATTTGTGTCAAAACACAATATCTAAAGAAAGCCTTGAGGGAATTTCTCCAAATGTGGTACAAATGTCCACATGAACTCAAGACTTTGGTGGTTGAGGTCAAAGGTCACTGTGAAGAATTCATACGCTAAATTTTAAACGTATCTCATAGAATAAAATGATAAAGTGATGACATTTTATATCTGAAAGGTTATAGGCCAACTTCAGTGACATCATAATGTCCTAAAAAACACTTTTCTGGCCATTATTAAACGCCACCACTCAGCAACAGAAGGGGAAACATTTGGTCACATACTGAATGGTTGACACTGATTTTGGTTGCTGTCTTAAAACTTCATAGATCTTTTGTGCTGTTGGGTTGAAGATGTATATGAGGCATCCACTTTGTAGAATTTGGAGCTTGTTTGCAGAAACCACCATATTTGAAGCAATGTCACCTGTCATGGCTGTGTATGAGCATGGGCACACATGGATGTAAACTGTATCTGTAACTTGACTGGTTGGCGGAGACATTCAACTGTAAGGCGATAAATCTTGTTGTGTTTTGTCTAGATTACCATATAGTTAACCTTTCCTCCCTTTCATCCCCTTTTAACTAAATACACCATCTTAGCTCCTGTCAGGCTTTTTGCAAAGCTGGCAGTGTGTGCCAGTGGTGTTTCACAGAGAGCTGCAGCTGTTAGCTCAAAACTACATTTGCAATGCATGTTTTGTCATCTTCATTTCCTGTCTAAGTGCTGTAAAAAATTCATTTATATATTTGTTAAGCCAAAAAAAATTTGCTTCTTGCTCATCTTGTTATGTATGAAAATACATGAGGATCGTGTGGAATAGAGGCACAATGTGTCCTGTGTTGTGTGAATTCATCTGTTGATTTTGTATTTGGGCTACACTGTCAGTGCTACTTTGCATATCCTGTAAATCTAGGGCTGTAATGGGAAGTGTGTTTGTGCTGAACCTTTTACAGTAGGGGATCATGATCCAGAGCACACATCTGCATGCAGAATACACGGTACATCAAGTGATGCATATAATAAGGAACCAAAGTTCATTGGCATGATTTCCACCTTTAGCAACAACTGCTTAGGTTAGCACAACAAGCTAATTGGCGTGCATGTCAAGGCCCTTTAAGACGCAGCATGATTGTAGCTTCACTAACGTCTGGGCTCAGTGCACATCTGGGTAGATGTTCAGGAAAGTCACAAAGGAAAATGCCAAATAGGAGTTTTTATTTTGTTTTTGCTAGCAAAAAGATGCATCCGTTCTTTGCTGAGAAGCATGCGCTAGCATTAGCCCCGAAACAAACTTGATATGTGTACTTGGTTGAAAATGTGTTTCCATGACAGGGCTTTCTCCTAGAAGTCTTGATACAAGTGCAAACTTGTGTTGCACAGTTCAGGGAATTAAAATGCATACAGTATTCATTCTGCCTACCATGTCTGGTTGAGCGGCACACTCATCACATGCTTCTCCCAACACAGCAGAAAGCCTTCGTGCTTCTGTACAAGCCATTGGATATAATGGGTCTCAGAGCGCAGTGGTGCCATTGTCCAATGTATGTGTTAAAGGGCCTACAGTCATAATATGGTGAGTGCCAATGAAACACCTAAGCTGCTAAGCTTGGACTGTATGTGATATTTTATACCTCCCTGAAATCTCACTGGGGTATATACAATAAATTAGTGTATGTCCCCCTCTAAAAACACCCTGACAGCGAGTGCGCTGCTTACTTTCAGCTTTTCAGTCTAATAAATACACTATATAAACTCAAAAAATGTCAACAAAAGTAATAATCTCACACCTATTTTCCCTGTTATAAAGAGATTTACGAGAGTACATCTTTTGAACTTTCTCTCAGTCACAGAAGACGGACTCGGCTCAATGACCTTGTTAACTCAACATAAAACACATTTAATTCAAACTCAACATAAACAAAATAAAACGCACCCAAACAATCTAGGTTACTCTGGCCAGACCTGTAACTTATCCATCTACCGCTAGGTGTCATGGTGTCTTTCAGCTCAGCTGCCAGTTTCATCAGTCGAGACTGGAGACTGAGCTCTGGTGGTGCATGCTGTGCACTACATTCAATGAGTTAAATAGAACGAGCAGCGCCTGCGTGACGGTGTTGAAAAACATGCCTTTGGGATTTCTAAAAACCCTGGTATACCGAAATACTGTGATGCTGCCTAAGCCTACTGCCCGCAGGTGCCCAGTCAGCTGCAGCGGCAATGGAAAGGTAGATGTGTATAAAGACTCATTTATGCTCAAGGTTAGATACGTATACAGACACAGATAGAGTCTTCTGCTTGTACTCTGCATTGATTTTGTCATGAAACACCCCACAAAATGGAGCAGTAATGCTTGAGATCTTGGGGGCAGTGTAGCACAGCTTAGGCGAGATACCACTGTACGACATGACGAAGACATTTGAAAAATGGCGGCTCAAAGTGAGTCAAAGTGAGTCAATAATATAGTGAAAAGAAATCTCTGTCCAGATGTCCCATTGCATTTAATGGCCTCACAGACCACTGCTGTCTACAATGCTGCCTCCATTAAAAGGTACATTATTACGACCTTCTCTACCATTGCCTTGTTTTGTTTTTTTTTTTTTTTTTAGAAACGTTTGACTCTGCCCTCTAGTGTCATCTATTAGATGTATCCATGCCAACTTAAAGGATGCACAGAAATATGTGCACAGTGACAGTTACAATAGCAGCATAAGAGATGCTTTTCAGTTTATAGGCCATAGTTTGTGACCTGAAATGTTCCTTATTTTTGTAAGGAAAAAAGTTCACCACAGTTTCCAGCTGGCAAAATGCTCTTAGTCCCCAGCCGGAGGATTTTGTCTGTCTTTGAGACTAGCACTGCTGTCTGTTCAAAATAACTGAAAAGAAATCAATCCTATGTATTGTGTTTTTTTTTCCTGCTGCACTGAACTCACACTGAAGCGTGACCCCTAAACAGAAGTTGTATGAACTGATCTTTGACCTTTACTTAGTGTTACACCTCTAGTTACTTAAACTAACTAGAAGTGTAACAAGAGGCTGATTATCACTTTATTCAGCTTTCATCCTGCTCACTACTGCATTGTGAGGTTGTTATTCTAAACAGGCTGCCAGAAGGATATGAATGTATGAAGCAAAGAGGAGGATTTTGCTTTTCCATCTGCTAACTCCCACTTCCCCAAGTTTAGTACAGCAGGCTTCTCTCTCCAGAAGAGCCCAGTTGTGAGTAAGGTAAACAATCCAAGGCGGCAGCAGTTTGGTTTACCTGCAGAAAGGCCACCTGAGAGACAGAACTAGACGGTAATTTGATTTCAGCACATGTTGTTAATAAAGGCCTTATGCTGCTCTCTGCTGCTATGATTTCATTTGGACGCATAATGCTGAACATTAATATCAATACATACACTATTGATTTTTCCTCTCTGCCTGCTTTGAAAGAGAGGGAGTTTTAGAGCAGGGAAAATGGGGATTCAATTGCACTGAATTTAATTTGGTGGTTTCATGTCAGCATTGATATCCTGAAATTCAGACTTGTCTGAAGCCCTGCTCAGTATCCTTGCTTGACCCCCATCCTCTGATTCCTTCTCCTCAGAGAGCGATGCATTACTCCGAAGGAAGGAGAGAAGCTCTGATCTCTCTCCCTCCTCCCTCTTTTACAAATTATTTGCAACCCTTACCCACATAACCACAGAGGGTCTCTGAAGGGTCAGTGTTGCAGCATTTCCATGGAGAGAAAAGGCCAAGCATGTGGGTGTTCAATGGAAATCCAACACCCAGCATTTCCTGTGGGCTTAACAAAGGGCATCTGTTGTGCAAAGGTGGTTTGTGTGATTGTTTTAGTAATAAAATATCATTCTTTGCTGGAAGATGAGAGTTCACTTGCTTCAGAGGGTTTATACTGAATGCTACCACTGAAGAATATTAAGAGGCACTTGTGGGAAGTAGTGCAGTCGGAAACAAAAAGTAATTGCGATTGATGTTGAGGGGAAAGCTGGCACCTCATTCATCAGAGAACAAACTGAATCCCGATATATTCCTCTGGATGTGTACGCTGTTAATTGGCTACAATTATAATTAATGGAGGCACTCAACAAAGAATATTAAAGAACAGATGTTTGCTCAACATAAGTCAATAGTCGCAGAAACCTTCAATTATGGCCTCCCTGTGGGGAACAAAGATGGAACATTAATCTGGTCCAATTGACAGTAGATTGAATTGATTACCTTATTATAAGGAAGCTTGGTTATTATTGCCATAACTCACTGCCGATTAGCAATCTTTTGCAATGCAGAAAGAGACAGCCAAAACACGATCAAGACCCAATCACACGACCAGCGCATATTCATCTTGTGTACTTGATTAGGTCAGATGTACAGAGAAAGGCAGGCAGAGAAGAGAGTGGGTATCAATTTCACAATATGAAAATGATTCCCAAAGACGCCCCTGGGTGGCTACTGCGCAAAAACCTGATTGGATACCATTAATCATGAGTAAACAGTCAATCGATGCAGTAGTCTTCAGCATTTATGCACAAACAAACCCTACATCTGAGTATTTATTCGAGTTCACATAAGCTTTCCAAAACTGTTCTCAAACTTTAAAAATATGAAAAAAGAGTTCACAGCAAATGTCAAAATATTTCACTATCAACACTGGATGGGCGTATTTTCATGTTTACAGATTTAGCAGCAGTACGAGTTCAGACAGCGGACATATGGCGAATGTGCCTTGATTTGTGGTCTGCTTGCTGAATCGCTTGAATTGAGACGTAAAGCCCCTGTGCTCTGCCTGCATGATGAGGGCTTCGCATCTGAACTTCCATCCTGTCAAGTGTGTGTTGGATGCATTCTTCTGACAGCTCTCTCGCTTTACTTTGCACCCCCGCCCTCCCCTCCCCAACCCTCCATTTCACACCACAGAGGTCAGGGATTCTTTGTGCGTGTATATGTGTGTGTGGGTGTGTATGTGTGTGTGTGTGTGTGTGTGTGTGTGTGGAGTGGTGTGCAAGCAGGAGAGAAAAAGAGCTGGCGCGTGTATGGGGAGAAGCTGTCTACCTTCTCAGCCCTTGGTGTTGTCAGGTCTGTGGTGTTAAAGAACTCCGACAGTATGTCCCCTACCTCACCTTGCTGCAAACAGGGCCTGATATCAGCTTTCATCCATGGTACAAGTGTGTGAGGAGTGTGTGCGCACGCTCATCCAAGTGTAACGAGTTTGCCCTTTTCTCCATGTGTTTCTATGTGTGTTTACAGTAGGTGCGCGTGTGCCTGCCCTCTTCCCTGCTCCGGATTGCCCCGACTGTTCAATATTTATCTTCTGTATGTGGAGAAAACCGACTTGAAGATGACTTGAGAATTAATGCAGTCCTCAAACAGAATACAACATGTCAGATTTTCACACCATCTTTTCCCCCTGGTGACCAGATGGGATGATTTTCATGAAGGGGAGTGAATTTATTGACCCTGAACCAGAAGGAGCTGCAGTTCACTCAAACACATGGGGAGCTTTTTGGAGTCTGCCTAAACAGAGCTCTGTTTTCGATCATAATATTTGTGATTGCATGAAGCAGAAAGAGAAGTAACTGCACTTTAGACAGTGTTTTTTAATGCATCAATTACTCTAAATTATTTTAGAAAACCCAGAGACAATCTTTATACTCCATTGGTGTACACCTTTTTTTATGTTTTTTTTTAGAAAGATATGAAATGCAGTAGTGATCTACTTTTTTTTAAGGTGACTTACTGTGCAGTCAGAGATACAGTGGTGTGTAAACCCGTTGAAGCTTTTCCTTATTTTCATTCCTTATTATAGTTAATTAAATAGTTTAGGATGTAGAACTGTTTCGACCAAAACAAGCAAATTATCATCTTTGACTTTCTTATGTTTATGGACCAAAAGATGGATCAATTTAGTATTTAGCAGATATAAATAATGTTTAAAATAGTTGAAGCCCCAACCTTTATATCTTCATTTGTCTTCTAAGGTCCTGTTTACACCTGCTATTAAAATGCATCTTGGCTGATCACATCACGGGTGGACAGCTTTAAGTACAGGTATGAATATAGTACACCGAATGTGTCCTCAATATGTCTTGAGATCTGATCAGTCAGACCATATTTGAACGCTAATGTGTCCTGAGCCACATTGAAGGACCGGCTACTGATATGTTGCCCTGGTTTATTTAAGGCCCAACAAGATTGGAAAACTTTTGCGGTACAGTTGTGCAGATGCAGTGCTGAACAGTGCTCTACTCCCAGCAAACGTTCAGTTTAATGTCTGCACGCTAAGTCTTGAGCTAACACAACAGCCACTGTTAATTGGTCCCAGTGTACTCACACGTACGCTGACGTGGCTTGACTCTGACATTAGACCTGTCAATAACCATTAGGGTAATGTTAGCTGTGCTATGCTAACAGTTGGCCTATTGACAGTGTGTGCAGCTGTATGGACTCTTACCCACTGTCCCCAGCAAGGAGCTCACTGGGCAAAGAGCTGTGGCGAATCAATACATTGGGCATAGAATATGAATATGATTTTACTTAACAATGTAAGTGAGCTTATAGAGTGACAACCCTCCGACAGTTATGAACAACACATTTGGTCTTTGCAAAGAGAACTGATGTACATGTTTATTTGCATACAGAGAGGGAAGTAAGATACCATTACCAGCAGTCACTCGAGATGCATGTGGAAACAAATCCTAATGCCATGTGTTAACAGACTTTGAGCTGTCCACCTGTGATTGGATCACCAAAGATGCATGTTTAAAAAAAAAAGAAAAAAGTTGGCTTCCATTTGCAGAAAAAGATTTGAAAATCTTTTGTCTGCTATAGATAAAAAAAAAACCAACAAAAACCAAAAAAAAACCCCCCAGAAAATTAAAAAAAAGGATCATTCTGAGGATTGTGTATTTTAATAATCAACATAAAAATACACAGGTAATTGATTTTATTGCTGCTTGTGACACTGTGGTGTCATCACCTGCTAGAGGTAAACAACAAAAACCTTTTGTTGTAAATCGAGTATATCTTTAGCCTCATGCATATTCCTCCACTTGTTTGTCACTTACGCCAGCTGCTCCATTCTGTACAGTATATAAATCATGCGTCCTTTCCCAGTTCCTCCTGACCTGACATAGATCGGCATACACCAGTTCATCTGTCTCTCATACATCCTCCTCACCCTCCCCAGCCCTCGTCTCCATGTTTGAGCCTGCCTGTCCCATCCCAGGCTGCTGCATGACAAGCAGCAAACCAGGCCTGACAGGTGGCCAGGCAGTGTCACAGGCTCACCGCAGAGAGCACTGCCTGTCTCCACTCATTTCCTCCTCTCTGCTCTCCTGACCTGAACCCCACCGCTCCAAACCTCAGTCCACTCCACCCACCCCTGCTGCTGGGGGAACATCATGCCAAACACAGAGGCTTCTTTTTTTTTCTTTCCACAGACAGACTGTTTAGACTAAGACTGTGCTCCCAGACTGGTTTTGTCTTCATGCACGCGTGCAATCTCTCAAGGTGTAAAGGATAATAGGTACTATTTTATGTTCAAGAACTGCATGAAAAAGTCTCAACTGTTCCTCCTGTTAAGAGGCTTTTATAAAGAATGTATGTGTGATGAATTGCGCTAAAGTGGATGCCATTTCTGGCATCCTGAGGTAGTCATGGTGGTTCTCTTTTTAGAGGAATGTTTATTGAATGCTTTACAATTTGAAATTTTTTTCATTCTCCATTGCAATAGACAAAAAAAAGAGAAAGTGCTTGTTTAACTGCAACTCATTTCCAGTGAATCATTATGAAAAAGATAAAGACACAGACTGAGTTTCACAAGTTCTATTTTCAAACCGTGATCTCTCCCAGCAGGAGAGTGCCCTCTGAAGCAGAAGCTGTGGTTTGTCTAAAAAGGAGCTGTTAGTCTTATCAAAGCACGCAGGCCTTCAGATGATCCACAGCGCTGCATCTCGGCACTCATCCATTCAACTCTGCTTTTTCATTTCGATACGTTCCTCCGCTTCTCCTTTGTTTTTCTGATCAGGAACGAGACACTTCCCTCAGCCTCGGCTGTAATTGGTTTTCATGTAAATTGAAATTGGTCAGGAGATCAGCAGATTACCTCTGCATGCTTTTCCTCGTACTCGCAAACACACACACACGTACATATGCAAACAAATACACACACATACATCCAAACAGAGAGGTGGCTTGTCTCCCTCACACACACACACACACACACACACACACACACACACACACACACACACACACACACACAATTACACTTACCAGAGCTTGATTAGATGGTTGCCATGGAAGTCTTCCTAATGAGGCCTGAGATGACAGTTGAAATTCAGACATTATAATGCATCACAGTTGAGGTCCCAGGAAATGTTCCATCTCAAGAGAGGAAAAACCTGGTTGGTTCCTTTGTGTCCGAGAGCGACAGTTAAATGGCTCTAAATCAGCCTTACAGTAATTTGATGTTTGATCTCCCTCACCCCTAAAACATAATGGCCTTGAATATGTGATCTTGTCCATTCAGAGCAGGATGAGAGTCTCTTGACGGCTCAGTCTGCACAAAGGTGTGCTGTTAGCAGGGACATTCACATGGCAATGAACAAGATAGATGTGGTGGTGCAGTTGGCACCTCAGAGGAGGAGAGATGACTTTTTCTCCCCCAAAGCACTATTCAGAGATATCTGTTCTGAAAGCACCTTTTCACAATGTGTCCATATTTCAGCAATATAAAATAACACCGCCTAATGTACAACTCAACTCCCTCCCACACAATCTCCATTGAGCAAGTGCTATTATCTCACTGCATCCTCCAAAATAAGACATGCCAGGGTGAAGACGTACAGAATTTGATTTCAGAGCTGTCTCTAATTGCATTTTTACATTGGGACTCCAGGGAAGAGAGGGTGACCCTGCTAATGGAAGAACTCATCAGGATCTGCCAGAGTAATTAGCCGAATTAGCCAATCCCCTCATCTCTAAGGTGACCCCGGTGTTGGGGTGAGCATTTGACGTGCAGAGAATCTCTGCAGCAATTACTGACTTCCAGCGGGGCCGTACCTGTTGGCCCTAATGCTTTGTTTATTCCATACTGTCGGCATGAAATGAGGCCAAACAGCTTTTAAGATCAATAGAGATGTCATGACATCCGGATGCATTAAACAACAGTAATGCTTTGATAGATAAATGAATGCATTTTTTTAATGCATCCCAGCTACTTGGCTGAGTGATAGTAACTATTAAAAAATAAAATGTTAAACAAAATGCAGTTGTCGTTGCAACAACTAGTCTGCCCATTAATTATCTCATTCATTGATGCACACATGAAACTCAAAAAACAAAACTAATCAAACAATCAATTGCGTTTTCAGTCCACTTAGATAAATTTTGCTGCAATAAAAGTGATTAAAGTGAGATTTAACAGATTGAAAACTTCATGTTATTAGATACATTTTAAATTAGATTAGTTTTCCTGTGGGGGACATAATTTGCAATTGAAAAAAAGCCAGAAATTACAATATATATTATTGCAGTACTCAGCATATCGCAAAAATGTAATGATATTGTATTCTGACTTAATATTGTGATCATATCATATCGTGGGGCCTCTGGTGATTTTCTCTGGTGAATATATGCCATATTCAAGGGCATAGGTTTTGTGTTAATGCTGCGGGGACACATGATTAGGGTAGTTTCCCCCCCCCCCCCCCCCAGAAAATTTTGCCACTTAATTTCCTGCTTGATGCATCAATTTATGATATTAATGGTGGGGTGGTTGGACAAATGTCCAGACTCTAAACATTGATGGGGACATGCTCCCTTCTTCCCCCTAAAATCTACTCCTTTGGTCACATTTGAATGAAAAACGCAGTCACACTTCACTTTAGTGTTTTCTAACTCCTTCACCAGTGAGTGCTTACAGCATTAATGTCTTTCCTTCTTTACAGAACTGTCTTTATTATTCAGTGGCCCTCAGTCCATTAAACGGAATATGAAATATTGCCTTTTTCCATCTTCATCACTTTTCTCTTACTCAACCTTTTTCCATCTATTGTTGCTCACACATTTCTGTGCCGCCTTCCTCTCCATCTCGCCAAGAGAATATTTAACCTTGGCGAGGCTCGGGGAGCAGATGGTGGGCCCTTATGTGTGTCCAGCATCATCCACAGCTAATGAAGTGATGTCTCTATAAACACCTGACAGTGGGTCAAACCAGCCTAGATATGAAGATGGCCAGTTCTGGCTGCACAGAGTAGGAAAACGCTCCCAGTTCCTTATTGAAGCCGTGTTGTCGTGCCAACACACAAACCAATCCTCCCAAATTAGGACAGCCCGGCCTACTGCTGCACCTGCAACCTCACCCACTAACGAGCTGAGTGTGGGCTGTTTGTTAACAACCCAGACGCATTCAACATTAACACACACACACACAGACACACACAGACACACACACACACACACACACACACACACACACACACACACACACACACACTGTGTTCTTAATTAATATATCACACGAATTAGAAGAAATTAATTAATTAGAACTTAGAATAGAGAAAAGTGTTTTCATTTTTGGTTTGAAATTATGTTTGGAAAGTGTTGTCTTAAATGCTAAGACATGGAACTGACATGTTAACAACAGTAGATGTTTTCTTTCAGTGTTGGATGAAGTATTCAAATCCTTTACTTCAGGAAAGTAGACTTACTAATAGCACACTGTGAAAATACTCAGTTACAAGTGAAAGTTCTGCATTGAAAGCAAGGACTAAATGCACAAAGTGGCATGAAAAGAATAGACTCAAATCAAGTACAAAGTACCTCGAATTTGTTCTAAGTAAAGTACTTGAGTAAACTCACTCAGTTACACCACACTTTGTTTTCCATTGTGGAGATTTTGAAATTTAACAGTGAAAACAGTCACATAAACAATGGCCAAATTCCATTTATGCTGCACTCATGTGGCATCATTTAAACTGTTAATATGAGCAGCA
Organism: Plectropomus leopardus; assembly: GCF_008729295.1. Taxonomy (NCBI): domain Eukaryota; kingdom Metazoa; phylum Chordata; class Actinopteri; order Perciformes; family Serranidae; genus Plectropomus; species Plectropomus leopardus. The sequence goes on along the minus strand of NC_056464.1, from coordinate 17,622,466 downwards.
GAGTTTAAAAAACACCACCTTAGTGTCCAACTTGTAATTTTTGGCTATTGGAGATATTTGGAATTTCTGACATTGATGACATATCCCATTAGGTGAAAAGCACAGACGTGTTAACAAACTGTTGGCAGAATAGCTGCAAATGCAGCCCTCTGGCAGTTACATAAAAATCAAAATCATGTCATTTACACTAATGCAATAGATTCCGCTGATTTAAAAGGAGCTTTACATTGTTTTTTGTACCTGGTTTCAACAGACTGCTATAGATACATCAACACAACAAAAGTATCCAGGCAAGGCTGTTTATCTAGTGTGATTGCAAGGTTAGCACTACAGCTAGTCACCTTTGAATAAGGGCTGTGCTTCCTGTTTTTTCAGTTCTGTGAGTTTTAGGTCTCAGGTGTGCTGGTTCAATAAAGAGGCGCACACTTTTCTCATTAGTGTTAATTCTTACACCTGCGCCTTTCCTGCTCTGACACATGACAGTGTCTGGTCTGAAAAAGTCCTACTTGTGTTAAAGAATGAATCCGTATCTCCATCATTCACTTATTAAGTATTTCCTGCACAATAGACACTCCAAAATGTACTCTATAATGAGCAGTAAATTAAGGTTTTGAACAGCTGTGGATCCTCATTAGTTGATGTCATTACTGACAGGTTTACTGTGAGTGTAATTTTCACTTGTCAAATGCAGTATGGCATTGTTAGTTAAAAGAATGTTTTCTTAGCAATTTTGGACATTTTTTCAATGGGTCCTATATAGTGCATGTATTTCATGATGGCCCATAAATACAGTGTATTATAGTACTAAGACTGATTTTGGACACTGTCTGTTGCTTTAAGAGAATGCTGCGTCAGGGGTTATATGTAGCTTAGGTTTACTGTTGCTAGGCTTGCTAGTTTGACTCTCGCTGTCTAAACAGCGTGTCTCCTACAGTTAGTGAGCCAAAAGGACTAAGAGGAAAAACAAGTAGTAGGATTTTCCTCCCAGCTTTGCTGCAGAAATGGACAGACAGAGTCATCTTTCCAGAGGCCAAGATGACATATGGTGTCTAAGCCCAAAAAGACAGTCTGAAAAAGTTATTTTTTGGTTGTTAAAACTGACTGTTTCTGAGAACTTGACAGGAGAATGTGACAGTAAGTTTTGAAGAAACAGAACTTGAACAAGCTACATGGGTGAGATTAATGCTTTAAAGTATTTAACTTGAAAGAGACAGGCCTTCCAGAAGAAGTGAGTTTGCAAAGTGCACTTCTGATAAACTTCCCCTAAGCATATTCTTAGGTAATGAAAACACAATGATTCTCCTGTTTTTTTGTGATCAGTAATTCTTGCGTTACTATATCATATAACTTTTTAAAATGTAAATTATATGTGTTATATATATATATATATATATATATATATATATAATATATATGTATATATATATATATCCCACTAAATCCTTCACACTGGACCTTTAATTCACAGTTTTACCTCTCTGTGATTTGATCCAGATGGGAAAATAAGTAAAGATTTTTGTAGAAAATAATTTCCTAATAATGTGAATGTAATCATGAGTAATGGTACTGTCTGGTGTGATTCTGTAATGTCATCAGAAGCTATCGAGTCTTTCACTGTCTCCAGTAGGTCTGTGTGTTTAGATACTGCAAAGGCGAGACCCTGTAGATGTTTTGACTATGTCGATAGGCACAGCTGTGTGACGGGTGAAATGTACTGTTTAAAGCTGAATGACTGTTCTGTTACTTGAAGTTTTTGGTGACTCTGTCCATGCATATGTTGTGCTTCTCTGATCAGATATATGTACTAAATATATATTCAAGTAAGGACAACTGAGGCTCACCGAGTTCATTTCACTACTTATTGAGTTATTTAACTATACATCAAGTTTGTGTTATTATTTATTAAGTTAATTCACCGTTCATCGGTTCATCAAGAGTACAAGATTTTCTTCAGCAGAGATTGTATCAACACAAACAGTCTGGCACAGAATTGAAGCCACCATTCAGAGAAGTCTTGCTAATGCTGTGCTTTTTCTCACTTCTACTTTTTCCCTCCCAGGAAGATGTGTTTCATTTCTGCCAACTTCTTTTTTCTACTCCATTCAAGTTCATCTAAGTTCACCCCTAGCTGCTTTTTATGCATAATATCCTGTTGTCATTATCATTGGATATTCCACAGGAGCTCTACCTTTGTCCCCTTTAATTTCAATTGGAAACAAAGCCAGAGCATTGATAATTGGCTCTGCAGCTAACAACTGCCTTTGTGCCTGCTGCTGAATTTACTGTACTCAGAAGAGCTTAATGACAGACCAAGCAAGTTTTTTTTAAGCTCAGAAAGGACGTACAGCCGCAGCCTCACCACTGGTGCTCTCCTCCTGCGCTTTAGAGATTGTAAGATAGGCAAGTGTACAGCAAGAAGACTATTTGTCACTCAGCAGTAGACCGCAGACTGGGGTGTATAATTACCACTTACTGCACAATCAGCTGTCCTGTCACACCCTTAGTGCCAGAACACTTCAGATTCACATTGCTAGAGAGTTTCTTTTTCCTTTCACACATTTCTAACTCTGCTTCCTTTCTTGGCATTTGCTTTCTATTTCAATCCACATTGTCCTATTCCCTCAATTATTATAGGACTTATTGATTTAATAGCACCCTATGTGATTTTTTTGTTTACATATAATTTGTGACTGCTCCTCTCCCTCCCTCTTGATTTACATAATTTTCTCATGCATGCCTCCCGTTCTGCTAACCCCCCACCATATATCTGCCTCTTGCTCCACTCTTTCCTCTCTCCACTTTGCTGCGCCAGCACTTTGATAGCAGAGTTGCTGGGGGTGGTGTTTTAATGGGGGGTGGGGGCTGCAGGCCCAGATGAGAACAGTCAATATTTCATATCTCTACCTGGAAGGAGACACAGAGGGCAGTGCGAATTCAAATAGGGTAAGATGTATGACACCCACACACAGTTTTAACGGTCTTGCCAGTGGGAGATGCTACAGGAGGTGATGTAGCTGACGGCTCCTGACACAAGGAATCCATTAATTTCAACATTTGCAAATAGAACACGGTTTCTAAAAAGATGGCGACGCTTGCACTATGGAAACTGGAAATTGAATGCAAGGACAACAATAAAAGTGAAGCTACATTAGCATAAATCAAATTGTCAAACTTTTACATCTTTGAATGCATTGTGCATATAATGCAGACATGGCTGGAAGTTTTGAATAATGCAACTTGTGAATAGCAGCAATTTCCCCCTCCTCTGATCAGGTTTCAGGTGTGATTATGTGCTGCTGGTTTCAAAGGTGTGTTGTAATGAAAGTGGATGGCTGTGGATGAAAGGGGTGTTCCCTTCCTCGCTGCCAAGTCCCATTCTTCCACCTGAACTCAATCAGCCATTCAGTATGTGTAGACGGAGCTTACTGTTGGCCCCTCATATTGGTTTCCATTGCCCAGAGAATAACTCTGCAATCAGTTCACATTTCTCCGAATATCCCTCTCAGGTTGGCTACATCTGCTCTCATTCAGGCCTCTGCCGCTCGCAAATGAACTGCAGTCTTATCAGGGTCGAAATAGTGGCTCTGAATGATGCGATGTGATCAATTTTAGCTTAAGAATCATGAGTGCCCATGAAGATGTTAATGTTGTGACCATATTCCCCTGTGCAGACTTATTTCTATGGTAATGCAGCTATTCATGTGCCATTTCTAATATTTGCTTACAGCAAATCAATAAAGGCCAATGTGCTGAATGCATTCTGCACCAGATAGAGAATGTTGGAAATGTATGCAGCAACCACACATACATTCAGCTCTATAATGGGCATAGATTTAACATTATAGAAGTTTTCAGGGAGACAGTGCTCCATCATGAGGCCTCATAAGGCCAGCAGCCCATTGTAAACTGGTTTTCTATCAAAGTGAAATAAATATCACCTGATGCGTGCAAATGAGAATACAGAGAATAGTGTTGTGAAGTAAACAATAAAATGATCTTCCCATGAAAATTATGTTGGATACACTGCTGTGAGAGAGTCACATCCAATTCTCTGCGCAACAATAAAAAGAGGAGCAGAGTCTATTGTACCTGTCTTTCTGTCTGGCCCCGGTTGAATGCTGCTGGTTGCGTTTGATCTCTACAGAAGCCTGCTTTTGGCTCCTTTGCAAGGCCTTGCCACTTGGGTGCTGAACTGCTTCATTCTGGTTGCCTGTGTTTGTTTGTTTAAAGCCAGGCTCTGCTTTCACACAAACATAATTAAATCAAGCCTAATCCACTATTTATGCATTCTGCTTCTGAATTATTCACACAACAGTTTTATGTGTTATTGCGTTTTTTTTCGGAGACAGTTAGAACTTGTGGGGCTGGCATTATTGAAAAGAACTTCCCTCAAGATTGCTTTTTTTTATTAATTAAGCCTCCCCACCGCCCACCTCAATGCAATACTACACAATGCCGTCATGTAAAAGCTGTGCTTGCATTTCTTTGCTTAAGCAAGTATGAATTTGCCTAATGCAACTACACAGTGTGTAATAAGAGTAATTATAGAGCCTTTAGAGAGTACATCAGCTTTCTAAGAATATTTTTAAACACTGAAATATCAATGTGTGCACACACACATAACAACCTACCGTGAATACATACATAGACAACAGTGTATCCATCAGCAGCCTCTGATGTTGCTTCTTACCTACAGAAGAGCACTACAGATTTAATACATCAAGTGTGTTTACTATTGCATATGTGAACAAAGTATATAAAACCCTTTGAGAGTTCAGGGGGAGCTCATGAAATTTGACAAATTGCCTCAAGCGATGTAACCCGTAGTCTGCTCATCAGCTCTGCTAGAGTCTATAGGTGCTATGAGTATAATGAACCCAGATCTCTTAAACAACTCTTTGGCGTTCATGATGTTCCAGGTCAGCCTGTTGAACGAGTGCTCATGAATCTGCAACATGTCATAAGGTAGTGTAGCCATGGCGCTGACTGAATGAAATGTACTCGAGTCGAGACCTGCATCAGCCAAGGCCAATGATGCATTCATGTTCTCCTTGAATGGTTGTTTTTCCAACTTTAATGTGTCCCTGAGCTTTTATATGTAATGTGGACACAACATGGACAAACTTTGTGCAATAGGGCAATGTGCAACATAATGAGCACCTCATAATAAACACTGTGCAATAACGCCAGCACCTTAGCACCTTAGCACTTTATTTTCTGTGCTCCCCTTAATCCTGGTTTGTCTTGAACAACTTTGATTTTCTGTACCATTTTATTTGTGTCTTTGTCAATAAGTGTAAAGCCTTTGTTATTACTAGACCTATACTGTTACTCCTCATACTGAATGTGTTGTGACGGTCATCTTCAGGTTTGTTTTTATGTATTAACCATCAACCTGCCATAGGAGTAAAGATGGAAATTAGCCTCTGGCTATAATCTTGCATATTTACATATTTAAATGTTCATTAATATGTCCTGTCCCATATTTTAAATAAATAAACTGAAATTGTAATTTGAAATTGAAATTGACAACCAAAACACATTCAGCTTACTATCATAGAGGGCTGAAGAAACCAAAAAATATTCACATTTAAGAAACAACAATCAGAGAAATTTGATGTTTTTTTTTTCTTTAAAAAATTAATAATTTACAATGAATCAATCAATTGTTGCAACTCTACCCAGCACTCATCCTACCACATGTCTGCGATACAGAAATGAAGTTCTTGTTACACAAGAAAAAAAAAGTTGCTAGGGAACATGATGTATGCAGCAGTTGTGTTGGGGAAAGCAAATCGCAGAGTATTATATAAACCTCTTTCTAGAACAGTTGGTGCCATGCAATATACTTTGTCTCCAAGGACATATTTTAACAAACTTATACATGTGACAAATGCCTACGGTGAATATAAATTATGTGTGAAATATGTTGTGGATGAGCTGCTGCTTCAGATTTTTTCTCACTCTCCACATGGTTGTGAAAGTCTGCCAAGTGGAAACAGACAGAGAGGTTAATTAGGCGCAGTAGATTCTGATGTTCCGGTTCAAATGAAAATCAAATGACGTCCACCGTCATCCATCACCGTCGCGCCACTCTCCGAGCACCTGTCAGGCAATCATGCTATATTGAAATGACAGTCAAAAGGTTAGAGACACATGCATCTGCAGGGGCTCATCCCTCTCTGTTAAATGCGGTTATACTGTACCAATAGCCTCTGATAAAGACTGACCCATCGCCAGTTTTCCTGGATTTTACAGTCTACTCTCTGTGGAGGCAGGAGGATCTGCTGCACTGTACTGTTTGAAGCTCAGTGGAACAGAAATATTATCTAATCTTAGCTAAATTAAAAATCAGGTCATGGGTGAAATTGCTTTATATTTATTTTACGTCCTTTGCTCCTCTGGAGGTGTTGAGTAAATGTTTGCTTTGGTCTTTTACTGATAGATCATTTGGTTCATGTGGTCTTCAGGCTTTTCTGTCATGCACATATCAATATTTCATTCATTCAGGAGGAGCAGGTAAAAACAAAACAGCAGCTCCTGAAAGTCTGAGAGGATTCGGTGTTGTGCAGAGTTTATGTTCCAATTTAATGGAGCTTGCCTTCATTGCCTCTTTTCAGTTTCTCTGCATCAATTTGATATACAGACACTGAAAACTGTGTCCACCTGAATCTTTAGGGGAAAAAACACTCATAAATTATTGTTACGGCATGCTGCTCACTATATGGATGATATTTTTTGCAATACACCAAACAATATGTTGTAAGCAGAACAGAAGTTGGCATTTCAATACTTAAAGCTCTCTTGGTGTTGCTATAATATATTAAATTCCCCTGATATGCTGTGGATTGCATATAAAAACACCATCTTAGCATAAACACTAGAAGAACAGATAAACTCTTTATACATGGTCACTGAAATAATCTAAAAGGCGTTATTGAATATAGTGCCAGCGACTGCCACATTGTTTTTCTTTGAATCATTTGTGTCATTGAAAAACCTGAAAACCCTCCAAACATTTCAGAAATTCTTTGTACTCTAACACATTTGAAATGCTATTCTCTCCTCTGTCTGTCTGCGAGTAATTTACTCTGGAGAGTTTGGTTGATTTTTACGGTGGTGTCACATAACTGTCTGTGAAGTTTTCTCCTTGGTCAGCAGTGAGGAAAGTTTCACATCAACGGCAAGCTGCACTATTCCCCGCACGGATGACAACAGTGCAATAGTTGCATCATCAGTGGCATCGCTGTGAGCGCTGTGGTGATGAACTCTGAGTGGCTCTTACACCTTGTGAATACGTTTGTTCAAAGCTAAGTATAAACATTCAGAATCTGTCCTCCTCTGCATTCAGAGGGATGATGTGTATAGTAAACTTAATAATTATCTGTTCAAGCATGATATCAATTCATGTTTTTTTTATTTGATCAGCTTCATTCATCTGCGTGGCGGGCTTAATAAGAGTAATAATTAGCAGGCTGGAAAGTTTTTAACAAATGATATCCATACAGATTTGCACCTATATAGATAACTCTCTCTCCTATACCCTTTTTCCATCACCACTTCAGGCTGTGCCGAGTCAAACTATGCCTCCCCGATTTGTCCTTCCATTATCAGCTAAGACGCACCGCGCCATGCCGCCGCACCACGCCAGAGGTATACGTTCTCTAGAGTAGGGCCAAAAGTGTGCCCGATGGCCTCTCAAGCAGGTGGCGGTGACTTCACACTGACTGCAGCTAACCCCCGACACCATTCCCCCTGTGACAAATGTGTGTAAAACCCAAGTCTGTCAGAAGACAAGAGAAAAAGGCGTTTTTAAAATCTCTGTGTTTTCACCTCTCAGTACTTTTTTTCTCAGTACCTGTTTCTACTTCAGATATCTGATAATTTGACTGATTCATGTTTGCTCTCAACTGAACAGAGGTCGTGTTTGCTTACTTCTGATGAAAACCCAACATTTCCTTATTTTGCTGCTTCACAATAAATGCTTTCATACAGCCAAATAATTGGAGGCTTTTATTGTGAAATTAAATGTTTATCACCGAATTAGCAGAAATTTGTAGCTTTTCTTAAACAAAAACAAGTTTACTAAGGGTGCAGGACAGAAGAGTCAAGCAGAAACGGCCTCAGTGAAACGTTAGACGAAGAGCTGCAGACAACAGAGTGCACCTCTGCAGACAGCTCACCTCCAAACTCTTTTAAACAGCCTGCTGTGTGATGGAAAAACACCCGCAGCAACGTAACAGGGGATCTTAAACCATGGATCAGCCCGCTGCTTTTGGACATCATCACTCTAGACAAGCCGTCATCAGTTATAGACACACCTTAAAATGGGTAGCCCTATTGTAATCTCTGCCTCGCTGGGCTGATGTGCCAAACCAATAAGCCAAGCGAGTCCAAGAGGGTCAAAAAAGGGTGCTAGAAATGATATTTGTATGTCGCTAAACTGCTTATTTGACTACATTGTCATGGCAATTTAATCACTGCCTGGAATATGTTTGGAGAAATAATTTCTTTTATGTAAAAAAACGCTATGTGCATGTAGGTTTTGGAAGGAGGTGGTCTGGGAAGGTTGCAGGCGTACAAAGTGCAGGACCTTAACAGCAGAACTTTTTGGGTTGGCATCCAGACTTTTGTCTTAGGTTTAGGCACAAAAAAACTTTGGTTGAGTTTAGGAAAAAAATTGTGATTTTGGTTAAATGATTATTAAAAAAGGTTACTGTCACTACAAGTGGATCGTGTATAGCAAGATTGCCTATTTTAGCGGAAGAAAATGGAAATACATTTAAGAATTAAGTTAGAATTTTGCTGATATGTTCAGTATCAACAATTATTTATTAATTACAGGTTCCCACTGTCATGGGAAACCTGGAAAAAGCATAGAGTTTGTAAAATCCTTGAAAATTTTGGAAAAGTCATTGTGTTTAATGAAATTATTTGTTACAGTTATCTTCCATGGCTAACATTGCATGTAATATCACATAATGGCAAATTTATTTTCTGTAGCGGCTGACTTAACAAAGCTGTAAATGACGAGGGGCAACGTTTTGTTCACCATTACATACATTTATTTTTTTTCCCATGTTCATTCTCTCCCTCCATGTATGCAGTCTAGCCAGAAAAAAGTTTGAATGAAGTCTGAATCTGATATGTTTGAATATCCATCACTAAGTGGGTAATAATAAGGCTGTGTGATTGTGATTTAAAATGTAGAGTGATGAATCCCAAAGTTTTCATGCCGATACCACATTCATTCTTTTAAAATTTTACCACATTTTTGAGATTCAACAATTGACGTGCACAGCGTAGTGTATTAGTATCTTTGAGGACCAGTGTGCACTTTGGTTTCATTTTAACTGCTCTGAAAAACAAATTGTCATGTAAATTTTATTTTGAGTCCTTGAAAAGTCATGAAAAAGTTTTGAAATTGTCTCCATAAAAATGTGTTGGAACCCTGTAATCAGCAACATTTCTTCATTATGTTGATAGAGAACATAATATGCCCAGCATTACATTTCCCTCAAAATCTATTTGCTGTTTCAAATTAGTTGTAAATAAACATAATTTCAAGGAGACATGGCTAATGCAGGCTTTAGACAATAAATATCTACAAACTTATAATGAAGAGACATTTCTTGTGTAAAAATTTGCAGCAAAGGTACAAAGATTCACAAATGGATGCGAACATCACAGCTTTACTTCTGTTACTAATGAGATTCTCCTGAATGTGAACCTGTTTGATGAGACAAAGGCGCAGAGCAGTGACATGCCTCGACACGGACTGACTGGCGTGCATCTGGCTGTCAGTGATGCCACTGAGATAAAAGTATTCAACATTTAAGAGCTAATAAATTCAGATCTGCTTTGCAGCTTTGGTCCAGTGAGAAATTCTCAGTCTTCAGCTGTGTTTTTGTACTGCTTCCACTTACCTGCCTCTCAACCCTGCAGGATTTTTTTCAGGATGTTTATACATTGTAGACATTTGATGTGAGTAATTGTCTTTAGGATTTATGATGGATTATGTACTGAAGCTGTGTCCGAAATCGTCCCCTATCATGGATATAGTGCACTATATAGTGTGTTCGCCCTTTTGTAGTGGTGTCCGAATTCTCTGCTGTTAATTTCATCCACTATATAGTGCACTATGCCCACAATGCACAGCAAATTGGAGTGTACATACTACCATCTACCACAATGTAATGCGGTTGTGTATTTCTAGGAAAAAAAAAATCAAACGTGGTGTCCAAAATCTCATTTAGTTATACCCTATACAGTGCACTATTTAATACACACTACATAGTGAATAGTGAGTGAGTGAATGAGGGGACGGTTTCGAACACAGCTACAGACTCTTTGGTTGGCCCTGAAAACTCCTGTGAAAAGAGGCATTTTATTAGAATTCTGAAAAAAAAAGATATCTCTCTGAAAAACAGTAACCCATCCAAGCAGTGAACTCAACTTGGTGGTTTTTGGTGGAATCTACAGAAAATGTGGGCTCAGAGCCACCTCATAACTAATATAATGTTGGTTAAAAGTGTTTGTCTGACAAAAAAACCCAACATTTTTTTCAGAGTCCTCTAAAGAAAAAAAAAAAACGACACACAGTCATTTTAGCAAGTGCCCCAAAGTGGCAAAGCCCTCTAGCAGCCACAGTAATTATGATGGGAACAAAAGTGGAAGTCATGTTATTACAGACTGACTCAGTGGTAAAAAAGGCAAGGCAGAGACTGATGCACCTCAGACACTTGAGGAAATTTCAGATCACTCTAGAAATACAGACTCTGATTCCTGCACCACCAAGCGTGTCCAGAATGGGGAACATCACTACCTAGTGGGGTTGGTTACCGAGAGCTGGTATTAACTGGTACCGGTACATGATTGGGTCGATACTTAAGTACTGATAAGCTCTGTGACAAATGGTGCTGCTGTCGGTATTCATGACATAAACTGTGTAATGTTCATTCATGCTAACAGAGCTGGCAACCTGCCCCTTATGATGACTGATTGATTCACATGTGCATAGATACGATGGGCAATACACTTTTAGCCTATTTATTAATTATGTTTTATTGTTTATGCTGTTTTTAGTTCTATTATTTTATTGTCCTTTATTATTTTTATTATTTTTATTTTTATTGTCTTTGTACAGCACCTTGGTCGACTCTGGTTGTTTTAAAAGTGCTTTATAAATAAATCTGATTGATTGATTGATTGATGACGAAGCTGCCGGCATCAGGGGATGACGTATGATATTTACTGTTGTGCCGCGGCTCGCCGCTCTGCTGGTAGTAGTAGTAGTAGTAAGGCAAACGTAGGATAAGACGGAGCGGTCGAGAGTGTGGGCTCCCTTTTCGAAAAGTCACGACTGGGCAGCTAAATGCACTTTGTGTCATATGTAGCTGCAAGTGCAGCATTTTATAAATATGAAACAGTGCAGCGTCTGAGATAGTGTTCGCAAAGCTGCTAATACTAACGTTAGTCTGGCGGTGGAGCCCCCGAGCCCCAGCGGCTCCAATCGCTCTCAGTTGATGGAAGTCAGACAACCAAGTCAGTTCACCCAATTTGTGGACGTTGTGTCAGTCAAAAAGCTCCATGATAAGTCACACAGGACATGGGAGAAACCTTGCAGGTCATGTTAGTTTTTGGAAATAGTTTGTCAATGGAAATTTGAATAGCCAGTGTTAAATGGCATATAAGTCACTGAGTTGCCCAGTTTATGGCAAAAACAAAATAATGTGAATTTTTTATCACAGATTTACATGTCATGTCTTTATTTTCTGCACCAAAATGTAAAGAGTAGTATTGATAAAAGTATTGATAAGTATCAGTATTGATAAGAAGTACCGGGTGATGATAAAAAAAATAGTTATGAATATTATATTCCATTTCTGCCGATAGAGACCCCCAAATCCTACACACTGCACCTTTAAAAGTCTCCCATTCCATAATTATTATGCCAGTATCAGCTCTGACTGATCAACTAGTTGACCCTAATTTATGCAGGCAGGATCATTAAATTCCCAATGAGCCCTTACAGATTCTGTGCCTTGATGATAAATGCCAAACAAAACAAGTGTCTGTTGTTTTAAATCTGCAGCTCTCAAAACAAAATTTATGAATGAAACTATTGTCAGTTAATGATTTTGGCTTGTGGCGTAAAGAGGGAACACAAAAATTTGGAGATACTTGAGAGTAACAGTATAACTCCTCACAAAGGACTGCAGTAGCAGAGAAGGAAAGTAGAATTTGTCAGGGTATAGTCTATGGTAAAGTATTCCTACTGTAATGTCTTTCCTCCTATAAAAAGAGAACTGGGACCCATTTTGTAAGATTTGTTTAATAATTCAGCACGGCCTTAAACCAATTCACTTCAAGTGCCCAGATGGTATTTTTATTAGGCAAATGCTCGATACTTGAGAGGAATAATTTACTCGAGTTCCGAAACTGGCAGGGTACCTTCGAGCTCGGTGGAATTTACTGAGCAGAGAATCGCTCGGGCCGTTCTTCAGGGTACTAATTCAGCAAAACAATAATTTCATGAATATTGCCGTATTGGTGCTGCGGAGGCAGACGGTGGGTGGGACATCCGGCCATGGTCACTTTATGCGCTGTCGGTACTAATTAGGTGTAAAGTTAAAACAGCATATGCATGGCCTTATCTAACTGCTGAATGCAGAGAAACAAGGTAGCACTGCTGGCAAGAGTATATTTTTTTACACGAGGACGTGCCATATTCAGCATTTTCTTACAGGAACTCAGAGCTCTTTTTCTTCAGTAACCCTCCTCCCTGTCAGCAGCTGGTCCCACGTGAGAAAGTGACAGTGACTGATACAAAGATGTGATGCTATTTGAGTCATTGTTTATTGTACAAGGCTTGAGTTTTAAATGCTTGTCAAACAGTTTCTCTGCCAAGCTTTTGCAGGGTATAATAAAAGCAAAAGCACAATGTCCTGAAGGGAGATGAGTGGAGTGTATTTCTGATATCTCTGACCTTAAAAAAAATCCTGCCCTCTGGACAGAAACACCCACTGAGCTGTAGTCAACTAGATTAAGAGTACTTCTTAATTATCAGCCTCAAGCACTTTATTTTGAAGATACTGTTTAAAGGAAAGAATAAGCATTTTTAGAGAGTGTTTTTCAATGTTGCAGGAGTTGGTGGTGAAAATCCAGCAGCAGAGTGAATGGCAGTGACAGGGGCACACACTGGGCTGTGTTGATTGACACTGCAATACTGTCCTATTCCTTTTGATGGGATTAAATTGTCATGACCTCTCAGATATGGAAATTGAGCCACTGATCTGAGGCTTTGGAAATGTCAACATTATTAAATTGTGAGAGCAGTTAAAGGCACAGTTCACCCCCCCACTCCCAGGCTGCAAACTTAAAAATTACTACACTACTTTATCTTTTCTTTAACTTTTAATACTGAGTCCCAAATTGTATTTTTCAAAATATATTAAAAAATCTGCAAAAATGGGAAAATCCAGATGCTTCTCTCTGCCAGCGATAGGCATTAAGATAATGGCAGAATATTCCCCATATAACAATAAATGGAATAATCCCACATCAGAAGGAATAATTTTCACCTGTTCTATTAAAAAGATATGAAGGCTGAATAACGGACCAAATGATTTGGCAAAATGGACACATTTCTTGCAGATCATCACACAGGCTACTGATTCGTTTGACTTTATTTCATTTGAACCTTACATTCTTATCCCGCAGTGGTCTATCATAGCAGCTTTAATAAAAAGCTAATAACTCTGCAGCTCTTGCCGTACTCACGCTGTGGATCAGGGGCAGAGGGGGGAACTCGGGTGTGAAATAGACTCCAGTTAGCTGATGGACACATGAAAAGACTCGGATGGTTGGTTGTCACTCACACCGCCGGACCCGCCTTTGCTCCATCTGAAGTGAAAATATGAATCTAAATAGCCTGGAAAATGCATTTTTCTACCCATAGATCCCAGAAGTGTACGGGGGCATCATCACAGGGAGTCATTTGAAGCGCAGATAGTGCACGCTGTCATGCCTGCTCCGCCGTGCGGTAGGAGGGGTTGTAGTGACGCTGTTATCCAATGGGCACCGGCTTCCTCCGGACGGAGCGCAGCACCTCTGTCTCAGCGGCACTTTTGCGCCAGACAAGTAGGGACGGTCGTTCACACAGCACCCGAGAAGAAGACACAGGGTACCGGGAATTACTGAGGTGTATTTGCCGAAGATCTCCTTTCCCATTTGTATTCCCCAACACGCGATTTTGCAAAGATGAACGTTGGCTGCGTCATCCTGGCGTGCACCTTACTTGCGGGCGCATCCTCGGTAAGATGAGTTCATTTCTTCACGTCTTTTCGGCTAACAGTACAGTGGAAGTGCTGCACTGCTGTAGTGCTTTACTTGGGGCTTTGCAGCGCGCCGCATGAAGCCCGTGAAAGTGTCTGTGAGAGGCTCACTTTCCCCCGCAGCGTTGCGCTAAAGGCAACATGATGCGTGTAATCGAGCTTAATACGCCGACGTTTAGGGTCAAGAAGAATATTTTTGTCTAAGTGCGGTGGAGAAAAAAGTCACGGCCAACTCTGTGCACGAGCCTCCCCATCCTCTCGCCTAAATAAACTGCAGTGCATTATTGCAGAGGACGGCGGTTTCTGGAGGGGCTTCTCTGTTGGCTGCGATCAACTTGGTTTACGCACGTTTACGCACTGTCATTTCTCCTTTTTTGTCTTTTTTTAAATTAATGGCTCAGTGACAACTTTATTAAATGGCGTAAGTGCATATTTAAGGCTAATGATTCAAGGAGCAAATCAACATCTTATCTCACTTTATTTTCAAACTTCGGCAAATGATGCTCTAAAAACAGCGTTATTCCCCAAATGTCTGCAGTACTAGTTTGTTGAGCTTTGTTAATGTGCAGTCAGAGAAATATTGTGTTGCTTGCATAATGCAACAAAGTGCAACATATTTCCTTTACAAAAACATAAATTGATGTGATGAATGAGGTGTGTCGCTGCAAGTGCAGTCTGCAGAGAATGAAATGCCTGCTGGAAGTGCTGTGTGCCTGCTGCAACTATGCATATATCAACATTATTTAATGCATTTGGCTTCCGCTTTGGTCCCTTTCACACATGCACACACACTGTGCTCTCTCCCACACTCCCATAAGCATGCAGTATGGATGTTTAGATTGAACGTTCCCTGCTAGACTGCTCACAGACATCATTTTCATATATATGTATTGACATCATTAAAATTTTTATTTCATCCAACATGTGACAGCCATTATGGTAACATCTGTAATGGCGATAATGATGATTATTATGACACTGTGAAGGTTCAAGTGCAGCATGCTGCCTTCTGAATCATTCACTGTATATCCGGAGAGACTGTGAGGCTCAATATCAGTCTGAAAAGGCTGTGGGATCAGTTTGTGACCCCGTGGCTGCGAGTCAATTTGCCAATGCTTAACAGCCCGTCTTGTTTTATTCCTCAGGGGAGTAAGGCAGGCCAGCCCCTCAGAACCCCTTGCAGACCAGGCTTCTCCCAGAACTTCTACACAGTGATCGTCTCGAGAGACATACTGCACGGCCAGAGCATTCTCAAAGGTAAGCCCGCTGCTTGCTGGATCTCATTTATTGACTGATGATGTTTTCTCTCCTCTGCCCAGATGTGTCCCCCCAACATCACAGTGTGATTGAGTGAGTAAGTGTGTGTGTGTGTGTGTGTGTGTGTGTGTTTGTGTTTGTGTGTGTGTTTGGTGGGACATATATTATGGTGTGTGGCTCTCCATCACTCCTAAAGAAGGTCAGAACACACTCTGGTTGCGGCTGTGCAACATAAGCAGCTCATGTCGAGCTCAGATATGTTCAAGCAGAAAGATCCAGTTGTGGCGTAGCTCAGATTGGACAAATCCTAGGATGTGATTAAACATGACACAATGCATTCTGTTCAGGAGTTGTCATTTGATAAGGAGTTTCATCGATGAATGAACACCTAAATTACACTGATTGCAGTAGAAAAAAAAAAATCCTCTTTTTTGATTGACTGAGCAGCAGGCTGACAAAGCAGACTAATTTAAATGGCTTGTTCCCTCCTACGCTGCATGTTTGCCACTGGAAGCCCAAAACTTTTATTTTATATCTGCTGTTGAAGCCCTTTTATTCTTTATGTTTTGTGGGGAAATTCAATCCTGTTTTCATTCGCTTCATTTCTTTTCAGAGCAGCCAGTGTACTGAATCTAGTGTGAGGTTCATCTCCTGCCATTTGAAATTATGCTGTGGTTTCTTCAGCGTGTCTCTTCTATTTGCTGCTGAATCTTTGCCATAATGGAAAAAAACCCCCCTCTTATTCACGTCCAGGGGTCCCAATTTGCATAATCAGCAGATAAACCAAACCTTTGACATTAAAGGTGCAGTGTGTAAGATTTTAAAGGAAATATTGGCAGATATAAAATGTATGTTTTCTTTAGTGTGTTGTCACCTGAGGATGAGAACTGTTGTGTTTTCGTTACCTTAGAATGAGCTGTTTATATATCTAAATGGGGAGCAGGTCCTCTTCTGCGGAGTTTACCATGTTGAATCTGCCTTTCTACAGTGCCCTAGAATAAAGAAACCAAACATCGGCTCTAGAGAGGGCCAGTAGTGTTTTTGAATTGGCTACAGTAATAAGCTGCCCCTTTGTGATGAGCTCAGTGGCTTCAGAAAAACGTTGATATTTAATGCGAAACTGCTTTAGTCAGTGTTTTTACTGGTTAGAATACGTTTACGAGAATAAGAGACCTCTGTGGATAATTCAGCTTAGTTGAGAGTTAAAACACCGTGATTATCTGGATCTTAAGGTATCAGAGAAAAAAGGTGAACACACATCAGCAAGTGCTGGGGTAGTGGCCTGTGTGCTACGAGCCAGACAGTGTCAGAGCAATACAGATAACGTGAAACTTCTTTACACAGTGTTTTACCGGTTTTAATCACCTGATCTGTTTATTTTGGAGTGGGAGAAACCTCTGCGGATAATGCATCTGTTATAATGCATAATGCATGCACCCAACAAAAACCTCCTGAAGGATGAACACTGAAAAAAATCCTAGCCGAAAGTCTCAGAAGTTTTGACGAGTCGCAATTTACTGTCCTCATGACTAGATGCCACTAAATCCTCCACACTGCTCCTTTGACTGGATGTGCACCTGTAACATTAAGCGTGCTATGTCAATACCTCTAAATTACAATCAAGATGTTACCCCCAAAATGAGGAGTGTTTCAGCATTTAGCGTATTTTCATGTCTACATATTGTGGATTTCTAAGATAAAAAGTGTCGTGATTTGATTTTAGTAATATGGGCACTTCCTCGGTTTTCTTCCCTGTAACCTGTTCTACACTGTTACTTACACTTGCGGGCAACATCTCAACACTAGTGTACAATAAGCTCAGCTCTCCCCTGACACTTTGCCTTTATAGCCAAATATTTGTCTATTATTACGTGAAATGCTGTTTGCCAGGAGGAAATGGCATTCTCATTGTAACAGCTGTTGGAGCATTTTCCAGGCTGCGAGCGAAACAATTGACTTATTGTGGAGGTTATTTTGTTATTTAGTAGGCTGACAAGGACAGTGCAGCCGGTCAGTGGGGAGCGAGTGTGCCTGAAGGGGCTCGGGGCTCAAGGCTTCTGCCTGTTTGGAAATGGGCTGAGGCGTCCTCACCGACCCAAACAGTGTTAACGGAGAGCGATGTGTCGAGACAGATAGCGTATGTCGGTCCCTCCTGTGTGTGTGTTATATACATGCCCGTCTCATGGGGATGTTGCACACACATGTCCTAGTGTACATATTAGCTGCTAACAACTGAAAGAGGTTACAGCAAAGCTCAACTGCTTCAATTTGATTTACCTTATGTGCGACATCAGCTCCAGCTTTTGATCCCATATTACCTTTGCTTTCAGTCTCTTGGTTTCATTTTCTCTGTGTTTGTTCTTTGTGAAAATCAATCTGAGAGCCATGCTGTCCTCCCAGCTGGCCACTCAAATGGATAGGGGCTGCAGCAGCTTACAGTAAGTCCTCATGCAATGATGAATGTGCGGGGGCTGGCCTTACTGAAGGTCTGTTTTCTATACAGTGTGATACAAAGCGCCAGGAAGCCTTTAATACCAACGCCACGATATGTATAACCCGAAACTGTCACTTTCCAAGAAAATGAATGGGCCCGGGATGAGATGAGGGAGGTTCTAGGATGCTCCAGAGCTGGCTAGGGGGCTGCTGGACTGCTGTGGGCCCTGGCTGTTGTCTCCCTGGAGAGAAAGGCAGTGAGCGATGGGGGAAGGACCAAAGAGCTGTGGCCCAGCAGGTGCAGTGTGAACCAGGCCTCTGTTTCCAGTCGCTGAACAATGTGTGGACCGCAGCTCTTTTCATGCTGAGGTGGAAGGGGGAGTTGTTTCTCTTCTATTTGATTCTTTTGATTGTATGAGGGAATTTCTTTGTCAGTTTTATTTACACCAATTTGAGTTAATTGAATGTTTTAGAAATATTTTTCTTGATGCTTTAGAAACATACACCTAGGCACCATTGTGTCAGCTGCTTGAAGGACTATACAAGTGTTCATCTCACTTTCTGTTACAGCTGACCATTTTCACACTGCATTGTTTTTAAATGTTGAATGTGGAAAAAAAAGTATAGAGTTGACAGTAGATGACATGGGGGGGACAAGGGGAAAGATATGTGACAAAGGTCCCCAGCCGACTGCAAATCAGGGATGACACCTTAAAACTCTGAGACTAGAGCACCCCTGCAGTTTCATTTGTGTTAATACACAAAAACACCAAAATGCTGATACAGTTTTCACAGGGTTTTTAAGCCTATGAGGGAGGTGAATTTTCTCAATCCACAAAGTATCACCAAAGTCTGTATACAAATAATGGATATAGCCACCTTGTTGAGTCCTGCTTTGAAGCCTTAAATTTTAGCTGTCACCATCTTGGATTTTGGGAACCAAAAGTGACCATATTTGATCAAAGGGCGGAGCTGCACAGTGACACCCCTAAAGGGAGGCTAGGGCCAATACAGTTGTGCCCCCCAAACTAAAGTATATCAGTATGTGGTTCCTTAACTCTCGTATTGACATCGTTTTCAATGTGCCTATACATACAACAACACAATAAAACTCTTGAAATTCAGTTATGGCTTTTGGTTTTCAGAGGCCCCAACTGGCCACTCCTATAAAGCATTTCTTGGGGCGCCACTGGAGCTGTGGAGGAGTGACTCTGACTCATAGACTCGCAGACAATCTGTCACTTAAAGCAGCCACGCCCTTAAATATCTGTAACTTTAAGCCTTCATAAAATTTGAACAAGCATAATGTGAGTCCTAAAGTGGTTAAACTCCAGTATTTTTTTGAACAAAAAAAAAAAAAACAAACTTGAAAAGTAACATCAAATCTTTTTTGTGACCCTGCTGATTTTTATTGTAAAACTTCAGGAGTCCCAACCCCCACGTGGGGAACAGATGCTTTAACCGATCTGGAAACTTGGAGATACATGTTTTTTCTCTGGACAGTAACAAAATGGAAATAAATGGAAACCAATGCCACCGTACCAACATTCAAAAATCTAAAACACAACAGCATCGCTCTGAAAATGGTCAGCAGTGATTTAAATGATAGTATATAGGTGGTAAATACGCTGCATTTTGCTAAAACATTGGTACAGTCTTTTCACCTTGCTTTCATCCTATAGAGCCCTGTGCAGGTAAAGTGAAGTCTCTGGTCAAGACTTGAAAGGCCATTTTTTAAATCGTAATGCATCATTCAGTGCCCCCTTTGGTTGTTCCTCGCTGGCTTTATCGGTTAAAATGGCTGTTACTGCTTTGTGGTTGACCATAAAAGACCTTTGTTTAACTAACTGACAAATCTCTTTGCTGCTGCTAACTTGTGCTGAATAAATCATCCCATGCTCCCATGGAGATGTTTGTCTGAGGGCTGGATCAGGATTGGAGGGGGAGGCTGTGGCACACAGGCAAGCAGACAGCCAGGCCTTGAGTCGCGGTCCGTGCAGATTCTCGCTGTGGGCAGATAAGCCATGAAAAGAAATATTCCAGTGATTGCACATCGCTGTGTAAACCATCACCTCGCTCCAAGAGCCGGAACAGACACCTAGGAACACGGACAAGGGGATGTGTCCTCAGCACAAAAGAAATTGATTTGGAATACAGTTCAGTCAGAATAGTGTCTCTTTAAGTCACTGTCAACGCATATTTGAAAAGACAGCAGTGATGAGTTTCACCCTTTGCCCCTTGCCAGTCCGTAGAGACACTGAATAACGCTGCTCTGTGTGATTTAGATGCTTGTCTGTCTGCATATTTTGCTTTATGTCTCCAAGATTATGTGACAAAAAAAAATACTTTGATGTATTTACTGGATTGGAGGAACCTTGTTTTTGGAGAGAAATCGATGTCAGCTTTTCAATGCCAGGCTTTAGAAATGCAGCAGAGGGCCACTTTGTTGTGGGCAAATGAGATAAATAAGAAATACTGATGATGCCTAACTGTTTTCTGGCAGACAGCATCACAAGAGATGAGTGTATTCCTTAACCGGGCACACAAAAGCTTTTCATAAAGCCTGTGCTTTGCCACCTCGACTCCACACTGTCCTTTCAAAGAAAAGGCTTGTTTTCATTTACGGTCCCTGTGTTGTCTCTTGAATCTCAGGAGATGAACTTGCTCTGTGAGATAAATAATCCACAGTTGGGTGTCTTTTCCCTGCGTCCTTCATCCCGGGGCTTTTAATTTAAAATTGGGTCTTTCTTATTGCGGTTAAAAAAAATTGCACACACTGTACTTTAATCTAAAAGATTAATTTAAGGAGGATCATGCCTCCATCAGCTATTCGCTTTCAGCTTGGATTTCCTATTGTTTAATTCCATCTCTAAAAGTTACACATACAAAATGACTTGTAACATGACCCCAATTAGACTACAGCAGGGAAATCTGGCAAGGAGCCATATCTGCTTTGAAACAGCCAGCTCGGCGTTCACTGTGCTGTGGAGAACTCCTGACTCCTAACCTACTATCCAAAGTGACAGGGCTTTCATAAGTACGTCCAGACCCAAGAACTGAAGGGTAGTGGTGGTGGTGAAGAGGGAAGGGGGGATTACGTTTCCAGGCATTTGATAAGCGGGATGCCATTTTCCCTCTGACTCACGAATGTCTCTCTTGTCCTCCAGAGAGTCTTTCATCTCTGCAGCCAGGACCTGCAGTCTGTGGCGAGCTGATAGAATACAGGTACAGAAGATGAGCCACATCATTTCTCTTTATCTCACCTGCCTTCTTACCAAACCAAGCTACGCTCCTATATCCCTCAAACTCCCCACAACATGACATACATGCTGAGCCAATTCCATCAAGCAAGCAGCCCAAGATATTGTACATGCCACCCCACAATCCTTTTCATCCTGTTTTGTAGTCATTTTCTCAGTGGTGGTAGTAAGTAAAAAAAGGGTTTTTTGATAGATGGGAAACTGGCTGTCAGCAGAAATATTATTGCCTCTTGTCAGGAATGTGAATTTTATTAGTTCTAGTGCGCTGATCTCCACTGAGCTCCTCTTTCTGTGTGCTGGTATTAGCTTCAGTCTCATGGTTGGTCGCTGGGTCATGGCATATGCTCTCCTGGAGTTTCATTACAACGCAGATAGTTTTATTGCTCTCCCATGCGGAGCCCACCGAGAGACGGGCGTGATTCATCTCGACCTCCTTGCTTGTCAACGTGAGAAGCTGTCAGCGAAGAAGCCCGACGTCTGAGATTCCTTCTGCATTTTCAAAGGCGTTGTGCACAGCCTCTGTTTGCACTCTGCTGGGTGAGATTATGCAGTAGAACTACATTTCCTGACAGGAGGTGAGCTAATTGTGCCCTGAATTCTGACCTTCAAATGGAGCTATCCACGATATCATCAGACTTCAGATTGAATCCGCGAAAGCTGGCGGCTGTGGGTTAAATTATGGTGTTATTATAAGGGAAATAGAAGAAACTAGGCACTTCTGATGGTGTTAGCCAAAAAGAGAGTCCTTGGCAAAGGCTTAACAGATAAGAAAGAGACTGTGTTGGGGGAGGAACTAGAGACTTACCACTGTATTTCTGGAGTTGAGACGAGGGCAAATTTATAAAAAAAACATTCATGGACAACGTTTAAATTGGTCTTTGGTGTTTAAGTGTCTCTAAATTACAGTTTAACCCTCTGACGGGTGCCTTTCTTTACATATAGTAGTAAAGAAAGAATCAAAAAACAGTCTTTTAAAGGCATGAACATCATGTCTACCTTTGACGACCTTGCATTTCGTGAATACTATTTGCATTTTTTATCGAAAACCTTTTTTTTAATTGGCTGCCCTCCCTCACGATCAATGAGTATTAGCACTTTGCATTTCGGTGCCCTTTAACGATCCGTGGCCTTGATTGAGACTCTGTTGGCTTTTTTGTTGCAAATGCAGAAATGAACAATTTCCCCACTAGGAGACCTCCGCTTCACCTTTCAGCTGTAAGTGTAACCCGCAATCTAACAGTTCGTTACAAAGGTTCCCTCCCTCCTCTCAACCCGCGGGATTTACATGCATCTGAATACAAATCAGGTCTTCAGTATTGAAGTGGTGTTTCTTCAGCTCAAATTAGTCACTTGTTATCCTGTTATCCTGCTTGTTTGTATTGTCGTGACAATGCACACTTCAGTGTCATTTAGGTGGATTATTGGATAGTTAATTATTATGACAATTAATAGAAAATAAGATAGGGCTTCATCTACAGTAACCCCACAAAAGAAAGTGAAAACAGGAGAGTAAGTGCTCAGTGCGACCCTCGCCTGTTGGAAAATAATGTGGGAAAGCTCAGTTTGAACCAATTTTCCATTTCCGTTATCATCAGTCTGAAATTGTGGCTTTTCAAAGCTGTGATTGGCTTCCAGTCATGCCAAGCTTTCCTTCTCCTCGAAATAAAATATATCGGGAAATAAAAAGGCAGGAACTGACATACTGTACAGACTGCATTTCTTTTTCTGACGTTTATCCATACCTATGTGACACTTCTGGGCATGTTATTATCACTCTTGAGTGGATCTCTATCAACTCAGGGTGTTGCAAAGGATCCACATCCTCAGTGTCTATAACTGAGGACAGGAGGAGATGGAGAGAGAAAAAAAGATCACTAGTGTTGGCGAAGTTATTTAAAAACTATAAGCAATCAATCACTCACCACACATCACTCTTGAAGGGGCTGTGTCCACCAAAGCATTTTCTTCTTGAGGCTAGCAGATTTTTTAAATTCTTAGCAATGGCAGCGCCGTGTGCTTACACTACGCTAAAAAAAAAAGCCAGGCGAGGTGCTGAGCGTCTATTCTGCACTAAGTGCTTCATGTTGGCCAAGTTTTTCTGAGAGTTGAGAGTTGAACAAAGTTCAACTTTAGATTAAAAGTTGCAGCCGCTCGTCACTGTAACTTTTCAATGAGCTGTTCAATCACAGTGGAGGAGGGGCAGGACACATACCACAAAGACCAACATTCAGAGAAGAGGAGAAACATGTTAATATATTGTATATATATCTATAATAATATACGTTTCCTCTAATAAACCCACACATACTGTTGGGTCCGTCTCTCCCTACTTTGCTTCAGCCTTCCCTTCAGCCAGAGCAAGTGCTCTACCTTGTACTGACATTTTAACTTCTTCAGATATTCAGCTTCATAGGAACCAGAGATTTTACCAATTAATCGACAATCGGTTCATCGGTCATTAAGAATTTGATCAAACGTGTAAAAATGTAATTGAATATATGAAGCGCTCTCAGCTAAGAGGTTTCTTCGGAGCGCCTGCTGTTTTCAGCTGGGAAAAAATGCTTTGGTGGACACGGTGGCCTAATTACATTACTTTACTAATTACTCAGCAGCAAAAGTAATGTGTTATATTACTTGTTAATTCAATTTTATACTCAGCCAATCTTCGTCAAATGTTCCTTTAAACAAGCTTCCACCCCCACTTGACTCATCTTTTATATATAAACGTGTAGAAATAAATAAAAGAGACATTGTGGTTTAACAAGCAGTCCTACAAATTTCAGGGATTTACTGACACTGTAAAGCTGCAGCGTTAACGCACCATCACCATCCATGGCAAACTCCTGACAAAACTGGGTGGTTCCTAAATTTGGGTTTAGCAAGCCAGCTAAGAAGACAACGTGTGAATAAGACAACTGTGGAGATACTTGAATTACAGGGTGGTGTATCTTGCCCTTTTTTAGAACCAACACCTCTGCCAAGCTACCAGGGTAGCCTGTCCATGAACGCACAGAGACCAAACTGATATTTACCCTCCATCAAACTCCTGTTAAGATAACAAACAAGCAGATCATCATGTGCAAATGGGACAGTCAGTATTTACTGAGAGATAATCTGTGAGAATCTGTGAGGATCTCAATGCCCTCTCTTTTAGTTTTTCTCCCCCACCCCCGTCTTCATTCCTCAGTCAGGGGCTCAAAGTGACATATAGCCTCTCACTTTATTGATGAATTACGGCCAAGTGGTTTGACCTTGTGTTGCCACTTGACCTCTCATGTTCTCCAGCACTCATATCCTCAGTCTGCAGCACTGCAGGAGATGAAAAACACGGCCCAATCAAAATGATTTAAGTTTGGCTTGACTCAACACATAGATCCTTCTAAGCTGCTGAATGCATCTCCAGAGGGCCACTCTGTATTGTACTGTACAGCCATTTCTGAAGCCACAGAGCTTTTGCTATTCTATCGCCTTAATTAAAAGACTACACTGTCGAGATGCCTTTGTTCTACAAACTCTTATATCAAAAAGGTCCCTTGCCAGAGAGCAGCTTGTGCTCGACTTTGTCCTTTGGATTAATTCAGCCTCGAATCTATATTTGATCAGGGCGCCTACGTGCTTTTGTTTTTACCACATTTTCTTGTTCATTTTTGTTTAATGCGTAAATATAAAAAATGTATTTATATGTGAACACAGTATGTTTTGTGCATTGTGTGTATTGATGTCTTTGCGTGTGTTTGTAGGCAGTGCTCCATCCAGAGAGTGATTATCTTAAATGGAGAAATTAAAGGATTACAAACCAGCCCAGTAATCCAGCTGTCAATCTCACAACTCATTAGTAAGCTAAGGAGTGGGAAGAGGAGGAGATAGGTGTACAGCACACTGAGAGAGAGAGAGAGATACCTGTTTAACGTGGTAAAGCTGTAAACTTGTCAATCAGTGAGGAGGGACGGGGGTCTGCACTTCATATTTATTATCTTTCATTAGAGGCACTGATTTCACCTCAGCATCTGAGATGATGTCACATATTAAGACAACCCGCAATGAAAATCCGGCTTATAACCTTGTTGACATGTCCATATGGTGTTTATATATGTTACACAGAATTCAAGTGTAAGCGTGGCGGTAGCTGATGATGGGCAGAGATCTCTTAAATACGTGTGTATGCTTTGTATAGTTCTGTGTCCCCTCTGTAAATTTTCCACGGCGTCCGTGAACGCAGCGCAGGCAGAGCTCTCAATGAGTTCTTTTTCCTCAGCAGCAGTTTGTAACTCATGGGATGGATAATTGATCTGTTGATCTGTTCACCAGATCAGACTGATGGATGAGAGGAGAAGCTGCTGCAAGTGAAAGAAAACTTTTTGACCCAGCAGACTGAATGGTTAAATTTCACTTTGCTCCGTTGAGTGCACTTCGTGCTCTGAGTGTTTGGTGCTATAAATTACCGAACAGTATATATATTGCAGTAGCGCTCCCAATTACTTGTCCAGCTCAAAAAATATGATATCTGTTGGTGGCAGCAGATGTTTTAATTGTGGCTGGCCAAGACAAGACATATCATTATCGAAAGAAGCAGCTCACGCCATGGCTGAGAATTTCTCCTTTGGAACTGCATGGTATCACTAACACTATGGAAAACAGGGATTCAGACAGCCAGGGATTATTAGATTACATATCTAAGGAACCAACCCTGTCAATTTGCAAAATTAGGAGAAGCCAGGTGAAGGTATGTGTTGCTATTTTGCAAGCTAAGTTTAAATTTCACCTAAACGTGTCAGAGCTGCTGATCAGGAACAGAGTTTAACTAACACTAGCACCACATTATTAGTTTTTGATAATGTTGTCAAAGCAAAGGCTCATGTTATCTATTACAGTTACGTTTCTAATGCGCTGGTGAGCAGGTAAGATGAAGCTGCAGGTGAGCGGCTGTTGGAGATAGAGGCGGGGACTATTTTGCTTATTCATCGATCTTTGCATACTAAATAAAGCAAGGGTGTAAAGTGACAGCCAAAGACTGAACAAATTATCAGCGCAGCTACTGTGACTTCATCTTTTAGTTGGTGGACTGCTGTTTTGAAGCCTCGAGTTTAGCATTTTTGTTTTCACCATCTTGTTTTTTGGAGCCAGAGGGGATCATATTTGATCGAGACGTAGGAGCTATAGAGGAGCGAGAGTTGAATCTGACTCATAGACTGCAGCAATGTCTCTCAGACAGTTTTTTAATCAAGCAGCTCCAACCTTGAATATGTGTAACTTTTAGCCCTAATATAATGTAAACAAATTATAAAAGACAAGTTATAAAGAAAGTTATAAAGTTATAAAAGAAAAAAAAAAACACCCTCTACAATTGCCACAAAAGCAGCTATGGAGGCCAAAACAGTTTTTGGTACCAGGTTGTAAAAATGTTTATTTCTGCTGTAAAGTTGGGCATTTTAACATGGGGGCCTCTGGGGCCTGGCGGATTTGGAGCCAGGCTCATGTGGCCATCAAAGGAACTGCAGTTTTTGGCACTTCTTCATTGGCTTCATTTGCTGCTTGGTTACATTTAAGCCATTTTAAGACATGAATGGATTTTTTTTCATGAAAAAAAATCTTAATTTGTAATTGTGATGAACAGAGATGAGTTTTTAGGGCTTTAATCAATGCCAGGAGAGAAACTTCAAAGAAATACTTTCACTGAGATTTAACTGTAAAATTCAATTTTCCACAGACTGTTGAAATATATAAAAAATATATGACATGTATTAAACTGCACATTTTGGTGTTAATATTCTGAATGAAAGCAACAGGAGGCTTTGATATTTCTCATAATTTCTGTTCAAAATCAGATTACTTGCACTCTTGATTGCAACTCAGTTCTGTGCTCACAGACTGACTGTTAGATAAAGAAACGTCACGCTGCTCAACTACTTGGGTTGAGTACATTACACTGCATTAGGATGTCCACTGGAGTGTGACTCTTTTACAGCAGAATCAATTTTTAAGGATTCAAATTGTTATTGTACCTCTTACTAGTAAAAACTCACATACAAAGTGCCACCAGATTATGTGTGGTGCATGTTTCACTGTTCCTGCTATTCACTGTTATAAATAGCAAATGAATGAGTGCACCTACAATTACATATACAGCATATAAACTGTGTGTCTGCATGCTGCAGATTAGCCTTGGCGTCGAAAGATATACAGCATCCCTGCCATTTTTCACCTGGCTCTGACGCACATAAAAGAAAACAGTTTGGGAAACGATGGCACCATAAAAGAAAATAGAAACACAAATCCTGACTCTATCATGGAAAAAAGGACGGAAATTGCATCTCCTATGGCGGTGACGCTTTTTGGATTTGATTGTATCAATTTGCTGTCTATTTTGATCTAAAAAGCAGGCTATGTGCAGGCTTATTTGCTCATGCACAGTGACTTGTGAATGCCCACTGCTGGGAACTATTTCTTATGCAGCTCATCTCATCCTGTTTGATTTGAATTTCTTTCTTTTTTCTTTTTTTTTTAAACAATTTATTATACTTTGCCCATTTAGGTGTCTCTGTTTGAGGTTCAATCTATTTTCCACCATGAAACTTTCCTATTAGGATTTACAGGAAGCAGTTTCTTTTAATCTTGTTGCCATGTTATAGAAATGGTTTCATTGTGTATTTTTGCAATGAGTGTGTTACTGCTTGTGCAATGTCTGGCTTGCTCTGTTGAAAAAAAATGATTGTTACCACAGCAGAGGGAACTCAGTCACACTTTCTACAGACTGTCTGTTTGAAAGAGCTCATTCTGGCTTGGATTCAGATGGCTGATTTGGAAATCACAATACGGGACCATGCTCCATCCTGTTGTGATGCAGATTTGTCTGTGGGAGGCCGACAAATCTGCAAATATGCTTTGCTGACCAGAATAAACAGAAGATGTTCTGCTGTAGAATTGTAATGCAACTTAATCCATTCTGTTTCCTGTTCCCTCTCATCTCCAGCACTAATGTCAGTGAAGAATTAATTTTTTTTTTCATGTTTTTATTGCTTACTTTGCTTTCTTACCATGCACACATTCTCTCAGCTGTCTCTCTGCATATCTGTTTCTCTCTCTGGAAACCTGCAGGAACTCATCATGCTACCTCTGACTCCCTTATGAATCCATTTCCTCAAAAACTAAGACACCAAACGCAGCACGACTTACTTGTCTGATTTATATTTAGAGCTGTACTCACCCAAGAGCAGGTCACATACACAACTTTTATCCCACTCACATGCGCGCACACACACACACACACACACACACACTGACACACGCCTTAACACTTACCGTGGAGGTTAATTCATAGTAGCAGAGGCCCCTGTAGGTATCTGCACAAATGTTAAATGTGCCATTATGCTATTAGCTTTGACCTCCAGATGGGTTGCATCTACAGTATAATAATCCACTTGCAGACCTGTATATTTCCGATCTCTGCTGGAGAACGTGCACACAGTTGAACTGCCAGAGAAAAAAAAGAAAAAGAACATTCATTTGATTCATCTGATTGTGCCTCTTGTAATGCTTTCTCACCTCCTGACGTATTTGTGCACGAATTTGACAGAGGCATACTGTAAATACCCATGAGAAGATTATAGCCACCGGCCAGCAGCAGTCAGAAATCCATATTAAACATCATTACCATGCCAAAGATGTCCCAGTTGCACTCACAAACGCGTCTTTTGTTGTCTCTGCATAACAAGATGGAGGTTTTTTTTAAAAAAAAAAAAAAAAAATTTTTAAATATGCTTAAGCTTGACGTTTGGCATTCCACTCTTTTATTTAGTAAGAAGCTGGTAATTCATAGAAGTACAGAGGAAAATCTAGGGTTGAGAACCGACTTTTTTGATTGAAATATGGGAGCAAATCAATAGAGCCCTCCTTTTTGCCGGCAACGTGCAACACAGACACATGCTGGTAGCATCGATCACAGCTTCAGAAGAATCACAGTTTTCCTCCCCTGCTCCACTCTGTCTCTCTGTGTGCCTCCTCTCCCCTCTCCATCTCTTTCTCTTGTCTCTTTTCTCTCTGTTGCCTCGTATAGGTTTTCAGATAAAAATAATAGCTCTGAGAACCAACAGAGAAGAGAAGCATAGAGGAGGAGGAGGAGGAGGAGGGGTGGTGGTGGTGTTGGTGACAGTGTTTGCGCTCTGCACCACAACCCAGCAGTAAGACAATAAGAGGCAGTCTGACTTACTGTGGCCTCTGGGAATAGAAGGCTTCTTATTGCCATAAACAGCAATTTAGCATGGGTAAAAGAAAAAAACGGATGTAGCCATATTACTGTGTCATGATGATTACAACCACCACAGGGCCTGGCAAAGTGAATGATGGCTGCTACATGCAGGCATCTATTTAAATGCAGCGTCAAATTTATAGCTGTGTAAACCAATCTAACATCAAGGCTAACCCAAATGATGACACGTCAGAGCTGCCGCAGATAAATGAGAGACACCAGTTCTGTAGTTTGGCGCTCTTTTATTGCTGATGCCTGTGTTTGTAAAAGCAGCGAGATTGTTATGCTGATGGAATTTGCATACAATAGCTCATGTCTGTTCTGATTTGCAGCCCACAGGTTACCGCCTGAACATGCTGCAGTCATTTCTAATCTAGCCGTCTGCATTCTAACCACAGGACATGGAAAGCTTTGAACAGCTCTCTAAAAGTATCATTATGAAGCTGAGAGTTAAACGTCCTTGTTGAATAAGCTCTGTTGCCCTGCAGGGCCGAAGGCCTACTGTGTATAACTCACCTGTCATGAATAAACATCCACTATCCGTGGATATCTGGTGGGTTTCCTGATTTCATCTGGTGATTCAGGGCTTGATTTGCATTTTTGTTATGCTCTTTCAGGATTATATTAAACTATTGAAATACCATGTGATGCCTTGACCACAGTGATGGTCCTGCTTTTTATTTTTAGCCAAAAGCTTTTCTTGCTTGGGTCAGGTTCAGGGCCCATAGAGCTCATTATTGTAGCGCTAGGGTGGATGTTGGCAAGAAAACAAGACCCTTTCCCACCTTCAGGCCCTGCAGCATGTAAGATGAAACATGAGGAGGAGTTGGAAGAAGGCATGAACATCAATGCAGTCATGTGTGTGATCAACATACCAAGCTGCATAATGTTATATAGTAAAGATTTACATTAAACTGTGGGACATTTATGAATGCATTGAACATGTATTTGGTATTGGAGAGTTTGGTGTGTGCAGGTCATTTCCATGACGACCTGTATTAGTGATGTGGAGTCACTGTAGAGGTGTTAAAGTGAACTCAAACGTGATCTGGTCAAATGTGTTGGTGTCGTCATTGTGATATAAAACAAGAGTGTTTAAGTAAAATGCGTAAAGAGAAAAAGCAGAGGGTTGTTTCATTGAATACTTAATAGCTGAATCAGCTGAAGAGACCAGACTGGCATCACATCATGAATTGCCAATCGCCCATTCTGGGGGAAAGAACTGCACCCTCACATAAGGAGAGAAACAGGAAAATGGCGGAAAGCTGTTGTGTAATGGATTGTGAAAAAATAAACAGATAAAGCCAGGCCCATGGCTTTAAAATAAAATAACCCGCACTGTGCTTCCCCAAAGTGTGGCCTATAGAGGAAGTACACTGGAGACTCTAGCCAAACCAACTTCTTCCAGTTTAGCACTCTGCTTACTTAAATCGGAATACAATGATTAAATGATGTAGCTCTTCGAGACTTTTCAAATATTTGTGGACTGAATATATCAAAACGTCTCTTTTGCAAGTCAACAGGAAAAAGTGTTTTTTTTTTGGAAGCAGGGCATCGCTTGACGGATGTACTTCGGCTGTGTGGCCACGAGATACCCAATGACCCAATGTCAAAATGATGCTTCTTCATTCCAACAGAGTTGTTTGCTTCGCACATATGCCAAAAAAAAGTGTCTAGCTTCCGGGTTTGCTACCGTCGTGTGTGGCCCACTAAATATGTACAGTAGTATTTCTCACGCTGGCCCCGCCTACAAGTTCCTGTTCCACTTATTTATTTTACAGAGGGATTTCTCAGCTCAGTGAAAGTTTTGCATATTTAAACCTCCATGGATCAAACATTCATATTGGAAAGAGTCATAATTGACCTTGTTTGCTGTTAGTAGTGTGAACAGTTTGATAGATTTGTCTTCTACAGTGCTGGTAACACAGGGATGTGCTTTTTGGCTGCAGGGGATTTTTTTCGCTGCAATACTTTGAGTGGCCACTGTAAAAAAAAAAAAAAAAAATGGCTGCAAGGTGAGCAGCTTTCCTTGGAGCTTGAATAGCCTATGTTTGCTGCCCTGGTGGCTTAGATTATTTTACTATCTTAGCCTTTAGTCACACACAGTTAATGCAGCCTCGCTAGACCATGATGGTTTGTGGTAACCTTTCTTTTAGAGAGATTTGTCCGTCAGTCAGAACGGCTTATCTGCTGAAGTTATCAGGCTTGATAGCAGACTTGTTAGCAATGACATAACATAACGTGGTTACTAAATTTCCCTGGCAAACGGGAATGTCTTGTCATAACTTAAGTCATATTTTTAAATGCAGAACTGGATATAATTATTCTGAAATTGTGAATAGTGTCACTTTTGTTTTTAAAAACAATGCAGTTGCTGATAGCCTCTGGCTTTCCTTTTTTACTGTTAATCTGAGGTAATTACAGTGTACATGCAGCCATTTCAGTGTTGATATTGTGCAGTTGTTCTGGTGGTTTGGTTATATGAGCATGGCTTTAGGACATTTGGTAGTGATGTGATGAAAACTGTCTCCTGCTTCTCCTGTTGAAAGCCTCTCAGCGCTGGTTTTGGGGATTGAGTTTTACATGTTTGATGAAGCCACTTTGTCGAACAACCTGAGTCTGTTGTGAGTAGTTAACAGATTTTACAGACATCCTGCCAAAAGTGTATCACACATACGTGAGGTTCAAGCTGCCTTTTTCACAGGAATCTAATTAAAAGAAGCTGCTTCAAGCTGAAAGGTTGAGCCAATTAAACTATTGTAAGAACTGCTTTTTAAAGCCCTGCTTTAGTATTTATACAGTAGCTGCAACATCAATGCAGTTTGGAGAAGGAGGCACACAACACACACAACAACACAGGTGCACACATGCCAAAAATCAGCCATTTTACTCCCAATTAATCCCAGTAAACAACTGAATACTTGCACTTCAATTGTAATTCTTAGCAGATATGTTTTATTCTAATTTAATCAAATCTTTGCATTCATTTCTCAGCTGTTAACGGAGGGGAAAATGCAAAAGAACCACTAACTTTGTTTTGTTAATAGGCATTAAAAGTGACTGGCAGTGTCAAAAAGTAAGCTACACCCTGCAAGTACTTGAAGATGCTGTTTTCACAGTATTCTCTTAATAATCAACACCCCTCCAGTTATTCACAAATTTAATATGCAGAAGCAACATCCACTTGTCACAACATTTTAAGTGAATGAACCACATCCAACAAAAATCGGTATGGTTACAGATACGCAGACAAATTCTTGCATTAGAGATTTAAAATATGTTAGTGAATTGGACAGAGTGACCATCTGCGCTGAATCTGCTCTCAGACACGCACGTGCATGCGCACGTGCCCACACACACACACACACACACACACACACAAACACATACTGACAGAGAAAGAGACCAGATCATTTTATTTGCTGGTGTAATTCTATCAAGCAAAGACATCATCAGTAATGGATCACACATGGATCACCAGCCTTAAGCCTCTCCTCTCCTCTCCTCTCCTCTCCTCTCCTCTCCTCTCCTCTCCTCTCCTCTCCTCTCCCTCTTTATTTTCTCTCCTCTTTATTTTCTCCCCGTCTTCCCCATGGAAGACTTTTTACATCCAATTTGCAGTCCTCTCTGTGCCTGCGTTGCCATCTATCTCAACTTCAGTGTATTCACCAGCCTGAAGCTTTGTGTGAACTTCTCTTCACACTCTGGAGATGGTATCTGTCGTTCCGGGAAGAAATGGCGCAAACAGGGGATAAGATGTTGACAGACACGCTTTACAACCTTCTATAGAACATATGGTATATAGTATACATTAAGTGTATGTACTTCTGCGTTTTTACATGTGGATATGTGTGTGTGTGTGTGCACACACAAGTGCTTGAGCTTCCCCCCACTTTCAATAATCTTACCACACACCACCACAAGTCAGAAGCAGGGCCCTTGCAGGCTGCATTCTAAATACTCTCAAGGCTGGAGGCAAAGCAACATGAATTTCAATGAATTATTAAACAGGATTATTTATTTACTTCCTCCGCACCCTGAACCACCTAACTGGCAAATCTACATAGCATTTTTTTTAACCTGTGGCACATTTGTATGCATAATTTACTCTCATGGCTGAATATTTTCTTTAGGATGTCGAATTTAGTCTATTTCCCGCACACCTTTGGGAATTAGCGGAGTGGACTTTGAATTGTGAAGTGCTGTAATTCTAATCGACTTTGATTGTACATTGCACTGCGCTTATCTTCATGAAGAGATTGATTTTGAAACATCAATTAGCATAATTTGTTTTGCAGCCATCATCTGCTGCCTCTGAATTTTGGTTTGTTTTAGATTAATGACACTGTGTGAATCAAGTGGTATTGTTCTGGTGGGCGAGGATGTGCCAAATGTGTGCGTGCGTATGTGTGTGTGTGTGCGTGTGTGTCAGACTATGTTGGCAGTGGGAGAAAGAGATGAATAAGCGAGCAGAGGACTGGAGCCCTGCCAGCCTGTGAGACTCCGGCGCACTGCAGATGAGCCAAACCTCCATCCATTCACATGGAGCTCGTCATGGTGGGGCGGCGACATGCTCCCACCGTCAGTGTGTCTGTCAGAATTTATGTGCTGCTACATGTTAATGCGTACTGTAATTCTTTGGCAGTTTCTATTAACAGATATTCTGCCATCTCGGAGGCATGATTAAATATCAATCTAAACCTCCAGAGCCAACAACCTTGGTTTTATTATGAAGTTTAAATGAGAAAGTCTTACCAATCTCATGGTAAACATCATTATGTATTTATAAAACCCTGCCTTGGATCATTAACGGCACAGCACACATCAAACATGGCACCTTAATAAATAGCTAACAGCCCACGTGTAACTGAAGCGCGGGTTTGTGACCTATGCAAATAGCACACAGATGAAATGTAAATCAAGGTAAATGAGATGACACCTCCATTCCTGCCGTCTGTGCCGACCTGTGCATGTTTCTTTACGTTACCATTCATCCAGTGTGATAAGGAGTGTGTGTGTGGTCAGAGACATCAGCAAGACTAACACTGCAGTGATGGAGGATGCAGCTGGAGGGCAGTTAGATTACAGCAGGATCCTCCTGATATTACTGCCAGGGGTGCAGCGTGTGCCTGATAACACTGATAGAAATATGAGTGTTCTGTATCAGGGCTGAATCAGTTAATGAATGGACCCCTTAGGGCTAATAAATGCACATGAATTGTGCCGTGTTACACAGCCTTTCTCTATAAATACTGCCAGTCAGGCTCAAACACCTTGTCTTTTACTGAGATTTATGATTATCGAGCAAGTCTTTGTCAGTTTTACTGTAAGAGTGATGTAGATATTGCTTCTGCACTTCCATAGACATGTTGCACATGTATGTTTTAAACACAGGAATAAAGGACAGCTCTGTGGCTCTGAGTCTTTGTAGCTAACTGTTAGGCATGTGATTTGAATATGTATTTATTGACATACTGCACAGCAAAGCAAAGGAATTTATTGATTCAAATGCACATGCTAAATTTTCTTGCAGTGAGGAATTTTCAAAGTTTTCCACCTGTCAAAAATCATGATCTAGAAGTCATAATCTAAATGCAAGATCAGGAGTCAATTTTGCTGTTAAAAAAAAAGAAAAAAAATGCTGAGATGAGAAGTCAAGCACAAATTGCTTTCTTTTGGATGTGAACCCAGAAACCAAATTTCAGAGGGAGCAGAAAGGCAAAAAGTCAAAGATGCCCTCCCACACAAAAGAAAAAGCAAACGTGTGCAGCTGCAGCTGTACGGCAGCACATGGCTGCCAACATGACAAATAAAATCTGCTCCTTTTTGCATTATAATGAGAAGTTCATAACCAACGTTCTCTGGTTTTAATGAGATTTTTTTTATTAGATACTTTCACAGTATACTGATACATTTTTATTTCCCATTATTATGACAAACCAACAGATAATATTGAGAAACTTCTCTCATTAAAATGACACACCAGCATCTCGTTGTAACAAAAACACTGTATTAGAATGATGGTGTCACAAGAAACATTGACATGGTCCAGTTAAGCCTAATATGAAGACATTGTAGTTATTGGAAATCAATGTTTTCATTATGTCTACCACAACACTGTGGGAATAAAATACTGTTTAAGAGGATACTGATTAAGCCATAATTTGAAGGATTTTAAAGAATACTTAACCACACCAAGTGATCCTTTGTATGTCAGTTACTCACCATGTTATGTTGAGTTCTGAAAGAAATTTTTCCACGTCTCCATGGTGAGCGAAGAATCTAGAAACTGAGAAAAGTTTTGATGAGTTAAACTCGTAGGAATCAAAAATTCATCAGAAACATCCATTTACAAACTCTCTCACAACTTGTTCAGTATAATCCAAGTCTCATTTATCCAGTTGTAAGCTCAGTGCTTCCCAAATACAAGCATTTTCACCAAAACCTTACTATTCAAACACTTCCACATCTACACCACCTCGTATGGACAAGCAGTGCGCCTGTACTGGTCACGCAAAATTGTTTTAAATATTACAGTTATGGTGAAAATGCATGTGTTTGGGAAGTACTGACCATTCGGCTGGAAAAATCCGACTTGGATTAAACTGCACGAGTTGTATGAGAAATTTTGAACGGATACTACCCCCATGACTTCAATTCATCAAGAATTTTGTCTATTTTGGGTTGTTTGTTTACTGTGGAGGCATGACAGAAAAACTTTTCTAAAAAGTTTTCTCAACAAATTTAATATTAACATGGGATTAGATATTAAAGTGATCGTTTTTTGGGTGAAGTGCTTCTTTAACAGTTGAAAGCCTTTAAAAAGGTCTGTTGTTAACATTTATTCAGAGCTGAACTCCATAATGGCAGAGCCTTGCCGTGCTTCACACCAAGTGCACTTATCTGAATTATTTAAAGCAGTCATTGTCAAATTTCTCTGATGTCCACACAATGTCCTTTCATTGGGCTTTGACTCAATCTTGTTCTTGCTAAAATGTGAACCTTATGAAAGATTCTTGTTATTGCTCCCTAATATCATTTAATTTAAAAGAAAAGCCGTTTTCATGTCATTGCAAGACAAACCTTTTTTGTGTATTAACTGCTGTAATAACAGGAACACCATATGCCATCATTATAGAAACCAAGCAGATGATTTTCTTTCATGATGCCGGAAATACACCGCTGTAGCAGTTTGACCAAAGCTCCTTGAACTTTCCACTGTGTTGAAGAGAAGGGAATCCGATTTATCTGATTCATCTGAGTTTCTGGTGCAAAGCAGACCTCTGGCCTCTACTTCTCTCTAACCAGCCTGGCCAACAGGGTTCATGCCATCATCTCCTTCACATGTACAGTATGAGGTAGAGTGAAACCACTGAAAGTAGTTTGATGTGTGAGCTTGGTGCTATATCTGGCGGTGCTGAGCGCCAGGTCTGGGGTCCGGCAGGGGTCTCCCAGGGGGGCTTCACCTCCGAGCTACCCACTCCTGAATGTCTCTTTGAAGTGCTGGGGGAAGGTTAAGTGCTGACAGGGGTGTATAATGGCTTCCTCAGGTTGTGTTATGTTGGGGGGAAAGAGCTATGCTGCGTTGTCGTATGAAGTCTCGTAAAATGCTGCTGAATCAACTGAGGCGAGCGGAGTGCTGCAGTGCTCGGGTTACACGGCCGACATAATCAACAGAGAAAAGGTATTATTCAGGCCGGCAAATATATGCTGATGTGCTCTGACATAATAGAGGATGTGCGAGGGGAGTTGCATTTAATATCTCACAGGAGCCCTCCCTTTCATCACATGACCGTGCACTGCACCATCCACAGCAGGGTCTTAAACAGAGGAGGGCTGCACCGACGACACGCTGTCGAGTAGAAACAGGGCTGAGCTGGGCTAACATAGGCAGACAACAGTGCTGGGCCTGCTGCTTCCTGTATGTCCGCCTCAGTTCCACGCTGTCTTTTTTCTGTATCCATTTGCCTTTCTCTATCTCTTCTACATCATCATTTTTCTTCCTGCCCTGCTCTTTGACATTTATCCCCCTCCTCATTATTCACCCCTTTCTGTGAACGCTCTTTGGTGTGGTCTCTTGTCTAGCTTGTGTTGGACCTTTCTGTAATGCCTCTGCCTATTTTATTTGTTTTACTGAATCAAGGCCACAACAGTGAGCTCTGACAGGCCTCTCCATCATGCTCGGCCTAGTGATTGATCTCAGATGGGCTTCGGGAGACTAAGGACTTAGAAAACAAACAAACAGTGTGCTGAAAGATGTGTGTGAAACGGCTCGCACACAGACAACAATGTACTTTTCCCAGAAATAGTTGACATCAAGGTAAAAGCTTAATGGTGAAAGTTAAATTAATTGAATTTCTGTCTTGCGTGCTGTTTGGTTAAGATAAAGCATATTCCAGCACGTTTCTCTGCTTTAGATGTAAGCACTCACAGTAAAAGCCCTTTTATTCACACTTATTTAGATTAGTCTCCATCAGCCCATTAGCATGGATGCTGTGGCCCCTTGGCAAGAGTTCTACTTCTGACATCCAACTCAATCATTTATGCTGGCCGGTGCCAGTGTCCATGTCCAGCACAGAAAGATGGCACATGGGCAGGGGGCGGCAGCCTGCTCCTCAGATGGCCTCACTACATTTGTATAAATCAGCCATATAAATCACATATTGTGTGATGTAGGACAGCATTGTCTACGCAGTTTTTGCAACACTCTAAATCAGGACAGTATTGATTCATCAAGCTCTTTCAGAGCTGTTACAAAAGATGAAGCCACCTCGGCTACCTTGGGTTTGATTGCTACATGTGTGAAATGGGATCTAAACTGCACCACAGTCTGCCTCCATTTACACAGAGGGCTCTATTGATAACAAATGATAACAGTGAGATCTCAGAAGGAAGTCTGAGTGAAACGGTTGGCTCATTTGACAGATGACTGTGACGTGTTGGGCTGCAGTGACAAAGCATTCAGAGTGAGCACTCTTCTGAGATTACATACATACGGGACAGAAAGCGCGTGTATCGTGCGTGCAAGACGGCAGGCAGCAATGAGGAGGAATTGGGGGAGGTGAAGAGAGGAAGACATTGAAGTGGAGGGGTGGGCAACTATAGAGATAGGAACTAATAAGAGTTTATTGATACCATTGCCATGATTGATTTTGCCTAGTGGTCTGATTTTCGATCAGTTTTCTGTTTGGATAAAAGTAGTAGGCCTACAGAGGCTTTGAGCATCAGTGCAACTGTTTTATCGCCAAAGAAAGCAGCTCTATTGTCATCTTTCTTTATGAAATGAAGTCAGGCTTCGGACACTTTTTTTCTTGTCTGTGTCCATTTGTATTATTCTGAGTGGGGATGCACGATATTGGATGATTTTTTGCTGATATCCGATACGCGTATATATTACAACTCATTTGGCCGTTCAATGATACCTTTATCAATATAGCCACTGTTTTCCAAACCTAATTTTAGTGATTGTCAATCTCTGCTGTAGTGGAATTAACATCATATTATGCGTACTCTTATTGTGATGGTCCACCAGCAGATGACGACATCAAAAACAATGTTTTTCAATGTGTATAATATTCATTGATTGTGCACAATAAGAAAAATACATCAATTTAATGTTGATGTTTTTTACATGTTCACTTTGTCAATCAAATTAAAAATATCGGTTTGTGATCCGGTTCCGCTTTTTTCAAAACCTGACAGTTAATGTTTGAGCTTATGGATACCGCTGTCGAGTCCTGTGGATCCTATAATGCAACGTCACATCTCGAGTCGAGTCACGTCATTTAAATCCAGTCACTGGTCTGCATAATGTACATCCATTGTACATCAAATTAAATTAAACCTCAATGCAGTTGCTTTGTCTGTCTTTGGGGTAAAAAAAAAAAAAGCAAAAACCAAAAACCTACTTTAGCTTCGTCAGCTGTTGCTGCTCAGCCGGCACAGTCTTCATCATCATCCACTCACAGCAGCAGTGGAAAGCACATCCAAACTGTGTAGCAAGTCCCGTCAGTAAAAAATAGTAATCCAGTGTTGAAATCTGAGTTGAATCAGCAGGGTAAGAGCCAGTTAGCTGAATAAAAAAGTTTACATAAGGTTTAATTGTGATGGTCAATGTCGGCTCAGTAAAATTTAAAGATTAGGCAACGGTAAAGAAAATGTCATCATGATGTGTTCAGAGGAAAAAGAAAATTTCATTTTTGGCGAGAAACTTGAATAATAAGACTGTTTGGGTGAGAAATTTGTTTTCCCAGCTAAATAACATGGTTAGTAGAAATGGAATTACAACCTGTTTAACGTCCTATCATCATCAGCTCTAATCGCCTCATAATACATAATTAAAACTTATGATGCCAAAATAAAATTCAATTATTTATTTCCTAAGCAAAAATGACTGAGAGTGACAGTAAAACCAGTATTGTTGAAAACCTATTGTCGCCTCATCTTTCCACCAAATAATAGAAAAGTATTTACAGTTGTATTGATAAGGACTTGATAAGGAAGATCATTAATGAGTCTCAATAACAGTATCAGTATCAATGGAAATTATCATTACCATCCCCATCCCTGTTTGTGATATCAGCACAAATCAGCATCCTGGCGGATTCTGACTGAATTTTAAAGCCAATATCTGCTGATACCAATGATGAGCCGTTATTGCTGTGCATCCCTAAATCTGTGTCTCCTCTCTTAATTCTGAGGTTTTTTTGCCACCCTGTGAACGCAGTACATGCAGAGCTCTTCTACTCCCTCTGTGCCCAGAATTTGCTCTAAAAGTGCAGTAAAATTAATTATCGGTCAGTGTATATATATTCCAACAGCACTCCTAATAAACGGTCCAGCTCCAACAATAACAAAATCAATATGTGGTGTCAATGTAACTGCAGGCAGCCACAAAAATATGAATTTGTGGGAAACCCTAATGTAGACACGAGCTTGACATCACTGTTTTGCAGTGCAGAACTGTCAGACAAACATGGCGGCATCCAGTTAATAAGCCTTGAGGCATAAAACGCATTAACACTAACAGTCCTAAAAACACTGTTAGTGTTAATCAGAAACTACGCTCCCCTTTTGCTCTCCCTCTGGATTTTGCTCCACCCCCCTTTCTCTTCATATCTCATACCCTTCACCTCACTTTGGTCTATTTTCTATTGTTCACTGATGACCTTTGACCCTTTGTCCCACTGGCCTCTTTACTGCATAAACATATTCCATTAATAGTAAGTTACTTCATTCAGATAACTGTCAGGCAGCCCATTAAGGTCAATTGTGTTGAACTTGAATTATACTTCTGCCAAAATTTTTCATAATTACATTCAAATAGGCCATGTGGGGGCTTTTATCGCTATACGATATGAATTCCCTCTGGTTTCTCATTATCATTGCTCGCTGAAATGCCACCAAATGTGACATTTGGACCATCCGAAGCTCTGTTTCATTCCTGTAAAAACGGTTTGGATTTTATATGATTACACTATAGTCGTCCTCCTTGTACTTACGAGGCCCACTACCTCTTCGGGAAGCAATAAATCAGGGCTACGCAGGAAGTTGAATGCCAGTTCTTTTCAGGGTGAAAGCCATCGGTAACTGAAACACCAAGTCATTACTCTTTAATTGAATTGGAGTTGTGCTGTTTTTCCTAGTTATTTCCTGGAACAACACAATCACTTCTCATCAACGTAGAGACTCAGCGAGAGTTAGTGAGGGAGTAAGTGGGGGGGTGAGGGGCGATGGATGAGTGAGTGAGGTCATGAAATTCCCGTGTGGCTTGTCCATCCCGGAGCTCAGGACATTAATGAACAAGCAGAATTCGCCCGTCACTCTGGAATTGGAGCACACACATAACAATAGCCCTTTCCCTGATGAGGAGAGCGGTGCAGGAGGGCTTCAATTTGCTTCTCCTCTCCCACAGAGCTTGGCATTCACTAGAGCGTTCCTTATTCAGAGAAAGCATCCGCGGCAAAATAAAACTAGTGCCATCTGCTCCATCTCCCCTTGCTTCCCGCCACAAAGCAGATGATTATCAACTGGAGCCTGCTCAGCTTCACTGGAGCACTGGAGCATCTCAGTCAGCAACCAAAATATCAACTGTCTGAATTTGGGAACTTTTGACAAGTTGCAGGCTTCCTGTTTTGCACTAAGATTCTCTGTAATGCACTTGTTCTCTGTACACATGATCCATTGACATTTTACGCAGAATAACACATTCTGAAATACCATGCATAATTACATTTTATGTAACACTCTGAATGCAGGCTTCTGTATTCTCCACTGTTAGCAGAAATACGATGGTGATAATGGGCTGCATTGCGTCAAGTAACAGTGTGTGCTTTGAAGGCTGATATTTTGCTGTTTTCCTGCTCTGTTAGCGCTGACAGACAGTAATGACCAAAGGATAGGCAGAAACAATTGAGGACACTTGAAATGGACCCACAGGGGTCTATTCATACCCCTCTGTGCCTGCCTTTATGGAAAATGTGTATCTCAGCAGGCCAATGTGTCACATGTAGTGTACAGCCAAGAGAGGTGCATGCTGTCTCACCACTAGCTGTGGTCCCGCGTGTAACCTCTGATTACCAATATGCCTGATGAGAAATTTTCAAGATTGGGCAAGTGTTAAAGATAAATCTGGTGTTATTTTGAGAATGTCCTCCAAAATAAGATCATAATAAAATAGGTTGCTTTTACAAGCAGAAATTATGACCGATATTTATGCTTTTTTAGAAGGTGGCGAAATCTAACGGCAGATGTAATAATTACAAGAGCCACGTGGGGAAAAGAGCAGAAAGGCTGCTTACACCTGAGCCACACTGCCTGCGTGAGCAGCATGTGTGCACTGGGGAACCTGTTGTTTTGTATTTTGACGCCCGTGTTGACAGGTTAGAGCAGCCACACTGCCGGGATCTCTCTGTTTTTTTCTGTGTGACGCTTGCAGTTTTCAGCAAAAGTTGCCTATGAAAATTGTCTTTCGGTAGCTTTATCCACATTATACCACCTTTTACTACAGTTTCAATTTATTTATCTGTCCCGTTTCTGTTTCAAAATAAAAGCCCTCTTACAACGTTTCTGTTGACAGAATGCCTTCAGTTGTTGAAACAAGGCTTTTTATTCTTAAATATTTGGAGGATTGTGTTGTTGGCAATGTAGTAGCTTGCAGAGCTTCATATATATATATATATATATATATATTATATATATATGTATGTACTTTTTTATTGTGGAAATACAGTCGTTACAGCAGCAGGCCTGCAGCAGCTCTGCTATAGTGACACTGTTGGTGTGAACACTTCAAGTGTGTGCGCAATTTAGGAAACACTCGCTATTTGGTCATATGGGTTGGTTATTTTTTATTTTTATTTTTTAATTATCAATCAATGCAATTAAAATACCAGACCAAACAATAAATGGATCTGACTAACAAATATTGTCAGTGTACCCAAAGCCTAAAATACTGCAGCTTGTTCTGGTGCCAAACAGTTCCACTGTTGTCCAAAAATTATTAAATCTCACCACTGAGCTGCACCGTTGTACTGGATGACACGTATTATCATAAACGCGGGCACATTCACCATCCCGCTGCTGTAAATATGTAAAATTGTGTTACTCATTATAAATGAGTGTATAGGGGTGTATAATGTAGTCATTGTGTGGCGCACATTCATTTCTGTCTCTCTGGCTCTTTCCTTTGGATAATAACAGCTAGACCACAAAGAATCTGGTAGATTCCTCAGTGCGAACATCAAATGCAGCATCATCGGCTGTGGCATTCAAAATGAAAGCTTTCTCTTCTACGCAGATTGGTGGCATTCTCTTTGCTTGTCACCCTCACACTGTTCAAGACAAGTGTATGTCCTGCCTGTCATTGTACATACAATGTCCACCCTATCACAAAATGGATTTTGAATAAAAAAGCCCCCCCCCCCCCCTCCGCCCTAATCCGATTTGCAGCCTATTTGTATGCCTTATAAAAGCTTTAAAGTCTGCTGCTTGGCTTGGCTAGTCTTTTTTTTTTTTTTTAACATCACA
The DNA here is from genome assembly GCF_008729295.1 of Plectropomus leopardus. Classification (NCBI taxonomy): domain Eukaryota; kingdom Metazoa; phylum Chordata; class Actinopteri; order Perciformes; family Serranidae; genus Plectropomus; species Plectropomus leopardus. The sequence goes on along the minus strand of NC_056464.1, from coordinate 17,578,907 downwards.
GATCTGGGAGACAGAGATGACATGAGGACAGGGAGAGAAAGTGGAGCAGAGAGATAGACGAACAGGGATGAAGACATGGAGGGACAGAATGTAACGCAGCGAGGCAGCCTCGCCGAGCGAGAGAGACAAACCGGCATGCAGACAGGAGGACACACAGCCACTGCGTACAGTACAGTCTCTCCGCTGCTGCTGTTTTTCTCCCAGACTGAGCTTAAGCTGAATAGCTTAAGCAATAATTTATCTAGCACTCATATGAAAACTGGAACACATGCCAACAGACAACACAGTAAACACACAAGCGGACACAAACACAGGAAAACAGAGAGGGGAAAGATTACACACAAATCATATGAGGGGATTTTGCAGTGAATCAATTATCAGTGCTTCCATCCGTGTCAGGCAGGATCATGCTGCGAGGTGAGCTGAAAGGGTGGGAGGTTGCAGGGATTAGAGCCCACAGCGACGAGCGGGAGGAATAAGATGGTCACAAAGGAAGGAGGATGACCGAGCCCTCAAAGGGAGAGTTTTTAGACAGGTCCAGCTTTGAGGAAAGAAAGCCGTGGACCGTAAATAACGTGCAGGCTTATTTTGTAGGGGCTGCTCCAACAAACCGCGACACCTTAAAGCCTGTTTACGTCCTGTTATGCTGCACCGCGGCGCCTCCCTTGATAACACCAGGTGAAAGAGCCCAGGCTGAGCCCTGCAAGTTTCCAGCTGTCACTGTTTGTCTTATTAGTGGAACAAGAGTGGGGATTGAAAGAAGAGTCATCTTTGCTCCGAGCCATGAGGAGGCACTGCACTGGAGCTATCTGTTGCCAATCCCCCTCCTTAACACTTAATGTGTGTGTAAGTGTGTGTGTGTGTGTGTGTGTGTGTGTGTGTGTGTGCGTGCGTGCGTGTGAGTGTGCGGGTGATTGCACATGTGTGCAGACACAGTGGGAACACATCGCTATTTGCATGAGGTTCACATTCATTAACAGTTCATACTAGAGAGCATAATTAAAAGCTTGCTGTGTTTGTAATTACCCTGTAGCACCTGTTCCCCCACCGCATGTCTCCTCTGCCCACAATGCAACACTCACTATCAGATCCTCTCATAGGTGATGTGGAGGCCCCAGGGGCACAATTTATTCTTTTAAGTTAGATGAGATTCATAAAGTTTAGATTCGACTCATTAAATCAGAAGAGTCATTAAGAGGGATCAGAGCAAGAATGAACGGGAATGTTGGGGCAAACCCAAAAGCAATAGAAATACAAATAGCAAAAGACACAAATATTTAAATGTGGCTTTTCTAATATTTATCTCATTGTGCGACAAAGCAGGCAGCCTATTGGAGACATAGTTCAACCCGCAGTGTGATTAACCATTACACAGTGATGGTGCAAACATGTCACACACATGTGCAAGTTGAATTCTTTGAGAAAAAGAAAAACAGGACCGTCAGCAGAGCTTCGCATCTCTGATGATGTGTTCGTCAGGGCAGTGTGTATGTATGTGTGGGTGTGGGTGTGTGGGTGTGTTGTTTAAAGAAATATGTGTCAGGGTGTGAGAAAGCTTTTCACTCAAGGGCCCCTGTGATGCACAGTGACATCTTAATTTGACATTTTTTTTTTGGAGAAGTGCAGCACTGACGGGAGGGGATGGCCCTAAAGATTCAGTCTGGGACTTTGGTGGACTAGTTTGTTAAGTTAGGAGCCCCCCAAGGAAAGGAAAGAGAGAAAAGAGAGTGAGTAGAGTTAAGGGCATGGAGATGAGCTGAGAGATTATGTTTCATTAGCTTAGGCGTTACTCATCAGGGTTGCTGTTTCTCTCAGCTTTAAACCTTTTGTCCCTCTCTGTTCTCATCAGACACTTGACTGCTGTAGTGCGAGGGAGAGGAAGGTTAGGGAGAGTTAGAGTTTTCAAGGCAAAACGAGTGGATGAAGGTGAGATCAGTGAATCAGCACAGTCTTTAAAGAGGTATTCCAGCGAATTCGTGTTGCACTTTTATTAAGTCAAGAGACTAAAAAGACACGGCTTTAAAATAATGGTCAAAACCTATGCAGCAAAGGCAGGGATGTCCTCACTGTTAGTCCCTCGTATAGGTTAATATAAAAACAAACTCCACCAGATCCTACATTTCCCATTATGCAGCCTAAAAGCATCTTTCATTAGCCCCTCTCTGCCTACCAAACACCTACATCTTTGAACTCCACACCTCAAGTTTGTTATGCTGGCTGTAAATTACATTATTTTTATAGGGCTGAGCGATATGGAGAATAGCAAATATTTTTGACCAGATAACTTGATATCAATATTGGGACAAATTGTTGGATTGACTATTGATGTTTTCTTAAAAATATTTATAAAATTGATAAGTTATTTGATAGTAAGTAATCATGACTAATTAGGATTTAATAACTAAGTGGGTAAAGACAACTGAAAGAGTCCTGCAAGTTCAGAAAATTACATCACTTTACTACAATGAGTATCCAGAATCTAAGACGATATCTAGTCTCATATCATGATATCAATAAAATTTTTATATACTGCCCAATTCTAATTTGTAGACTTCATTTCTTTTTGGACTTTGGGGTGTGGATAAAAGAAAGTAATTGTTAGTTGCAGTTTTACTTCAAAATATTCAGCTTATTGTCATAGAAGAATAAAAATAAACCTGAAAATATTCATGTTTATCACGCTGATTTTTTACTTTTTTTCTCAAAAAAGCACTCAAATGTATTAATTGATGATCAAATTAGCAATTATTAAGTAAGCAATTAATTTAATAGTTGACAACTCGATTAATCCTTGCAGCTCTACCTTGAAGTGCTCCCTCCGATCCACTCCTCATAATGACTGAGCTGAATGTGATGTGTAAAGCTGGTGGACGGCCCCTTTAAGACACAGCAGGTTTGGTGGTAAAAAGAGAGTAAAGGAAGGAGGAGGGAAGGATGGGAATAAAGGTGGTAATTAGAAAGAAGGCAAACGAATGGGAGGATCACAGGGAAACTGGTCATTTGAATAGCTGTATTGACCGCATTACTTTTCAGTTTAAAACCAATTGTCTCCTGTCACTGACTGACAGTAAGTTCCTCTAGAAACCTATAAGGTCAAAGGTGGATGAGTAATGACTTGCCGGCACAATTAACAAATGGATAATGGCTCCCACCTCCCACCTTCCTCCTGATCTGATGGCTTTGCAAAGCAAAGCCCGGTAATGACACTAGTTTCATTCAGGCCACAGTGGGAATTTCTTTCAGCTGTCTGGCATGATAATGACCATTTGGCCAATTTTCTCTCTTTTATCGGGCCTAAGCTCCCCTTTTTGTCTGAGACTCACAATGTCTCCTCAAGGTAAAAATGTCTCCTTATAGGCTATGATTTAAGGCCATGGACGCACTAAGCTGACTACATTTTAAAACACATCTTTTCCACTGTCATCCACACGAAGCTGGTGTTTTTCACACCCCAAAGCACCACTTTAACGGAGTGAATGAATCTGAAAATGTCATGTTGTTGTTGTTGTTGTTGTTATGAAGGAAAAAAAACTGCTTTTCCCACCTGATGACGTGTGCCTTCACAGCTACGGTTCGGTGCTGCTTGGGAGAAATGTTGGGAGCAAACTTCTCCGACACATCCGACTCTATGTGATCGCTCATCTTGAATAATGGAATCACTCAGTACAGGTTGTTGTTGGCTATACTGAAACACAATATAAGAACACGGAGAGCAGGGGGTTACGTGAAGGAGGTTTAGCCTGCTGTGATTAAGAAGACTCACTGAGCTGTCTGTCATACATATTCCTAACAAAATGTGAATTAACAAATGGACATTATATTGTTTCCTTTTTTTTCACTGAAGACATCTTAACCTGCTTTGTGTGTTAACAAGCAGGCTAAGATGCATGCTGCGTGCGTGAAAAACAGCTCGCCCTGGCTCTATTTTTGCAAAGAGTTGCGCACATCCAACTATTTTTAGAGCATCAAGCTGTTTCTTAGGCTCAATCTGGGATTGACAGACTCCCTGAATGATGTTGTTGTGGTTTGTCGTATAGCTCGACAATTTTTTGCGCTCCATTTGCCAGAGTTCACTGCCTAGCTATATGTCAGGGAGAGGTGTCACATATTTCCACTTCATAGTTGTAATGCACAGATTATCTGTTTGCTACAACAGAGAGAGAATAAAAATAGAGTAATTAATTTTTCATTCGCTTTTGTGTGTCAGCGTGAACAGAGATTTTCTAAAGTGACCTGAAAATGTTGCTGTGGACCCGAGCAGTTCTCACATGCAAACAGTGTTTACCTGTAACACTGACGACGCGCACACAAACAGCACCTGATGAGGCATTTTGTATTTCAGGTCAGTGTTTTAACTACCTTAGTATTTCTTGTTTGTCTCACTGTGAAAAAAAAAACGAGATAAACCAGGGACAAAACACCGCCGGGGGCGTGGCGTGCGAACAAGGTCGGCAATTAAATGTGTCTGAACACACTAAATGCACTCCCTCCATATTAGCACGTAGCTCTGGGAGACAGCCGCTCTCATTGTTTAAGCTTGCCGCAGCCCTGCTGGAGAGGGGGGGTTGGTGTTCGGGGTGAGGAGTATCAAGTTTATACAGGGGATGAATAGAGAATTTGATAAAAGCAACAAGTGTGACCCCACTTTATACCAGGGCGCGTTTATCTTTGAGACTGAAGGAAGAAGGTGCGGAGAGGTGCCCCCGGGAGGCCACGACAGACAGAGAGAGAGACATGGCAAATAGGCGGGGAGGGGGATGAAGCAGAATCCCCACACAAAGCACACCATTATTTTAGCGGCCCCCCTCTCCTGTGGGAGACTTGGCTGAATGCGCCTCTCCAGGAGCACAACTCAGTCAAGGCAACAGTGCTTAGCTATTCATTTATCTGAATAACAAGTGGAATGAGGCAGAGAACGAAGCAAAATGAGTGCAGGTGGGGAAACGGTGTCTGTACACAGACTCAGATTAATACTCTGACAAGGAAAAATGTAACAGATGACACTCCTGAGCATGTGCTACTGCCGGGCCATCAGTCTTAACCAGTAGTGTTGATCTCACTCAGACCAGTTGTGGGGTTTTAAAGAGGCGTAGAGCTGTAATCCTGTTGGGGCTCCCTGGGATTTGATGTAAAAGCTTTCCTCTGCACTCATCCTCATCCACTGTAGATCCTGTTGAAGTTGCAAATTGTTTTAGCCTCTTGGCTCGGCGAGCGTCTCCCTGCCCTTCCTCACTTCCTACATAGAGCTGGCACAGCAGGAGATGCCCTACTTCTTGCTGTCTGTGCCTCTCCTTTACACTGTGTTTTGGTGCGGTGCATCTGTGTTTTTGACTTTTACCATGCACCTACTTGTGCTAATATGAGACACATTAAAGACACATAGCATGCATTGTACTCCCTTGTGGTCGCATCTCAGTGAAGGCATTTCTTTGAAAATCTGGCACAAAGAATCCTGAGAGCGGCACTGATTCGCAGGTCAATGTGTAGTTAAAAACCCAGGTGAAGACTGCTGAGTTATTCTCTTCTAGTGCGCTCACATCAAAGGCAGATTTTTATCAGTTACCGTCCCATCACCTCTGGCCATGTGTTTAAGCAATGCCACAGACAGTACAGGCTTCTGTCAGCTGCTTGAGAACTCCATAATATCTGCTGCTGCAGCTGCATCACTCAGCCCGGCTGCAGCCGCTGCCAGGGGGCTGTACACTTGCCTATTGCAGCCCCCTGCTCCCTCCCCACGGCCTGGACGCCTGTTAGTACACTGGCAGGGAACAAGCGCTTTAGCCCACCTAAGAACAGGTGATCCTTCACAGATGGAAGAGGCTGCACCCAAGGGAGTTCACGCTCTATCGTTTGCATCTTTGGCTCATAAATCTTTTATAAAGGATGTCAGTTTTGCTTACACAGAGGGGAGGCAAATGCCCCTCAGGACTGGGATGAAATACAGGTACAAAAGGCTTCTGCAAGCTTTACTTGGGTTGTGCGTCCGCTTTGCTTGTGTGGGAGAGAGCAACTTTCTTTGTGTTACACTTTGTGCAACTATTCTTCGATCCTAATTTGGTGCGTGTTCCCTCTCTTATCATGTGTTACAGCATATTTACCATACTAATGCCAGCCACTATTCAGATGCAAATGAGTAAAGGCCGTCTGGAATGGATCCAAGACCCCCCCATTGCACTGGATTTCTGAATCGCTTACTTTCAATATGTATTCTAACCCAAAGTATTATACTTTGCTGGAGTAATATTCTACTGCACAAAGGCAGCAGTGTGTGCATTATTCATTCTTGGAGACATATTTAGATACGCATGCATTTAGCTGTAGACAAACAGAACAAAAAACATTCTATTTAAGACACTTAGCAGTGTGCAAAAACAAAATCCAGCCTCTGTGTCCTCTCCTTATTCACTCCTCAGTCTGTCTTTATTTTTTTTCTCTCTCAGGAAGTGTTGGCTCATGGACTGTCCGCTGTATCAAGGCTCTAACTGCTTGTGACATCGACGCTGTTTGCTTTGATCTAACCGTCTCTGGCAAATGTCTTTTTCTGAGGCACGGCAGTGAATTTTAACACGTTTAATTTGAAAACAGGACTGTCAGGGAGTCAGACATTTGTACTTGCGATCAGCTTGTGCTACTGTCCTCAGCTTTTTCTATCCTGTCAACACAACTTTGTCGACAAGCAGTTGGCCTTGGTAACCTCTGCGGTCTTGATTTGTCTTTCATGTTATACGTGAACTTTTTTCAGCCTAACAGTGGATGTAAATGAAACAGTCTTTGGCGCGTAGAGAACAATGCAGATCAATGTAGACAGCTGTATCCTTGCTCACAATGAAGTCCCACAACATTCAGATAAGAGAGTTGGACTCCGGATCTTCCTGTAAATGTCAATGTGCATTTATGCACGAAGAGAGCCGGCGGGTTCCCTTGATAATTTCCGCCACCCTGAAGTCATTGTTGCCATGTAATTGTATTTGTGCAACTCACCTGCTTGCTGGGGGAGTGATACTGGCTCTGTAAATCGAATTATGTCGTTTATGCCGCCACTAATGAGTGATTTAATGATATAAGTGTGCTGGGCTAATGCCAACCTGCGGCCATAAGGAAACAACGTCCCACTCAGGCAGGACTTGCCAGCCAAATGAACGCCATTATTGCTTGCGTGCTGCATGAGTGGAGATGATGAACAGGAATTAATCACACTGTATTTTCCTCCAGACTTTTGTGTTTGTTTCTTCAGTTTCTCCCTCTGTTCCCGCCTGTCTCACGAGCCTACTCTTGTCTTGACGTTTACTGCGCTCATCACCATCCTCTCCGGCTGGATCTCCATCTGACCGTTAGTTAGCCAGTCTGTCTTCTTCCATAATTTCTTTGTTCTTGTGTGCAGCCTCTGTCTGTCTGCCCTAATCCGTCTATCTGTCCATCCATCAACATTATCTACTGTTTCCATGTAATAATGTTGTGCCTTATACTCAGGTGTAGGGTGGGGAGGTGAAAACACTTCAGCTGTACTAGAGATGGACGTCGGTTACTTTGCCAGGATATTATAAGCCTCAGGCCGCCTGTGGCATACAAATAAACTGCCACTAGATGAAGAGAAATGCAATGTTTTATTATCATATTTCCCTCAAGCCCTTTATGCAATTTTACTCTCATCATGCTCCTGTAAACTTATATTGGATTTTGTCACTGTATGCCATGGAATGATTAGCAAACATACAAGTTTCAGATCAACATTCAAGCTTGAGAGAAGCTGCCGGGGCGCAACAGTTGAGCAACTTGATCAAGCAGAGGGAACTAAAACTGATTTTTTCAGCGCCAGGCCTTAAAGCAACAGAAAGGGGGCTCAGTAATACATCTTTTTCTCTGTTGGGTTGAAAGGAGAGTGAGACTAAATGACTATTGATTGGCCAGCCACAGGGTTGGGGTTCGCGGCCTGCTAACTGCTAGTCTGGCTGAGTGGCTATTATTAGCATTGCTCAGCATGTCGTGCACGACCCAGGTAAGTGGCTGTCCCTGACAAATGCTGTTTGCCATCCCAGTCCATTATCTGTGGGGAGCAGGATGACCGCTGGGCCTCACTGCTAATATGCAAGGAGATGCTTATCAGTTCAAATTAAGAGGAGGCCCTCCCAGAGACTAAGGGATGTAATTGTTTTTGACAAGCCACAGCCCCGCAGTCATGAACCCTCTGGAGAGAAAATGGATGCAACACTGGTGAAGATGGAGGGTTGGGACTGACTGGGAGGCGCCCAGTGAAATCTGGCTTCATCTTTACATTCCAGTGGGCTGGTATTAATCCATTTCATTTGAGGGTCCATCAAAAGGATGCAGATGACGTTCTTTTTCAGAGTGTGTAATCTAATATGGCATCCAATCAGTTACGTTATCATGATGCAGCAGATTTCAGAAAGCCCTCTAAAAACTTTGTGTTTAGACAGCTTGTTTGTGAGAAGAATGTTAAATAAAAGATGTTACGTCATGGCCGTAGACTGTATAAGATAATGGATGTAGCTACTGTGACGTCACCCACTGGTTTGTGGACTCTCGTTTAGAAGCCTTGTGTTTTGCATTTCGGCTGTTGCCATCTTTTTTAGAACCATAGGTGACTTTATTTGGACAAGAGGTTGGAGTTGTGGAGGAGCAAGGGATGGATAAGACTCGTAACGCCTCGCAGACAGTTTGTCACATAAGCAGCCCACCCTTAAATATGCGTAACTTTGCGTAACTAAAACAGTGGAGTTATAAAAAATATCGACCTGCACAGATGTCATGAATGTTTAAATTAGCTTTAGGCTTTTAATTGCTGTTAAGTTTTGCATTTTAACATAGGGGTTTATAGAGAACACCAGGAATGAGTCCTAAAACACTGAAACTATTTGCATTTCAGCACCTCTGGTTCCCTAGTCTCAAAGTTCTTTTGAATGGATTTTGTTGAAAGGACTGTCAGGTTTTGTTCTACGACATAAAATATGTCAGTAAATGCCTCACTCATGAACTTTTTATATGCTATAAAAAAAGTGGCTAATGAACGTCATCAAGTCAAACCTTTGCAGCCTTGTAGTGTGGTGATGCAATAGTAGTGTAGTTTATTTTAGCCTAGCAATAGCTTTTTACTTCTGGTAATGGTGTTTTAGGCTTCAGCCATTTGCTGCATTGATCCAAAATCCAATGGAAAATTCCCATATGCTTTTTGAAGAGGAAACCAGGGTGACATTAGCTTCGGGACCTGCCTACTGAAAAACATCATCCTAGGGGCACTATATGGGTATCGCTCTGTTTTGGAGCGAGCCTCAAGTGGCCATTCAAGGAACTGCATTTTCTGGCACTGCCAGGTTGGTGCTTTGTCATGGTTCCGATTTAAAATTAAGGACCCCCTTTATACCTTGCATTAAAATGTTTCTTATATTCAGTTTGTATCTAGATATGATTTCACCTGATTATATTTACACATGTATTAATACCTGTCTCCAGTATCCGCATGAGATACGATCAATCAAACTGTCCAGCTCAAACAACAGAACATCCCTCCTCTTTATCTCCACCATCTGCTCAGCCATTGTTCAAAAACGATAGTTGCTTCTAACTTAACTCATCAAATGGCCAACTTTGCTGCGACCTCAGTGGTTTGGAAGAGTCACATGAGTTTACATATTTCCACCTACTTAGTTGTTGTATGTGGATTGTAAAACTCAAATATAGTAACACTTGGGTTCAGTGTGGTCACAATGCGTCCCTCATCACCTCTAGAGGTGGTTGGGCTGATTGGATCACAAGCCATCCTCAGTGCGTTTTGGGTGCATTTACATCTGTGCTTTGTTGTGTTCAAGCACTATCCGATTGCAATCCTATCATCTGACATGTGTTGGTGCAAGCTGGAAAGGGTGTCAAAGTGCCTTGGAATCTGTTTTTTTTGCTGAGTCAGGTGGCCAGCCGATTCCGCCAGTTTTGAAAAGGTAATCTCAGGTATCAACGGGATAATTTTGTTTTGCCATTTGACCAAAGTGGCTTTAAATGTAGAGCCCTGTTTGTGCAGTTTGGTAATGTCTGACTTAACAATTCATGAGGAACAAAATGGAAAACTACTTATAATTTCACTGACATGTTTATGCATTAGACAGATGCAGTAGAGCAAATAAATTGGACTTTTCCAGTGAATACATCTCCATCTGAGGGAAAATTTCCTTACTATCACAGCAGACTGTGAAGGCAGCTGTGTAAAACAGAATTCAACAGGTGACCTTTATGGATATCCATTTCTGTTGATGTTTTAGACATTAGACAGTACAACATTTATACTTTGTTAAATAGTAGAATATGGAGTAAATTTGTTATTTTAAATTTGTTTTTTTTATTCTGGGCTGTTAGCTGCAGCATTGCAAGAATACCAAGTTTTTAGCTGTCCATCTGCTGTGCCTGCTATAGTTATTCAGCCCCAGACGTGTCTCTTAACTCTAGTTTAACCTATATAATCTGATGGCTGCTGCAGTGGTAGACAGGTTGAAACTAGAGAAAAGTAAAAGGTGTCTCCACACTTCTGTACCCCCCAAATGAATTGAGACAATGTTATCTATCAAATGGCCAAGGAATAGTGTCACCTCATGTCGTGATAGAAGATAGCGAGCCCGAAAAGACAAGAAAAATGTAGTGAGAGACAGTCTTGCTGTGGTTCTGTGGTCTGCCTCTAAAAGCTTGACAGATTCTCCTTATATCCTACATCCTGATGTGATACATATGACAGCCACAGACACAATAACACATACTGTACATCAGCAATGCCTCTCGTCTCTATCTGCAAATTCAAAGTGCTGAGAAAGATCTGGTCGATGGGCATGAATTCCTCTGACAGCCGGTCCCTCAGGGAGATGGGTTTACTAATTGTTGGTTTTTACTGGCTATTGTACACGTCATTTGCCAGTATTTATGGCACAGAAAGATGGAGAGATAGCTACAGATGGTGCTCACAGAGATGGGACAAGAAAGGTATGTGTCTCAGAATATTGCACATAAGTGGTGTTTCAGGTGTTGCCTTAGAATTACAATGGAGAAGAAGAGCAGGGGTTCGCACTGGAAGAGAGCGTCCAAAAAATGATAGACAGATTGGATGATGTAGCAGTCACATATGACATTTCCAGAATGTACACTGCCATAGAAACTGTCATTGCAAAGGTACAAAACCACTGGATGTTGTTTCCATCAAAGAGACATATGGGCAGTCTTTGATTTTAAGTTTGATGCGTACAGTATTTTTTTTAAAGTGAGAGCTCATTAGAATTTGTGTTTCTTCCTCCAATGCCAGAAGAAACAGACCCTATTTTTTTTTGCTGTTCCTTGTAATTTTTTGTTGAAGCTGCTTTTGCATTTGAGCCATATGGTCAGGCCCCGCTGCAAGCTGTTTAGCTGGAACATTAATACAAAAGTTAGAGACCTCAAGACATCATTATGGCTGAGGAAGGGTGTTTCAACAGCTTTGAATAGAACATACTTGTTGATTTTTCCTGAGACTGTCATCTCACAAATCTACCTGCATCTGAATGTGTAGCACTGCAACCGTGAGAATCCCCTTGGTGATTTAGGCCCTCATCAGACAGAGGACATTTGCCGCATGCTGCATCTTTTTTAAAACATTTGTTATCTAAAATTGTTGCTAGGAAACCACCAAATCACATGTCGTTAGCTTAACCACTATTTTGCAGAGAAGCAAACTGACTCAGGAGCCGAATACAAAATGGACAGGCAGCCCTATTCTGGCCCTGATTGAGGGTGAGCGGCTGTTCTCAAACCATACGCTGGACACAGGGAAATGGAGATTTCTGTGGGTATATGAGTACCTCAGAAAGAGAAGAAATGGCAGACAGCACCAACATAACCTTCACCTGGATGGTGGGCAGTTCAAGGCTTATCTATAATGAGCCAGGGTAAGTTTGAGATTTTTTATTGGGCCTTATTACTGTTGAGCCCACAACACAAACCCCCCACTAACATCCACTATTATCTGGGTTTTTTATTTAATGTAATGGAAATACGACACCCGCATGGATGCCCAAGTGTGAGCCCCTCTGCTGACGCGATTTAATGCTATAGTCTGTCTATGTGAAAGCAGCACTCTAACGTCATTCCAAATTAATTCGCTACAAGTTTGAAAGAGAGACTGAATAAATGAGAAATAGAAGCTAAAAAAGGAGTGACCGCTAACATTTTCACAGGCCTCCATGGTGCTTTCTGCTGTACACTAACCTGTTTTCTCATCCAGCTGTGATATAGAATGGGACACACCAGTAAAAAAAAAAACTTAAGCGGCGTACACATTACGAAATAATTGGGCCAATTTTTGGCCCAACTCCCCCCTCCCGACCAAACTCAGCAAAGGTGATGATGGTTCTAAAGATTATCTTGCCAGATTTTCCTGTAGTTTGAGGTGAGTAAGAAGGATTTCACCCTCCCTGATCTGCTCTGAAGAGGCAGGGCCGCTCCGATTTGAAATCAACAACAAGAGACATGGCAACGGTGATAAATGCGAACTTTACTCTCATTGAAACAGTTATGAAAGCCACCCAAGGTTGCTAAAACATGCTTTGTCTGATCAGGTCCCTACTGAGCATACTGATTCATGTTTCCAAAGTTAAGCTACCATTAATTGTTTTATCTAAAACTTAAGGTATTTTTTAACCTATTTTTAATATTTATTATTTATTTTGTCAAAAAAATTCAGCAGCTTTGTAAATAGGTTGAATATGATGACAGTTGATGGTTTTTTAAATGCTATGTGTCACAAACGCAACCTAACATTTATGGCTTTCACACACACACACACACACACACACACACCAAACGGCATCCCTAACAGTCAGTCTTGACACTGAGATCTGAAACCAATTTAATATCTGTCATGTCCCCATTAAAATCAGAGCGTTAATTACACCTTATAAAAAGCCTGTCATGTTTCATAATCCCACAAGCAGCAACAATTCAAACTCAATCAGCCACTCAGATCTAGCATTGAATTAGCACACTGTCAATCTGTAATTGAATGGTTGTCCAGGCCAGGCACAAGGCTGCCAATTTAAACATGTTTATTATTCCCCATCTAGACCTTATATCTGACCTTGACGCTTTAGAGGCTCATTCTTTCTCCTGGCAGCTCAGTCTGAAGGAGGTTGTGAGCAGCCAGTGTGCCAGAGGACAAGTGCTGTGTTGCGTCCCGGTTGAGATGCAGATCACGTTAGTTTGCCGTTGGCTGGCTGGCTGCTGAGAAGTGGGACTAGTACCCTCATGTCTGACCTGGTTGTTTGTGCCTCAGTTCATTTGTTTGTTCTGTTCTCTAACTCCATACTGTACAGCCACTTATTCCTGGTGTATCTTTGTCATAAATGGTCACATATTCCTTTCAGACCAGATGTACAAATGAGAAAGAGAGGAGAATTCTTCTAACAGACAAATTTCTACCACTGAGGAGAATAGCGGCTACCAATTAACGGTTAATTTTATGTTTTCGAAAAATCCTTCAAATCATATATGTTCTTAAATAGCTTGTGTAAAACTTGGGAGGTTCAAGAGCATTTATTGCTGAAGCCAGTAGACTGTGTACACTAAAACAAGAGTCTACAGAGCTACTTTGAGCTAAATGCCTACGATCTGCGATGACAATGCTCACCATTCGCAGGAGCATTGTGGTGGTTTTGCGTGTTAGGATTCTAACATTTGCTAATTTGCTAAGCACTAAACAGAGAGCATAGTTAAGTCTGATGAGAATATCATTAGTTTTACAGATGTGTGGTCATAACACCAAAGTACTGGACAACTTGACCTGATGGCAATGCTACATGAAAATTTAAGGGGTGGCAATAAACCCAATGTATTGTGGGGACATGCAACTACAAATAACAAATGTGACCCTTGTGGTGGTGCTGGTTTATGTTTTTATACATTTTTTTTGCCAGTCCATCTACAACATCCCTCAGGAAGCGCGCTGGGCTTTTCAACCAATTTGTTGCATTGGCCAAATCATCATCATCAAGTGAGCCCCTCTGCCGAGGCCCAGTTGCCACCCTTCTTTTTGACTTACGTGGTGATAGAGACGTCATTAAGATACATTGTTTTGAGCGTCACAGCCCCTGCAAAATGAGTCCTTGCACTATAGGAATTTAATCCATTTGGTCAGATAACATTTAGAAAATGTATTATAGCTGCATAATTTAATCATTTTATCCTCATTCAAGTTAACGCAGTGCTAAATAGGAAGTAGCCAGCTCAGCCAGCGAAAAAATACACTTTGCGCTGCAGTGCGGTCACCTGAATAATTTTATCTCCGGCAGGTAAACCATTTTGACTTCATGCACCACCGAGCAACCTTCATATGAATGAATAGGGCCCCGTCTTTGATGTTGTATGCAGGTCTCTTTGTACATTCAGGATCTACAGTAGTAGATGTTTATTATTTCAGTGTGTCAAGGACATTTTTCTGACCTGCTGATGTCACTAGGCGAAAGGTTAGGGGATCATTAAAGTCATCAGGAGTCATCCTCTGAGGACCACAACTGTATGTATTAGATTTGATGCCAATCAATCCAATAGATATTGAGCTATTTCAGGTTGGAACGAATCGGTGAACAAACAAACTGACATTAAAAGCCTGGCTGCTAAAAAACAAGCTGGCAAAAAAAACAATAAATAAAAGTAGAAGTAAGACAGTTGAAAAAAAATAACTGAGACTTTACTGTGTTGTGGTTAACGCATGATGTAGAAGGCTAAAATGTTATTAACATAATCTTTTGCCCCTGATTAGCAATTAGGAAAGCCCTTAAACTATTGGGAGGATTTATGTTGCAGCATTTGCTGACCTTAGTCAGACACGGTCGTTCCCCCTCACTGCATTTGCAAAGCAGACCAGAAGGGACGGACTGGGAAGGTCAGTTCATGTTGAGGCGCACACAGGCAGAAAAATGAAAAGAGAATCAGATGGACCACTAAGACCTATCACCTGGGTGTGACCTGCCTGTAGCCTCGCTGGCAGAGGCAGAATAGGTTACAGTTTAAGTGGCTGTCATGTTGATGTCTGTGGTGGACGGGGAGGAGGTGAAGGAAGAGGACACACTGCACTGGTCTGGGAAATCAGCAAATCGAGGCATGAATGAAAATGTCACGCAATGCTTTTGTGATTGACATTCTTTTTTTTCAGTGTTTGGCAGATTTGCATCATTGATGATAAACTTGGAGAAATTCTGACATTTGAAATAAGGAGATGGATGAATATTTAGCAGAATAATACTATTGTATCACCAGTGGATCATGAATGTGAATGTTTCTATAAAGATGTGAAAACTTCCACCATTGTGGTGAGATTGTAATTAGATATTTTGCATCTTCAATAGTTTTAGTTTTGGTCCCTTATTTCCGTATTATAATTTATGATGTTTATGATATATGAAATTGTTTGCAAATAATTTTTTCTCACTTCTGATTTATTCAACTAAATGTGAGAGCAGATTACAGCTTGAAAAATGTAACCAGGAAGAGTATGTATTCAGTAGACTGAAAAGCCTTAATATCATGCACAAAGTTTACAAAAGCACGCACTTCCAGACGATAATAGCTAGGTGCTGGACAAGAAATCATGCAAGAAACTCAGAACCTCACCTTGGTGGTAATTTAATCAAATATTTATGGGAGCATAGTCTAGTGTGTAGTCTGTGTTTCCTCAAGTCTTGTCGGAGTCTGAGAATGCATCAGTTTGCACAAGATTACTGTGTCATATTAAAAACTTTTGGTGCGCCTGCACTAAGACAAATAATACACAAATGGAAATAAAATATCACAAAGAGCCACAAGCAACATTTTAAAGTAGCAAAAGAATTTAAAAAAGAATGAGACTGAGAGATCCCTCTGCCTTCACCGCTGCATCTGTTGTCATTGTGCATCCATCAATAATGAGCAAAACACTGAACAGAGATGGCATTCACGCAAGGGTAGCCAGGAAGAACTTTTACTGAAGAAAAACAAATTTGGCTAGAAACTTTGCCTCAGAGAGCATGGACAGACATAAAAATTTGTGGAGAGCGGCTTCTTGGGGATATCAGTCCAACATTAAGCGGTGTGGTTATGGTCAAAAATGACATAATTGGCAAAGATCCCACACTGGTCACCTGCAGAATATCTTCATACCAGTAGTCAAGCAGGAGAGACAAAGTTTGAGTTTTCTCTCTGAGGATTTGAATACAGTCTAAGAGATTCATGAGAACTCTGGAGTTAAAGGACTGCCCATTGCTCTAAGAGCTAAAGCAGGGCTGAATGAGACAATGATCCTTATTATTCAAGCACATCTACTAAAAAAAGGCTTAGAAAAAGGACATTTAGTGTTTTGGATTAGCCAAGTCAAAGCCCTGACCTAAATCCAACTGAGAAGCTGTGGCATCAGCGCCCTGGTCATGCAAGAGAGCGCTCAAACCCTCAACAAGTTCAGTGAGGAGAAGTGGGAAAAAATCCCTGACGGGAGATCCAAGAGACTGATCAGTAGCAAGGAGACATTTTACTTCAAGTGATCTTAGATAAATGAGATGCCACGCAGTGTTGGCAGGAGTATAGGTTGTATCGAAAGTGGTTTTGTGTTCAGGAGGAACACTGTGGTGGGCCGCTTTGGTTTTCCCAAGACCTACCTGGATGTCAGTGAATGCTGCATCAAATGCACAGGACATTGGTTCCTCTCCAGGAACTTTCAGTAAGTAAAACAGGCTCTGTGATGTCACCGCACATGAATAGCAAAACAGATTGGTCCAGTATAGACAGAACTTCATCCAAAGACGTGGAGATACCTCAGTTAGTCCTTCACCCCGGAGGCTTGTTGAGTGCCAGACATTTTGATCAGCATGATTAAAGACAGCTGAGAAGTGTTGTAGCTTTGTGAAGAGCACCATGACCACACAAAGACTAAACCACCTGCTTGCATTATACTCACAGCACAAGACAGTATCAGCATATCAAGGGAAACAGAAATTGTGTAACATTTATACCGTAACACAGAACTAAAAGCATTTCTTTGTGCATTTAAAGGTTTTGGTGCATCAAAGATTAATGTGGGCTCCTTAATTCTGCCTCACAGTGGATGTGGTACCTGCAACAGCGAGGCCACAGATTTTATTTTTGGGTTTGTCAATGATCCTATGATATTTTAATTTAGGAGGAAATAAGAAATTTAAAACCAGTTAACCCCACCACACCCCACCACTAGTTCCCCGACTCTGGCACATACTGAAAATAAGCTACAGAATACCATTTTTGACTACTCGTAGCACAATGCTATACAAATTACAGACAATATAACTATTGTATGGAACAAAAACGCACTGTTTATTCTCACACAGGCTAACACCTCATTTAACAATGCAGCAGCGCCAGGGTCGATAACAGAAAAAAGCAACAAATCAGTAATTCTCATGCCACCACACGCTACTGAGCAAGTAATGAAATTCAATATTTACGTTTAGACTATCCCGGAGAAACACACCACCAACAACAGCCTGCAGGGTCCTTGCAATGTTCCTACCAGTAGCTGCTCACAGTTGGACCTGCAGCCTCATATTGGATTCAAACCTAAAAAGGAGATCTGGCAGTTTTTGGGAGCTTAGCACTGATAGAATTTACATGCAAATACTGATGCTAAAATGATCAGGAGATCTAAAATGCACCACAGAGGGATATGACAATCAGCCAGCATATCTCTGATATTATGTCCTGGCTGCTTATATAAGATGTAGTGTGAATGCAGAAGGGGGAGTAGCTGTAAGGCTCACTATAGAGTAGCTCAGTTTTTGTGTGCATGGACTTTTAGCACTGTGATGACAGTTATAATTGGAGGTTCACTGTATGGAGTGACACTGGAATAACAACCATCATCCGTAGGTTTCTTTACTCTCATGCATGACTGTGACTATAACTGTATGTTCTCAGGGAGAAAGTAAAAGTCAAATATGGCTCTGGGACAACTTGACATACAAGTCAAGGTGATTGATAAAGATGAAATTCATGATGAGAGACTGCTATTTTAGTAATTTTATTGAGCCATTGGCATGGTAAACGTGTTAGGTGCTGCAGGAAGTGTATTTAACACATTAAATTAGAGTTTAAATCACAGCCAACTTAATATTCGCGAGTTTCTGTTTTAATTAGTTTGTCAGAATTATCACACTGTTTCATTTTCTGAAGGTCGCTTTTATACATCGTAGAGAAACATTTAGTTACAAAGGTTCCTCTGACTACTATATCTCAAGATTTAAGTATTTCAAAATATGATTTAGCACTTACAAATGTTTAATGTACAGCACATGTTCAGCTCAGTCTGCTTGACATCTGTTGATCTTGACAGTTATTATTATTAATGTCAGAATCCTAATTTCGTTTGCTTCTTTTTTTCCCCTCTTGACTGTTGAAGAGCCTGTGTGATTAATTGCTGTTTAAACTATTATTTATTGTCAGAACATGACAATAAGTCACCAAACAGTGCAACATTTCCATAATATAAGGCTGATAAAAAAAATCAAAATTATGTCAATTAATAAATCAAAAAATAGACCAAGAAGTCTTATGTTTGGTGAGCAGCATGTCAAACCCAGTGCAGTGCGTTTTTAGCTGTCAGTATAAACAGAATAAATAGAAAAAACATGAACCTCAACTGTGGTCTGCACTTTCTGTACAAGTTGTTTAATCCACAGAATGAAATTTCTCCAGTTTTCAGTTAATACAATAAAAAAAAAAACAGACATTGATGACATCGTGAAGTAGGTTTCGTGATGGCAGCTGGAATTGGGCCAGTATATTTTTATTATTTCTTCTGGCATGCCAAGTTTGAGCCAATCCTGAGCTAGGTCATTTTGAATAACTGCCCAATGATGGCAGTGTCGGCCACTGGATGTGGTCTGACTTATTCGTTCTGGTGTGTGAAGTTCCCGCCGATGTTGAGCCAGGTCCATTTATTTCCAAATGTGTCATTTTATTCTAATGAAATAACTGGTTAATCAATCGTGCCAACTTGCTAACTTACCATCAGCATTAGCTGAGTCGACCGCCCGTAGAGCTAACCGTGCGTACCCACCAAACGCGATAAAAATTATTTCATCGCGCCTCAAATGAAATCGCCTCGCGCCGGACGCTCCAGTTTTGACGCTCGTACAAAAACCCCAAAATGGGACTCGACGCGCGACGAAATCGCGCCGCGCGTTGAGCCCGCCCAAACAACAACATTTCTTCCGCCATTTCATTCTCTCGTTGACGATCGCTGCACCGCACCTGCTCTGGAGAAGTTCCCAGCGTCGTCTGCGGGCTAGGCGCCGACGTCGGTTCTGGGTGCATGCTACCCTACGGAGGCGGCGTGAGCTCGGCGAGTTCCACCGTCTCCTGCAACAAGGGACAGGAACTGTCGTACAGCTCTGGGTGAGCGGTGACGGCGACGATAAGCTGCTCCTCCATTGTTTCTGGCGGTTTGATTAGATTTTGCGAGGGAACACCAGGACGTCCATACGTCAGCACGTCGATGACGATCTCAATGCTGATAGGCTGTCGCGGCGCGTCTTCACGCGACGCCGCCGCAAAAGTTCAATTATTTCAACTCGAGCGTTGGACGCGAGGCGTTGGACGCGACGCGCAATCGCGTCCATCGCGTCGCCCGGCAAAATGAGGCGTCAAATCGCGTCTTTGCATTGACTTTGTATGTAATCTTGAGGCGCGATCATTTTTAATCGCGTTTGGTGGGTACGCACCGTAACACAACGTGGTGGATTCCGTCTTGTGGTAGCCTGGTTCTTTTATATGTGGTCAAAACAATCAGCTAAAAATAACTTAATGAGTGTGTTTAATGTTGTTTTGGCTTTGTAATGTTATGGTACGCATTAGCATGGTGGCCGGTCTCATTTTCTTCTACGACAACTGCTACCTCTTCTTCTTCTGGTTAGTAGCGGGTGGCAACTGGCTTTAAAGGTGTATTACCTTCCTCCTCTATGGGCCTTTGGATGGTTAAATTACATCAGATATTTATCGAAAATTATTATAGTTATATTGAAGAAACTTTTATTTAGTTGCTGTTATCCTTTTATTGTCCAGCCCTTATTGTAAGTATAGATGTGATTTTAGGTACTGTGTAAATTCTGGCATTTAGTTTTAAATGATGAAGCTCTAAAGGTGTCTTTTTTATTCAATTTTTCACCTTGGTAGTAATTCAAGTGAAATTCAGTGAATAGAGTTGTTTTTCTTCAAGTGGTTTGCTCTTATATAATCCTACTTTACGGAAACTTTTGCACCCTTAACAGTGTTTAGAGGGAGATTGATTCTGAGACATAATCATGGATCAGAGCCAAAATGAGTCAGATTTTATACATACAGGTTACATACATGCAATCCTGTCTGCAGGCCTGCCTGAGGCTTTACATAGTCATTTAGCTCCCTGATACACAACTGAATCAAAATCAAAGACCAAACCTCCAACCTTAACCTGAAGGCTGTCTTTTTACTTAAAAAAAAATCTCTCTTAGCACACCTACGCACTTACACAAACTCACACACTCACACACAGAGCTCCATCCCCGCAGCTCTGAACCTCTCCCCTCTCTGCCAGTCGTTTTTTTTCTGCTGGTGCCCATTCACTCATGGATGAAATGAAGTATCCTGTGCTGCGTGAATGGATACCTGCCCAAGTTAAACTCGGTCTGACAGCTTCTAATGCCCTGGTCAGTGTACTAAATGAGGTATTGGGAGATAGTGAAAGCTTCCTCTCTCCTCTCTCTTTCTATTCCCCACTGGCCTTGGCCTCTCTCTCAGGTTATGTGATGAGTTCAGGGTCTACTTGATGCAGGAAATGAGCCCTTTGGTTGTAATAAAACAGTAGATTTGGTATTATGAAATGTTTGATGACGACAACATAAATCTTTCAGTCTGAAAAACTGTGCTGCTTAATGTGGAGTCTCTGTATTTATACATCCAGAACGATGGCTGAATGCATCAGTTTATTGGCTTTGTGACGTCGCACAGCTATTTGTGACTTGATTGATTGTGATGGATTACCTGAGGGGCGGCCTGTGGAAACTGACGTGTTGAGAGGAGCTGAGAACACGAGCAACAGAGCAGATCATTGAGGCAATCGACTGAAAGCTCTGCGGTCAATTTAAATTTGAGAAGCCTAATACGGAGACTAAAGGTTTTTTGGGGGGGGGGGGTTATCTGACCTTGCTCCCAACACTGTTTCCACCTGTTCTCCATCAGGGTTTATCCATATTGGGCCTTTATGCATTCACTGCCTTTCCTCCCATGCCCATAGGAGAGCTCAGCAGCATCATGTTTAGTGCTGCTGACATGAACAATGGTACCATTGCCTCTGTCTTGCTAGAAGGAGCACCTCGACAATTCGCACTGATTGTTCTCAAATTGCCCGGCTGGGAGAATCACCTCTTCTGTTTGATGCTCTAAAGTGCCTCTGATTCCGCTGGGACAAGCATCTCCGACTCTCGCAGATTTTTCATTTTTCAACACCCCCATCCCCCTCCCCCCGCCCTCCGTTTTGATTTTTAGGGTTACAGAGTAGTCTGGTGCTAGAATATTGGCTGTGCAGCTCAAGAAAACAAAGCAGAGCGGAGGACTACAGAGGAGTCTCCGTTCTGTGGCGACATCCATCTTAGGCTGAATTTATCACATTTCGCTGAAGTCATCTTGCTGAGGAAAAAACCCAACAAAAAAACATATGCTATCTCAATGCGTTCTTTCCAAAATAATGTAGGACGAACCCCCCCCTCTTTTCCATCAAATCATATGTTCAACACTTTAATGCTGTTCACATCTCAGAGCTTGAGCTACTGTACTGTAGTGGAGAATGCATCATTCTGCTCTGTTTCTAGTTACTTGACGAAGGCTTAGTTACCTGGTCCAACATATAAACTTTTGTCTGAATAACCCCCTAAAAGTTATGACCCCGATACAGCAGTGGAAACTGCTTTTTTATCCATTTGAATGATTTTGCGCTCCAGCAGAAACTCCCTCTCAGCCAGTGAAGTTCTAGTTCATTATTATATTCTTGACCTGAATGAATTTTTGTTAAGAGGTGAAACACTGGATGTGGTTTTAAGTGTCTCAGTTAAATACAAACTCTGTACTTTTAAGGGTACTAACTAAATAACGTTGCTACTACAGAGTACCTTTATGTTAAATCCATCAGTACTAAATGTCTGTAACTGAGAGCCCATTTCGGGGGCAAAACCCAGGATTAGACAAGAGGTGTAAGTATCATGAAGCACCCAATCCAGCCACAAAGGACCTCAGAGCTGCTGAGTTCAACATCAGACAGGAGGCGAAAATGCCCTGAAACTGTGCACGGAGCTCCATGGCTGCTCCGTTGACTCCCCAGCGAGCCAAAACTATTGCTGTAATCTACTGTGGTAGAATCAGCATCTGGTCTATTTTCTTTTCTACGTAATTTTAGCAGAGGGGAGCCCTTGGATAAGGCCTGATGATTTTTGTACAAAAAAAAAAAATTGATAATAAAATAATAACACTTTTAAAATGTCTGCTTTATTTCATTTAATATAATATTTTCTCTCATCTTCATTCTAAGTTTAATAATCCTGTCAAGTTTACATCAGAAATAAGGGGGATATGTGTGATCCAATCAGAATTGGGTGTTTCTAAAAGGACCCGGTTAGCTGGCTCATTCATTGGTCGGGACTGCTGTTTGTGTTGGATGAATTGACCAATCACAGTCGGATTTGAAGTGGGTGGGACCAAAGATAGTGGTGATTAGCGAGAGTCTGAGAGGGAGTGAGATAGCAGAGCGCCATATCGACGAAGTGGCTAGCTTAGTAGCTTCGCCTTTTTCAAGACAGCCTTTCACAGAGAAACGACAAATAATTAAAAAACGGACGGCCAACGTCTAGCACTGGAATTAACATGAAAGGTTAAGAGTGTAGAAAGGCATTTCAAGACCGAAAATTATCAACGCTACCGCGAGATGACAGGCTGTAAGAAAACGAACATGCTGTACTGCTGGAGTTGTTTGCTTTTTACGACCGACATGTCGTCCACCTGGGTTAGCGGAGGATTTGTTAGCCTGACTAACCCAACAAAGCCAAGACTCTGCTACACCTGCTAGCTACTGTGAGTTTGAAAACTTTGGGGGACACTAGAATAAACCTCCAGCTAGATGAGCAGCGCTGTCATCAAATGGTGGCGCACAACAACAAGGCCGGGCAGAACAGAGTGATCCTGAAGTCCTGTTTCTGGGAAAGCAAGAGCTGGCATTTGGAGGACACGGTGAGCGAAAAGACTCTGAAAACAAGGGGAACTTGGAGTTGCTGGAGTTTTTGGCGGAGTGTGACAACCCGCTGCGCTGTCATCGAGATACGGCCACGACAAGATGAGACAACTGACAAAAGTAATGCAGCTCAGATGTCTTATGTCCTGCTTTACACCTCTGACAGTGGTGTGAAGGAGAGGTTTTCCAAATTTGGTGATGTCAGTGGGGACAAGCGCGCAGAAGTATTAGCAGACCAGGTTCTGGATTTGAGGACTGTGAATGCACCGCCAATGTTGTTGCCCAGTGTTATGGTGGAGCCGCATTCAGGCCCTCAGGTCTGAGTGAGTAAAGGCAGAAATCAAGGAAAATATAGCACAAGCCCTCTTTATCCACTGTTATGCGCACTCTGTCATGTTCTAAGGTGCTGCTAAAATTAAAACGCTAGTGGCCGCATAACGCGGATATTTGGAGATATGCGCGCAGCGTACCAGCAGCTGCACAGTGAGATCTTGGACAACATTCTCACTCAACTGAGAAACAGGTTCAAGGATCATGAAAAACTGATGTTCCTTGTCCTTCTGGACCCGAGGAAGTTTGCCTTATACAGAGAAAACTTCCCCAACTCGGAGTTTCAAAGCCTCGGAGAAAACTACAGCCTGTACTTTGACCTCCCATGGCTCAAGACTGAATTGACGGTCATGTACAACATGTCAAACTTTGAGTGAAGGAGCCCAAAAGACCTGCTTCACTTTCTGACACAGAAATAGCTGACTGAGAGCATGCAGCAGCTGTATTATCTCACCTGTCTGGTGCTGACCAGTCCCGTGTCCACCTCTTTCTCTGCCCTGAAGTGCATCAAGATTCATGCCAGAAGCACCACAGGGTAGGATCGACAGTGAGCTTTGGCACTGATGTCAGTTTAGAAAGGACTTCTTTTGAAACTTAAGTCAAATGGCAAACTTTATGGCGCTGCCATTGACCATTTCACAGAAAAAGGATCGACGGGTGGACTTTACCTGTAATTAAGGTATGTTGCAAAGCTGGCTTGTTTATC
Source organism: Plectropomus leopardus (assembly GCF_008729295.1). Taxonomy (NCBI): domain Eukaryota; kingdom Metazoa; phylum Chordata; class Actinopteri; order Perciformes; family Serranidae; genus Plectropomus; species Plectropomus leopardus. The sequence goes on along the minus strand of NC_056464.1, from coordinate 17,554,596 downwards.
ATTCACATGGGGTTAATATTACCTGGGGACTTTCAGTAATTTGTATTAATTAGCTTCACAAAAAGCAGACATGGGGGTTAATTTCTAATTTAGAAATTAAGAAATTAACCTCTAGTTTCTAAATGACTAAAGGTCTCCAGGTAATACTCATCCCGTGCAAATTCTACTTAAGACTGAATACCAAAACGCTTAATTTCAACTTTAAAAGGCAGTGTTCTTGGTATCAATATTCTGGTGTAATGGTTTGAGTATTTTGCATGTGAAAGGTGATTTTACTGTGACGGTTTTCATGGATTTATTTGACTTTGTAAATGTGTGATTTGTGATGCACCGTGACTCCATGGCTGTCCATGGCAGTGAGGTGGGCCTAGTGGAGACGGACAGTATGACAGGGTTATATTCTGGGTTATCTAGTTTTATATTTCCAAATGCTGTCTTTAAATGGTGCTTATTTTATCTCAGATGTGTGACCTAAATGATCCCCATCTCTTTTTGTGAGTAGTTTACGTTGAGCAGGTTGCTTGAATTGAATTTGAATGAATTTAATCGATATTACAGCCTATTGTTGACATCTTTATTTCATTGTTAACTCGAGGATGAGCGATGCATATCTTTCTCAATTTCTTGCACCATTTCCCCACTTTTTTGTGTGTTTTTTTGTAATGATGAATGAATTTTGTTTTCTTGGTGGTGATGGTTGAGATGAAGGCCCTGCTGTAATACTCATGGTTCACCACTGAATTTTAGTAATAGCCTAGTGTCACTGCTAGACATGCAGACACACACACGCACACACAAAAGCAGACAGACAGAGAGACAGAAGATTAGCTCTGTGTGATTATACAGACATCTACTGCGTACTGATAGAAGGTACTGTTGGGTACCAGCAGTGGGACTGGTGTTGATTTAGTTACGAATGGTACACAACCCTACTCAGCGCCCAGCACACCCTATGGTTAGATAATGATCAGAAATCATATGGCCTATTTATTTCGCTGCATTGTGATAGAAGTGGAAACATATGGTTTCTAATTTTTTTATATGAGGGCGTGAACCGTCCTCATGGCTAATTTTCAACATTTTACATTAAGCATAACACATCTGTCTCAAACAAGTTTAGAGAAGGAGATAACACAGAAACCGACATCTGTCACTAACTGAAAACCAGATGCGTGATGATAATTGACACCCACGCAATATTGATTTGTCACATTCAGAGATTCAGATGGCTCAAACTGTTGTTTTTTTTGCACTGACTTTTCCCATCTGCACATTATAGCTCAGGTGCATTGGGATGGTTGCAGAGTTGTGTGTATGTGGTGCAGTTGGAGTGTCCAGACATTTGTGGTGATAAATATACGTATCATCAGAGCTGTGAGTGTGACAGGTCCACCATTACCTGAGAGTGATAGCTCAAATGGAGCACCTATAATTACTGGCCTGTCAACTAGGCAGCTCCACTGCCTATACTGTGTTCATGCACTTTAATTTAAAAACACCAGCAGATTGGCATTCTGCATTAAACCCCTGCATCAATGCCTGCAAAGCTCCTTTTTGAAATACAGTATACTCAGCAACAGGACACAGTAACAGGCGTGGTTGGTAAATGCAATAAGGAACTGGATGCAAATGCATACACTGATTCAAACGTAGAGTACATGCAAGCATGATGAGCACTATCAAGAAGCTGCTTGGAACGCTGTAGAAATAAGGCTGGAGCAGGATGAATACATTAGGAATAGGAGATATACAGTATCAGCAGTGTTATTTAAGGCCACCCTGTCAAGTGGCCTTTCAGGGATGGCCAATTACATCAGCTCTTCTCTGCAACAGACAGTTTAATGGGACGATGTCCATGACTGATTCTCCATGGTTTTATTAAGAGAACTGGATGCTGTGTTACCATTCACTCCAATTGTTGTGGCTCACTGGCCTGGTGCATCAGAAATATTGTTCAGGTTTCAACAAATTTGAAAGAGGTGGTGCATTAGATTACCAGCTGACTCCCTGCACACATGAATGGCCTAAAAAATCATCAACTCTGGTTTGGTAGAAATAAAACCTTGACTCTACGAGGTTAGATGTAAAAATATGCTGGTTTTCACTGGAGTCTTTTTCTGCTGTTGTGGCCGTTTACAGTCCTGTAATGTTTTCCCCATCACTCACAGTTGCCATGTTTCTTAGCTTAACTGTCTGATGCGCGCTATGAACAATACATCTTCATTACAGCATCTCAGCATCAGTCTAATAGAAAGAAATGTGTCTGTATTTTTGCCAGGTGGAAGTCATACCATCTGATGAAATGCTTATTAAGAGTAATTGCTGACGTGAATGATGCTTAATAAAATCTACTCATTGTTTTTTGATTTTTATCATTACCACTAGCCTATAATTTTATTGAATTGTTATATAAGGTTGTAATGAGTTATTCAACAATATATTAGTTTGTTTACATGCACATAATAATATTGTTAGCTGTGTTAAGCTGTACATTGGCTGTATAAAAACAATGTCCTCTCAGTGGACTTTTAAGATTTATTTTTGAAGTGATTATTTACATTTTCAAGATAGCACAGTGTCATGGTTAGCACTGTTGCCTCACAGCAAGAGGGTCCCTGGTTCGAATCCCAGTTGGAACGGGGTTCAGTCCATGGGCGGGGTCAGGGTCTCCGGCTTCCTCCCACATTCCAAAAGACATGCAGGTTGATTGGTTAGGTGTGACTGTGAGTGTGAAAGGTCGTCTGTCTATATGTGTCTATAGACTGGCGACCTGTCCAGGGTGTACCCTGACAGCTGGGACCCTTGCAAGGACAAGCGGTTACGGAAAATGAATGAATGAATGAAGATAATTCTGTAGTTTCTGTAGTTGCCATCACCCATTTATTTGTGCTTGCTGAAAGCTCACTGTGCTGAGGTCCTCATGGTCACGCTCTTTGTGTGAGTACATGCATTTTATATGCATTAAAAAGACCTTTCCCTGTTGCTTGTGTGTGCAGATGTATATGTCTTACTGTTCTTCTTTGTGTGTGTGATTGTGATTTGCACGATGTCCACGCACATGCATGTCTCTTGTTTGACCTCTGGCCTACCTTTGAACTCATTATCTTTGACAACACAGCGGCATGGGTGTCTTTCCCCTGGTGGGCTTATCGCCTGCCATTCCTCACCTGTCACCTCGACTCACGTTCAGGACGAGCTTAGCCGTCCCTCGGTGCTCCTGTTGACCCTTCCCCTGTGAACGAGATAGAGACCTTTTTGAAGGATGTCCCTGCCTAATTCCACCACCTCACTCTGCATCAATGCCCTGTGTTTATCAGCCGGTGCAGGTTAGGCTGGAGGAGACTCTACACGAGGGAGAAATAAATAGACAGGAAAAATCAATGTAAGCTGCATCAATGGGCCCTCACGCTTTAAGAAACAGGTCTATTCAGCACAATATCGCAGGAGATTGTGTGTAGTTGTTAAAATCACGTCAAGATTAGGCATCAGAGGTTTTGATCAGAAGGGTTTAATGTGGTCAGGTATGCTGTGTGGTGACAAACACTCCTGGGTATTTCTATTCTGAATTGGACAATAAACTAAATACAGTATACAACACAATTTTTTTGAGATGGAAATAAATGAGTCGATATAACAGATTTAATTATTACAGTCGGGTAGAGAGACGGACAGTGATGCACTGCCTTCTGACGTAGTTTGACGTAGTTAAGTCCCGACTGATGTAGGGTGTTTTCACACCTCCAGATCAAGGGCAAAAACAGAGATACACTTTTGCATTTTAGTTGTTGGTCTGCTACCTGTTCCTGCTTACCTTTTACAAACAAACTGTCACAAAGAAATAACTGATTAGAAGCAGTATTATTGGACTTTAAATCAATGGCACGTTATAAAAAATGTCTCACAGGTTAGAGATAGGACAAAGGTGTCTTGTGCAGAAATTATTTTGGGCTTTTTTCTTTGGGATTGCTATACATTTTTTTAATGTACTCAATGACAAAGTAGACAGAGTTAGATACAAGCATGGCAGTTTTAACAGCTTTTTAAATCAGGGAGAATACCCACACTGGCTTGCATACACGTTGCTATGGTTACCAAATGGTTTGCATAAATAGGTTATATACATGGCCATGGCTATATGATTGCAGCACTTAAAAATTGCAATACATATCAAATTGGCAACCAAGTACTGTAATAGTATTGAATTTGGAGATAGTATATCGTCTTAGCCCGTGTAGTTATATTGCTGATTGATGGAGCTCGACTGCAAACTGAGTTTCACAGTTTCACTGTGGCAGAAGGAGAGATTACAGATATGTTATTTTAACCTTTTGAACACCTGTATGGTATGGAGCTCAATAATATATTTGAGTCAGCACATTCAAATAGGCTGTAGGAAACTTCTAACCTTTTATTTAGAGTTGTTTTCCTCTCTGAGTGTTGCTGATATTCTCTGCAGAGCTTCATGGTGTCGTCCTCTGGGCTTTGTTGACTGGGCAGAATCAGGCTGCCATCAGTGACGTAAGGTTGCCAGTGTTTATGTATGGCCCACAAGGCCTTCCCACCATGATAAGCCAAGTTGCTGCATCTACATGATGAGATATCATATATCTAACACTATTGGATTTCACTGCTGATTAAAAAAAAAAAAAAAGTCTGCAATTTTCCGTGTTAGTGTCAAGCTTTATGACTTAACTTAACGGCCAATATCACATCACCACACAGTCTGAAATTAGAATGAATGACAAAAACAGCAGCAGAGTGGTAGGGCAATCAGATGTAAAATAGCTGTGTGACATTATAGAGGTGCTCCCAGTGGTTTGAGAGCATAATATCTGAGCTGTTCGTGACACATTGAGAAGAGTGGAGCTACAGTATCATAAACAGCCAGGACAGGGTAATGTGCCTGTCCAATAACATTTTCAAGAAATGCCCCGAGTTGAAGAGCCCCCCACTGTGTCTTTATGTGGCCATTGGATTTGCAGAGAGCTCCATCTGTATTGATCTGACAGAAAAGAGCAGCTATTCAAATAGGACCAGGTTTGAATACCATCTTTCTTTTAAAATGGGGCTTGTTGAGGTTTAATGTCCATGCTGTTCACAGTACAAACAGTTGCAGTTTTTTTCCTCCGAGCTTCTGCGGTCTGCCTCAATCTTTTGTTGTTACTCGCACTTGACGACAAATGTGTGTAGGTGTAGTGTGAGCAGTAATTGCTTGCTACCATTTTCTTGCCGGTGTCTGTCTGCTGTTATTAGCTTTGTAATTGTTTGCAACAAATTTCAGTTTATGTTTGTGTCTTCATTGATTATGCTTTTTTCTTTTGTAGAGTAAAAACACAACCAAGTCTTAACACGTAAGCCTGAAATCAGGCTGTAGTGTTTGAGGTTCTGAGGTTGTGTAAGGCTGCTGCTTTACTGTGTCTGAAATACAGACCTGAATCTGCAACTCTGATGACACCTTTGACTTCTCATTTGACGCCAAACACATTTGGAAGTGGTTTGAAATATGATTGCGATTTCATTCGCATGCCTACAGATGTGTCTCAGTCCAAATGCTCTCTCCACTCAAATCGGATTTCAAAGTGTCTTTGAACACATCAAACAATGATGACGTCAAGTTTAGAGTTTCAGATGTGCTGAGCAGATCTATGCTGATACTAGCAGAGTGCTAAAGAAGACAACAAGAGGTCCGTCATACACCAAAATAAATTGTTTGCAAAGTGAAATGATGGACCATTTCTAATGCTTTTGCTTTGGAAAGCTGCATCAACAGGGTTCTGCGTAGTTACTGGTGCCACTGCTGTAGCTGATGACAGTGCAGTAAGCAAACTTTTTCGCTTATGTTTCCTTCGTATCATCCTTTGTACTCCTCTAATAGGACATTTTGGTGAGTCTGTGAATGCAGTACAGTGGAAATCTTCATTAGATCTTTTTCTCCTCAGTTGCTATTTTTGGAGTTTGAGTCTCGGTGATGGAGACATTTATTTGTCACATAGAAATAATACATGGTACAATTCCACTGAAATGGGATCTCATCAGCTCTTTAAGTCCTTTTGTGTCTCCTTACATCTGGCTGATGGGTCTGGCGTTCTGCTCCGTCTGTGCTCAGAGTACGCTTTGCACCCTGGGAGTGCGGTGTAGTGAATAACTGATTGCTTTTAATGATGGTCCAGCTCCAAAAATAGTAAATCAAACTGTAGCAGCAGATGTTTTAATCATGGCTGGCCACCACTAATAAATGAAGGCGTGGGAAACCCTGAGATCAAAGATAAAAAACAGATGTGATGTGCCTGCCTCTCATTGGCTACATTCAGGCTGAATGTAGTTTGGATGATGATGACCAACAAATAAAAAGCAAATCCAACAAGTTTCATTCTCAAAATGAATTTGTGATTTTCCACTTTCAATCCGCTGTGCAGTGCTATTTTTAAGATGCTCATGTATTGTGTAAGTAGACGCACCTAAATGGATGATCCAAATGAATGGGTCTGGCCCGGCATTCTTTTTTAGGGCCTTTCTGATGAATAGCAAGCTTGGCTATTCTCTCAGCGTGAGGCTCTAATAAGCCCAGGGACCCAGTCAAGGCCCAAAAGAGAAGCTCGATTTAAACCAATCTAAAAGAGCAGGGAGTATGATTTACGATGTAGATCTGACTGCAGTGCTGCTGCTCTCCTGCAGACCCCCTTCTGTAGCCAATCACAGCCAAAACACTCAACACTTCCTGCGGACTGACTGCGGACCCTATGTGGTACGGCTGCCTGCACTGTTGTCACTGGTTCTAATCTATTTGATTGATTATGAGCCTAATCCCTGCATCATTCCCTGCATTTTGCCCTCCGCTCTCACTACGAGGAGGAGCTATAAGGCTAAAGACACAGTTAACCATTTCCTGTGTCTTTGGTGTTTTATTTCCTTTTTTTCCGCCACATTATTTTTTTTATTTCATATTGTGAAATTATGATTACCTGTAAAGGTCACATTTGGTTAAGCCATGCATGTGATTTGCAGCTGTCATGTAGGGTGATGAATGCCTCGGGCGAGGGGTTATACATCACTGTGCAATTCAAGCCCATGTTACATGCATTGAAGTAATGGAGCTGGTCTTGTATGAAACATGCTCTGCTCCCTCCCTCAGTGGGAGTTTCATTTCTGTCAATAAAGCCAGAAACTACACCAGCAAAACTCAAAATAAGCACCTCTCTTGGCAAACAGTGCTGAGTTTTCACATAGAAACAGTATGCTGGTGTCACACAGGCTTTTCATAACCTCGAGGTGTTGCCAGCATAATTCTGCACCACTGAGAAGATGGCATAGTGAAAAGAAGGCGTCATGACCTCTGACCATGCAGCATGGACAGGGTCTGACTTTTGTTCACTCCGTAGCTGAGCTGTGTTGACACAAAATGACTTAGCCGTTCTGGCAGACAGTGGGGAAAGTAGGAGAGAGGCAGTGTGTTATCAGGCCAACATAGGAACTCAGCCACTCAGAGTGATAACACAGAGAAACACATTCAGATCAGACAAACTGCCTCGTCCCTGGTCTTCCATATCTTTGAATGAAAAAAGACAGAAAAGTGACAAGTTTGAATGTGATGGCCTCTGTGTTGGAATGAGGTTGGAAGAAACTCAAGTTATGGAAGAGAGGAGAAAGTCGCTTTGTCTGGACAGATAGTGTTTAAGGGGTGACAGGGAGTCTTATGTGAATTTGCACACCATCGCAAACTGCTTGAGGAGGATTTTTTTCTCTCTTGCATAGTTAACATACAGGATGGTTCCCTCGGGTGAATAAAAACCTGATTCAAATACTGAATTTTAGAAGCATTCGCAGGTGAGCAGGTGGCTGTTCCTGGATGTGTCTGAGCGATAACCTTACTAAAGGTTGTCCCCCCCTTCAAATGGGGGGTTGGGGAAAATGGGGAGTGGTTTATTTTCGCTATTTATTTCACTATAGATGCGACCCTAACGTGAGTTTTTAAGTCATAGGAGTGACTATTCTGATCAAAGTTTTCACTTCACTTCACTGTTATCTCCTCAACTGTAGTTGACAAGTCCTGGTCTTGATCATATCAAACATCTAAAATATTTTCAGATGGAGGTCCCTGAAGTGAAATCGTATGAAATGGGGATCTGTGACCCACGGTGTGTCAATTTAGGGGTCCTTGAACTCAAAAAAGTTGAGAACCACTGCCAAAGTGCAAAAACATGGGTAATGAGAGGTTGTGAGATGGTTAATGGAGGCAGAAAGAAGAGAAACAAAGTTCTAAATGGACTTTTCTTTGTGTTTTTCAGACAGTTTTACCATTTTATGCCTTGAAACCATCCGAGAAGTTTAGTGGGGTAATCACCCAATTAGACTCTACTTTTTGGTAAGCTGTATGGACTCATTTATGTTCAACAGTGCATGAATCTACACACACAGATGGAGCTTTCAGTTTGTTCTCTGCGTTCATTTCGTCTGAAGTTGTGCACGTTTTCTGAAGGCTTACAGATACAGATGAAACCAGGCAGTATTATTGGAGATCATGTGCGCAGTTTAGTGTAGCTCAAGTGAAATACAACCGTAGGAGACATTCAAAGACATTTAAAAATGGCATAATGGAACATATTAGTAATATAGAGCGAAACGAATTCTCTGACCACACGTAACAATGTATTTAATGGCCTCAGTCCACCGCTGTCTACAAAGCTGTCTCCGGTAAAAGGTACATTATTATAACCTTATCCACCGTCACCTTGTTCGGTGGTGTGTGAATTTACTTCTGACTCTGCCCTTTTTTGGCTGTGTCGTTGCTATCATAAAGGACCCACGAAAGCATGATGGCAGTAACACTGAAATGAATGTTTCTGTTTTCGTACATAAAGGGAGTATAAATTAGCCCTTACACTCGCAACAAAGGCTGGGAGCTCTGACATGATTAAACTCATCCTGAAATTTGACTCTTGATTGATTTCCTCTTCACATATTTTATATACCTCCTTCCCCTACAGAAAGCCATCACCAGATATCATTTTAACATTAGGGCCATCAAGCTAAAGTAGGTAGGAGGAGTTTAGAAGCACTTCATTGCTCTCATTCGACAACGTCCGACTGCCTGTCATGCAGCAGTCTACCGACTCAATATCTGTAACAGTGGGGAGGCACTCAGACATGAAAGCGGCAGTATTAAAATGCTTCTTTAAAAAATGGAACAAAGTCACTCAGCGTCTGATGTCTTAAGCGGATTGAGAGAAAATCCATCTGCCTTAATGTCAGCTGGGCTGTCTATGGAGTACAGTGAGTAGCAGGCTTTTTGGATGGTGATGTTAGTGAGGAGTGGACTCCAGCTGACAGGGAGAGGTGAGAGGAGAGGAGAGGGGGAGGAAAGTTTTTGTATGTTGATGGCTGCAGTTTAACCGACTGTGTGGCTTAAAGGCAAATGAGAGGCACAGGTGTGGCGCTGGTGATTGGGGATGCATGGCCTAAATTCTGCGCACTCAAGGAATGAGCAATTCAATTGGATGTGACAGAGAGACATGACAACCTTTTTGCTTGCCTGTCACCATTACCGGGTATTAAAAAGCTTATGGGAAAACGTGCCAGATATATTTTTTTCAAGGCGTGACACATTGCCCTATCTCTTACGCCTGAGTCACAGATGTGTTTTTTAGTGCACGCTTGTGTATTTGTGTGCCTGCCTAACACAAATACATGTGAATGTGTGAAATGGCTCAACTTAATCTCACAATCACACCATGAATGCTTCAGTAATGACTTGGCAACATTTGCTAATATGTGTCATAATTATGGGACATGGTACAATTTACAAACAGAGTCGCTCTGTGTTAATTCTACCTTCCAAGAAATGACTGCGAGATGTATGTGTTTGGATGATGTTTTCTCAAGAAAAAACACAACTAGGAACACAAAGGAGCGAGGAACAGTTTTCTCAGCTGTCTCGAGCAGTTGGAAGCAAGTAAGCACACTCTTTGCCAAGGAGCTGAATACATTACCAGTGCCAATGTAATATGCAAATTTTGTTAAAGGAAACGTAATTTTCCATCCCCCTTGTTGATTGCACTTAAAGCTACTTGCAAAGTGATGGTGATTTAATCGAATCTCTGAATGTGACTAATTTAAATCAAGGAGCATATTAATCCACAGCCATTGTAATATCTTATGCAAATATTTGAAGCATATGCCATTAAAAAGCTTTTATTAATGAGATCTCCTGGAAGTTGCTGTCATATGGACAAGATGCCAGCGAGGAAATGAAAATGTGCCTAACCTGCAGAAACACTGCCTGTGGCGGTTCACACATCTTTTATGTGAGCTTAAATGTATTCATGGGCATCAGTTGGACATACAGCTGCATAAATTGCACCTCATTAAGAACTTGGGAATAAACGTTGTCTTTCTCTAAATATGGATGAGCATGCAAAGCAAAAAATAGCCAGCTTTATGTTGTCTTAAACCTTACAGCCCAGTTGATTATAAATTCAAATTAACAGAGTAAAAAGAGCAGGGATGCTAACAGCATGTGATGGGTGTCCTGCTGTAAGTCTGGCCTTGCGTATAATGTGTGTTAATGTTAGCTGGACCTCCTGGGCTGCTCTAGCATGGGGCTGAATTTTCCCTCGGGGATGGCCGACTTATTTCTGCCATCCTTTGCACAATCCACCGTATGCTGACGCATTATGTTTTTCATTATCTGTTACCACTTTTTTCCCCTCTCTCTCACTCACTCACACCTCCCACAGTGCTGGACAGCATCTAACAGGGCACGGCGATTAAAGCAAATGTCAGTGCATTCATTAATAATTCCACCGAGTACTGCCGCGCTCACCGTGCTTATTCAGTCATATCGGGCTTCTTGGAATTTTTCAATTGCTGTATCGCATGGCGCTTTCCTGTTTATATGGGAGTGTGTGTGTGTGCATACTGTGTTTTCAGGTGTGTCCAACCTCTTCCTGCGTCCCTCCTCTTTTTTTATCGGTTTACTCACGATAGATTGTGCAGTATTACAAGAGATGGAAATAGCTTCTCACAGCTGGTCAGTCACCCCCTCTCTCTCTCACACTCCCTTTTTCCCTCTGCCTCTTTTTTCGCCCCAATCTCTCCAACACTTTTTCTCTTTTTGCTTAGGGGGATGGCCACAGCTGGCCAGACACCTAGGCAGGGCTATGCCTGAGGGAGCCCCATGCAGCTGGCAGATAGTGAGGTGCAGTAGTGGAAGCTGGGGTGAGACGAGGGGGTGTGGACTGTGCGTGGTATTAATGTAGTGCTGTGGATTTAAAAAAAAAAAACAAAAAACATGATGGTTTTTCTAGCATGTGAATACATTTTCTGCTTTTGATGCTTTTACAATGTGACCCGGTCACACCAGAAATTGCGCAGAGAAAAGTCACCTGTGTTTCTTTGTGAAATATGTAATGCTAGAAGCTTTATAAAACACTCAGTGGTTTGTTCATCACATGCGTAGAGACTAGCTCCATTGCTAACTTCTTTCTTTTTTTTTTAATCTGCACTGTGCTGCTCACTTCCTCCTGGCATTTTGTTCTTGGCATCATTTCACTCAATAAAGAGTAATTGGAGAGGGAGAAAAAGCTTAGCAAATTGTTAACTTAGTCAGAACAATAGGTTCACACCATCAGTTGAAAAGATAATTTGTAGCACTGGTCTGTTTAAACATTCAAAGATCCCTTTTTATTGAAGCGGTTTATACTTTGACAGAGGAGGTTAGATAAGTGTGAATAGTTTAAAAAAAAAACTCCTCCTTCTTCAGTGATCATGAATGGGGGAAAAAACCCTGCTTTTTGAGCCAGTGGGCTGTAGATGAACACAGAAGTTGCAATACCCAGTGTAGCCACTATGGCAAAATGTGTGTGGTTGAGAAAAGTGGTGATTGAATTTGCATGTCAGACTTTAACTCTGTGTAAGAGATTTGCATGGATTCTTCTGCTGGGAAAAAGTGAATCCAAAAAATGGCAATGATACTTTAGGAATTAACTGAATTGGCAGCAAAATTTGGAGTGACTGGGCCTTTATGTTGTCTCGTTAAAGATGCATTGCAAAACAAAGAAACAAACAAATAAAACCCCATAACATGATAAGTCTGATGCTGTTTTACAGAACATTTGAAAAAAATGTCTGCACAGAGCTTGAGAGAAAGACTGAATAAGTAGAAGATATAGAAAGAGGTAACCACCATAACATTTTTCACTGGCCTCTATGCTGCTTTCCGCTGTTTCCGAACCTGTTCTCCATCCTGGCTGTGATATTGAACATGGCATACTCCTCTATTGGACGTAGTCTTATCGCTACCCCCCCATTTTAAAAAAATTCCACATACACATGCTCATTTTCGTGGAAAAAGGCTTTGACTATAACTTTATAGACCATATAACTTGCACCGTTTTTCCTATCAACATTCAGTGTATATTTTTGCAACCAATTTTTCTCTAGCCTTTATCAATAAATATTATGATTTTGATCATAACGTGGGCTGATTTTGAAGGACTTATTTGTATTTATGTATTTAAGCCATACAGTCATGGTAAACTTTTCTGTTCTTTATAAAAAGAATAACCTACTGTGGAAGTTTGATAAAATATATTATTTGACAGTAAGACCAAGCCTGTTGCAGAATATTGACTCTATTCTCAAATAATTTCCTGTGAGCACACTGAGAGCTGGAACAGTGTTGTTTCTGTCAGGCATGTTCTCTCCTCTCCTGCTTCGATTAAGTGCTATTTCTAGTCGGCACATCTCGATTTGGTTTTAATGAAACACATCTTTGAGCTGTGAGTCAGGCAGGCAGCTATTATTATATTATTTTATCCATTCTGATCCTCCATCATCAGGCGAACACAGACTCGCAGAACCAACACTGACGGCAGCAGCTAGAGATTGACATAATGGAATAAAGTGGACTATAATAGAATAAATCTTTATTGTCTGAATTTTGTCTTCGGCCCACCAGACCTAGAAGACAACAAAGTAAAAGCAAAACAAGAATTAGTTAAAACACACATATAGACAATGAAACTCTTTACTCACTAAATCAGTTCATGTCACTGTCTGCGGTTTAAAACTCATCAGTCACAGTGCTGAGTTAAGAACAGTGATGGCACTTGGGATGAAAAACTCTGAAATACATCTTTAGTTGTCAGAGGGGCTCTGTAGCGCCTCCCAGAGCTCAGGAGCTCAAACTGGCTGAAGAGAGAATGGGCGCTATTTGCCAAGCTACTCCTCGCTCGCCTTCTTTTTTTTTTTTTGTCCTGGTCCTTTCTGTAAAGAGTTTGCTCAAGGCCTTTTATGGCAGCAAAGAGCTGTTGATACCAAACACCTGCACTGCAGGAATAATTTATGTTTGTTAAACAGTTCATTTATCTGTAAATATGTCCCAAGGGATCATACATTTTCTACAGTTGTGACAGCTTTAGTAAAAAGCACTGTTAGTTTTAATTCTGTTGAATCATCTTCACCGAGAGCTACATTACACCAGTATCTCAGTGAAAGTTGTAAGTTACAATTTCCTGTACATTCCAGTTCCCAGTTCCACGTTATTTGGTGTTTACAGTTAATGCTCGTTGCTGATGGGTTTCTGTACTGATACTACGTTCCATACGCAGATGATTTGTGAAATTCAACTCAAAGACCGCAGTGATCGATTCTTCAAACCAATAACGTTAGATTAGAGATAACAAGACGAGGCGACTTCTCAGAGAACAGTTCATACAGGCAATTGATGTTGCTTTACATATGCACAGAACATTAAAGTCACAGAGATAATAAAAAGGGCAAGATTTGGTGCTGTTGCACTTCAGGGAGGGCTATTAAAGCTAACAGCCAGTCGATTGCTACAGGACACGAATGGTCTCATCTTTTTTTTTTTTTTCTTCAGGCCTCTAAAGGCTTGATGACACCATATGGCAATGCACGAATGCCTACAGCATCACTGCTTTTGGCTTTGATTTTATATTGATGAAGCTTCAGTTTCTGTATGTTTAAATTATAAATGTAAAGTTGAGGTCCAAACTTTTGTTTTGGCGTCAGAAACAGCAGTTGAGAAAACAGTCTCACTTTGAGGTCCATCTACATCCTGAGCTCTGGAGCTGAAAAAGAAGTACTTGTAGTTATAATTTTCATGAAACTTTTCTCTCTCTGTATTAGGTTTTATTGGTAATGGTGAAGCCTGCCATTCCTGCTCCGGATTCAGATTGCCTGGCTAAGAATGAGGGATTCACAAGATTTTATATAATCTAGCAAAATTGCAATTCTTTGCAAACAACCTCATTGCTGACTGGTAATTCTCTTTTTATGACTAACAGCAGCTTTAAGTTACATAGTTTTGATGCTATGCATGAACTTTTTGATTGTGAATCCCAGTATTACTGTATAATTGATTTATCAGTGAACTACACTGCACAAATGACATCTGACTCATTGAACGGGTCCATCGCAGATGAAATGGACATAGAGAGGTCCCCATTAGGCTACATGTCTGGCGTCAAAATGTCTGTATCATAACTGCATTCATTTTATACACTATTATAATTTGGTCAAAGATCTCACTGAGTCCAGTAACACTCCCTCTCCTGGCAGAAGTTTACAAGTGGTATTGCTGGGTGATTCTGCAACTTCATTGTAGATGATTGTGATTATAACTTCAGTAATATCTGATGCCTTAGGTTATTACTTGTGGTGTGTAACCAATCAGATATTGCTGTGGGCGGGACACTGAGCAAGGCTACAGAGTGGTGACAACAGACAAAAAGATGGCTGCAGCAGAGCCAACATTTTTAACTTATTTATTTTATTTGCTATCAGATTTTAAATAGAACCAAAAAAAAAATATAGAAAATCAATATGAGGCAGTATGAGGCAACACAAGGAGTATCTTCTCCATCCACCACATCAATTATTCTCCAGTTAATAGCATAGCATGTACAGCTGAAAATTTTGTAAATGGCAAAAGGTTCACATGTCCCTCCATGTACAACATATGCCGTTGTGTATATGCTGTATGTGTGAGGCAGGGCCGCTTAATATATGATATGATAATGTCAACTTGCTAAATAAAAAGTCAGCAAAAAATGATATTGCACTCAGGGATATTTTTTTAGTGAGTACAACAATATTTGTACTATTATTGGGTTTTTTTATTGGTGCCTTTTGTGTTCAGCTCAATTTGTTTTATAAAATTCATTTTTTTTTTATTCAACATACAATATGTTGTATAGAAGGATACTGAAAGCAGCGAAAGGCAGAGCTAGGTACACATTAATATCTGTTCATTTATTGTAAGTAATATCTTTATCATAATATTGAACAACATTATTGCAAAGCACATCTATTTCTTATGTGGTGCAGCCCTCTGTATGAGGAGGTGATAGGGACCGGGTGCAGGCTGGGGTCTCTGCTGCAGAGTGAGGGGAGAGCGTCACAGAAAAGCCTTTGTTCGCCGCCTGCTGCCACGCTCTCAGCTGGAATTCCATTTGTTCCCTCACCGGAATGAAATGGCATTGATTGTTGGCTCAGATGTCTGGTAGGAGGGAGGAGCTGGTAAACAAGGAAAAAGAGGAGAGACAGAAGGGGATGCAGGGAGAGAAATAAAGGGAGAGGCAGATGGACAGGGAAAGAGACAGGCAGACAGAGATGTTAAAAAGAAAGATAAGCATAAGGGAACAGAGAGGAATGCAGGAAAAGTGCGAGGTCTCTGCAAATCTATGATAGGACATTAAAGGCAGAAGAACAGAGAGAGAAGGAAACATGTAGGATAAAAGAAGGGGAGCTGGGCATCAGTGTAAGCAGGTGGTGTCTGTGGCAAGCTCATCCTCAGATCCTTCTCAGTGGGATACCTCATCAGCATTCCTACCTCAAATTTAACTATTATCAGAGAGCAGAGGAAGGAAGGGACCTGGTTGCTCAGAGGGATTAAGTGCTTGCTATGTACTTATGACATCGTAGCTTTGAATCGTCTTCAAATCATTCCTGTAGAGTTTCCTTGAGTGCGATCTAGAAAATGAGAAATGATGACGGGCAAACTGACTTTGTGTTCAGCATCACTCCATGAAATTAATCTCAGAAAGTGGAACTCATTCCTATTAATCTCATATTGATAACTTGCATCTTATTAGTAGATTATGTGATGAATAATGAAGTCTTCTACAGATACTAAAAGTGATATCATGCATGTATCCTCATTAGGGCTGCCCCCTGGAAGTCGAAGATTTGAATCATCAGCAGAAGTTTCCCCACACATTTTTCATTTACAGCGGGCTGCCACAACTAAAACATCTGCCTCCACAGATAGATTTTTGGTGCTGGACTCTTCGTTCAGTGAGCTATTGGAATATACTGTATTATAACATTTGGTTATTTATAGCGCACTTGTGTCAGAGATGGCGCAGCAGAATGTAAGGCACATGGAAAGTGAAACTTAACGGTTCAGTCTACTGAAACACCGTCAGTGCACACAGTACGTTGCTGGTCCCCAGAAGTAACTGCAGAGTGAGTGCTCCTCGCTTTCACGCCACCCTCCGGTACAGGCACCGCGGACCCAAACCGGGGGGGAGTTTGAGTGCGATTGAGGCGGCTGCCTAGAGGAAGAGAGGCTTTGCCTGCTCAGGCTCTGAGTTAAAGTTAATTTATGCTTTCTGCTTAAAATTGATGATTTTACAGCTCACAGCAACTTAGAACGATACAGTGTCTGGCTTTTGTTTGACATCTGGTGTGTGCAAAAATGTTGCAATTTTTTCTTTTTTAAATCTTATTTTTTGGGCTTTTCTTGCCTTTATTGCAGAGCAGTTAGAGAATGACAGGAAAGAGGGAGAGAGAATGGGGATGACACACAGCATAGGGCAGCAGGCTGGAATCGAACCCGCTGCAAGGACTTAGCCTGCATGGGGCGGACGCTCTGCTCACTGAGCTAGAGGCTGGCCCAAAATGTTGTTTTTGATCTTTAGCATGTGTTGTTTCACACATGCATGTTACACAGCTTGTTTACTGTGTAGACTGTTTCAAAATCGCCAACATAAATTCTCTAAAAAGGTCCTTTTGGATTTCCTGTTGGAGTATTTGTTGATGCATTAGCTGACAAGGAAATTAAAAGAAAGAAAGGGACATGACATCAGTTTGAAATTTGCTTTAGAGCCAGAGTTTTGTGGCACTTCCATTGGAGTCATTTGGGTGGGCACAGCACTTCACGCTGTAACCCGTCATAATTAAATGGAAAAAAAACATGCATATTTAGATAAAAGAACATCAGTCAACACCATGTTATATGTGTTTTTTAATCTGGTGGAAGTACTTCTCAGTCAGAGTTAAAACAAGATATGACTTGATTTGTCACGCCCACACTAATGACTCCAATAGAAGTGGCACAAAACGCTGGCTCTAATGCAAAATTTGAACACTGTCACTGATGTCAGGTCATTCCCATGCTAGCTGACAGGAAGTAAACAGGGACCAAAGCAGTTGTCCTAGTAACAGAATAGCAATTACAAAGTATATATATCACTTGTTGTCACTTTAAAGGTCCCACAGAACCCAGTTCAAACTCTCATGTCTAGATATTAAAAAAGGAAAGAACAGACAAATATTTGTATTAAACAACCAAATATGTTTAAATTGACAATCCTGAGTTGTATACAGTCCTAATCCTCATATTATTAGTCAGAGTAAATTGAGTATAATTGAAACATTATTTGGAATAAAAGATTAAGAGCACAGACAGTATCAAAGGAGACAATCTGAACTGCATGGGTGAAAACAGTTTTAGCTCTGTTTTTTGACTGTTGAAATTGCAAAGAGGAAAAGGGAACCAGGAGAAAACCAGTAAGACCTGAAGTCACCCAACTTTTCTGCTAATAGTGTTAAAGGCAGTAGAACTCTGAAAGTGTACTTGTTGCCCTGGGTTAAGCCTCTCAGGTAACTAAACTTAACCACTGATTTATCAAAACCTGAAAGTTAGATTGGTAGAGCTGAGGCTGCAAACAGGTCACACACAAAATTGTGTTTCCTCTCAGATTTTAGAGGGGTGTGTTTTGGCATATTTCCAGCTCTGGTCACTCCCCAGCCGTGAATATGAGGATTTTTAACAACACAAAACAGCCGAATATTCATGCATTAAAAATCACATTCTGAATTATATTCAACCGCTCCTTAGCTCAACATCCTCTCTGCTGTTGCTCATGGTGTAATACAAGCTCACAGATGCTCTCCCAGGGAGACATATTCTGTTACATTTTTGTAAATGTGAAAGGAAAATTCAGCTGAGCTTTGAAGATGTCCTATTGTGTATGGTTTACATGCAGGCAGCAGACCTGTGGGTGTTTCAGTTTACAGAAAACATGCAGCAGGGAATTCTATAGAAAGAAAACGCCTGTATAGAGGACATCAAAGTGACATGGTCAAATGTCTCTGCTGGAAAGCAGAGCTCTACCTGCGACACCCTCTCTCCATCTCTTTTTTTCTTGCTCCGTTGTTTCTTCTCTCTGTGTGCCAGCCCAGACAGTGGCGTTCCCTCTTCTCTTTCCTCCAGGGAGATTCGGTTGACATGCCGCAGGCTAAAGGGAATTTGTTCTGCACATCAAGTATGCATCATGTTGCTGTTTCTGAGGACAGTACCCCAAGAAAATGTGAAACAGACGTAAAGCAGGGACTTTCAGTGCGGCCACTATCCCTGTTACAGCTACAGAAAGTCAAGAAGTGCTGCCCAGATCCAGCTTAGAAACGAGTCTTTCACATATCTGGCTATTGGATTGAGCAGGCTGAGTAGCTCTTTGATCAATTTGTTGTGCCATTACTTTCGTTGGACAAATAAATGCCTAGTGACAACAGTAATAGAGCAATACGACACTCTGACATCAGAAATATCACTCACAAAGACAAACGCACATCCAATAACGACCCATTTACTCTCTATGCTCTGTTTATTTACCAGAGATTGACTTTGATGAGCACTTCAGCCACATGTGCATCCCCACATGGCTCCATATATGATATAATGGGTGCGTTTATGAATCCAATCTGATGCTCAACACTAAAGAAAGAGCACTGTTGTTTGAAGAAATGTAGCATTTTATTTCTGTATGGATAAATGAACATTTAAGAAGAAATGGATAACAAAAAAATTCACGTGTAATACAATTATTTGTTTGCTCTGTCACTCAGAAAGTGCAGTGCTCTGAATTAATGTAACAATGAAAGCAAACTTTTAGACCCAGTTTCACTTTCGCTGCACCTGCCATTCTACTGCTCCGTCTGTACCCAGAGTCAGAGAGACTGTGATGCAGTGAATAAGGGAACTGATATATATTCCACTCTTAATGAATGGTCCAGTTCTAAAAAAAAAAATAATAGAAAATCAAAACTTGGCGGCAGATGTTTTAATTGTGGTGGATCACTGCAAATACATGAATGTGTGGGAAACATCGGTATAT
This sequence comes from Plectropomus leopardus, assembly GCF_008729295.1. Classification (NCBI taxonomy): domain Eukaryota; kingdom Metazoa; phylum Chordata; class Actinopteri; order Perciformes; family Serranidae; genus Plectropomus; species Plectropomus leopardus. Next base: position 17,535,175 of record NC_056464.1, on the reverse strand, counting down.
TACAGCAGCGCTATGAATTTAATGAACAGTCCAGTTTATGACAGAGTAAGATTTGGTACTCAGAGTGACTATTTACAAACGCACAAAATGTGAGCACACCTGTCCAAGTTTGTGTGCATAAGATATTTGATAAGGACACCAAGCACCTAATTACTTTGAGAGAGATAAAATGAGAGTGTGAACCTAATGGCTCCACTATACTTGGAGAGAAAAAACATTTCTTCCAGCTGGAACAGCGCCTGGGCCTCTGGATAGATTAATAATGAACTGTGCATTTATAATTCTGCTGACTCATTGAAACATAGTACGTCACTTGCAGGGGCCAACATCTGTGGTTTCAGTAATTTGTTGTTGTTGTTTTTTTCCTACAGTTTTTGTGTGGGATTAAAGAAGGTGGGGGCAGAAGTAATAAAATATAAAAAATAGGAAAGGGGATGGGGTTATTACAAGGTCAATTCCATTAAGACTGCCTCAGGATGAATGTATGGCCCAGTGCTGCCGGGCATGTTGGGGTTTGCCTTTCATCAATCACCGGCTCTTATGTTCGGCCATGACACAGGAAGCAGAGGGGAGCTGATTTGATTATTGCCATATTTCTGAAAGACTTGTGTGACTGACAGCTTTGGAAAAAAAACACTTAGGTTTTATTGCTGATATTGTTAACCACGAATATTTTCCCTAGGGGAAACATATTCTAAAAACACATTTTGTTCTTTTCTGAACCATTTTCTGTCTTAAAGGATAAGCCTTGCGATATTTTAATTTTAACAGATGTCATAAAAAAGGACAAATTATGACCTTCCAATTGCAAGTTTATATGTATGTATTTCTTGTTAAACAAACGGTTGTTTTATAGACCTGTCTGGTAATTATTTTGCAACCGGGCCTGAACCTGATGTTAGTGATAGCTGAATAAATTAAGGTATGCAAGTGGATCAATGACCAACACAGTGGGCTGATATTCCTTATCGGGACATCCATACTTGATTGAATCACCAGGCGTCGTTAAGCTAAGTGTTGTCTGTAAATAACCAACCTGTTAATGGCCAACGGTTTGATCTAGGCTGAGATTTAGTGCGATGACAGTGTGATGCTGCTACACTGTGTGCCTGTACTGCAGCAGCCTCCCACTCAAGCTAACATTAGCTATCCATCAGTAGTAACTGTCACCAGCATCATTTAGCAATTTACCACACTGACAATACATTTTTTTTCTCGTATTTAATGTTTAGTTTCTTTCATGGCATAATTTAAATGACAGAATTTTGTTCATATTTATCATTTATATAGCACATTTAATACAATTTAAGCTTTATGTGCTTCACAACAATTATGACAAGGATCAAATAAGTCATGACTACAAATGTAAACAACTTAAGAAAGAAGAAAATGTCATTTATGATATTATGATATTGCATCCCCCTGTCTATAGCATGCATAGACTTTATAAATAATAGATGTAGTTATAGTGATGTCACCCATTGGTTTCTGGACTGCTGTTTTGAACCCTGGAGTTTATCATTTTGGCTATCACCATTTTGCGCTTTTTGAAAGCCAGAAGTGATTATATTTGGACGGATGGATCCAACTCAAAGAGACTGTAGTGAGGCCTCATTAAAAAGCCTGTTACTCAAGCATACCTGTTGTAGTGATGTGATGGCATCACATTCTCCAGGAAGACCCCAAACACACAGTGGGTGTCCTCACAGATCAGACCGGTGGTATACTTCACTCCACCATGGTGAGCCAGGGCTTTGTGATTCCCCCGATGTTACCAAGGAGGACTTTACAGTGATGTTTGTCCCTCCTTTACCAAGTTAGATTCTTCAGTTTGTTCTATAGGCCACTTCTTCATTTACTTTGTTGGGCAAGAGGATTGTTGCATTTGTTTCATTTACTGTTTAAAATTATATAGAAAAAAACATGCCTGGTAGTTGTTCCATATGGCTGGCATTTGGGAATATTAACATCCACTTTGACTGTTAAAAAAAGTCGAGTATAAATTCTAATAGCGTGTTGGTCTGGCCTATAGAGCTCCATTGCTGTCTAAAAACTTTAAAAACCACATTAGTGGGCCTCACAGTTGCACTTGGTGTCATATTCCTCAATGTATTATCTAGTAATGTAAGGTGCAGGTGCACAGGTGTCCCAGAAATATTTTATATGATTTGATTTTCGTCTTGCTGCAAACTCAAGTGTCGATTTTTAGACCTCAGAAATTGTATTTTGTACGTAAACGCAGTGTGAAAATTGTTTGTCTAGTTTCTTGTGTGCGACTATGTGAATACATTTTCAAACAACAAATTGAGGAAGTAAAGTGACTGTACCTAGCTGACAAATTGCTATGTATTGCCTTCATTATATAGTTGCACAAGGTAATTTCCTACTTCCAAGTCTTATTTTCTGACTGTTTCCAGGGAAACAACAATTGCCCTACCTGCAAACTGCTGTGGACATGTTGTCATCGCATACCATGTCAAGAGCCCATACAGCAAGAATAGACAAGAATAGAAAAGGGTTTTTTTTTCAGTTGCATTTCAAATTCTTTGTACGTTCAGCTGCCCAGTGCAAAGCTTGTGTCATTATTCTTCTCAGCTTGCTAACAAGTTGCAGAGATTTTTTTTCCTATTGACCCAGCACTATCAGTAACACATCCTTCCCTCTCCACTCGACCGCCCAGTGGAACCAGCGAGACTCCAGGGAGAAGACAACCTCTCCGACGGCCAATTACACCATTAATTGCTTATCAGATCCAATTTGGGATTGCAGTAAATGAAGCAAAGTGTGCTCTGCTATGTGTGTGAGTGTGTGTGTGTAACTATGTGAGGCTCAACGCAGTGTGTTGCCCCTGTCATTCCCAATCAGTGGAATTGAAACACCTAATTGCCGAGCTCCCACTCGTTTGCCTTCCAAAATATTCCTTTTTTTTTGTGTAATCAGGCACTCACACACACAGAGTTGATGCTGTGGTACACCAGGACTTCTTTGTGGATGCGCCACCACATACTACACATTCAAGCTCATCCCTGCATGCTACTGCTTCACTGTCTGAGATATAATGTGGGACGCATTAAAGGGAGAGAAAAGGTATACATCTGCTCTGGTGGGAGGCGGAGTAATTGATGAAGGGCATTTTGTTTTATAGCTGCTGTCATCTGTGAATATGCTGACACATCCTTTAATTAATAAAGGGGCATTAGAGAGCCTCTCACTCTAAACCTCCATTTCCTCTCTGGTGCTGTGTTCCCGACAAGCTTAGAGTCAATTTTTTTTTTTTATTTCACTTACCTTAGTATTTAATTTGTGAGACTACTTTGTTCACTTTTTTCCTGCAGCTAAAATTCTTTGCTCAATTACTTTTTCAGAAGTCTTTTGAGACATACTTGTGATTAAGATTGTAAAATTCAAGGTAGGCTATTATTCAAAAATGGGAATCAACAAGGATTTGTGGGAATTAATGTGAATAAAATGGCAACATAAAGTTATCTGCTCAGCCTGTAATTGCCATTTCATGTGCAGATAGAAGCAAATCTATTACTATATCATAAGCTGGCATTATCCATTATTTTGCCAAATAAATCTTTTACCTTTTCAAATACATACTACATGAAATGCGCCATGTGGCGAGTTAGTTAGCTTACAAATCAACTAATGGGGAAAGGTACTTTAAAATTTTGAGTCCACAATGTGGGCTGTGTGTAAATTAAGGGTTTAAAGTGAACAACTAATTTAAAGATTGAATGGACCTAAATTAATAATTACACTACCATTAGCATGCTTAAAGAGGTGGTTCACCCCCAAATTGAAAATGCATATTTTTCCTCTTACCTGTAGTGCTTTTTATCAGACTAAATGCTGTGGCATGAGTTGAAGAGTGTTGGAGATATTGGCTGCAGAGATTTCTGCCTTCTCTTGAATATAATTGGAGCTGGATGGCACTCGCTTTGGGGTGCTCAAAGAGCCAAAAAAATACATTAATAAAAACACATAACCCCAGAAGTCATGACCCAGTCATTCAAGATAATCCACAGACCTTCCTGTGAGCAGTTTCATGTAGGAACTATTTTCTTTCTACCGACCTACGCCCACCAACCATTTCACCACGCAAACAGAAGCACCCATCTAACTCATGGCCGCAGGGTTTATGACAGCGTGAGATGTAAACATTAATGGTGTCCTCCTCGGCCCGAGCTGTGACGTCAGATAGCTCAGTGGTGCAAGTTGAGCTAGCAGTAGATGAACTCTTCTTTCTGCACTGTGTTGATGATCCCACTGATGTGGGTGTAGTTCGATAGAAAGAAAATAGTTTCAACATAAACCTGCTCACAACAATGTCTCTAGATTATCTTGAGTAAGCAGGTCATGATTTCTAAAAAAAAGACATTGCTTTTGAGATTTTTAAATGTGGGTTTTTTTTTTTTTTTATAAGCTTCGAGTACACAAGCCAAGTGCCATCTAGCTCCCTTATATTGGAGAGATGGCTGACATCTCCACGGCCACTGTCTTCAACTCTCGGCAACTTGCATCAAAACAATATATATGATAAATAATGATATAATGATAATGATAAATAGCACTACAGTTAGGAGATAAAATGTATATTCTTGATTTTGTGGTGAATTGTCCTTTTGATCATGCTACATTGTAACAGCTAGCTAGCAGAAACTAGCAAAACATTCTGACAAGTTCTGAACTGTGTAGTTTAGTGTTTTACTGAATGCAGTACACTATTACAGTTTGATAAAATCAGTGTACTCTAAACCAAAATATGCCATGAGACTTACTCATTTATGGCAATTTCTATTAAAACTGCAGACCGTGTGCAACCCTTCGGGTCATAAACGCTTATATAAATAAAACTAGAAAAAGAACTTGAATTCCTGTAGATCCTCCTCATCCTGCGACTGTAACCACCAAATCTGCTGTGAACCGTGCTAAGATGAAGAGTTCACACAACCTTTCGCCTCACTGACACACATCTTCTCCCTTTAGAACACACGGAGACACACACACACACACACACACACACACACACACAAAAACAGAAACGTGTGCGCCCGTGTTGCTCGGTAAGCACAATAACCTGGCTGTTTTATAAGATGTTTCATTATACCTGCAATTGACTTGATGGAGACATAACCGTTAATGCATTCAGGGGTGTTGTGTCAATTTTTGATAGAGTTTCCAATTGATTTATTTTCTTGAGGAAAGTGAATCGATGGAAATCTCATTAAGGCAGAAGGTAAAGGTCATGGCAGACGTGTAAATGAATGCCCCACTGGTTCTTAACACAGTCTCTATATAGTTTCAAAGACACACAGGTGACATTCACGCTCCTGACTGTGTCATGACGTAAAGCAAACTTTGTGTTACTTGACAAAGACTGGGTATTAATTATTGAGTTCACTGAGAAAGAAACAATAGTGTCACCTACCGTGCTGTCACAGCGTTGATTGCGCAACACAGTAATTCACTCATATAAAGTATATGATGCATTTTATATGTTGAGTAGAAACATTGTGAGCCATTTTTATCATGATTGATTTTATTTTAATGTCTGAAGACAAAGAAGTGCTGCTTGGCTTAGGTTAACGCCGACAACATAAAAGGGCTTTAAAGCTGCACTGATCAATGTTTATACAGTGACAGTGTAAAAAATGACCCCATGTAATGTTAAAGGTGTCCCACGAAGTGATGAACTCACAAAGAATTATCACCTGGCAATATGGTGCCCTCAGCTCCAGAGAGCATTTTTACATGTTTAAACAAACTGTTGTAGTTTTATGTCCTATATTTGAACTGTTTTGTTTCAGTCTCACAGGTCTATGCAGAGTTAGTGACTAGATGGTGAACATAGTGGAGCACAGAGCAGCTACTGTAAATACAGCTCATTTTCTTAGGTGGTAGTAAAGTGAATATATACTCTTTATTTGTTAGGAAACCAGATACACGACACTAAATAATTGTCACCACTGGATGTGTAAATAGGCAGCTGTTTGCTGTTTATGGTAGTGTTGTGTTTACAGCTTGCTCCGTTGTCCCCAGGAGTCCAAAACAGAGTTAAAGCAAGTTTGTGTACTCTGCTTGTGTTCAGATGACTTTCACTCATGTACTTTTGTTTTCACAGTCCAAATGTGTTATTTGGTGAATTTGAGGCTGTTCATGGTGTGAATTTGAGTGTAGATACTAAGGTCTCTCTGTGATAGACTGGCAATGTGCGGATTGTTTTCCTGTTTTGTTTTGAGGTATTTTTGTGCAATGCATGCTGGAATAGACTTTCATAACCCCGAGAAGGAATAATAGGTGTAGAAAATGTGTAGACAAAAACAAGTTGAAGTGTTTGCCTCCAGCATTGGTTGGTGAGTTGGAGTTTCTCCATTAGCCATTGAACCAATTTCTCCACAAAAACATAGTTGTTGTCGCTTTTCGTCACTCCACACCTACATCTGTCTGTCTGTCCATCTAATTCTCGTGAACGTGATCTCGAGAACACCTTGAGGCAACTACCTTAAATTTGGTACAACAAGACTGAAGGATGGACTGATTAGAATTTGGTGGTCAAAGGTCAAAGTTACTGTGACCTCAGATTTTTGGCCATGATTAAAAAATGTACAATTTTTTATGACCAATCATGACCAACTTTGGTAGAAATGTCCAACAGGTTAGTTGATGACATTTGTGGTGACGTTTAAAATCCAAAGGATTAGCTTCACTCTGACATCACAATTTTCAAACTCGTAACTCATAACAGAAGCGGAGACATTTGGTCCAGTACTGAATTGGTGACACACCTTGAATCTGTGCTGACTGTATAACTCTTCTGTGCTGCAGGGTTAAATATGTGTGTGAAACATCCACACGTTGTAATTGTAGCGTTTTTTGCAGCAACATCGGTATTTGAAGCACTGCCGACTGTCACGGGTTGGTAGAGGCAGACAACTGCAAGGCAGATATTGTTGTTTTTATGTAAGTGTATATTTATCTGCCTCAAAAGTGGTGTTTTGATCCGGTATTTGTAGGGTGTTGATACGGTATGTTGTAACAGTAACGTGTTGGCGTAATGAGTGTGCGGTCAAGTGAGAGAGAGAGAGAGAGACAGCGGATGCGCTCAGAGCAGACGGGTGTTGGCGATCGCAGCAGAGGAGAAATTGGCAGTAATGTTTTCAAATGGTAGTAAGGTTTCAGTTTGTCTGTGAATAAATGCTGCAGCTCACCAAAGTGAGCATCATTTCAGCCCTAGAGGCAAAACAAAGTCTCCCCTGTGCTTCCCGACTACGGTCTGGAAGCTGAAGCAGGAAATTTATGATGCTCTGTTTTCCGTAAGACCAACATATGAGGCTGCGGGCATGTTCATAATTGTCATGGGATGAAACCGAGGTCTGGTCTGTTTAACAATCTAACATTAATTACACTAATACTTTGGATGAGTAGTACAAAGCAACAGATTATTGAAAATTGCATGATTATATTGTTATATTGAATATATTAAAATAAAGCTGTCCTCAGGTATTTGACTCAAATGTAGCTTAACCCTGGCGCACTACATGCCACTTCAGCACACTTTGAGAACAAATACTACTGGGACCACTGCAGAGGATTGCAGATGAACATTTAAAGGTATCCTGTTTCTCTCATTTTCAGGTTTGTACTTGTATTTTGGGTTTCTACCAGAACATGTTAAAATGCTTTAATGTTCAAATAGCTCTTTATTTTCACCTGTTTCAACAACCAATCAGCTTGTAGTGAAATCCATCTGCCAAGTCAGTTGCAAACTGTCAGCAGACAGTATGTTCAGTTGCTGTGGCACTCTCAGACAAGAGCCCTCCATCTCCAACGAGCCTGAGTACATCTCATTTACATCCCAGCTGCCGATGACACGTATGTCAGTCTCTGCCCTCACGGTGTGCTGCTGTAGGATGGTGGGTTGGATTATTTAAATAACTGGAGCATATTTATTATGAACACGGTCCATCTGAGGCTTCTTTTTTTTTAAAAATTTTTTAGCCATTTCGTCACTGCTAGAAATGCAACTGTAGTAAGTATATCCATATTCAACTACAAAATAAGCTTGGAAAAATGGAAGTCAGAATGGAAGTAAGAGACAGTTGTTGCTATGGAGACGATATTGGTGTTTTCAGAACATTGTAAACCGGCACATTGCACATTTCGGCTTATCTTGTGAATCATTTGTCTGAACTGGGCTTATGGAAAAGCATCAATAGGTCCCCTTTAATATTCAGAAATTCACAGAGACACTATCACTGAGTCACAATTTGGCCTCAATTAAGCTCGCTGACCAAACATGTTTCAGCCATTTACTTGCTGTAGGTTTCCACTGAGTCTTGTCCTAAGGGGAATATGTCTACTGCTCTTCTTTACGGTTTCATCCTTTGTTCAGTAATTACAGCGACTTTGCAAATGTAAGGAAATAGCAGAAGCTGGCACTTAACCGCAGCTACTGCAGTACAAGGCAAGACTGCTTTTCACCTTTTTGAAGTGTGCGTCTCTTCGTACAGCATTGATATTATGTCTTAGTTTTTCATTTCTGGTATAAAATGCTGTGAGGTCTCTGGGGGAGTTCAGCACGTTCTGAGCTGTTAAAAGACCGCAGACCTTGATAAGTCCCAGCGAGCTCTGCGACTGGATGCCTGAGGGGACGAATATTTCCCAGACTCAATCCTCCCTAAAAGAGGAGTGTTTGGTCAAGAGCTGTTACTCATTCTATTCCCCTTCCTCCTTGCATACACTCATTTCCTCTCCTCTTTGGTGTCTTTCTCAGTCTCTCGCTCCAGTGGCAATGTGACAAGTGAACAATGATTCATATGCAGCGAGTGCAGAATGGAGCCTATTTCGCATGTCTTGTGAGGCCCACTGAAGTCACCCACTGCCCCCCACTCCACTCCCTCGCTGCCACACATCGCATCACACGCACGCACGCATACACACACACACACACACACCTTGCTTTTTGAATACTTGTGAATTTTATTTCAGTGGTGTGATGCCGGCAGCATGAGAGGAGACAGAGAGGGAGAGAGAGCTGTGATGTTTACACATCTCAGATAAATGGCTGTGCTGTTTGCTTTAATAACCACACTGAATGCAGAGACACATGTAATTGCTTTGATGTTGCTCTGATGGCTACAAATAATGGCACTCTCCATGATTATGGAGTCAGTTAGGTGCTGGAGGCGTACACACAGGCCTGCGTGCACAGACTCCGTGTTCGTGCATGTAGTCACTGTATGTGAGAATTCCCCCCATCCCTCACCTCCTTTTAGTTTTTGTCTTGGTTCCCACCCCAAGGGCTTGATTTAGATGAAATGCCACTTTTAATGGAAAATTTGATGGAAGCAAAACAACAACTTGGAATATTGCTTGTGTAAGTAGCAGGAAGGGAGGCAAGTGCCAGGGCGATGTCAGCGGCAGGGGTTGTTTCTCCCTTGATTGTACTCTTTAGGAATTCATTGGTTGCCTGTATGATATTAGTGTTGTAGCAAATGTAGCCCCCAGGCAGGCAGGGCAGCCAGCACACTGCTACTCTTTATAGATGAGCGTGTCAGGAGGAAGTGCGTGTGCAGCCCAGGCCCCGCTGTGGACTCGCTGTGGAACAAGCTGAAGGGGGAGTGGACGGCGGCGATAAGTGCCACAGCAGCTCATCATATCTGCCCTTTCTTCTCTTGTTTTCATCTCGCTTACTTCTCGTCTTAATTGCTTCATATCATGAATTTGTATGAGTTGCACTCACACTAATGAGACACAAACCTCCCTGGCAGGCCCGCATTGTTTTTTGCTCGACTGGCTTCAATATCCATGCAGGAACACTTCACTTATGTCTCTCCTGCAACCAGCTGGTCCTCTGCTTCAAACCACTGGGTATTTTGTAATGGCAGCGGTGCAGCAAATGATCCTGGCATGTCAGCGGCAGCTCCAAGACCTCCCTTGGACCCCGTTTGCAGCAGTGCAGATATTAGCTTCAGTATCATTTATGTGGCGTGCCATGCAGTTTTGTGTTACTATCGTTACTCTGGCCACGCAGAATTCCCATTTGGCAGCGTAGTAATTAATTTATCTCTATTGATCTCTTGTATCCCTCAAGCCTTTCACCAGGGTGGCCTGAAAGCCGAAAGCTGCATTGTTGATTGAATGCACAGTCTATCTTCAGACGCGATCACAACTCAGTCCCCATAGGGGAAAAGCTGGGAGCGGGCCAGATTATGTTCTTTCATGCTGCAGTGGTAATGATTCATTTCATCGTATGAGACACAAGTGACTGCTGTAATTGCAGGTTTGGCTGCGGGGATCAGCCTCTGCCCTGCTTGTGGACATGTAGACTGTCATGGCAAAGACTCAACTTCAGGAACAGGCACTTACGGCACGGTATACGTACCTGACTGCAGCTTATTCTCCATATTTTAGTTGTGATGCATTTTGGCATGGGGGGGGCAGGATGCTTCAGGTTCAGATTTTTATAATAAGCTGTTCCTGCCAGCTCCCAGCACAGTCTGACATTTACTCTGAGCAGGGCAAATATGGATAGATAAAAAATAAAGGAATATTTGCCCATGGGCCTTCAACTCCCTTCTTGCCCCCCTCTTCCCTTCTTCATATCTTTTTTGCACACACCGTTTTTACTTTCCAGGTATAATGTTTCTTCTCCGCGTCTTCGACGAGTGGGAGGCACCCCTGGCAAAATCATGAAAAGAAATGATCTTATAGCCCTCTCCAAAACATCTCAGGGATGCAGAGTCCAGAGTAAGTCCAGCGGAGTGCACAACAAATGTTTGCATAACAACCATTGTATTCATTACCCACTCGGTAACGCAGGAGAAAAAAATCTCAAGTCATGAACCTGCTTCACGCCTTTGGGAAAATAGAAACTTAACTGGTAGTCATTTGGATGTCAGTGCCTTTATTTCTTCACTTATGTTTCCCATCTTAACCCAGGGGTGCAGCATTGGGAATAAATAGCTATCAAAGAAAGGAAAATGAGAGAGAGGAGAAGACAAAGCTGGAGAAGAATGATAGGGGCAGTAATAGTACAAGACAACTCAACGGGAGGCAGAAAAGTCGAACTAAAATCAGCAGAAGCAAAATGGAGATGGGGAAAAAAAAAGATAGCTCACCTTATGTCAGGCTCTGTGACAGAAATGACTAGGAAGTTTGGAGACTGGTGTTGTCATGGAAACTGATTTTTGTACTGCTGATAGGCGGGTGGTCTCTTTGTGTTTTTCCACTGGATGACAATGCCCGCCGATAAAGATGTCATCCAGAGAAAAATAGGTGTTGGCCATCAATCGGGGGCCAGAGTGCTGACATTGCCTCCGCTGAAGCCACAGTGTCCTGCGCAGTCCACTGAGGATACTAAAGACTCTGCTCATGTGTCTCTATTTCATTTGAATTTGAAGAGTGCTTCTCACAGGGGCCTGTTTAAGATAACATACGACAAGGCATGAGATGCAACATGTTAGGAACCGTGGGGAAAAGATACAGTTCTGCCTTTCATGTTTGATGATGAGTGTGGGATGCAGAACAAGCGAGCTGCGTGAAAGAAAGTTAAAAAAAAAAAGGTAGACTGTCCTTTCATCATGAATCCAGTCCTCTTAACCACACAACTAATATACTTGAGAAGAAGGATAATAAAACTCATTACTATTATATCAGGATTAGAGCAATGATTGCTCTGTAATCCTTCCACCAACACTCTACACCATGAATCTCCCAAAATATTCCAGCATCTGTGTTAATGATCTTCAACACCAGGAATGTGCTGTGGCTCACACGCTGTCTGTTCCCCCCATGAGTTTGCGTGCTGAAAGCAGAAGTCCTGTTTATCATGTCCGGGCTGTTTTGCACGGGGGCCGCATTTTTAATTAAAAGTCGTGGTATCTCTCTCTCCAACATTGGGAGGTGTGATCACTGCCTGTCACTTCAGTTCAACAAAAACATGTTTATTTTTGGTCCCAGATTCATTTAATGGGCTTGTCAAAACTGATGAAAATTAGAGGAGGCAGAGGCGGCTGATAAGCCCCACTGTTATTAGATGGGCTGGAGCTGTTGTTTGTCTGCCTTAGTTTGTCCTGTGTTGATGCATAAATGCCTGTGTACGGCTGGCCAGCAATCTAAAGAAAATACATAACCCTACACAACTGCTAATTCGTTCCCAGACACACTAAGTCAGATGATTAAAGTTTGCTTGGCTCAAACTTCTAAGAATGAATAAAAGATTTGACACTTGTAGCAGCTGAAGAAGCCCCGCAGTATCCGGCAGTGCAGCTACACTGCGGTCTACTCTGTGTTTTCTGAAATGTAGAACGGCAGAAGTAAATAGACATGGGAGCAGACAAACTCCTGTTCTTATTCGCTCGGGTGGTTTCTATCTTTGTTGTCTCTCCTGAACACAGAAAAGAAAGCAAAAAGTTAGATTTTCCCAACTAATCCTCGGAGGGCCAGAGCAGTGGTGCACCAGTACTGCATGGTGTGCATCAAATAAAGATGTGCATCACATAAAAAGTAGGACTTTTATATCAGTATCTAAGTGTATGTGAGTGACACTCTTAGTTGCAGTGGAGTAGATCACATTGTAGTTTAAAGGTGCAATACAGGACTGAATTGGGAAGATGATGGAATATAACTGCCTCACTGCCACCCATGATACGGCGCAGTTGTATTTGCTCCGCAGAGGGTGGTTTTTATTGAAAAGCTCTTCTCATTTAGGTTATGCAGACAGATGACAGCATGACATATGAATGCAACCATCTGCTCCCTATGTGGGCTTTAGTAGAGGGCATAATTGCATAGTAGTTTTATTGTGTTTGTTGTTCAAGTCAATTGTCATCTCATAAAAATGCAAACACAGCACATATGGAACATAACTGAGATATTGAGAGCAAAGGGAGAGAGATTAAAGAATGGAGGAAAATTGAGGTTTATAGGAGAAAAATGAGGAGATGAGAGAGTAGATATCGAGCGATAGTGGATTTTTAAAGGCCGATATAATAACCATATCACCCCAAGTAAGTAATTGTCCTCAGGGAGTCATGACAACTGGCTCACCTATTAAGATACAAGTAATGCTTTAAGAGTATTTTCTTGATATTGAGTTAAAATAAATTGACTGAAATGATCACATATTGCACATATGCTATTTGACATTATAAAGGCTATACTAGGAATGGGCGATGTATTGAATATATCTGATGTATTCAGATATCGCTTTCTGTGCAGCATATTACCATATTGTCATATTGAGATTTCCTTGCACATATCAGTCATTTACTTATGCATTACATGCAGGCTGTGTTATCGTCCATGAGACTCCCTCTCTCCTTCTGACAGAAACACACAAACACCCCAAACTGACTGACAGCACCCACCAACGTCAAATGTTGAGTTCAGTTCAGAATGGGGAAGATCCCAGAGGTCTGTCATCTGGAAGCGGTTCGATTTCAGGGAGGGCAGATATGTAATAGACTACTATCTTCTGCAAAATATGACACAAAACTATTGCTGTTAAAGGTAGCAGCTCCATTTTTCATCACTTAAAACACAACTGAGTGCACAGCACTACAGTCAAGCCAACCTGCACATAGAAAAAGATGGTCAAACTAGCCTTCACGTTATTTTGCAGTACATGTATATACTAGGCATTACGATAAGAGTGTGTAAGAACTAACTTTGAAATAATAATAATAATAATTTCTGGTGAGTCTGTAATTAATAAGCATGAGTGTAGATCACTAGTTTCATTACGATATGATATTATATTTATTCTTTGGATGACAGTAGGATGTTTGCTAACATCACAAAGTCTGTCACAATACGATTTTAAGTTGATTCAGTATTCTGATTATCTTTTTCTTGTGTCCTAAATGTTTAGAAAGGAGTGTGCTTGGATAGAAATAGTGACACAGATGTGCAATGGGAATTTAAAAATAAAGGCATATCTTAAGGATGACAATATGTATCAATGTTTTCACTTTGCACTGATGTTATTGGATGGCTTATAAAATGTCATATCAGCTGTATTCTCTATATTTATTGTGCATGGCAGCACACCCTGAAGATATGGAGATATCATTTAAAAGCCTTTTTGCCTAACCCCAGTTATGACTTAGTGGTATATGTGAAATTGGGTCTTGAGTGCTCCTCCTAAACAATCCAGTACTCTAATGTCAGCCATAAATCCCTTCTGTACACGCATGCACACACAGACACACACACACACACGCAATATTTGGGCAGGCCACAGAGTGCTGAGAAGCAAATGCCCCTAAGTGCTACCTAAGTCCCTCACAAGAGAGGTTTCAAGTGTGTGCTCTGTCCACTTAGTGCCCTCACATATCTAAGTGCTCCGTTTGACCTTCCCGATGCCCAGAACTGAGCTCATCACCTATTATGTGACCCACCCTCTCAGGTTTTCTCACTGCCATTTTCTTTGAACTATAACCAAAGACAGTGGAGTGAACACAAACACAGAAATCGATGTGGAGCCACTTGAAAAAACGCAGAAACAAAATTAAAGCTGTGTTTCTGTTGGGTTCGTGTGTCAGTCCAGGCTTTTTGAGAACAGTAGAAACCGCTACATTATCAAGTCCTGACTAGTCCTGAAGACTCTGTTTTCAATCATTATGTGGACACAAAGGAATTATTTCCCGAATAACTGTGGCGCTAAGATTTAGATTATATCGGTTGTTGTCAGGTCCATTCATAAAGGTGTCTTGTAATTCATGTCTGTAGGGATGTACCTAGCTACGTTATTCGGGAAAGCACATATAATAAATTTACTTCAGTTCTGGCCATTTGTGGAGATATGGGATGGGAACCTCCAAACATCCGACATAAGTGTCAACTACTTTAGCTTTGGAAGAGACTTGTGAAGATGTCTGATCAGAGACTCACTAAAAAGATATTAAACCTGGACATCTCACATTGTTATCTCTGGGCGAAGGAGTTAAAATCTTTATTTTATTTGAATGACTTTTCATCTAATTTCCAGAACAGATTACTCTGTGATACTCAGGAGATAAGGAGCAAGATGTTTCACATGTATAAAGAAAAAGTGGTCTGTTGATATATGGAACAAGCCAAAATTAAGAAGTTATTGTCTTATTAAGGATGGTTATAATGTAGAACCCTATGTGAAGCATAATTTAAGTAAAGGACAAAGATCGCTGTGTGCACAGGTACGTTTAGATTGATGCAACGGCAATTTTGGTATCTTATAAACCCATGAGGGTTGGGCACATTATGTGCATGACACAGAAAGAAAGAAATCAATCAGTCAATCAATTAATCATATAATGTGATGGAAACAGATATTTATCCTACCCAAAGTTGTCTATTCTGTTACACAGGACTTTCATTTCACTAACTAGTTGTTGCATTTACTACATATTGAAAAATGACCGGTATATTCTGTAGTTGTCCCAACTAAGTCAGTGCACAGCATGTAACGGGCTGAAAACTTTGACTATCTATCGCACATTGAGAAGGAGGAGGCGTCATGTTCGGAGTAGCGAGGCAAAAGCTGGTGAGGCAGCTGAATTTCTTACAAACCCCAGCAAATTATACATGAAAATGAAGCTTAGAACATGTTGTTTTAGCTTGGTGTGTAAAATATCTCCATTTTTAAAACCCAATATTGATAAAACAAAACAAACAAACAAACAAAAACAGTTTACCTTGTATTTCAGTCAATTTTTATCCATTTAAGATATAATATGTAACGGTCATAGGTCTCATGGACTTATGACTTAGCACCCCACCGAGTATGTCATGATTATCTAAAAAGATGGAAATAAAACGTTCCTAAAATAATAAATTAAATAAAAGTAGTCCTTCAAAAAACAACCTTACAAAATAAGACAAAATCTTTTATTTATTTGGAACCCTTTATATATTTATATTAACATTTATTTATGTTTTTTAATATTTATTTCTTCATTTATTTATTTCAGAATTTATTTTTTAGCCATATTTATTTACTTCTTTGGCATTTTATTTAGGTATTGATTCACTTAATATACACTTAAATTTCATTTCATGTCAGTGAGATTCAGACAGTTCACAAAAATCTATTTACAAATGAAAATAAAAGAAAGACAAAGAAAGAGAGAGAGATGAAAAAAGGAGGAGGATGTGGAAATAAATGTAATAAATAAACACATATTATTGTTAAATCTATGATGATGCTATGAGGGCTCAACCATTTAATGGCCAGTGAATATTAGGTTAGAAAATACACAATTTTCCCAATTAAAATTGACTTCCTGTATAAACCACGCCCACATCCTGTCATCTGTCCAAATACAGATACAGACAGCGATGCTTTTTTTGGCCGAAATTCAGATAATGATACTGTGCACCTTTAGCATAGATATAAAAACTTCAAATTCTTAGTTGGATACATCGTAGATGTTCATTACCATAAAACAAAGTATTTAGTTGCACAAATACAAAATCAGCCACATGTTGTATTTCTAGAATCATGACATTTATAGGTCTTTGACATTTTAGACGCTTAGAGAGGTCAGTTGAGTGACTTCATTTCACCCATTTGTTCTTGAGGAAAAAGGCTTGATGACGGTCATTTATGTGCCTCCACCTGTCAGAGTGCTCTCATCGGTCCTTCCAGGGGACATCTGACTGGACCAGTTTAACAACCAGTTGTAACGAGTCTCCCAGTCTGTCATCTTCTTTTCATGTCCTCAGGAAGCTAATCAGCACCCACGGTCAGCTGGATGCTGCTGTGGCCTTTTTTTTTTGGCCAACTTTCCTCGGGAGTCAGAGCCAAACAACCAGAGACACTGACGAAGCGTGTCTGCATGTCGACGTGCATCTCATAATGTAGCACAAAGCTCCTCCAGCAGACACATAATAGGCCCCTAACAGACCCTAGGGAGATTGTTAAAATAGTGCGGCAGGTTAGCTAAGACTAGCAGTGAAGTATTCCCATGTGGTGGATCATCAAATAGACACCTAAGGGATTGATGGCAGCCTTTAGTCGCCTCCTAATAGTCACATGTTGGACAGATATGACTGCAGGGATGAGTCCCAGGTGGATGCAAAATACTTCACAGTACCTGTTAGCTGCCGGTTGTCAATAGAAACAGGGGGATGTGAGGGAGCTGAGGTGGGTTTGTTGAGCAGGCAGCAGTGCTCTTTTTCGGCTTAATGGTTAAATGGGGTTGCGGGGAGCTGGGGTGGAGGTGATAAGCTGACACAGAGAAAATGGAGAGAGACTGTCTGGCAGCTGCAGAGGCGCGGTCTCTCTTCTTTTCTCATCATCAGTTTAGCTGCTATTTTTGCTAGTTTTTCCCTTCAAATCTCCTCCAACACATGTGGCATGTGACAAAAGCGGGAAAAAGAAAAGTGAATTAAAAAAAAACAACAAAGAAAAGAACTGTGAGGCTGCTTCTTCACTGTCCACTTTCGCCTTTCGGCCTCATCGAATCCCTACTAGCCTCTGTGGATCCTCAGGGTCTAACTAAGCACCCGCTCTCCTCTCCAGCCAACCCGACTCTTGATCTCCCCAGGCCCTCTGCCATCCTTCACCAGTCTTAATGACAGACATTTATTTAATTCAAGCTACTGGGGAATGAGATTACGGGGGGTGGGGGGGTGTTGGGGGTGACACAGATGTGCAGAGGAAACATGAAAGTGAGAATCACCCGCCACCTTCCTGCCTCTGCACTCCATGTTACTTTAGAACAACACATTTAATGCATTATAGTCTATTGCTTGTCATTCTGTCACTGACTCCATCATGGCTCACTGCAGCATGCCCAGATGAGCCAGCAGGAGCACAATGACAGAGATGATGTTAATGAAGATGATGATGGTGATGACAGGCTGATGATGCCATCAGTTGGTAATGTGATCGCATCCACAACATGTTTCCGATTGCATTTTTAACGCCACCTCTTACTATATTTGCAAAAACTCTGCCACTGAGATGTTGCTCTCAACCAAACAGCAGCGTCAGACTCCACATGCCATAGTGGAAGCATCGAGTCAGCAGTGTGTGTGTGTGTGTGTGTGTGTGTGTGTGTGCATGCATGTGTGTGTGTGCATGCGTGTGAGCTCTGCTTGACTCTGTGCGAGCTCGTGCAGTGTATCGCCCCTCCAGCTCTGACACAGTCCACAGAGAGGAAACTGTGACAGGAGACCTTGGTTTAGACATATGTTCAATTTACCATTCTTCACACATGCACAGCAGACATGCACACACACACGTGCAATTGATTGTTCTTTTCATTTACTCTGAATCGCAAGGTGATTGCACACACACACACACACACGCACACACACACACACACACAAACACGCACACTCAGCCAAATGTAAATCACATGAGATAAAGCATACACACGCACCCCTGCCTACTGAGATACGAGGCAGCTACACGGGAGCACTTGGCTGCCGAAAGCCTCCGAAGCACATGTCAACTCCTCCCTCCATCCCGCATTGGGGCTCTGCATTTTAACTAAACATCTGGCTGTGTCAGCACCAGTTCATCACAGCAGGGACCCCCTCCCCCCTATGCACCTCCCCCTTTTGCCTCTGTGTCTGTCTCAGCATGTAAGGAGGCTGTACTCAAAGAAAATACTGTGCATTGCACATTCATAGTGGTTGTGTGTTTATGAGTAAGTGTTATCTATGCATATTCATTTGGACTTAATCATCAAGATGAGGTTGAATTCGCTGGCTCTGACTGGACAAACATAGATGTCAAGCCTATAAATGCATGCCAACACGTGCCCACAAATGCCAAACGTCCTTACATACATAAGATGTTTACATGCTGAAATAAAACCACCTACTGCGCTACAACAATTAATCGACCGCTACCTACAGTGGATTATAATGTTGAAACATTAAGGTTGAGTCACCCCATTTAATGCATTTAGCCTCCAGGGAAAGTGCTCTAATGTTAGCTGAGAGAAAGTGCAAATAGCTCGGAACAAGCTGAAACCATTTTATATTTAGGGTCTAACAGCATACATTAACACAAGCACCCTGCACCACAGGAGTGATTTGACGTTTGAGGCTGTTAACAATGAGGGTTAAGACAGTTATTGTATGGCGCCCTGACATTGTGCAGAGAAGTGAGGAAAGAGCAGTCACGCCTCTATTCATTAAACTAGACTGTGAGAGGATAATTTTTATCAGAATGAGTCATGTTCAGTGTTTAGCTTCACTCAGCAGTTTTATTACTTTTCCGAGTTAAAATTAATGCGACAAATTAGTCATATGTGATTGGTGCCACCAATCAAAAAGTTCTACTCTTCATTTCCGCTTCGCTTAGCTCAAAGAGTTCGACTTAAAAAACAACAAACTGCATTCTGCTGCCTTCTATATCTGTCTTTCCAGATGAATAAAGACAGAATTGTTTTCTCATCTTGTTAGTATTCCCACAGTTGATTTTATAGAGTTATTGAGTTACTGTCTTTTCTTTCTTTAAACACAAGAGCTGATACAGTTGACAAGTCTTGAACATGAGACAGAAAAACAAAGAATGCTTTTTAAACGACAAACCCAATGCTGAGCATGTTAAATAATCCTCATGTCTTTGGCCTCACATTTTACAAACCTGAGAGAAACATAAAAATCAGCTAACCAGCATCTGCATCCCAACAGATTCTATTCGCTTGTTGACAAGGTTATTGGCAGGATTGATATCTCTGCCTGAGACACTCTAGCTCCTTGTCTTAACTTGAATCCAGCTGGGGAAATTAGAGGATGAGCTCCTGACGGGCTCTGCTAGAGAACATTTAGAAGTCTTAAGGAATCTGGATTACCTCTCAAGCTGTTTGGAGCTTTTTCTCGCATGGCAAAAATGTGTTTAGATGTGCCATGTGTGGACACATGCTGCATGTTCTTTTCCAGTGTTAACGGGGTGAAATCTCACCCGAACACGCTGCTCGTCTGTAACTAAGGTGGTGATGTCAAAACTTTGTGATGTGAAATCACAAAGTTGTGTTCACCAAGTTATTGTCAATACAGTGCAGCCGTGTAGTGGTTGGAGTGCAGTGCACGTAAGCAATGCTTATCTCCAAAGAAAAGGGGGCCTTTAGTGATTACAGTGTATTGGCAGTTGGGTGTGTGTAACAGCAGTCCCCTGAAGTGCCCCATTACCTCTGATTTAAAGTGTGTACAGAGCAACAGGCCAGGCAATACAGTCCCTCCTTTGACGATACCGATGGCATTCTGCTCACGGACAGGGGGGCTGCAGAGAGGGAGAAAGAGGCAAATTATGGGACTTTAAATGAGCCTCATTCACAGTCATAGAATCACATTTGCTACTGTTAATAACATTTTGGCATTCATTCCCCTTTTCATCTGCATTTGGTCTTTTGCTCAATAAAAATGCATGTGTAGAGACCTGCATAACAGAAAATACACTAAAAAGTGTTCCACTTTTACTACTAGTGTGTACATGTTTATTCATGCATTAGTCTGAAAGTGTGTCCAGGTTAGAAATGATTGATTTGTACCGTGACAGAGTGTGATGCTTCCAAACTGGAGTACACTTGTGTCATCATATATCTGACTTTTTTTTAGTTGTGGCTTCAATAAAGAAAGGAATGGCAATCGCAAGATCCCAAGCACATAAAATGGAGTCAACCTTTACTTTATGCCTACTATTGTAGCATCGCCATCCCCTCTTCAAGGAACCTATGGGATTTTTCCAGAGGATTTTGGATTATGGCAGAAAATAAGCTCTAAGGCAAAAAAAACCCCAACCAAACAAGAAAAGATACTTACATATTTTGTTCAGCAAAATAATCTTCACAGATAAACACAGCTTTTATTGTTTTTGGAGTGTAAATGCCATCACCAGAAGTATATATCTAATGTTAGGCTATAAACTAACTACATGGTTGCATGATCAAATGTCACCGCCACACCAAGGCTGTAACGCTAGTGTTAACCACAGACCTTACATCATGCTTGTTACCCAGAGGTGCTAGTGCTAACTTATTGCAGGGTTTTTGGACTTATTCCTGGGGTTTTCTATGTCCCCTTCTTTTGTCTTTGTCACCATTGGTCGTGCAGTTCAGAGGATGAGATTGGCAGGTACTGCACTCGTGGAAATTTCAGAGGAGACCAACAGTACTGAGAAATGCCTCTGCATCTCACAACTGCTTTTCACACCTGTTGACATGGTGTACATCAGCAAACAGTTGCCTATTTATGCATCCAACAGACACAGCGCAACATTAGCATTAATTTAACGTTGGGTTTCTGTCCTCCTGATGAATGTAAGTCCAATATTCACCGACTCGCGCACTTTTGGTCGCCACCAACTCCTGAGTGAAATATCTGGTTCTGTAGCAGCTACATTCTTCATTGTGTTCAGCGGCTAGTCTCTAACTTTGTTTATCTGGTGTTTGATGCTGCTTAAGTAGTGTACAAACCTTTTTTTTTAAAGGTAAAACAGCTAACTGTTGGATCTGGAACTAATGTTATAAGCAGTGAAAGTGAAAAAAAACACAATAAAAACAGTTACTGTATTGTAAAAACAAAACAATGCTACAGAATCCATTGGTAATATGATGCTTGATCTGAAAAAAAAAAAGATTAGTGCAGCTTTAAGTAAAAATGTGAGGATTTTGTACATGTAACAAAGAATTAGTGTGTTGTGGTATTACTATTTTTACTTAAAAAAGATGTGAACACCTCTTCTCTTCTGCACTATTATGAGCACTTCAAGTAAGCTACAATACCTTTGGCTATGAAGGAGAACACATGCAAATCACTATCAACACGCACGCACACATTTAGTAGCATCTATCAGGAGCACACACATTGAGCGCGTTTTACTCTTTCATAAATCCTATCAGGGTTTTCCAGTCATGTTTACTGTTTGTTTTTTTTCTTTTGTAAAAAATATCTCATGAGAAGAAAAGAACCACAGATGAGCACATATAATGACTATCCCTTTCCAGTGTGAGCATTACTGTCTGCAGGAACACGAATTAGGCATCCTAATCTTATCATATCTCTTAGTCAAATTTAAACCCTTTTCGGGCAGTGGCCATGGTTTATACGTTGCATTGAGGGTTCAGTATACGATTGCTCACTCCACAAGGGCCCTATTACCACAAAACGTTAATGCTCCATGTCATTGTGCTTCCATTCAGTCACTTTAGTACAATAATTAATCAAAATAAACATACAGCGCTTGACAATAAGGCTTTTATATTCGGCACTAATCAGACAACTCATTAGGCAGTAATGAGCCGACTCTGCCTGCTCTTGTCGTGTTTGGGGGAAGTTTGGTGCATGGGGAGACGTGTGTGTGTGTTAGTGTGTGTGTGTGTGTGTGTAAGGGAGCACACAGATACACATAGGCACACACGCACCCACACATATACACACACAAACCAGCCGGCACTCCTGTAGTCCCACTCCAATTATGGCAGCATCTCACCCGGGAAGAAGCCCACTTACCCAGCATTCACTTTATGAATAATTGATTGTTTGTGCCAGTGTTATATTTGTAAATACACGTTTGCTCTCTGATTAATAGTTTTCTAGACATACTCATTTGTTCAATTTGATTAGACTCTTAAATGTATTATTTATTAGCTGAAAATGCTCTCTGGTTATTAGTCATCGCAAGGGCAACAAGAAGATTTGGCATAAGGACGCATCTGCATGCAAACAGGCGTGTTCGCATCAATCCACACTTGCACACATGACAGGTGGCAGTGTGTGTGTTGCTTGGATGTTGTGAACATCTTAACAGCCTTTCAGCATGTGTTGGTTTATGTCACAGCTTTATCTTTCTAAAATCTTTAAAAGTACAGCAGGTACAAAAATGGAAGCATAGTTAGGTTGAAGCCATTTCAGTGTAGAAACAGCAAACATTTTCCGTTCAATTTTAAACAGTAGAAAAGACTGTGGATTGCCATAAGCGTCTGTGGCAAAGTGCAGAAAAGAAGGTTATCAAACAGACAATGCAGATGTAATTTGGTGCCTCGTGGGAGCTGAGAATGTTTTCCTCATGTCATTGATGAAGGAAATGAGGATTTGTGACCTTTTGGGTGAGTTTGTAATATGTGGGAGTCTGCATCATCACTTGCTTTGACAGATTCTTTTCACAGCAGCTTTATAAGGAATCCTCACAAATATGTCAGATAAATGTAATGAAAAAAACAGTAGTGTGGTTTAGACAAGAACGGAAGATCTTTCTCTAAAAGTTTAATTTTTTTATTTGGAGAGCAACAGATAGCACAAGATTATCACTGTGACAGGCCGCATGCCTTTTTCAGTGCTGCTGATTTACTATTCATTACTACTAAATTTAAAAAGAACATTAAGAGAGTAAAAGTCATTTGTCTCTGTACCGTATTTTAGTCAGTGCATAAATCCTGATAAATTTGAAAACAAAAACTGTTGTGACACATTGAAGTTATCCACTCTAAAATCTGACAAGTTGATTTTTTTTTTTTTTAAAAAAGGGAAACTTGTCTTGAAAATGGTCATTAAATATAACTATTGGTCTTAAGTTATGATTACTCTATAAATAATACATTTTAATTAAAATTGAACTGCATCTACTTACATTGATGAAGTTATTGCAACTTAAAAAAGAAAGGGGAAATTAACTTAATCATTCCAAGTGAAAGCAACATAAGTAAACAGAGCTGATCTAAACAGTTGTGTTTACTCACTTAAGAACATGGATTACCTTAGATAAATTAAGTAAACGCAACCACAAATGATTAGTTTTCAAGATTATTTTTTGTTTAAAAAAAAAAAGCCATTCTGAACATCTCCATTTCAGTTTGTGGGAACAGTCAAAGCTATTTACACATTATATATTTAATATTTAATACACTTTTAAACTTTTGAAAATAATCTTTAATGTAAAACATATATTTAGGCTCAATATTTCTTTCTGACTTTACTTAAGATTTTAGCAGGGCTCAGTTTTATCACAAGTAGCAATATTCAAGCTTCAGCCGAGCTAAATGAAACATTCCATGAAACTGTATATTACGCATAATGCTCTGATCTATAATAAACCAAACACTGTGGGTTTTAAGACTGTACTGTATATATGTGAGGTGTTCATTACAATCACTTTTTATTGTCTTAAATGTGTAAAAAAAATAGAATTTGCAGATATCTCAACTCCCCCACATGCAAAGTCCTCTTTGTCACGATCAAGTTAAGTCAGATTAACTTGGTTAAGATAAGTTGCTAACATTCAGGAAGAACAAGTTCATTTGTATTGTTTTTAATTTGCAACAACTTTACAAAATTAAGCAAAGACAACTAAATTTAAAGTAAAATTAATTAGACATATAACATAAGACTAATACCTATACAACGCATTTAATTAACCTTTCATTGCTGTCAGTTTCCTATGTTTTTTAAAAAAGATCAGCGTGTCAGATTTCAGAGTGTGCCCGATACTTGCAAATGCTCTATCCAGCTGCAACAGATCCGCTCTACCAACTGAGCTACTGGGCGCCCCAACACTGATACATTCTTACATCAATGTGCAGTGGGACAACTATATGCAAGTTTAAGCTGGATTAACTTTTTTTTCGCCTGGAGGAAGTGTCCTAGCTAGCTTCCTTTGCACTTTGTTCTAGGCCTTTAACCTCATTTAGTATAAGTAGAGTCAGAGTTGGTAGACAGTAGTGCTCTGCCTGACTGGTTAGACTGAACCCTGGGTATTTATTGTTCATTTTTTTAAAATGCAGACAGTTTCACCAAGGATGGTTTTTGCAGTGTTTTTGTTGTTAGTGTCAGTGCTGCCAGACATCGTTGTGCGTGACAAAAGGGTACTTAAATATCTCTTGGACAATGAACCTGGAACCATCTGGAACAACAACAGTAGCAGTTGACTGCTGTAATCCTGAGGTTCAGTCAAACAGTTCAGACCTGTGACAAGAGCATGTGAGCAGACTGGAGTCATGAGAATTTCTGCTTATTGCTCACGCAGCTGTTGGTTCCCTCCGTTCCCCGACTCAAAGCCGCTATAGGCCGCTCTGCTCAGTATTGCTCCACGTTCAACACAGATTCCACCACTTGCTCAACTCAAAACGCTTACCACTCGCTCCAAACAAAGAAAAAAAATGTTATTTTAGCATAAACATTGTCCAGACTAATTGCAAATAACACATGAGCTTGGCAGATACATCTGGTTCCCTGAGCCGGGCATGCTTAAAAACCATGGTCTGAGTGGAACTGGAGCAAGATTAAGCAGAAGATAGGGCAGCACATCGTGACATCACCTGAATTAATCCAAGTGAGCAGTCAGATAGCACACCTGGTAAATATTAATGAATTTTTGCAATCTAATGCTCAATTGATTGTATAAGATGATCTGTAATAATGATATTAGGGCTGTACTGGAATATTCAATGATTCGTTTTTTAAAAACATTTGAATAGGCTCAGTGGGACATTCTGTTTGACAGTGACGTTTATGTAATATAGTCAAGATGGATCTGCAGTGTGCAGCAACAAAATTTTTTCCAACACTAGATATCGAACAAAAGTCTAAGACTGTGTTGTATTAAGTTTCTCTGAGCTGTGAATTAACCACTTCTAAGGAAAAGAGATGATGTTTTCTCAGAGCCTTACTATGCAAGCTGGGCCGGTGCCTGCGTGTCTGTAACTCCTTCTACCAAAGAGCTGAGTGAAAGTCAAGAGCACTCACCCTGCAGCAAAATCGGGGGACCAAATGTCCCCAGAAGTACACTGCACAGCATGCTGACAAGCAAAAAACAAAAGGCTGCTCAGTTTGAAGCAATCTGAGTCGACTGAGTTGTTTCCGACTGATGATTCGAATCTCCACTTTCAAGGGGCGGCTTTAAATGATATACATTATAATATAGAGTAATAACCATCATTTCTGTGATCATGACTGCTGTGGATGATAGTTGACAGGAAGTAGTCAACCAGATAAATGGGTCCTTCCACAAGATATCTGGGTCACAATGTATACTATTGAGATCTTACACACAGTACAAATATGTACATCTCGGTCAACAAGCCTTTTTTCACAGCAGACATTTAGACTTGTCATAGCAGAAAAAATCAAAGGCGTTACTTATAACATTTATGATGGCTCCCATTCAGCCAAGACTGCATGTACAATACCAGGACTCCCAAACTAAAGCAGCTACAAGAAACTCAGCCATCATTCATTTTAATATTCATGCCTGTACTTCTCCTACTGTGACATGTCAAAATGTCATGATTTGTTAAAACCCTGGCACATTCCTGTGGTACGCCCACTCAGGTGCCTTGAGTAAACCTGTCTGTTTGGACCTCTTACCAGGATGGTGTGAACAATATGCTTGATTGACATCTACCTGACCTTCCTTTTAGTAACGTTGCACCTGTCAGGTTGGTAAAACTTACACCTTTGTAAAAAATGTTTTGTTCTCACAGTTTGTTGACCTCAACAAAGAGCTTGCAAAGTTCAGCCAAACTTTAAGAGGTGTGATGAGTCGGAGTGAATGAAAAAAACCTGTGTAGGTGTACAGGACCATTAATTGAATAAATACTGATGTTCACATCAGTGGCAAATTTTCCCTGAACACCAAATCAGGCTTTGAGTGCTGTGAGTTGCGGCTGTGGCCGATTTGGCTGTTGCAGCATGTACAGTGCTATTGTTGAAAACCTTGAAACCTGTTGCAAAGAGGTTGTGGACGAATGCCCAGCAACCCAATGGGGGGTGGGGGTGGGGTGTCTCTCGTACAAAACTGACAGACATGGTGCATCATTAGTGTATGTGTGTGTTTGTGATTGTGCATGCCAATGTGTGTTTCTGCACTACTCGGGAGTGCTAGCAGGCCAACTGAAGAGAGAAGGAAAAGCAGTCCTGCTCTGCACCATATGCCAAATATGAGCCTGCCTGCCAAGTTGTGGGGGATACTGGCAAGTGCTAGCAAGGCTGAATTCTTGACAGAGGGAGATGAATAATTGAACATGTGCGGAGCGAAGTTCTGTTGGGATGGAGTGGGGTGCCTTTCTACGTGGAGAAGGGGAATGGAGACAGTCGGACTGTCTACAAGCAAAACTCTCATTTAGATGGTGATGTGTTTGCTTTTTGTAAACAAGGCGAAAAGTTTCAGAGAATTCAAGAT
The DNA here is from genome assembly GCF_008729295.1 of Plectropomus leopardus. Lineage (NCBI taxonomy): Eukaryota > Metazoa > Chordata > Actinopteri > Perciformes > Serranidae > Plectropomus > Plectropomus leopardus. The sequence continues at coordinate 17,508,054 of NC_056464.1, read as the reverse complement.
TAACTTGAATAGATTCACGGAGAGATGTGAGTGGGGAAAAATCGCACAATTTATTGGTACTTATGCATTTTGATCACAACAACTATCCAGAGAGGCCAAAAGCTATCACAAATCATACAAGTTTGAATAGAGAAAATAAATATACATACTGAAAAATGAGGAATATTTGAAGAAAAATCTGTATAACTTAATCAGTTTAGTGGGGACGTCCTTTCAAATGGGATATGCATTTAACATTCAAATTGTAAGAATTTAGCAGATACTCCACTCTACATCATCCCCCACATCTAAGACATTACACCACCCTCTTGTAACTGACCAGTATTTCAATCCAGTCTCTTGACAACAGACACTAAAAGGTATTGATGACTTTGTGAACCGTGAAATAGCAAAGGAATTTATTTTTAAGACCATATCTTTAAGGCAGGCTTGTACAGTATAGCCACTTTTCAAGTTTTACATTTCTTCATGATTTCAGTTTGAAAAGAGGCTGAAAAAGGGCAGGGGAGAACAGGACAATGTTTGGCACGGCTCTATCCAACATGCAGTGGCTGGTGTGTGAGAAAGGCGCAATGCAGTTTTCAAGTGGTAATTACATGTAGAATGTGAGGCACTTCTTCATATGTCCCATATGTTGCAGGTTGTCTTTTGATATGGTGTCATCATTTCAGCACATCACCCTCCAAAGCAAATCCACTCAGCATCTCCTGACAGCCGCTGTAAAATCGTCATTGTGCTTTGAATGAAAGTAAAACAGGACTGAGATTCTACAGCCAGCAAAAGTGTGACGCTGAACTAAGACCTCGTTTACGCTTTTAAAAAAGTGTCTTGAGCTACTGAATCACAAATGGACAGAGATGAAAAGAAGTATAAACTACAACCAAGACCTATCATCTCTTATGTAGCGTAAATGCTATTGTGTCCTAATGCAAATACATAAGAGGAAAATGAGTCGTCAGTGCAAGACACGGTGGTTGTTTTAAGAACAGTACACCAACGTTCTATAACTTGCCAATTTTACGACGAGTTGGATGAAGTGTTACTGTCCAACGCTTGGCCCTGTGAGAGGAGATGTGGTGGATTCTGCTGACTGAAATACCTCCAGCTGTGCTGGCTCAACCACATATGAGAATAGTGAGTATAGAGGTAATAACTGTGAAACTCCTGTGGACGAGACATAGGGAGTTAAAATATCTGAACACCAGTGGTCAACTGGAAACACAAGATAGACACAGGTGTGAACGGTGAAACTCATTTTAAAATCACGTGTAAACCGGGTCTTCAACACAGCAGTGCTTTGAGCTGAACGACAGCATGCTAATATGTTCAAAATGACAATGCTAACAAGCTGATTATCAGCAAGTATAATGATTACCACGTTTGTTATCTTAGTTTAGCATGTTAGCATTTGCTAATTAGCACTAAACACAAAGCACAGTTGAAGCTAATGGGACTGTGATTGTTAGAGAAAATAGAAATGTGACCTTATGATAATGCTAGATGAGTGGTTACGTTATCAGCAATGTTGTCACATTTGGTGCTGAGGGGAACTGATGAATGCATGAAAGATGATGGCAGTCTGTGCAGAAGTTGTGTGTCAAGACAAAACCACAGATATTATACTGCGAGTGGCACCAGGGTCAGTAGGATTCATTCTCTGGGTGCCATGAATGTCTGTACAAAATTTAATGGCCGTCCTTTAAATAGTTGTTGAGATGTTTGAGTTTGAACAAAAGTGGTGGACCATCCCAGTCAGCCCACTAATGAGGCTAAAAACTGGGACAATTAGATTCTTCTCAGCATCTCTCACTAAAGTTTTGTGAGACAGCAAAGACTAATATACAACATTACCATTTTGCTCTTGAAACTAAAGTACTCCTGTGAGAGCTGAGGCCTGAAGCCACATGAGAACTTTTCCCTCACTCTTTTATTTTATACATTTTTTCATCACTTGCATGCTGGGGTTCATGATAAGATGTCCTGAAACCTAGAGTTCAGTAACCAATCTGATCAGAGTTGGAATTTTTCTAAGTTTCAGTCAGCTGTAAGGCTTTCTAGATTAAAAAATCTAAGCAATAAATGCAAAAATGAGCCATGGAGATTGCTTCTGATCAAATCTGACTAAACAGCTCTGCCGGAGGACACAAGAAGGGCAGGCAACCAGGAGAGGAGACGTCAAGAGCCTCCACGGCTGCCTCTCCTCTTTCTGTCACCCAGCTGCGCTGCCAAGGTCTGAATAAATACCACCCACAATGATGTACATAAGTGTGTGCAATATGCATATGCAATATCCCGCAATTCTCTTGTGTTTCATTGAGTGAGCACAAGAGCAATATAGACATCACAACAAGCTTTTGAAGATAATGATGAATCCCACTGCTTGAGGCAATGACAAGAAGTATAAGAGAGAAAACAAACTGTATTCTGGTTAAATGGTGCTGCCTGGATAATAGACAGAGACAAATGTGAGCGACTACACAGTTGTGACAGCAAATTTTCTCCAATAGTGGCCCTACTTTCTGTATACTGTATGTCGCTGTCCGGTTATTGCCTGTGACTTTCCATTAATCCTCAGAAATTGATCTGTTTTGTTCTCTTGTTTAATGGTGACTTTAGTATAGCAATGCCACTTTGGTCAAAGCCTATTATGTTCTAATCATCATTCTCCTTCTCCTCTCCTCTCTCCCTTTTTTCTCTTTCTCTCTCTGTGACAGATACCACCCTGTCCAGTGAACGTGGTAAGTACCGCAGCCGCCACGCACACGCCCATGATTTAGAGCCATCTGTGCATGGACAGTCAACAGCGGATTGGCTGTTTGTGTCAATGTGGAAGGAACCATTCTCAGATGTTGGGTCTCAGTGGGGGAGTGCCGAGCCACAAACATCATTTGCATCACCAGGAAGCAATTTTCCCCCCTCCATCACATTGCATGTCACGGCAAATGTTGAAACGAGGAGAAAAACATCAAGCAGAGACAATTATGAAAGCAGACCCATGTGGCCAATCAGAATTTGATTTTAGCGTATTTTCCCTGCATGCGTTTTGCCTCAACATACTTAGTCAATTTACCCCCTTTTGACTCCAATACTGTTCAATAAAGAGCCAATAAGTGGTATCTTTTTCACTTTGTCTCATTTCGGCTTTAGTGGAACGTATGCCTATGTAGTCTAAATAGTGAGTAGATGGATTCCCCCACTGAGGCAGCTTCTCTTTTTTATTTTAGTTTGAATTTGGCTCCCCTCTGTTGTGCTGTTATTAATGGCTTCCAGTGCTTGGAGGAGCACTTTAATCACTTCATCAAACAGATCTAAAGAGAAAGTCCATCTGCAGTGCTGGCTTTGTTTTTATCTTAGGTTTATTCACTGTCTGTGTTTGTGTGTGTGTGCGCGCTCTCGTGTGAGAGCACCTCTGTCATCCCCTCTTCCTCTGTAACACCACTTCGTGTGCTGATAGATGTTCCCACTGTACATGTTATCACCCGAGTTTCAGTATGGCACTGAGACAAGACGTGATCCCGCTGAACTCGCTCTCTGCTCCATTAGGGAGGACGCTGTGGGGCGAAATTGTCAAGCTAAGTTGGTGTGGTGGCATCACACAGTGTAGACAAAACACCACATGCTGTGTGTCTGGGCTTTGAAACCTCAAAGTGGCAAGAGGGAAGAGGAGTGTAAAGTTGTGGTTCAGATCAAGCAACTTGAGGTTTACTTTCCACGTGCCTGGTTAACCCCCATTCGATGGTGAAGGAGACGGTGATCTGCAGCACAGAGAAGCTTGTGTGATCAATTTTTCATTGCCAAGCTAGAGAGAATATGGCACTTTTTTCAAATCCACAAAGAGCAGGGAATAAGAAGTCACAATAGGCAAAGATTTGTATTCATCGTGAGTGTTATCCTTGATTTTGACCTCATGTCTGCCTTTCTTAACCGCTCTCACATTAAAACGCACGCATGAGTTCTCTCTTCTCCCACACCTCCTTTCCTGCTCTGTGCTGCTAAGTAATAATGTGAATGATGTTCCACAATGAAAGGCAGAAAAAAAGGAGGGAAGTAATGAATGGATTAAAAAGCAGGTGAGGAGGTGAGAGGAGACAGTGTCAGGGCAAGGTCTCTGTGCCCTTGGTCCCATGATGAAACCAGGCCAGCAGGCAGCCATCCAGCTCATCACTCACCAGAGCATACATCATTCACGCCATTCACATCCTGCATTTCATACATGTGCACCACAAACAGTAAACACAGTACAACGCTGCATTTTACTGGTGCTTCCTCCCTGTGTCTTCCAGTGCTTAACAAGCTCCTCTCTGCCCCCTCTGCAGTGATGGGGTGTGTTTGGAGTCTTCTGATAGGCCTCCTCAATGTGAAGTGGCTGCCGGCGCATCCTCTTCCAGCTTAATTGGCTGTACCTGAGGCAGGAGGGCAAGGTGTAATTGCGATAAGAGAAAACGCTGTGCTTGGCTGGTTTTAGAGCCCTTATCTATAGTCTCCGGATTGATTATGGTTTTTCTGCCAGCTGTGCAAATTGTTCAACCCCATCAACTGCACTGGAAACCACCTTAACTCTGTCTCGGTCAAACTGCAGTGCACACTGGCGAACTGTAAACCTGACTGTGAATGCGGTGCTGACGGCTACAATATTCTGACCACTCGCTTTTAACTGATCTGTCTGATCTCTACTAGTTGTGTTTTCATGCTTTTCTTTTTTTTTTCCTCACCAAAGGCAACAGGGATTTTATTAGAGACAGTACAGTTGAGCATCTGGTGTACCATATGAATGTCTTTTTATGGTCAAATTAACAAGGCTATACTCTATCTCCCCACAGTTACTCTCATCTCAGTCATACAATTTCAGAAATCAGTTTTTCTCTAAGTGCTTAAACATATCAAAGAAAAGCTTTGCCTGTTTGCGTTCTTGCCGAGATTTAGAAGAGGTGGTCGATTCCACACTCATGTCTGCACACTACTATTGTATTTTGATCGTTTTAACACATAGAGTGTTTGGAAAGATTTTCAGCATGGCACTTAATCCCAATGCACAAAAATGAGGCCAAAGAATCCGTCCACTGCTGTCTTGCTCTGGAGCCAGAGTCTGCACAATCGCAATCTCTGCAGTATTGACTTCCCACCCATACAGCCATCCAACCAATCATGAGCAGCGCCACCAAATGTGAGCACACTGATTTTCTAACACAGCTGTCAATTATGATGTCTCATCCGCTTTTTATAGCATCAAATAGCTAATTAACTTACCAGAAAAACAAATACTTGAACAAACAAAAGCATGATATGAAATTGAGCATAGCATTAGTTCGGGCAAGCCACGGTGTTAAGCGCTGTTATTGTTGATATCAGCTCATATAATGCAAGCCTCATCAGCTGATAGCCAGCTGATTCGCCTCTAAGCATCTGATTCGCTTAACTCACTCGCGCCGCCTTATTTAAGCTGCTCTAGCCCACCTGCTCTTTATTTTCCCTCTGCATGCCGCTTTTGCGCCCTCCTCCTCCTCCTCCCTGCTTCCGCCTTGGTGCCGTTCTGACTTGATCTATGACGTAGTGTCAGTGATGCCTGCTCTGTGGGGGTTTTGTTTGTTTCTTTTTGCTGCTGCTGCTGCTGCTCTCCCTGCTTCAGTAACATGCACTGTTCCTGTTAAATGCTTTCCATGTAAGCACATGGAAGGGCAGGGCGTCCTCAGAACAAAGCCATACCGCCAAATATTTATAACTGCAATTAGCTAAATCTAAAAGCCCAGTTTTTCTCAACTTAGTGGTCCTGACCGAACCACCTTAAATAGCAGAAACCATCTTTGGGAAACATTTATTTGACATGTACTTTGATTTTTTTAGTTTGCTTCTTTTAAACATGGAGGAGGTGGGATTTATGACCTATCCTGCAGCAAGCCATCAGGGCGCAATCAAGATGTTTTGCTTATTTTTTGAAACCTGCCATGCTGTCAATCTTTATAATATAGTCAGCCAGTATGTCTACATGCACAGTTAAGTGAAGCAATAGTTTTAGCTCAATTAGCACATTTAATTGGTCTACCGTTTTTGTCCCAGTATAAAAACGCTGGGGGAGAATCGATTCATTAACCGTAGTATGTCCGACTCCACTACAGTGGGTGGCAATATGCCCCTTTTTAGCTGGTTGCTGTTGGACCTTCTGTTGGTTGAATTATATCGCATACCAAACAAGTGAAAAAGGAGCAGGTTGCATCTCAAATCGTGAAAACATGGATAACTTTTCGGCGATGTACATTTCATAGATACTCTACGCTTTACTTGACACCTTAGAGTTCTTTTGTTTTCGTCCCTTCTTCCTCTTCCTCTGTTTTTTTCTGGCTTTCTTCAATGAATTTATGTTGTTCAGCTTTAGGGTCAAAGCCCAGCACGGGTAATATGGAGCATGCATAGAATGCTTCAGCAAGTTCAGGTCCAGTTGAGGCGTGGCCTATACACAAAAAAAAATCTGCCTCCTAACCATATTAAAGGTGTCTTATTCCTGAGCTCCTCCTGAGCTAAGCTAATTGCTGTGGGCTGTAGCAACATATTTAGTGTACAGACATAAAAGAGATATCAGTCTTCCCAACTAACCTACATTTCCCCAAATGTTGAACTACTGCTCATATAGGTTATACTTTCTAATCTTCCCCATGTAAAGCTAATACCTCTGCACCAGATGTACCTCCTGAAATGCTTTATGTACAGTCTTTTTCTGTGTCTGTGTTTCCCTCACCGCTTCCTCTCTTTCCCTGGTTTTGAGTAGTGGTTGGGGCTGAAAGAGCAGCTAATGGGCTGTGAAATGTCTCTAAAGCTAGAGCAACAACAGAAGCTAATGTTTCAAAGCCCCTCTGAAACAACATGAGCGGCAAAGAACCCTGACAGTGCAAAGAGAAGAGAAGGGAGCTGGGTGGGGGGGTTGGGGGTGCATCCCTGGTTTCCTCTAATGTGTCAGAGAGGCCATTTCTGTCAGCCTAATTGTAGTGAAGCTTTTCTAGTGGCCTTGGTGAAACGGCGTAATTGCCTTCTGGAATGGATCAGGCTGCACTGTTGGCTGCAGTCTGTAGGGTTTCCTTTTCCCATGTAACTCAAGATCCCAAACCCAGCTCAACAGTGTTCTGACATTTGCTGTTTCAATCTTTCTAGCTGCAGAGCATAATGCTTAGCACGGCAAATTCGAGGCTCAGGGATATTGACAGGACAGCTTGATGTATTGCATTTGGCAATTTTAGCCAGACAAGTTGATTTACCTGCATGGAACCTGAGAGCTATTGCTCTGAGTGAAGTGAGGGATCTAGTTTCACAGCTTGCCTTATTGGTGCTAATTTGAACATGTGTTCATTTTAAGAGTCTACTTAATAATCTAAACATTTATGTGTTGTGTTGCACTAAAGGGATAATGCAAAAACAAGAGAGATCTATGTGGGGATGTTAGCATTAAATGTCTTTGCCAAGGAGAAACTGGAATGGAAAGATATTCTTGATCATTTACAAGCATTTTTCTCTAAAATGTGGTGAAGCGTGCGACCCCTTCTGCTTCTCTTCCCCCTCAGTACCAATTAAAGCTGTTTTTCTGCAGCAGATCTTGAGCTGATGAAGACAGCCACTAAGAGCTCTTGAAGTAAAGTCGCACAGGACCTGTATGGCAGATGGTTTGTGCAAGAGTATGTGCAAAGAGAGAAAGAAGCAAAGAAGGAAACAAACAAGTATAGAAATGGCAGCCTGTCCCCAGCAAGGAGCTCCTATTTTCTACCCAATTTAAGACTTACCATTTTCCAAATTTTCAAACTTTTCCTCAAAAAAAAAAAATGAAAATGCTGTCAAACCTACAGGAGACCAGGGGGGAAATTTTTGCACACCATCTTCCAAAAACTACTGAGACAACTAAAGTATTTCTCAGCGAATAAAAAAAAATATAGAGCTGAGAGCTGCTTTATCTTACAGCTTTGACCAGCTCTCCCAGCTGAATGGAAACAAGCTTTGCCCTGGCCTTTTGCTACAAAGACTGAGACGGCAAAAGAGTAAAGGCACAGAGGACAGCGCCTAATGGCTACAAGTCCAGCTCTCCCCAGTGGATAACATGTTTCAAAAGGATAAGGCTTGATCAGTTTTTTTCCTAGTGAAAAAGCCTCTTTTTGTGATGCAGATGAGAGCAGACATGAAACTTGCTGGAACCAGTGGGGTCTAAAGCTTTGTGTTGAGGTTCAGAGCAGATCATACACAATACACACTTCTCTTCTCGGTCACAACCCTGCGCGGCGTGTTTCTGGTTTGCAACAGCTATGGTCGCTTGCCAACTGTTAGTATGTATTTTGATAGTTAGTTCAAGACTATATGTCTACCTCAAGGAAATACCTATCCATATATGGCAAAGTCTTAGTGCCTGCAAGTTGACCATGGATATGTGAGCTGGACCAGTGCCAGTAAATTTAGCAACACAAATACATGCCTTATTCCTCAAAAGAAGTCTAGTACCTGGCATGTTAGTAATTGATACCTACCATCTACATCACAGCATTGTATAAATACTACTGCCTTTCTGTGTGATCGGTGCCAGGCAGCTTTCTGTGTTCTGTGTCAGTCAGTCTGCGTTTAGTCTTGTCTCTGTCTGGGCTGACCCGAGCGCTCATCTATGTTTTACTTGTCCTCATTTGTAGTCTTCGTTTTAGTTCCTCATTGTACTCATCTTCATGTATGTTGTACTTGTGTTCGTTGTAATTGTAATCATAATTGTAGACTCATACTTCTACTCATATTAAACATGCTGATTGAAGCTTTAGCAGGTGTCTCCATCCTTCAGAAGTCATCACAGAAAACTTTCATCATTATAACGAGTATCAGAAACGCCAAACACCATGTTTGTTTTCAAGCTTCTAGAGTCATGTCTGCATGAGTAGCTGCTTACATCTCCATACTGCGGCTTTATTTTTTCAGCCATAGCGTATACTTGACCAATTAGTTCACACTTCATTTTAACGCCCCGATTGGGACTAATGAAGCCTGGGTTTAATTATACCAACATTATGTGATATTATGAGGACCAGGAAAAGGCAAAGCACACTTTAGTATCTCTCCTTTCCATCATCACCTCCCGCTGTGGGAGCCTTTTCTCTTTCCCTCCGTCCCTTTACTGTGTATGTCTCTCCTCCGCCCGGTACTTTCAGGCACATCCTCCCCTTTCTCCCAGCGACAAGGCTGGATGGCACAGAAGCATTAAGGGCCTGTGAGACAAGGCTGGTCCAGGCAAATCCCTATACAAATTAGAGTGTAGAGACCATTATTAAAGGCAATTGCCACTGCGTGCTACCAACAGTTAAATTACAATGTCTCTTGAACAAAAAGGCGAGCAGGTTTTATTACCTCCTTTTTTCCTCCCTGGCAGAGCTGCACGCTGGAGCGAGTGCAGCTTTGGAACTGTGTCATCCTTCAAGATCTGGGGTGGAATTATAATGTACTTCGGAGCTGACATTCGCACGAGGCCTGGCCCTCAAAGAGGCATGCTTGTGATTGGCACCCGGGTTTTGTACAAAGAGCATTAGGTTTCTTCGTTATGAAAAAAAAAAGCCTGATTTTTTTTTTTTTCCACACATTTCACTCCAGACGCTCAGCTTCTCAGAGGCACACGAAATACTCAAGTTTGCTTTCATGTGAAGTATACAGAGGCGATTTCTGCGGCTGGCTTTTAACTCCTGCATTTGGTTCTTTTCTCTGTCAAATGGGTATTTTAGCTGGAGCGATTTGCCTGTCAATCACAACTACCTGTCAGTGTTCCTCACACGTGCAGATTACTTTGCTACTAGGATGAGGATGCACTGAATTGTGTGTGCACGCAAATGAGCGCATATGTTTGTGTGTGTTGGGGGGTGGTTATACATGCGTGTATGCATGCCAGACGTTTCATAAGTACTAATCTGCCACTTCTATAAGATTACTGCTGGAGCTCCACTTCATGCGGCGCATGTCAACATCCTAGCTGACAGAACCTGCTGAGTTCCTGTTTCCTTGACGTTTATTCTCACTGCACTTCCCTCTATGTTACCAGATGACTTTAATCGACCCTAACTTAACACATTAATATCATTTAAACTCTCTCTGACTCACTTCTCCACTGCTGCACTGACTTTTTCCCATTTAGGGGGCAAATTTGGTATGTGGAGCACATACCGTCTCATTGGGCCTTTTTCCATTAACGACATAATACTGTTGTGTAATTATTGCTCATCTGCACTTGAAAGCAGATACCACTAAAAGCTGAAGAACTCACTAATGATATTGCTACAGTTAAGTACAGTCCAGTTATTTTTGTTAATGTGTCAACATGAACAATTCTCTTTTATAGGTTTTAACACCAGAGAGTAGCTTCAACTTAATGATGGTAAAATAGTAATCACATAAATGAACCCAATCTCAGAAAAATGCTATGGGGACTTTTAGTTTCTGTACAAATCATGTGGGTCGATACTAAATGTTTAGTATTAATATACATCCGTTGTCTTTTGTTGCAATAGTAAGGCCACAAAACACAGGATGTTACTTTTTTATCTTAAGGGCTTAGACACTGAGATAGCTCCAGGACTACGCTGTAATGCAATGCAAAGTATTACCACTCGTTTTTAGGGAGAGAGAGATAGGAAGAGCTGCGAAACACGCTGTAAAGTATTCTCCCTGGAAAAGAAAAATGAAACGAATGAGTGTTTTCTGTGAAGTATGAAGAGGCGTATTTTTCTCACCTATGACAAACTCTAATTTCCTCTGCTCCCCAGTCACGCAACTGTCAGAATCACTTTCCTGCAACAATTTTCTCCTCCGTCATCCCAAAAAGCACATTCACCATCCACTTGTGAGTAAGGCACGCAGGGCAGCATATGGCCGTTTTGGATGGAAGAATTAAAGATCTGTCACTGTGGATCCTCAGAGTTTCGTGTCGTCCATTAAAAAAAAAAAAATAACTTACTTTGACCGTCAAGGTGTTGGTTTTTTTTTTTTTTACAGTAGGTGCTTCATATCTAGTGCAATTTGTTTTTAAATATTTAAAGCTTTTCCCTTGATTTTAACCACTTAGCCGCTTTCTGCCTCCTCCACATCTACCTCAATGAAGATGCCATTTTCTGCATTCTCTGCAATGCTTTTTGACAATTTTCCCATTCAGCTGTGGTTTGTATGTGACCAGAGTAAATTTAGCTTCATGTTTAATATTTAATATTGTCATTCTGATGGCACACAAACATGCTAAGGGCGCCGCTTGATGGATAGCAACGTCAATCAGTCTGTCAGTCAATCCACCGCTTTGGTTCAGCCTGAAACATGCAATAATTATAGGATTCATTGACGTGAAATTTTGCACAGATGTACATTTTCCCCAGAGGATGAATCTTATTTACTACTGTGATCTCCTGACTTTTCTTTATGATCAAACACCTGGGATGCTAATTGCCAACTGTCTCAACTGTACAAATTTTAGCTTGCTAACATGCTAAACTGAGATGATGAGCATTATTTGTGCTGACCATCAGCATGTTTGCACTGTCATTCTGAGCATGTTGACGTTAGCTCGACGTAGCCCAGTTCACTTAGCTTATTTTACACTGTAAGACAACGTTGCAAAATAGAGGTCAACATGTGCTGGTATTAATTATTTTTTTATTTAGTAATTAGTTTTTGGACTTACTTTTAGTTTTTATGTCTTTATGAACGTGCCTGGAGGGATTTCTTCAGAAACTTCCACTTGGACTTAAGGATAAACGGATTACATTTTGGTGGTGAAAGGTCAAGGGCACTGTGACCTTAAAAGACATGTTTTAAGTGATAACTCAGTGATTTATACACTATATGCCAAAATTTTACATTAATATCAAATAGAATAAAATAAACTGATCACATATCATATCTCAAAGGCCAAATTTATTGTAACATTTTCTTTCAATTTTTTTACACGTCATAACTTTGGAAGAGAGAGGGAGACACTTGGTTAAATGTCCACCGTGAAGCTGTGATGATTTTATGGATCTTCTGTGCTGCCGGATTGAAGATTTGTGTTAAGCATCCATGTTTTAGAATATGTACCTTCTTTGCAGCAGCATCCATATTTGAAGCATTGTCGACTGTCATAGCTAAAAACGAGTCTGAACAAACGTGGATGTAAACAGTGACTGCAACGTCACTGGTTTGTGGAGTCATACAGCCACGAGGCGATAATTCTAGTTTCCTAATCGTCCGTTAAACGTACTTATGCTATGCCAAATATGTGCAGAATTAGCGAAAACTAAACAGAAAAACATAATTACCTAACTCAGGTGTTTAATTTTTGTTATCTCAAATTTTCTTGTAAAACAGCTCCCCCAAAATGTGACTCCCCCAAAATGACCCTGCTGTTGTGCTCTCCTCATCCTCCATCATCGTTTTTGTGCCCTATCGTATCAATGCCCCAATTCATTTTGAATTGATTGAACTGTTCCGCACCACTGATGTTTTTCATTTTAGGACAGCATATTGCTGGCTCAACCTTTCCAAACGGCACCTGCACAAACTGTTTTTCTTCGCCCCACTCTTACAGCTCCATCACTCTCCTTCTCGCCCACTCTGTAGATTAGCCCTGCACTGTGCTGGTGGAAGAATGAGGCCAGCTAAAATCAAACATTAATCAGCTGCTGTTTTATAAGACAGAGGGAGCGCCTGCACTCCCTGGGTTCCCCTCCTTCTTGCCCTTAGCCTGCCCTACCACCGAATGTTAATGTGACTGCCATTACTCATTTATGAGCTGCCCGCTGCTCGCTGCCCAGAGCCTGGTGTCCGGGCCTGGGCTGGCATGGCAGGCACACTGCTAGTGCACGGCTGTGCCAGGGCATTCAGTGGCAGCAGGGCCAGTTTTGATTTAAAAAAGAACATGTTTGGATGGACCGTGCTGTCTAACCATCTGAAATAGGACTCGGATGTTATTGGAGAGGTAGGCGGTTGTGAATATGGTGTCATATTTACAGTGGGTGATACATAGAGTAAGAAAACACAATTAGAAAACAACACTGTCATCAAAACTGAGAGGATTGCTCTTTCACATAACACCAAATGCAAGTTGTCCAATTTTTCATTCAGTAAATGGGCAATTTGATATGATGTATTCACATTTGGATGGTTGTAATTGGACATAAATCTTGCTAAATCGCCTCCATGGTGAGACTAAGTACCTCGATATGTGCAGACAGGCAGCTCTGAAGAGTTCGAGCTGAGTGGTTGTTCTTGGTATCCAGGACGCAGAGCACAGCAGGAGCCATTTTTATTCTTAGTAGTGACATCAATAGAAGCAAGTGTGCGCAAGGTGAGGCACACAGATACTCTCTCCTGACAGCATGTGAAGGGTTGCCATCAGTGCCAGGCTGTGTTGCGGTAGTTAATGAAGGTAGGAAGTACGGGCCGTGTGTTCCTGTGTCTGGACCTGCTATATGTGTGCAAAGAGAGGACAGATTAAGAGTGAGGAAAAGAATGAAAGGGAGAGGGATTGAATGTATTTGTCTTGCAGATCTTTTACCTCTGCGCTGCTGTGAGCTCATGCGCTGCAGTGCCACTACAGAATTGCTAAGTGTGAAGTGGCTGATGATCGAGGGTCCCACAGACTGTCACGCAATCCTTCTTCCCACGTGGCTTTGCTCTTTGCATCACCTTTCCCCCCATGGTGCTCCTGCTTCAATAGAACTAAGTGGATACAGTCCAGTGAAGCCTACGCTGTTTCCATGCATGTTTAATGCCTGTACTAGAATTACCGCGAATGGCACTCTGCAGCACGTCAACATTTTTGGTGTTGCCATTACAGCGTTCCCTGTTTCATACAAATGGGTTCCCTCTTGGAACATAGTGGGGAGCTTTGAATGGTGTTACACACTGAATATTTTAAATATAATCAGTCAACAGTGAAGTAACTCAGCCTATAACTGTCACTGTTGCACATGAGGAAAGGGCGCACAAACAGAGTTTCATGTTTATTTTAAGAAAACTCGCCCAAGGAGAATGTCTTTTCCTTCATCTCTCTCTTGCCTATGGAGCCTCATATATTTGTGGCCTTGGGGGGGGTTCTCAGCATGCAGCAGAAACAGGAAGTGTGTAGCCTGTGGCTAAAAGGTAGATACTTCTCCTAGAGTGTTACACAGCACACATACACACATGTATACTTCTCTCCTATGGGAGTGCTAATCCCCAAGAGATGAAAGGAGACTCCCACTGCTCTCTGATCCCTGTGTCCTGCTGCGGCGGTTCATTTGGTGCCCGGTGGAGAGAGACAGGTCCAGTTGATGCTCCCACACATGGTGTCCTTGACCGAAGCACAGACGTGACTTAGGCCAAGCCCCATGCTGATCCAGAAAGTTCCCTATTAGAAATCGATGCCCGTTTGACGCCCCTTTCATTCAGGCGCTCTTTGTGGTATGTCTGTATCACCATGGAGAAAGGAAGAAAAAGGAGGGGCAGATAGAGGAAGAGATAGAGAGAGTGCATGCCTGTGTGCATACTGACGACCTCTTCACACCTCTGAATCATGGTGTCTCCTCATGGGAAGCCAGGCGTTAATGCTAGATTAACTATCTCCTCTTCATTATAGGAAACAGAGTCCTCTGCTCAACCTTGGTGCTTTGAAGTGGTGCAAAAGTTCACTCAGAGTCCATTGACCATGTCTGCTTTCATTGTGTTTGTGCACACCTCGATTTGTGCAGGGACGCCTGTGTGTGTACATGCACATGTCCAGCCAATATAATTGTGTACCTCTGGCGTACAAGCAAAGCAAAGAGAATGCTCAAATAAATGGTCTTCAAAATCATTACATAGGGAGGAAGAAAGAGGAATATTTCCTCGCAGGAAGCTGCTTCAACTTCTACGATGATAAACTCAGTAATGGCCTCCACTCCGGTGCATCCTTGGTCATACTGAGAGCCACTGCGGCTGCTGACTGATGTAGGTCTTTGTTGCAGTTCTCCTCAATGTCATGAATTTTAAAGAACAGATAATAAACCCCAAGGGCCCTTATTCAGCACAACAGCACTTAATAAGGAAATTGCCAACCTATGTCCTTTACATTTAATCACAAATACAGTCCAGATGGCTATCTTCAGTTCTGATTACATCCTTAATTCTCTGCTTGACTGCTAGCCTAAATGGGAACCTTCTTTCAGAGAAAGAAAATAAAAGAATCAGCAGTAAGGGATTGCTCAAGGTGTCTCTGCAAAAGGTCTCTGTTCTCTCCTGCACCTGAATCCCACGCTAAAACCCACCTGGTTTCATAAAGCCAGAGGTGCATAAAATCCTATAGCAAAGTATTTTATGAGAGTCCTTGGAGAGAGAAATAAATTGAAAAATCTGTGTGCATTTACTTATTTATTTATTACAAAAATAAAAATGCACACAAAAAATGATAACCTCAAATCTGGGCTTTGGTGGTTTCACAGTATTACAGTATACCAGGGTATTTAGAAATTTATTGTATGTAGTTCACATCACACACCACCAGAGGTCAGTCTCTACTTTTGGAACAAGCAGTTGAGCTGACAAACATGGCAACTGTGAGTGTTGGGGATAACGTTACAGGACTTTAAACAGCCAGTGTCAGTAAGAGAGACCACAGCAAAAAAATCATCAAATTCTGTGAATTGAGCATCTGTTTTGATTAAATAAGAATTGGTGGTTATTGGAACAGTGGACTAACTAACTAGATTAACGAGGATGGTTTTGGTGGGTTTTATTCTGTTTCAGTCCAGTTTGAGCGAAGTGTGTTTTACCATGAGATAACAAGCCAATTAAGCTATTTTTTCTAAGTTTGGTGAAAGAGAGAAACTTAGATTTAGAAGGTGATATTTAACTGTTTAATAAGGAAAATGTTTGTAAGGATATTACCTTTCTTGACATTTTGTGAGTTTATATTGTTTCGTAGACTGAAAACGCTTGAGAGTTAGCGGAACATAGATAACTTGCCAGTCAGGTGGGTGGGTGCCACGTCACACAAAAAGTGTCATACCAGTGAAAATTCAGGAAGGTATGAAAAAGATAGAGACCAATAGCCTACTTATATCACTTTGTTATCAATTTTGTTTAGACTCTTTTGTACCCTTCCACTAATGTCTGAAACATAATGTGGCACATTAAATGTGAAAATAATACTACAGGTAGGGCCACATTCTGCAGCCTCTAGTTTTGTCAACACATTCCCAGACACTGGATCTAGTATTGTGAGCAATCTGCTGGGTTGTTTTATGTCAAACTTCTATCATGGGCTTTTTATCCATGTTGTCACTCTTTAGAGGAATTGTTCAACATTTTGGTAAATATGCTTATCCGCTTTCTTGGCGAGAGTTAAATGAGAAGATCAATACCACTGTCACATCTGTACAGTAGATGTGAAGCTGGAGCCAGCAGCTGGTTATCTTAGCTTAGCATACATACTGAAAACAGAGGAAAACAACTAGTAGCTCTGCAAAAGCAACAAAATCACTTGGCCAAGAAATAGCCCAGCATAACCCCTGTGAAATGGCAGATTGGCGGTTTTGTGTGGATTAAACGTACAAGATATAACATGTTAATTGGCAAGCTTCAGAGGCCCTGATACAGGCAGATTGTGTTACCTTGTGAGGGAGCCATGCTACATGTTTTCCTCTGTTTCCAGTCTTGTGCTAAGCTAACTTTACCGCCTGTTGGCTCCAGCTACGTCTGTAGTGTACAGACATGAGAGATGTATTGATTTTCCCATCAAACTCTTGGCAAGAAAGCAAACATTTCCCAAAATGTTGTCTTTAAAGCAAACACATGCAGAGCAACAGGGCAGAGTGGAAGACAACCAAGGATTTTGCAATAAACCTCATGGGAAGTGTTAAATATTGTTGAGCATGTAATCTGAAGTAGTACTTTATTATGTTAGTTATTACCAACACAATTAATTTGAAAACAATATTTCGGTATTTGAAAGAGCTTCCCATAGCACCTCAAAATGAGTCTCATAAATCTGCAGACTTTAAAGTTTGCAGCCTAATTTAAAAGTTGTATCCCATTTTGCCGTGTAGGTTAACTCCACTTTGTTTCACCTTTGCAGAACACATTGCGCTGTACTTTAACCTACTGCTGAAACAGGTGGCACACGGTCTCCCTGCAAAAGGACACCTTTTGCGAGCTCATAAATAACAATGGTGAATGTTGGGGCCGTGTAGAACACAGGGGGGTCACCTCCGCACAAGTAGGGCAGTGTTGTCCATGGAGGATTGGGGCGCATCCTCCCCTCCGTCTATCTAGAAGTGGCTACCATCAGCAGGTTTAGAGCAGGTAGTGCCTGGTTAATATTTAGGACGAAGCGCACTGAATGTTAGTTTTCCCCCAGGCTCTCCTTTCCTTTCTGTCTCTGGTGCCAGCTATGCGACAGGTGTCTTTTCAGGTCGTATGTGATAAATGAAAGGCTGTTTGTCTGAAGCAGAAAATAAAATGCACTCTGTAGGGCAACAAATAAAAACAAGGCTCCTAGACATCTTGAACCGGATTAATCAAATAGTAAAAGGTGCTCTCCTGAGAGCCAGCCTGTATAGCCATTTATGAAAACAACTTCTCTATTAGTCACTCATTAACTATTTGATTGAGTACCGCAACATCATCCTTCGAGGTATGCACAGTTAGGTATTTTGCTCCAGCACACCTTTTATTAGCACTTTATTCTGTTAATTTGTAAAATAAATAAATAAATAAATAAAATCTTCATTTTAATAAATGTACTGTTATGAGTTTTCTCGACTAATAAACTTCAACGTGATGACTTTGTGTTGACAGATTATGTAGCTTCGCGTTTATTGTCAATGCATGAAAATGTCACTTAACCTCATTACATGAGTGTGTGTTTTTGTCATCATTACTGTAGGAGTTAATGATGCTGAGAGAGAAGGGCACTGCTCTGGGGTGGCTGGAGGGACAGAAGACATGTACCTGCCTTCTCCTGAGACACTCATTAAGCAGCAGCAGTGTTCACATCGCATCACATCACTGCCTGGGTCCACAGAGGGCTACATTAGCTGCTTATTTATATTTCATTGCATGCACATGCAAGCATTTGACTTGCAAGGCTCAAAAGCAGATGCCTTAATAGTCATGTAAAAGAGATAAAATATGCAATGTTGTACCAAGGACAGTTCTGGTGGTTTGTAGCTGGTGTAGGATTAAATAGTAGCCAAATTTTTATCTTGATTAACTACAACTGCCAGGCCCAATTCAACCTACAACTCTGCTCGAAATAGAAATCAAACCGGACTCAGCTGACACGCTGTGATGATAATCACGATTGAGTAATTAAATTGGAGCTACAGTATGGAGGGATGAAGAGAATAACATTTATTATCTTGCTACGATACAATGTTCTACTGGGAAACCTTAGGTCCTGGCATTCATGTGGAAGCCACTTGACTGGCATCACCCACACACACATTGTTGCGGTCAAAGTACATGCCCTAATGGCAATGGCTCCCCCCAATGGTACTGGCCCCTAGCATGACTAGAACTGGGCAGGGAAGGCCCAAGGAAGGTAATAAAGAGCTCAAGACGTAGACCTGGCCTCAAAATTGCCCAGAGCCCAAACTGACCGCGCATATGCGGAATGTGCCAGTACCCCATCTTGCAGCCAACACAACTCAAAGGATCCGCTGCCAACGCCCTGGAGCCAGATACCATAGGACACCCACTAAGGTCCTGTGTCTATGCCTTGACAGGTTTCTCTGTGGACTGGACTTTGCTCCAACCTCTTGAGGCATGGGCACAGAATCTCTAGGGTACCTGCTCATCCCACGGATGGCACTACCATCAGAGGGTGTCACTGCCATGAGATGAGGGGTAGTACTTGGTCTTCAGCTGTGTTTGGGTGGGTGCTGCATGTCAAGTGTGGTCAACAGGAATGTCAGGAGGCAAGGTTTCCCAGCAGAACATTGCATTATAACAAGATGATCAAAGTTATTTACTTCACCTGTCAGTGGTTTTAATGTTGTAGCTGATCATATTTATCTGTAACTGGAAAAGTCTCTGTGCTGATGTTGATGCCATTTTAGCAACCTCAAACTTTTCACATTTTTGATAAGTGCAGAGTTGCAAAAAAAATTGGTGAAAAGTAACAATCCCTCTGAAACAGTAATTCCAATAGCTATTATTTTTGTCATAAAATTGGCAAAATTACAATTCTGAAAACATATTTTGGCAGTTTCCAACATCACATTGCAGCAACACATACACACACTTGCACATGCACACACACATGCACACAAATGCACACAGAAACACACCTCCTTATCCTGTCCACCCCCACACAAATTCACCTGATAGAACAGAGTGACCTCGTTCTGCCAAAACCCTTCAGTCATTCTCAGTACACACGCACACACACACACACACACACACACACACACACACACACACACACTTGCCTCTCACTCAGCAAGCACGCTCCCTCAGCGGACCTGTTAAGTGATTAGCTCAACACTGCACACTGCTGCGCACACAGTTCATACACCAGGAAGGCGAGCTAGGATCACACAACCTATAGCGCCGTATACAACTCTAATGAGCGCGAGATTAGGCAGACACTGCAGCAGCTGATGATCTCATCACTGACAAGTTAAGAATGGGTATTTCAGGACACCCATTGTTTGCTGAGAGCTCTGACAGCCTGCAGGGACCCAGAAGACAGTAAAATGTTTGACTGAGCATGACAGGATTCTGAGAGGAATTTGTGATTGTAACATGTCAACAAAAATTGCATGACTGTGCATTCGTGCATGAACAATCATGCGGTCAGTAATGTGCACAGAGATTTTAAGGACATAAATTAAAAAATCTCCATTGTACTTCATCCATTGCTTTTCCTGATGCACACATGTACATAAACATACTTGTGCACTAAAACCAATTAGTTCTCGCATAAGAAAAATAACAGTCGGATGTTTAACTGACATTTTTAACATCTCACTGTCACAAAAGACTGTTCCCTCCTGCCTCGAGACAGCCATCATCATTTCTGTACCTAAAAAGTCTGCTGTGTCTAGTCTTAATGACTATCGCCCTGATACCCCCATCCTGATGCTTTAAGAAACTGGTTCTCCAGCACATCAAAGACAACATCCCCGCCAGCCGGGACCCTCACCAGTATGCTTTCAGAACCAACAGATCCACAGAGGACACCATATCTACTGCTCTTCACTCAGTCTTCACTCACTACATCAGGATGCCGTTTATTGACTTCATCTCAGCATTCAACACAATCTCTCCCATGAAGTTGATTGGAAACTTAACACTCTGGACTTCAGTACAACACTCGCAACTGGATACTGGATTTCCTCACATGCAGACCCCAGGGAGTTCGAATTGGCAGTCACACCTTCTCTACATAAGTGCTCAACACCGGAGCCCCCCAGGGCTTTGTGCTCAGCCCCCTCCTGTTCACACTGTACACCCATGACTGCACTCCCAAATGCAAACAATTAGCACATCCCAAATTAAGCTTCATTGTGAAGCTGTAGCACTTAACCTTAGCTTAACACAGCAATTAGCCTTTTAATTCTAAGATATCTAAACGTGATAAAACCAAAATAAACATAGTTTCTTTAGTGTGAGGATGAATGCTGGAAATTACATAAATGCTGAAAATATTCTCAGATTTTAGTACACACAAGAATAATAGGACATTGTTGCATTTAAGTTGTTGCGGCCGATTCTGAAGAGCTCCTGCTTTAGCAGTTTTTCTTTATTAAAGCTTTTAGCAACCACACTGCATTCACATCATGTTGCACATTACAAGTCTGACAGTCACAGCACACTGACCACAAAACCGGACATGTATAGACAGTTTGTGTAGCATTTATGCAGGTAAAATAATTGATAAGTAAAATTACATAATGTTCAAACAATATTGTCTTAGTTTTAGGCAAATCATCAAAGCTGCTGAGTAAATCACCTACATTGTGATAAAAACAAAACAAAACAGCAACTCAGAAACAAATGGCAAACACAAAGAAGATGAGGTCATCATTTCTTTTGAGGAAACTTGACAGACTGTCACATAAATAATTTTGAGGACAACAATAGAAACAAGACCATCAATATTTATGTATTAAGTCTAGAGTGGGTGTTAGTCCGAGGAGGGCTAAGAGGCACTTTAGATAATGAGCAGATATTTCATGTGAGCATTAACACATATTCCTGTCTGTGTCGATACCAGAGGTGGAAAATAACAAGTACATTTACTCAAGTACTGAGTACAGTTCTTAGGTGCTTGTACTTTCCTTGGGTTTATGCTGATACAGTGTACTTTTTCTTATGTTCAATTACATCATATACAATTATTTGAAATCAGAGATGCACTTCTAGGCAAATTTAGGCACATACTGATAGCAGCGTGTAGGATAACAATTTAGCAGATACCAGTACCAATGTTTTTGTTTGGTTGATTTATTTATTTCCCCTTTTGTGCCAGGGAAAAAAAAATCTTCGTTATAAAAGATAACTTTTAAAGTCATTCAACCACCTCATTACACTTTATTTGATGAACACACATTAAACCATACAATGTATGACAAAACCTTTTCAACCTCTGGTAACCAAAAACTTTATTAATATGCCATTAAGGGTCTTACATGCATGACCTTAGCCTCAATCCAAATTTGAAATATTGTCATTTTAATTTTTTCACAGTTTCCTGACTTTGGGTTGATTTGGGCGTGGTTATCTCCAGTCCATATCACATTATATGGATAAAGCCAATCAAAAATTCAAAGTCAGTTGATACTTTTTAAACATGCCAAAGTGAAATCCCTCAATGCTCCTTTCAATAGGCTGTGTTTAGAAACACTCAATCTGAGTGCCGGAGTCCATTATGGCACAAACCGGACGGTTGGTAAATTCAGAGCGCTGTTGGTATGTGCACCACACTCTGGTGCAACGCCGACACAGTCTGAAGAAATGCTATTATCTTCAACATGAGCGGTTTTGAACTTAATTTTCTAAAAGTTGGAAACATTTATTTTCACTCTGATGCTCTAGTACTTAACTGATATAATATGTGCATTCTTACTATTACAAGCGATGTTTCTTTTAATTTCATCCCCATTTCTAATTTTAATCTATTTTATATTGCTGTGAAAACATCAACAAATGTCTCCTTTTAAACAAATGTCTTAATTCAAGTTTCAAGTTTCATTTTAACACATAATGATAATTTCATAAGTTTTCCCGATACTATTTTTCATTTTATGGAGCTTGTAGGCATCATTATATAACCCAACCCAATCCAATCCCTGTTAGCTGTTAGTTCCCGCCACTGGCTGCTAACAGCTCTAATAAAGCTCTAAAGGTAGTTAACTCGCTCCCTTCTGATTTCAACATGGATTTAGTGTTTACACGTAGCATGATCAGGGAAAAACATAGGGCACAGATCCTGACACGTCGATAGTGAATTTACTGCGCCCTTTTGTCCTTACGGTGTACAAGGGAAGAGCTCTGTTTTTCCTAAACTCATCATCTATTGTCCCCGAGATGATGAAACATCATTAGTATTGAGCCCTTCTTTTTAGCCTCTGCAAAAATGATGTGACACAACAGAAAAAGATCAGCCGGCTACCGGTGCTGGGTCAATATATTTCTGCATTCCTGTAATTCCTAGTATGAGTATTACTGTAGAGTATTATCATTTCTTTTATTCATTTTGTGTGTCTGGCTGTTTAAATGCTTGCTGTAAGTGTTTCTATCTTTCATCTACTTTTGTGTCTATCACTTTTGTCATTGAAAAATGTTGCAAGTCCATTGCTTGAGTGATGTTTCTGCAGCATTCACAGCCTCCTACACTGTGGCTCTTACAGTGGAGAGTCACAAAACGTTACAGTCTGCATGGCACAAGGATACCCAGCATGGAATGTTAACAATTTTTTTTCTTTCTCACTCCAGCTCTCCACTGTCTGTATTCCACAATAATCTCCCATAGTATTTCATTCAGTTTATGTGCTGCCAAAAATCAAACTCTGTTAGACTTGAAGCACTCACAGAAGGAACTGTGTGGTTGCGCATTTAAAGTCATGTGCAGGAATGAATAAAAGTGTGACCCACAGAGTACTTACTAATCACACTAATCATATTAATCTCTAAATCACACACTCATAAACTGATTGCTAAAATTCTGAAAGTAAAATTAAAAAAAAAAAAAAACTATTGAAGGAGTTGTTTCATGCTCATTTTGTACTGGTGCTTACATAATGCAGAGCATTTTATTCAGTGGTACATGGGTGCATTAGTATCCACTCAGATCTATTTAGGTCTTGAAGTGCACATTTCACCATGAACATGACTCGCCTCTTCATCCCTCTTTCTTCCTGTCTATTTTTATCTGATCACAAGCTCCTCGGTGTCCTTGCTAATTTTCATGCTATCTCCTTTTATTTTCTTTCTCTCTCCGTTCATTTTATCTTCTCCTCACATCTCTTTCACTTAATCCCCCCCGTCTTTCTGTGTCCTCCTGCTTCTCCTTTTCCCTTTTATTGTTGCCTCCAAAATGCTGTGACACACCATGCGGGCTGCAACGATTTCTTACGTTAATAACTGTGACCTATTAACTGACAGAGATGTCTCAGGGGAAAACCACTTGTCCTTAAATTATACATGATCACTCTCTGAATTTGTTCGCCTCTCTCTCTGTCTTTCTTGCTCTCTATATCTCTGTCTTTTGGTTTTTCTTTCTCTAACTAATCCTACTGTACAGTATAAGGTCACCGATATTACTTTTTAAAAGGTTATACCAAAGATAAAACAATGATGGGAAGGGAAGGGATGAACACAGTTGTCCATATTAGATAATTATATCCAGCAAGTGTATTTCCTGTGATCTGACCAAAAAAGCCTTTTGTTTTCATTCTTCTGTCATTTTACCTCTCACTTAAATGAAAGGCTGGATAACAATTACAGTCATTATAATTGGTTCACAACAGGAGCGCTGGAAAAATCAAGCAGTTCAGCTTGTTGTAAAATGTCTGTTCAATTTACTTCACTTACATTTTCTAGTTTCAGGTTATATATATCGAGGCAGGGTGATTAATCAAATTTTATTTTAAATTCAATTTTGGCTTCTGACAACTATACATGTCATATCAACATTTCTGAGGTGATGCAGTATAAGAACGTCCTCTGTCGTTGTGGTGTGGAGATGCTGGATGGTGTGGCAGATGAGACGTCTGCCAAGCTGCAGACCAAAGTTTAAGACCGACAAATGACAAAACTGGTTGTTTTAAGCAAGCCATGCTGCATTTCCTGCCAGGATTTTACCAGCAAAACTTGATATTTTATACCAAAACATGATCTTTCCCTAACCATAACCTATAAGTGTTTATTGTGCCCCAGACCTAACCACACATTTATCACAGTCTTGTGGAAACTTAAAGTTATCATTAACATGACTTTTAGCTGTAATTGAGCAGTATTATGTATGTATGATCACACTGAGTCAGATGTAATTAAATGTTAAAATAGATAGTATTAAAATAATGGACTCTTGAATGGCAACAAAACAAGGCGTACAATTGTTTCTTTCTGGGTTTTTTTTTTCCATAACCTGCAAATGAGCAGTGTCCCCATTGTTACCTCAAAATACAAAGCACAATGACATTGTTTTACACATGAAGGAACTGTAGTTTTTCTCAGTGTTCATTCTCTTCACAGCAGCAGCCACGATTTTCACATTTTCACTAACTTGGATTAAATCAAAAATACAAGGGCTTTTCTATAGCCTGCCGTTCCTGCTGATATCATCACTTTCTTCACTTAAACCTTTTCTCTGCTGGTGATATGTCTGTTATCCACAATTCTTCTCCTCCATCCTTGGTGCTGTTGTCATCCTTTTACTGCTGTTGTCTGTAAACACGCTGAACTGGAAACTTATCTCCATGCTCCAGAGTTGATTAAATAACAGCTACAAGTGGTTAATAAGACAGTAATGTTAGACCGAATAATGGAGTGGCAATGAAATGGCAATCTAGTCTGAGTATCTGGCTAAAGAAGTGGTTCTAACTAAAATTCTCATATTTGATATTTGGTCCTACATGTTGTCTTTGGATTATTAAATATGCCTTGTGGAAGTTTTGATCTCAAGCAGTGCTATGATGCAATGTTTTCTGGAGAGGGTCCCAGTTTTGTTTGCATCGTGCACGCAGCATGAGCACAAGGACAATGCAACATCCGATCCTGGCTTGCAAATGTTCCATTAGGAAGAAAATCAGCATGTTTGTTGGACCTCAAGGAAACACATAGTGCTTTGTGGGTTAAAATGTAGATTGTCAGCATAAAATGTATTTGTTTAGGAGAGATTGGAGAGAGCACTAGGGATTCGAATAATCAGTCCCCCCCCCCCCCAACCCGTGGACAGAGATAGCTTCAAATTGAGCTTTTTCTTTTCCGTCCGTTTTTTGTTTTTTTGCTGGTCAGTGTGCTATGCCGTGTACTTTTGGTCCCTGGATTTTGAAGTGCAATGAGCGCCGTTGACTTGAACAGTACTGTTTTGTACAGGCTTTAGCAGACATGATGCAGCAGCCGGGAGGAGCAGCGACTGCGCACCTTTAGGCTCTGAATTAACAGTATCATCTCTCTTCCTCATGGTTAATTTGCAGCTCACAGTCTCTGGCTTTTGTTTTTCTAGTGTCAGCGAGAAATGTTGTTGCAGATTAGTTGTTAGCACCATAAGCTTTTTAATATATTGCGTGTATGCTGCTGTCACACTGAACCTCCTGCTGAGCCTGTTCAAACTTTGACATTTGGAACTGAGAAACCTGAAATATTATATTTGCATTGAACGACTGACATAATTCTGAGTTGGGTATAGCCTTACAGAGCACCTTTAACCTGGGATGATTATCTGCCTGCTACAGACTGCAATCTGTGCAATATTCTCACTCTGCAGATGCTATTGCTGTAAGTTTGCATTAGAGCTTCAGCAACTCCAGTGATCTTGTAACCAGCGATCTTTATGTATTGGACATGGATTTACTGAAACTGCCACCCTACTAGCTGTTTGTTGCACCTCAGTGTGCCAATTTCATACATATTCAATAATTTCTCAGCCAGTCTACATGATTCTCAAAGATTTTATGTAAATTAGTTGCTTCCTTGCATTTGTGAAGGTCATTACATCTGACACAATATCACAGCCCCAAGCACATATGAGCACACTCTACAAATAAATCAATAACACAGTTTCAACATATATCACAGTCATAGAGGCATTATCTTTGATGTTGCAGTTTGCATGGGCGTGTCTGTGTGCAGAATGAAGAGAGCACAACAACAGCAGCGGCAATACATCGCCTCTCTTATTTCCACGGCAAAGGAATGCTCACGTTTATTTTATGCAGACTTGCGAGATGTAGCACTCGACTGAACTCAACTGCTTGGGGCCATTTAGGAAAAAAATGCAGATAGAATGCAATTTATATAGTAGTTTTACTAGTTTTGACCAAAATCAATTTTTAGCCTTTAGCTTATGTGCATAAGTAGCCTGTCATACACCCACGGATGATGCTGCTCTGTGGTATTTTTATTTGATTTCCTCTGAATTAAAGAGTCTAGATCAGCCTTTCATTCCTTTGAAAGTGTTATATCTGTAAAGTCACTACTGAGAGTAAACCTCTGTAAGTCACAGTTAAGATTATCTTGTGTTTTTAGCTGTATAATAAAGATGTGATTTTCTCTCAAACATAACTTTTTCCTCTTGCTGAGAGCGCATACAGGAAGCTTCATAAATAACTCTCAGGTTCTTATCTGAGTTATGAGTAGTTTAAATCCTAATTTAACTTTTAATGAGTCCTCGGAGTGATCCTGAGATGCTTAATAAATATGGGCCCAGATGTTCATTTTGGTTTTATGTTTACCTTACAGGACTACACCTGTACAGAAAGCTCTCAGTTAAAGAGTCCATTTCACTTCCAGCCCTCAGCTATGATCATTTAGTAGTGACTAAAAGATTGACACTGTGTGTAAAAGTGGCCACGATGAGTTTTCCTCATCGGGTATCTGGGTTCACCCTTGGGCACGGCTGAGAAGCTCAGTTATCCGGAATCAGCTCACTAAACAGAACCAGTGGAGGTAATTTTTGGCATCAGGACACCTTCCATATGCCTCTTTGTGGAGGTATTCTGAGCACACCCAACTGGGACGAGACCCCGGAGCAGACCCAGAACTGCAGTGAGGGATTATATATCCCATCTTGTCTGGGAACTCCTCAGGATCCCCCAGGAGCAGCTGGAGGTTGTGGTTAGGTAGGATGTCCGTGCTAAACCCAGCCTCAGATAAGCTGCCGTACAGGGGAGGATGGATGGACTGACTGACTTTAGACGTCAGTTGAAGTGGCTAGAGTGCAAGCTTTGTTACGTAATCACAGTGATTCATGTAGAGCTAAAAGCAGTCTACAAAATAACCTTGTAAATGTGTATAAGTGGAAAAGTGGAGAGACAATTATCCTTGAAAGTTAAAAATGAGCTTCTTTCATATTGTAAACAGTATTTATGGGAAACGCAAACAGGATCTAAATAAAGACTGGTTGCTAAACCCTCTCTAAAATACCCTATTAAATCATACCCTACATAAATGCTCAAACATACGTTTGAAACCCAAATGTAACGACTGTGCGAGCTTGGTAAAAAGACAATATTGTATATGACATAAGCAACACAAGAAAACCAAGCTAAGCCTTAAGGTTTTTTACTAATTTATAATATAATTGATTTTGTTAATAGGTATTGTTTTTAACATATTCGCCACATGAGTTTCATATGGTGATGATTACTATGTATCAATGATAATGTGAAAAAAATTCAAATGAGTCCTGATGAAGCTTTGGAAAATTATCACCTATGCTTTATGGAGCTTTTGTGAGTTTCAGCTCACAGCCGGATATTTCCTTCAGGAGAGAGTCTGGACCAAAAACAGAGCTCAGAGAAAAGATATTCTTTTCTTTTTGGTGACAGACCAAAGAAAATATGTAATGCAGAAGCTCTTTAACAATAAAATAAAGGTAGTTAAATCATGTTTGTGCTTACTCTTAATCAGTTAGACATGTAGAGCAGATATTTAATGTAATGTCACATATTCCAAATACTGTACGTTACATACATTGCTGTACACACAGATGGATGTTTATAATTTCTGATCAAAAATATGACTTTGAAACTGCTGTCTAAGTGACTCAGTAAAACTTAAAAGCAGATACGAAAAAGGTGTCTTTGAATACAACTTTTATTGAAGTTCTCATCAGTCGCATTAGGGCATAGCTCATTTCTGCTGCTCTCTACCTAAAGGACACAAAGAGAACTGATAACCACAGAGATGTTGAATGTTAAGTGCAGACAAACTGTCATTTGACCATATTCTTCAGTGGGTTTAGAGACGTCCTTGTGTATTCATACTGAGTCTTTCTTTGCTTTTCATCATTTGAGGAGGTGGAAAGGTTTCACAAGAAACAGCATCAGCCACATTTTTTCAGTTTCAGTGTTTTTAAAGCAAGAAAAGTTCTTCAAAGGGGCATTGTGGGAACTGGATAGCTGATTTAATTTATATTTCTGAACTGTGTTTTTATCTGGTAAATAACTTGCTCACTAGGGGACTCTGCAGGCAGCTGAAGCCCTGCGCTCTCTACCAATATTGTATGAGTAGATAAACCTGCTGAAGCCACTTTTAGTACAAAACAGAAATACATTCACATGAAGTGTTAAACTTCACATGGAGTGTATATTATAGATTATTATTATACTTGACGGCATTAAATCAGTAGAAAGTACCAGCTATAAAATAAAAAACTATAAAGAGTATTTGCCTCTGATGCCAAACTTGAGTCAGTTCAGCCTTCAGCACTCACTTCATACATAATTGCATTCATACATATCAAAATGGTGAACAATGGCAAGATGAAATTAATAGGAAATGCTTTATTAATGCTCTTGTTTCTTCAACTGGAGGTCCATGACTCCTATAGCTTATATGTAGTACTGGGTCCCTCTTTCGGTAAGGGGTCCTCAGCCTATAAAACGTTGATGACCCCTGTGTTAGATGGATTGACATGGAATTTGGTTTAAATATTCATGCCCTGACCAATCAGGTCAGTGTGTCCAAGACCACCTCGCTGCAAAACTTATGACATTACCATCAGCCTCAGCTTTACTTTACGTTACTGTCCCCATTAAAAAAAAAAAAACAAAAAAAAAAAACATTTTCCTTAATTTTAATCCTGAGTCCCCATATTGATTTATTGTTTATCTTACCTATATTATTTATCTCTTGTTAAATCACGAATATGTCCAAAAATCTATTTTACAAATTACTGTCTCTTCTAATTCTGTAAAACCAAGGAAATGGTTTCAAATGTTCAATGACACATCCTGCTCTCAGGGACATTCACAAAAGTTCATCCAGTCAAATCAGACTTTGTGCGATTAGCTAGCCACACCATCCTTTTTAAACCGCACTTCATGGTTTGTGGCTTGTTGTAGCTAACAGAACACTATTAAGAGAGAAAAGTAGAGATGTGTTTGGATATCAGTGGGCAAAACCTTTGCTTTTACTCCCAAAACAATGTGGTTGACGTCTATTTTATTCATCTCTTCCTAATTTTCCTCTAATGGTAACACCTGTTTCACATAGCACACGTCAATAGTGCGTGACGGCAGCCTCGCCAAACTGCAGCGTGTTTCATGCTTGTGGTGTTGACACATGCAGCGTTGTTACAACGTTGCTGCTTTGTTGCTGACTGCTACTGTAAGTACTGTATTTCCACATTCGTGGGGACAAATCCCACTCATTTATGAAGTTGTGCAAGCTCCTGCATTGCTGACAACACGGTCCTGCAAATATTTTAAAATAAAATAACTTGTGTCAACAACTGATGGGATTCTGTCCACAGAGACGTTGTCAGAGGACTTTTATTTTGAAACAGAAGCAGGGAAGATTTAGTAAAACAGACAGTGTTGTATGTCCTCAACTCTGTGAGACTTTAAACTCCTGTAAAGGGTGGTGCAGTGTCAATATAATCATCCAAACACCATTTTCACTGTCTATTTCTGCTGATAAATGCTTGCGGCAGAAATAAAAGATTGGTGAGCCCCCGTTTTTGGAGCTGTGCCGCAGCTGACATGCAGCTGAGACGCACCTGACAAGTGCTGCTCAGGTGGGCAGTGTTAACCTTCTTAAAAAGAAAAAACAGGTTCGGCACTGCTCACGCACTGCTGACACGTGCTGTGTGAAACGGGCCTTAAGGAGGTGTTTGTGCAGCCTGTCTGCTCAGCAGTGGACTCTGCTGAAGCTTAGAGAAGGCAAATTCGACATTTTGAAATGTTGCAATACTTTTAAATCATTGCTTTGAAATGTTTTGAAACTTTTCGAAACCTGTTCGCTCTACGTTGGCATCTGCTGGTAGAAGCTTGCATTGCACCCAATCGAATGCAAACGATTTGATTTAAATTGCTCTTGTAACTGTACACCGCTCAAATACTAAATAAAATTTCACAGTGCAAAAGATAAAGACGTTCAAACTTCCGTTTCACTGGGACTTTAATAAGCGTCATTGTTAGATTTGCAGAACCAGCCATGATTGTACACACCAAAGCCACAGACAGTCCAGACATTGCTGGCTGTCTCTCAGGCCAACCAAAATGCAGACATGTGCTCTTTTCATAGTGGAGTGATGAATTTTTAATGAGCCCGTATCACCATTCAGAATGAAGGAAAGGAGAAAGTGGAGGAGTCGCTCAAGTCGATTTCAATATTCCTGGATCGCTGTCTCTGCCTTGTCCTCATCATATCTTCATTATCTCCCCCCTCCTTCAATTTATTTTTTATCTGCGAATAACCAAAGGACCAGTAAATGGGGAAAAGGAGGGGGAAGAATTCTTTTTATGTGTACATTGAACAGAGGGAAGTTTGATATGGCACGCAGACAGGGGAGAGAAAATTCACATACCGCAGAGAGTGTTTCCTTTTGTTTACAGCAGCCAAAGATGGACTCATTCTTCCCTTTGCTCTCTGCATCTAGCTTAAGGCAGGAGAGAATGGAGAGAGTTTGAAGAGCTGACACAATGAGTCAGAGTGAGGCGAGAGTGAGTGTGAGGGAGAGGGAAGGGCGGTAAAGGTTTAGGCGTCTGCACTGACAGCTTTCTCCTGCAGTCTGACAGAGCTTTGTTGAGGATCCGGAATTTCACCGCTGTTGCCGCTCCAGGGTTTCACTGATGCTGCTGCCGCAGTAAGCGCCCAGCCCTGACCTTTTCATGCACACCGTGCAAACATCCATCCTTCACGCAGCGACTGCTTTTCCACGACCTACCCCCGCGTGTCCAGATCCACGTTTATGAGAGAAAAAAGGAAGTTGGAAACGGGCTGTCATGTGTTGACAGATGGCCCACGCTGTCAGTAAAACGTCATCACAGGCCACATCTCCCACGAGGCGGAGCAGTGGCAAGGATGGCCATTGCCATCTGTGCCCCTGCAACAGATGCTGCAGACAATACAGAAGCCACATGTGTCACACCATGTTTCCTACACAAGGCTGACTGTAATGCCCCGTGCAGGGTATTAGTTCGGGTGTGTCAGCACTGTGGAAATTGGTTGATTTTTTGCTGCTTCATCCTGCAAACTAACTCTGACATATTGGAGCTGTAAACCCCATTCTGTCTCTCTCATTTCTCTTCCTCCCTGCCTGACTCTCTGCCTGTCTGTCACTCCATCATGTCTATCTCTCCGTCTCTTGCCCTCTCTCCTCCTCTCCATCTTCCCGCCTGCTGTCTCTTTCACTCTGCTGCTCTCTGACTGTAGTTAAGAGAGAGCATGAAAAAAGATGAGCAAACACGCCGGCTGCCTCAGAATTCGTTTTCAAGCCTCACACGCTCCCCCACCTCTGCCTTTGCTACACCTGCAATATACAGTACCTCCTCCCCCGCAGCTCCCACACAGGATTACTCTTAAATGAGAAATGTATTGTTTCCTTTATTCACTCAAGTAAAAGAATAATTGAGTTAATCTGTCTGGCTTCTGTCTGCTGGGGAGCAGCAGAGATTAGGGCCTCTGTTGGCAGAGATGGAATCGCTGCTTTAAAAGACGGAATAAAAATGTCATCGCGTCTTTAATGACAGCCGGCTTGACATTTCGCAGCAAGCTTTTCATACCAAATACATATTCAGAATTTTTATTTTTTCCTCCCAGTACAACAGAGGGAAATGCCATGTTGTTCCATTATTTTATCATGACACGTCTGTAATCTAACTTTTAAGAACACTTTATCAACGGGTGCATCTCTAAGATATGAAATATTATTTCAAAGATTTCAGGTTTTACTGTTTGATTACATCATATCTGACACATAGGTATTATACAGAAAACCACCTTGATGGACAGAATTAGCCGTTTGTGATGCAAACACTGTACAGAAGGTGTAGGTGCAGGGGCTTTAATAGGCCTCTCTATATATACACAGCATGGTCATGTACTGTAGATCCCCCGGGAAAACAACATTTCTCATCAGCCTAAAACAAACTAACTGACTTTTTGATAGACATTTGTCGTCTCTCCCCATCTGACAACCCGGCAAACGCGCAGGAGTTTGCTTATCCCACCGAAACTGTATCCATGCCAACGTAGCAATTGTGCCTAACTGATTTCACTGCATCGTTATTGCTGAACACACAAATAGTTATGGGGTAAATGAAAGCTTTTTTCCTGTGCGCAGCAGAAACACTAAGTTCAGTTTTACAAGTCCTGGCAGAATGATTTGAGTTTGTTTTTCACAGATAAATGGTTTTTATGCAGGCTTACTGCTGCAATGGCTGTTTAGAAGTGAGCAGGGGTGTGTCAGAAAATGATTGGCCCCAAAATCCTGAGGTATCATTGGCTGATGGCAAGATCATCAAGCCACAAGTTTCAATGCAGCACAGTTGCCAGAAATAAATGTTGACACTGTATGTTTCATGAAACCACAGATATGTTATTAAATGTGTGCGTTTCATATGTATCATATGAAGGTTTCTGCAGAGACATAGTTTTGATTAATATGCAATTGCTGACCTTCTCATCGTGCGCTGAAGGGGATGGTGGGTGGCGTGAGACTCAGACAGCTGCCAAGCTGCAGATGACTTTTTGAGACCGACAAACAACAGAACTGATTGTTTTTTAGTGAGACATTTCAGCATTTCTAGCTGTGATTGTGACACCAAAACTGGGTATATCAAGCCAAAACATGAACTTTTCCGAACCATAACCAAACGCAGTGTTGTTGGAATATAAACAAAAGTTTAAGTTTTAATGTATCAGCCACATGGTAACCTACAAATGTTACATATCTATAGTTTGCAGAAAGGTACAATTTGAACATTTATTTACATTTACATTTACATTCGGGATGTTTTATCCATTCAGACTGTGACTAAAACAAAAACAGCTCTTTAAAATTAAATCCAGGTTGCACCTGAAAACAAAACCCAGAAGTAATGCTGATGTTAACAAGCAAGTCTTTGCTTTATGTTTGCCCAATTTCAAGGAATACTGTACTTCTGTTTTTTTTTTTAAACACCCTTATTTACTGTCTTTCTAGAGTCAGATGAGAAGATGGATACCACCGTCATGCCTGTCAGTCTTTGTGCTAATCGCAGATAATCAGCTGTTAATATTTACAGAAATCTGAGTGAAACCTCCTTCTTATCTAACTTTCAGCAGGGAAGGGTATGAGTTTATTTCCCTAAATGTCAAACCATTGCAACAGTTTCCAAAGATATTGATATGTTTTGTAAGTTGAGCATGTGGTTACTCTAAAATGCTCAGGGCTACATTCCTCAAGTCTGTGCCCAACCTTGGCTGCCATATTGGAAATGCCCCAGACCAACCCCAGGACGTGAGGTTGTAACGAAATTCAGTCTTTCTGTCTGTGCACTTCAAGGGCCCCTCAGTGCCAAGGCCTGCGCTTTCAGATTCTGCAGATTCCCTGCTCGCCTGTACTATAACAGAGACGGGGAGACTTAAACTTAAAGAGGTAACAATAAAACGGGACACTCAAAATCCAAGGACTGGCCTGTATTGATTATATTTAGTAAACTGAGACATGAGAGAGAGCAGAGAGTCTCTGGGTACATCCAAAGATTTATGTCAGCAGATATAAACCACTGTACATAGTGGATCACCTTAGAAGACAAACAGCAGCACCCGATGACAACAGTGCATACCTTTAGTGGTGCCAGCACACCTCCACCTGAGTAAATATGTGAGTGGATTAGCAGAATTAAGTCTCCAGGAGGAGCAGTTGGCAGGCTGAATATGACAAACAGGTGCTTGTGTTTAGTGGTAGATGAAGGAGGAACAGCTCCAAACCCCGCTCTGTCTCCCAGCTTCCCCCCTGTCTCACAATAAACATTAATTTGCAACTAGAAAATTATAAAGAAGAGCTGGGTAAATTGTTAGCAGTTATTTAGCCAATACTGGGCCGCCTGTCTGGCTCCAGATACATCAGCGTTTTCTCCTCCCATTCTCTGGGTTTTTCCTCCTGGGTTTCTGACAGTGATCAGGGGAGTTGGAGCAATGCTGAGCTGAACAGTGCTGACAAAGCCAAAATACTCTGCACTTCAGGCTCCGGAGTGGCTGGATCGATGTAGTGCCATCACCATGGCCTGGGGGAACAGCTGCCACCATCCTTCATACTGCACTGGATGTCCTCATCTGCCTCTCTGTCACCTCTCCGCCTGTGGCAGGACGGAGATTTATGCATAGCAGGCAGCTCAAGTCCGAGCATACGTTGTAGGTTAGCGAGTGACGGCACATGACACGAGCAATGCTGTTGGCTAGCTTGGATAGGCCTGAAACACTTACCGTTTGGAAAGTTTAACACCCACACTGACAAATTGATGTTGGCGAGAAAGTCAAATTCAGCCGTGGATTTGGCGTGAAAACGAAGCTTAGCAATTAATTTGGTGTTTGAAAGCCTGAGGCTGTGATTGCAGTACCACTGACTCTGTTGAACACATTTCCTTCACCACAGACTTCGTTTACATGGTGATTTGCAGGTTTAAATATACTTTTCACACCCATATTTAATGCCTGATATTTTTACTAGCACAATATGAATTTTCACCCTGAGTGTTAGTGAGCATGTTGAGTGCGTATAAACAGTGGAAAACACTGTGTGAATGTGATGACAACAGAGCGGGAGATTGCAAGTTCACCCAGGTGGGAATTAAAAAGTGTCTTAAAACAAAGTTACAACAATAAAAAAAGACAGGCAAATACAACTATCACACAATACAAAGAGCGAGCACCATCTCCAGTTAAAATGCAAAAAGTGCAATCATCAAATTTCAGTTGTCATTGGAGTAGCAGTCACATTGACCGATAGCGCTATTTTCTCAACCTTTTAAAAGTGACTCAAATTCCCCCAAAGTGATCAGCTCAGACAGTTTTAAGTCCTTCTGTAAGTTATTCCAAGTGGAGGGGGCGGCAAATTTAAAAGCTTTTTTGCCAAGTTCTGTGCAAACCTTGGGGACCGACATCAAAAGAGTACTGTGAGAGCGCAGGCAGTATTGATTCTGGTTTTTACGTGTTTAAGTACATAAATAAGAGGGAACCAGCCCATGTAGACTCTTATATAAAAAAAAAAAAAAAACAACCAGTGGGAGAGCCTGCGGACAGACAGAGAAGGCCAATTAGCAGCAGCGTACAGAGTACAGTGGTGTACGCGGTACCCAGAAGCCAGTTGCTGGCAGCTCGTCTGACACATGCTAATGTGTGGTCACCTTTTTTCTACGATAACTTAAGATCCAAACATTTAGGTGGTTTTCAGTGGAAGCTGAATTATTCGCAGAGGTCTCTTCCTCACCAAAACAAATAAACTTGGCCATTTAAACTTATAGAAACATTGAATTAAAGCAGTTTCACATCATTGCAGTTGGGCTTCTTACTACGGTGGCCAATGTGAAAATGCCAATACTCTATTTAGAGTCAGTGTTTGGTGTGTTCCTTCAGGGCTACTGTAGAAACATGGCGTTACAACATGCAAATCTCCGTTAATGAGGACCAGAATTGTTGTGTTTAAGGTAACTTAAACACAACAATTCTTTTTGTCAGGTGATTATAGAAAACATACCTATTATATTATATTCCATTTCTGCCAATATGTCCTTTATGCCTATATGTATACTTGTCCTTTAATATTGGCATTTTTGTGCCTGCTTTGGTAGATTTTATACAGATTAATGTTGCATTGTACACACATCCAGCAGCTCTTGAGTATATGTTTCATCAACATTGCTGATTTTTCATTGTAAGGATGCGTGTCATTTTGCACACACAGGCGATATGTTTTTTGTTGGATTTATTTTTCGGTTTGGGCTTGTCTCAAGAAACAGGATAAACTAGTTTACTGAATAAAATAAAACCCAGAACTCTGAAACCTGACCAAAGACTGAAATAAAAAGAGCTTCTCAGCCTTGTATTCGGTGCTGTTAAACTGCTAATTTAATAATCCTGTTTTGGGAGACAGATCCTCTGTGTGCTTTTGTGTTGTACATTCAGTACAGTTATTTCTGGTCGGGTCTTAGATTCTCCAGCTTTAGTTTGAGTGAAAACAAAAATTTAGCCAACCTCTCCGGGGCCCCAGGGTAAATTTTAGAAGCAGTTTGCCACGCTGGCAACACGCCATCAGCTTTTGGTTGCCAAATTGACAGAATGGATGGTGTATTTTTATTGTTGTAATTGGAGTGATAATGGTTCTGTGTAATTATAGGACATATTTAATTAATGAAAATTGATACCAAGAATGATTAAACATATTTTACTTAATACAGATGACATTATGCTTCTCATGCTGATTGTGTGTGTTACAGACACACACACAAATATCACAGAGTGAGTGTTTTCCAGCTACTCCAAGGCAAAATAAAGCATTAATGTACTACTTTTAGATGGCCAGTTTTCAAAGTAATGTATCTCATAGGGAAAATTAAAATAGGTGAAATAATTACCAGGAGGTCTGAAGTTTTTTAATCATCAATCATCAATAAAATAAGACAGAAAAACAGCTCTAAGTTTTTAAGAATACAGTAAACAGTGGTGTTGGTAACTTAGCATTGAACAGCTTTTCACCTTTTGCAGTGCCCTCTGCCTTTTTTAATCTGCCCTCCTCGGCTAGTACGTTCTGCTTTGCCTCCCAGGTTTGGACGAAGCTTGAACGTCTCGTTTTGTTCAAATTGAGCTGTCTTGTGGGTTGTCCTATGGGGAGTTTATTTTTGGACTTTTTCTTGTTGTTTCAAGAGTGGTAATCCATGTAACAGCAGTACTCTTGCTTGCTTAGGCAGAACATAAGGCCCATACCCTGAGGTGGAGGTATATTGAGGGATTCTTTTAATACAGGAGAAGCGGTGGTCTTTAGGGCTGACCATAAAACAATAAAATGGTTAGGGTTTACTGGATTTATAGTAATAGCTATAGTGTAGCCACAGCTTTGGGCTCTGTCACTCTCAAAGATGTACAATAACTACATGCTGGGGCCACTCCAGCTGAACAGATACCACGTAGAGACCGCAACCGCTGTGGCTGGTCAGCATGGGCTGCTCCTCTTTTCTCCAACATTTTTCTTATGCTGGTAGAGATTGTTGAAAGTGAGGACAACTGTAAGGAAGTTGCAGAAAGATTGAGGTGCTTTTACAACTGTACTTTGGCTCATTTGGTTGAAACCAAGGGGGAAAGTTATACGTTGCTGCATTTAAGTTGCATTGATGCATTTAAATGTCCACACTGACTTTTTGCAGACAAACCAAGAGGACTGTACATGAAGTCATAATGACTGACAGGTAGCTCTTTGAGCAGGCGGGTTTAGCAGTTGTGATCCTGTATCATTTGGACCTATAGGGTGATCAAATTCTGACGGACAGAAGTTCATGCAGCACTTTAATGCCTCTGATATTTATATATGTTCTTGGGTTTCACAAAGAGCTTACGGAGAAATAAGTGATTATAGCCAAGCATTATAAGTAGGCTATTACTAAACCTCGAAATCAGTCAAATGTTATCAATAATAACTAACGTACAGACAGGATGAAAAGGAGGCATCTTGTGAAAAAATGATTCTAGTCTTATTACTGTGGGATTGCTGTCACACACCTTTTAATGGATTTCTATGAACTGACAAAGTACACAGTTGGATACGAACACAGCAGTATTAACAGCTTTTTAATCATGGATATACCTGCGCTGATGTGCATATGTGTTACCATTGTTACCACATGATTAGCCTAAGTTATAGGCCATATGGCTACAATCAGTTTTCAGATGGCAGACAGATCTCAGGATCAGCAAGTGAATTTGTTGGTTGTTTACCTTTTGAAATCATTCTAAAATCACAAATCTGCTATTATAAGATACTGTGGTTGGTTTGACACACCACAGAAAAAACGCACTAGAGTCAGTTTGGAAGCAGACCAAGACCCACCTATTCGTTTGTCTCGTTTCGGTTGTTTGGTCCTCACCAGAGTTTGAGTGACAGCTTACACACCAGTCCAAATGAAACACACTAACCAGGCAAACAGTCCTTACTTTGTTTTAACTCAACCAAACAGCTCAGGTGTGACAGCACTCTAAGGTTGTTATTTTGTATCGTTTAATATCACAACGTAATTGAATCATTAGAAGTCAGTAACTCTGGCGGATATAGTGTAACTAAAGCACAAGTACAGCCTCGTTTCATACAGCACATTTGTCTATGTGTTATTGCTTATCATTGTGTGAAATCTTGTGGTGAAAATCCAAACACACTATTTATCTATTTACACTTGGAATCCAGTTTAAGTATCAAACTCCATTCATCATCAAAACTGCATTAAATCACTGCACTGAAGCAACCTGAGATACATAGTCTCTAACTTTTCTCTGAAACAAGCACCAATGATGGAGCTGTTCTTCCAGCAGTGCATTCAGTTCCAATTAGTCAGAGGTCAACTACTCCCGCTGCCTATCGGCCAATCCTGAACCACATTGCTTGATGACAGCCAAACGTCATGAACTCAACCCTGCTCCCAAAGACGACACATAAACCACTCATATATAGTGAGTCAGTTAAGAAGGGCAATTAAGCCTATGCCCATTACTTGTGCGATAACACGTATACCCATCCTCACCTGATAACCTAAACAGCCTGATTCTTTATAGATTAATGACTTGTCTTCAGCTAATGTATTTTTATCACAAGGTCATGAGTGATGTATTATCAGTTAATGAGAAATACAGAAATGTGTGGTGTGAGAGAGGTGGGGAGGGGGTAAACACACACACTGAGAGACACACTCATTTGACCTTTCAGAAGGGTTTTTTCTAGCTTGCGGTGAGTTGTCCTGCAGTGATAAGAATAATGGTTTTGGCGCCATGGCCCGGGGAGACCGACCTCCCATTCCCTTCTGCTAGATAGTTGAGCAGAAGACATTCAGCCTCTCCTATTGTGCTTCCTACATCCATAGCAGACAATGAGGCTTAGTGCTGCCCACTTAAGAGACAGCGGTATGCTCGTATTAAGGACCACTGCAGATCTCTCTGATAACTGTCACCAGGTGATTTATATAGGAAATTTAAGGAGGGGCAGAGCGGTGGAGGACACTCGCATCAGATTATTACAAATCCAACAGGAAAAGGCCTTTGCAGCCCTAAAATACAAAGAGGACATTTACAAAATATAGCCATATTGTACCATTTGTCAGAATTTCTTTGTTGTGTATTGTGCATAAACAGCACAGTATGAGTCCACTGATATTCTTCATTATTTAATTTCACTTTAGGTTGCCTCACTTGAAGCAGCAAATAAGTGCGGAAGGGTCCTTGTTGAAATCCTCCTGTCGCTATCTCTGTGATCTCAGCGTTTACACAGTGTAAGGCAGTGGGGGGACATCAAACACTCTAAAGAGGAAAAGTGGAAAATGTAAGGTGCAAATGTATTAGTCATGTTTTTAATTGATTTTTCTGGAACAGGCCAGGGTGACTTCAAAGCAAATAGCTGTTGAAAGAAACTCAGATTTGTTGCTTTTAAGGGAGGGCTGCACTCTGAGAGGTTCTTTTTTAAGAATTCAAGTTCCTACGCATATCTTAAATTTGGATTGTGTATAAGCTGGTTACACAGGATGAAATGTTTTAGCTACAGTATGGCCTATGCCATCTAGCATATGTGCTGCTATTAACAGTGCAGTTTATTGTAGATTTACTGCACACGTGTAAACAGTAAGTCATTTTGAGTAGAAGTTGCACCAGTAGACATTTTGTATTGACAACAAACTAAACTAGGATGATCATATTTTCCACCTCCCACTGGGACGCTTAAGTGTACTGCATTGCATAATGCACACAAGACTAATATGCATTTTCTGGATAGGGACCAATTGTTTCATTGCTAAGCACACATACAGAGTGCAACTTTCAACACCGTGAATGCCATGAACACAATATCTAGACACCGAAACTATAGCTACAGATCCTAAGCTAGCTGCGGCGTGTCCTGTGTCAACAGATCAACTGGTTAATATGGCCATCGAAAGGAGGTGGGAACCGCTGCACAGAAAATCTGCACACTCCACAGTGCTCCACAGTGTGTCCAATGAGAACTCTGCATAAGCCTTAAAAAAGACGGACTTTCTCTTTGGCATGACAGCAGGCTCTGTCTGAAAGAGTTACAACCGTCATAGCAACAGCTTTGACAATGTCACTTTGGATGACACATATACAGATAAATCAGCATTAAGGCATAAAGGCATTGTTTATGTTTCTATATTGGTTTAGTTAATAATGACTTAGATAAAACATAAGAGATGTCTGTGTAGGCACTGAAACAAGTATTTTAAAATTACTATTTTAATTGTGTTGAAAATTTGGACAGTTTGGAAGTGAATGAACACGGGAAAGTTTTAGTGTTTTACAGATATGTGTCGGGACTTGGGACACTAAGCTTGCAACCAAGGCAATCCCAGACAAACCAGGACATCTGGCCATCGTTGACTAAATCCCAGCGAGTCAACAACTAGCTTTCAGCAGCTAAATAGCCTGATATTTCCACCAGGGGTTGATAAAGACTGTTTCAGAGCTAAACAAAGATTGAATGTTGGACGTACATTTATCACATGGCCAGAAACATGAGTACAAATAACTGATAATGTTGCTCTGTGTCTTCTGGATGTTTAATTGGCAAGTGTTCACTAACACAGTCACCATATCTAATTTATATATATATATAAGCTAGTTCCCTACCCCCGAGTGGCCCAAATAGAAAATCAATAATGCAGCTTTAATAATGTAGATTCTTTACTTATTGATATAAGACTTATCAAATTATTCATGCATGTCTTATTTTATTCCTTTTTCATAACTTTGCTCGTTCTCTGAAATCTTTGCGGCATCCATTTTATTGGTCCACACAAACACCTCTCACGCTACTTTAGTGGGTTTGGCACTTAATATAAATGTTTCCTGTCCGGGCCTGAAGCAGTATGCATTGATTCCTGCGTTGACTTTAACACTGTGACTTATGGCTCAAGGCCACAAGTTGGAGAAGTAATTATCTATATAATGACAACATCAGCACCCGGCTCACAACAATTTGTCCCGTAAGTCTGTGTAGCTGTGCTCTTCAGATGAACACCATCTGCTTTGTGGCCTTTGCCCTCCAGAGGAAACAACCTAAACCCACTTGTATGTGCAGGTTGACAGTAATGAGACCAATTACTTTCATCAGTTACTTAGCTGATCAGTAGATTGACCTTTTCAGCTTCAGATGGCCAGAATCTGACTGAACAATTACTTCAACATCACTTTGGCTGCATGTCTCCCTCTTTAGATCAGATGAGAGGAAAGTAGCCATCTGGGTGAAAGATCAATCTTTTAATGGTAAGAACATACCCAAATGAAGAGACAAAAAAGAAGCAGTGTGGCAATTATGAGTAGCAGTCGGTGTAGCTGACCTCTGAGATGGTCTTGATCTCTCTTAGGGAAAAAACAGATGAGTTTTGTCCCTGGTCTCGGGCCCTGGAGACTAATGGCCGGCCCTTGCCTATCGCTTGCCCCCGGGGGCTTCGGAGTAGAGACAGGATTAGAGAGAAATGGATGAGAGCAGCGGATAATGAAGGAGATCTGTCTTGAGTCTAATCATTGGCTTTAGAAGACAGGAGAGAGGGAGAGAGGGAGAGAAGATAAGAGGGACGTTCCTTGTTGTGATTACACCTTTTATCACGATTGAACATCCAATACGGTCCCATTGTAAGCTGCTCAGTATGCTGTTTTACTCAGTTAAAGCAAACACGCCATTCATGTGGTGAGAGAAGTGTAGTTCCAGCGGTCTCGGATAAGACACCTCATTATTGAGACGCAGCGATACACCTTTTATCACAAGAATTTAGTATTGCCATTTCCTCTGGCCTCCATTCCCTTAAATTAGCCTGTCAGCCATAACAGATATCTCTGTTCCTCTCTAAGTGTATATTTGTAATGCTAATTAGGCCAATTGTAGGGAATCAAATCAAGATGCTGAACACAGCAGCTAAACAATCACCAGGGAAAGATGCAAACACTTTTATGCAAATAACACAAGAAGAGGGGGAAAAGATGGAGAGAAGAATAAGTAAGAAGCAGAGAGAAGAAAGGGCTGCTCAGTCGGTGAGTGAGGGTGATGAGAAGTGAGAGCTGAAAAGGGGGAGAGATAAAATGAGTAAGAGGAGAGAGAGGGAGGGGGGAGAAAATTAAAAGCTGATTACCTTGTGAGTGAGTCTTCGGTTTCTCTGAGGATGGGGAGGAGGGGCTGGGGGAGGAAGTCTGTTTTTAGCCTTATAGTATTTATTAAGGCCAGTCTCCGGGGTAATCAAGTCCAGCTAAAAATAACCAGCTAAGAGGTGCTGCAGTCATAAACACTGGACACAGACTGAACACTGCCTCACGTACTGTAACTGGACTCATTTACTCACCCTGTGTAACATCTCTGCATCTCATGCCGGTTATTATGATGAAAGTGTGACCA
The DNA here is from genome assembly GCF_008729295.1 of Plectropomus leopardus. Lineage (NCBI taxonomy): Eukaryota > Metazoa > Chordata > Actinopteri > Perciformes > Serranidae > Plectropomus > Plectropomus leopardus. The sequence continues at coordinate 17,465,045 of NC_056464.1, read as the reverse complement.
TTATCTACAACCTGAAGTTTGTTCTCTACATCGTACAATGTGTGCAGGAGCGGCAATGTGATTCACAGTGGAAAAAAAAAGAATACTTACTCGAGAATAATGGGTTTTCATTACAGTCATTATACGGTTGAGTGAGAGTCACGGATATATTCCCCCTTTGTCCCCTGATCCTTGGCCCCTAGTTTGCTCACATTCCCCCTCTTTGTCACTTGGCCCAGCTGAGGTCCCGCCACCTCGCTTTGGGCTATGTGAAATGATTATATTGTACTGGGAGATAACAGACAGTGTGTAGCCTTGAGGCAGTTTCTTCGCTTCACCTCCTTAAAAAAGATATTGCTGTGATAAAGCGCAGCTCCTTCTCTGCTCACGCTAAATCGAAGGGGAAGCCTTGAAGGCAAGGTCTGGTGAGTGGGAGCCAGATGAAAGAAATAAAAGAAAGAATTGGTTGATATGTTTGTGCAGCTCGCTGTTTTTCAAAAAGGAACGTTTCTCATTACCATAAGACTGTGGCATGGGCCACCAGCTCAATTGGGGGGATTTTCAAGGCGTTGTTTCCTGCCTTGATGCGAGTGTTCTGCAGACGGTGGATTGATTTGGAGCCAGGTTTCTCTGACTTGGCGTGGTCTGAAATTAGTGGGGAGCTGCTGATGAGATGGTCAGCCAAAAGGCATTCCAAAAAAATCTCAAGGATAGTGGGCGTTTGTTAAAGTTTACAACAGTATGAACCTGTGAAGTTTAATGCTTTGTATGCAGTATTTTCAGATGTACTTCTAAAGTATTATTATTGTAAAAGTTTTGAAGCCAGTGTTTGGTCATTTGAAAATATCTGCCCAAATATCTCCCTAACTCTGATGTTTTCTATTGTTGTCATACAAAGAAAAAAAAGAAGTCTCTTAAAGGTCTAGTATCTAAGATTTAATGGCATATAGCAGTGAGACTAAGGACGACACACTGGTCTAAGGATGCTCTACATATATACTATATATATGTAGTCAATAACTTATAGCCCAGTATTGGGAAATTTGTATGATTATGTATTATTCTGATAGTTAAATCATAGCCAATAAATAGTGCAGATAATATGAAGCTAGTCTGCTTTCATTGACTTTGCAGGGTACCATCTACACACCCTGATACAATAGGTGGCAGTACACCTTTAAAGTTGGTTTTCAAGAAGAAGAAGAAGCATAAGTGCAACTCGTGACTAGAGAGTCAGTTATGTTGTTCCTGGTGTGGACATCTTTCACAATGTCAGAGGACAGCAAAACACAGTTGCACTGAGGCTCTGAGCGTGACTCCCCAACAGATCGTCAAACTTCCTGCTACAGTAAAAGAAGTTAGACATAAACGGATTTGACGCAGGACTGAAGGACCGTCTCTGGATTTTTAGCAGGAATGGTTGACATCCAGCCAAAAAGGCTCAACTTTAACTCAATAACAAGTGTTTGGTAACGCTAGCCATGTGATGCTACAGTTAGTCCTGTCGCATACATCATCTGCAATGTCTCCTGTCACCGTGGAAGGCAGATGGACTTGAGTTATTGTTTAAATTTCTGTTTTTGTTGTGGTATGGAACATTAAATCATCCAGATTTTCCCACTAGCTTTTCTTACCTTCAGGTTGTTAACTTATTTGAAAAATACAAAATATGAAATTGTCTTATCAGTATTGGCCATGGGAAGCAGGTATTTATCAGTTAATGGGTATCAACTGCAAAAAATCCACATCCCGCATCCATGTGCTGGACCTCTAACTTGGCGGTTAGATTGTTTTGTCTGCTGAAAAAGTACAAGACAAGGATGGATCATTTCTCAGGACCTGTATGTTGAGGTCACCAAGACATAACTTTAAAAAGGGTTAATCTTGGTACACCTGCGGGTAGCACAGTGAGACACACTGGTGCCCCCTAGCTGCGGTATGCCTAGAAGATAACACATCCACAAACAAAGCCACACACACACACACACACACACAGAAGAGAAAAGCTCCTGGGCTGAATGGTGGTGTATTAATCACACTGACGCCTGGCACGACGATCTGTGACCCAGTCTTTTAATTGCATCCGCTCTGCTTTGCTCCCACTCTCCCTCTTTATCTTGCCTCTTTCCCCTTTCTCATTCCTCAAGCCTCCTCATGCCCGTGCCCATGAGAGGAGGCTAATGCAGAGATAAGAGGGAGGACTGTGGATGTGTAGAGCCCAAACGCTCGCAGGACGGCAAATGCGGTGGGCGGCACTGTAACAACGCTGAGATTTGAGCTATAATGTGGAGCAAAGCTTTACTGTGTAATGAGATGATGTGCAATTGAGGTGGTGTGCAGAGGAAAAACAACTATCTGTGAGGAAATCTTTATAATCCATTGAAATACAACCTTTGAAAAAAAAAAAAAACCCACAGAGCGTGTGGCCCACACAACATCCTGTATGTGTGTGGTTACATTACAGACTGATCTGCAGTTTGAAGACTCTCAGTATCCTGACAGGCTCCAACAGAGAAGGGCCTTACTTTACAGCTGTTACCACCTCGTACCTGCAGAACGAGGGAGGTGACAGAAGGAAAACACGGGTGTGATGGGGCGAAGGGAGGCGGCGGGTGTGTGGGCAGATGTTGGTCATATAGATGTAGCAATGCACGAACAATGTGACAAGGTTTTCGTTCAGTAAGTGCAGTGATGGCAGATAACAAGCGTGTGGTGTTTAAAAAGTGAAACATGAGCACTGACGCACACAAATGCAGGTTGACAGCACCTTCTCTCCCACACACACACACACACACACACACACACACACCGATGATAACGCGGGGAGTCGTTGAAACCAAAACCCATTTATGCATCAGCTGTAATAATTGTATATGCAAAGAGCTGGTGTCACACACTCCCACTCTAATGTCCCTCTTCTCTCTCTCTTTATCTCTCTGTCTCACTCTGGGTCCCTCGCACGCATAAGCACACACAGCGACGCACACACATGCACACTTGAGTCGCAGTGGTTTCCTTTTGTGAGAGCGAGCTGTCAGAGGGAACTGTGTGGGCTTTTGTTAAAACAGAGAACTGCAGAGGCAGAGAAATTCATTTCCAACTGCGGCAAAAAAAAAAGCCTTTTCAGGAAAGTCACATTGTACCTGCAGTGTTTTAAAAACAGCAGCATGTAAATTGAATTAGTTATAAGCATTCCTGTGGGGGCTCACTGGGCTGGATTTCAAAAGAGTTTTCGAGGGTTGTGGATGTACTGCGCGGGGCGCCTCAGACTACAGATTCACAAGACGTTGCACTTTAGTTGTGATAAATCACGACATCTGAAAATAGATTTTTACATCTTTACTTGCCAATCACGCCTGCTCCACTGCAGTTACTTCACCGCCCACTGAAAGGTGTAAACTTTTCTCATTTCTTTTGCCTCTCGTAGGTGGAAAGAATATTGCGCCTCAAATGTCTCTTGAGTAGCTGCTATAATGTCACTGTCAGGTGAAACCCTTGTACATTTAGTCTTTCTTCGTGTTTAGACTTACACTAGAGGATTACATGCACTTTTATGGATCGTTTTCGTTCATCTAAACCCTTTAGTTCCCCGATGAGGACATTTAAAAAATGCTTGGCAGTCGAGCAGAAAACAAGTTTTTTTCTCTTAGGTCCTGAAAAGCTGACTTTTTGGATAAGGTGCAGATTTTTCCACAGGACTCAGATTTTTTTAGTTCACCACTGTCAGTGATGGGTTTTTGTGTGGAAATCAAGGAGCTTACTCTTATTGCAAATTAAACTTTTGTAGTTTGTTCACAGAGCCACAGCTGATGCAGTTTATCATTAAAGCAATAATTCAGCTTATTGTGAGTGATGCAGCTAATCAGAGCTCTTTAAAAATGGTTGAGCCTTGTATTTCATTCAGTGTTCAGTTTAAAGAGCTCCCTTCTTTTTTTGCTATTGATTGAACTACAGATTGTACTTTCTCATTTTTGTACACCCGCCAACATGGACACAGAGAAAAGAAGCAGATTGACTGAGAGAGCCACCTCTCTCTCCCTCTCTCTCTCTCTCCCTCTCTCTCAAACTCAAACACAACTTAGATCAAACTGTAAGGCAGTGCTGATCAATTATCTATTTGCCACCTAAAATGTCTTCAGAAACAAATTTTAGTGCACCATTTGGACATGATGTGGCCGCCATACTGTTTCCTGTGTAGTGAAAATTGAAGGATGAAAATACTGCTTATAACTAAGCAGTGCTGTGGTCCTGTGTTGACTATTTTTTGCCTAAAATGTCTTCAGAAACACATTTTAGTTTATAGTTTAACTTTAATATAAGAATTATGTTTTTCAAAGTCATGTTTTAGCTCTCTGTTTAACTGTAATCCAAGATTGTTTGTTACAATCCAGCCGCTTTATTGTTTCTTGAGCAGCTTGCATTACTTCACCTACCAGCGAGAACATTTATTGGTCTGATGCAATGCATTCTGGTAGTTGTAGGTTGTCTACCTCTTGAGCCAAAGCAAACGTTGCAGCCCTTTTCTGTTTTCTCTGGTCATGAAGTACCCATGTCAAAAGTATTTTCATCTTTCTATTGCATAGACAGCCCAGCTTTATGAAAAAAACTACCTTTCCATCAGTGAATTACTTCTTTAATACAAGTGAGTGGAATCATATTTGAGAATAAAACTACTATCGTATTTGCAACATGTACACAAAATTGTCACGAAACTGAGGTCACCCTGAAATGTTGCAGTACTCCTTACAGTTTCTTACAAACAGTATGTTCTGTATTTTAGCAGTGTTCGTTTACTCATCAGTGGGCTCTGTGCTGCTGTCTATCATAGCCTCAGCCTCGCAAAAATACTGTTATTTGCAAATTGAGTGGGTGGCGTTGATTTTCCTGTTGGCTTGAGGAAAGCAGCAGGGTACCAGAGGGAATGTTTACTTAGCACTGTGCCACAACTGTGATGAACAGCGCCTTAACAAAAGGAGCTCCATATGCTCAGTCTGGACCGAGGTATTTGACTGATTCTCTACAAAGTGTGCCACAGTTAGACTTTTAACTTCAACTTCTCTTTACGTCTGCGTCACCTGCATAAAGGTGGATATTTAATGTCCCACATCAACCCATTTATGTTCAGTGTGTTTGCTGACAGACTTCTATTTTTAGCTGTTGTAGCTGATATCATAATCTTTATTTATACACCTTTCAAATCCCCAAAACAAAGAACCTCATTAAAAAACAGATCAAATGAAATGAAGAAGCTGTAAGTATAAGGTGAGACATGCAGGATTAAAGCAAAAATCATAAAATGGAGGCTACAAACAGTGAAAAAGGTTGTTACATAAAATCAGGTCTATAAAAAGATCTGTGTAAGTCTTAAAAATGATCTGCAAAATCATATAATCTTTTCAAAAACCAGCTAACAAGTGCTAAAATCAGATTGACATGATCTTGACCTTTTGTGTGATGTCTTTTTTGCACCTTTTTTAGGTCTTTTGTGCTGTGCTCTCAGCTCACTTTTACTATGGTATTAACTGACACACCAGGGTGCCCCTTTTTCATGTCTAGGCTGGGTGGCTTAGACTGGCTGCCCCGGTTTGCATCGAGGAGAAAGTGACCCAGTCTGCCGGGAATACGAGAGGAGGGAGAGGAAGATAGAGGAGGACAGGTGTGTGTGTGTGTGTGTGTGTAAACAGGGAGGATATAAGGACTGTAAGAGGTAAGGGGGACAGGGAGCTGTGTCACTGGAGAACAGAGAAGTGCAGGAGAGGGGAGGGGTGCACGGTCGACAGGTGAACATGGTGTAGGCGGATGCAGATGGATGAGGGAGGCATGCTCCGTGTGGATGCACAAAGCAGGTCTGTGCAGAGTTACTACCTGCCATCCACATTATGCACATGTAATGTTTCCATACAAGAGCAGGTTTGGCCTCCTCTTGGGTATTGTCCTGGATCTACAAGCAGAAGACACAAAGAGCATAAGCATGTCTATCTGTGTGTGTGTGTGTGTGTCTGTGTGTGTGTCTGTGTGCGTGTGTGGAGGACTCAGTGGTCGGCAGTCACGGCTGCTTGCCCATTCTGTTTTAGCCGCGTCTGTGCTGCGCTAGCCGCTCTGTTGGACAGCATGTTCTCTGCCGTACGAGTCCAGAGAAGAGCAGCCGAGCAGAATGACACCAGCCTTAGCAGCCTGCCAAACACCGCTGTGGATGGCAGGATGCACTAAAATATACAGAACACACTGTGACACACAGACACACACACACACTGGAGCATGCACACACTCAAACTCTCATAGACTCGCACAGCGACACAAGCAGAGTAACACACACACATTTGCACTTATCTAGACTACAAAATAGAAGAACAGAATCCAAACACATCGTCACACACTTAAGTTGCTGGTTTAATACCCCTGATTTTTTTCCTCGGGAACCAAGGCAAAGTACAAGGACGGACACACACACACACACACACACACACATCTATACACTCATAGATGGAGAAAGTAATCGACACGATAGATCTTTGAGTCAGAGCGCTGTTACTATCACCAGCAAGGCACAAAACTGTGTTGTACAGTTTACACTGTTTGCTGATTCTGAACTGCTGAGATGGCTGTTTGAAGCAACACTATCAGCCTTCCCATAAAACTCATTAACCACGCTGACACACTTTATCATCACCCATGTGTATTTTATAGTACTATACAAAGATTATACAGTCATTTCAGCACATTTATTCACATCTTAGTCCGAGCTGTTTTGCATGTTCAGAAACTCATCCAAGCTGTGTGCTCTGACGACAGTGAGTTTTCCTAACGTTGTTCACCCTGACAGATAGATGCATGCTGGGTAAACAAGGCCATCTAGTGTGGTATCATGATGTCTCCTATTAGAGATTTGTTTATCTTCCAAATCAATTAAAAACTCACAGAGGGAAGCTTATTTGACTGACATTATCTGTACCCCAGATGTGCCTAAGACGAAGGTGTCAAACTCATTTTAGTTCATGGGCTGCAGACCACTTTGATCACAAGTGGGCTGGACCAGTTACTGCATTGCATAATTACCTTAAATAACAACACCTACAACTATTTCTCATTATTTTACTTTAGAGGAGTAAAAGTACATTCTTGAAATGTTTATCAATTTACAAAACAGATGATATCTTTGGAAAAATGTGCTTTTTAAACAATATGTCTCCAGTTTTCCTCATTCAGTCAATCTGTTAACTGTCACTAAACCTGCATTTTTCCATAAATTTCCATTCCTGTGTACTAATGCTGGCATCACAACACCACCAAACTAAAGTGTAGGCTGTTGAGGAGGCAGGTCAAGTAACCCCCTGCAGTGCCTTAGCAAAGGGTTCCACCAGTATGATTTTAGGATAGATGTCTAATATAGATTCTTTTGTACTGAAGCTGCTTATTGACAATGTCTGGCATCATGTTCAATATCTTATCTGTATCTATAAACATGAACCCAATAGGGGGTGAAAGGCGTGGCCAAAGGCATTATGTTTTTAGGTTGTCTGTCTGTCCCATTCTCATGAATGGGATATCTCAAGAGCACCTTGGCATAATTACTTCAAATTTGGAACAAGCGTCTACTTGGAGTCAGTGATGAAGTGTTTAGATGGTGATCTAAGGTCAAGGTCACTTGCTTCCGTCCCATTTTTGTGAACGCATTATCTCAAAAAGGCCGTGAGGGAAATTCCTCGAATTTTTCACAAATGTCCACTTTGACTTAAGGATGCACTGATTAGATTTTGATGGTCAAATGTCAAAGGTCAACTCAAGAATTCATATGCTAATTATGTCAAAGTTTTACATTAATGTCTAAAAGGAAATAATGATAAAAAGATGGCATTTTATATCCAAAAGGTCAAAGGTCAACCTCACTGTGACATCACAGTGTTCTGCAAAAACTCTTTTGTGGTCGTTATTCAGAGTCATAACTCAGGAACAGAAGGGCAGACATTTCGTCAGACACTGAACTGATGACGCTGATCTTAAAGCTGTGCTGATTGTAAAGATCTTCTGTGCTGCTAGGTTGAAGAAGTGTGACACATTCATGGTGGCATACAACTGCCAGGTGGTAATTCTAGTTTTTTAGAGAACTCTATTCTGTTCAGGGTGAAAAAGCCTCAGAAGCAGCATTTAACATGAAGTATGCTACTTGCTGTTTAACTTGCTCCTGAAATCTGACACCGCCTTCACAAGTGCGTCAATATCAGATGTGCAAAGTCATTCAGTGTGCCGAGTTGGACCATTTGGCGGGCCACATGCTCTATACCTTTGGGCTAAGACATGCTGTTTACATCTATTGGCTTGCTGAAATTAATTTGTGCAGAACTTTTTCAGGTGACAAGCACACACTAACACCTTTAACTCTTAAAAATACATAGAAGAAGTGCTGGTGAATGGATGTGCCTATAGAGATTTGACAGCAAATCTGATGTCCCTATGATTTCATGTCATTTATAGACACATACAGCAGACATAAGAAGAAGCAGGTTGTGAAATAACTATATGTTGTAGAGAGAGATTATGCAGTGAATGTAGTCACCTGTTCCATATAGCCAGAGGCCAGACCTGCACTCAGCCCGTTCCTCTTTCTGCTCTGTTCAGTCCACCGGCTCCAAATGAGCTGACCAGGTGATGAAGCTTAGTCCCATGGCCATATTGATTGAACCTGCAGTAAAATATGTATATGACTTTTTTTTATTTATTTTTTTTGGTGAAGGACTGCAGGTTTACTGACCTTCAGGGCCGTCAGCTTAGAAAACACCCTGCAGCCTTGTCTTTGTTTATTCATTTCAAGTTCAATTTTTTGTACAAAGGGATGCCGTAGTTTGCCAAGCATAAGATGACAAAACAAATTACATGCACTAGAGAACAATAACAGCAAATAAGCACAGAGTTGTTATCAACAGTCTTCATTCAGTAATTCTATTTCCATTATGATGTGACAGCAAAGAGTAATTGACATTCCTCCGTTTGCATGTTTGCTCCTCTTGTCTTAAGAGGTGCAATTTTTTAAGGCTGTAAAAATTATTACAATTACAGCTTTATTCCATATGTTTTAAATTCACCCCCATGTCTCTTTCTGTGTGCTACAGTATCTGCCTCTCCTGCCTTCTCCTGTTATCTTACCATCTCCCCCTCTCTCTCTCTCTTTCTCTCTCTCAGACACACACACACACACGCACGCACACATGCACAGACACACAGTTTCTCTATCAGTATCTAGTCACAGCTTTGTCTCTTTCGGCTGCTTTCATCTCCATTTAACATTGTGGCCGATCAGATCCCGCCACCTGATTTGAATGTGCTTTGTGAACAGGATTTTTAATGAATAGCAAAGCATTTATGAATATCTTCACACTAAGTAGACGCGTTAGGAATCAGGGTCACGGTCCCGGCCCCTTGCGGCTATACACCAGTAGGCGGTGAATGGTAAACTGAGAGGTGGAAACACAAAATGAAAGACATTCCTCTCACAGTGTCCCACAATGGCAACGCATCACAGAAGACGTGTGTTCCTATGCCAACTAGTGCCGCCACAGCACACAAGACCACAGACCGACCCTTGGAGTCCTCGCTGGTTTTATAGTAGAATTAACATCCAAATTAATAAATGCACAAGCTGAGGACAGACAATTTCAAACTAGCCGTGGTTTGAATTCACTCCTACATATGTGCACACACAGGCAGGGACACACACACACCCGCGTGCATTCATAAGCAGCGCTTGTCCTTAAGCCTCACTCCTCCAGCTGCACCACAAGAGACCTGTCTAAGTGACAACAATTAGCCTGCTCAGTTCAAGCTAATTGAAGTCATTTGAATAATACATGCCTGCCATCACAATTCATCTGTGGACAATTCAAGCAGGTCTGTGTCATATTGTCACAACCTGATGTTAGACGACCCCCCCGCCTTGATAAATGATCCCCAAAGTAAGGCAATCATTTTACACAGAGCTTATCACTCACATAAGGATTGTTCTCCACTGGGCTGTGTTATTTTAATGAAAATATGGATAGCGATTGCCATCAAAGACAGATGCACGCATTGTCAAAACTGTGTTTACCGTCCGTCCCATTACGCATGCAATTACTCAGGGGCTGAAAACAAGCAGGCTCGTTTGCGTGATGCTAAGCTGCAGTGGCCGAGGAGATCTCATGCTTTATTAGCCCGTTGTTTGGGAGCTGCTTTTGACAGGAAGCTGGGCGATAAATTAAATAAGATGGCTTGATAAAAAGCTTGCTGTGCAGAATTCTTCACGCTGGATTTTTGAAAAATCACGCTGCCATAGCTCATAACAGGGGATCTGTTCCCCTGAGTGATTTATGAAATCAATTTGTCTTGTTATCAGCAGCCAGAGTTTGTGAGATAAAATCAGAGCACATGCATTTCAACTTGGGTGGAGGGGGACTAGGGATGGTGTGTGTGTTAGAACATAATAGACTTGATGAAAACAACAAATCAGTCATTCTCAGCTTTTGTACCATTGCATCATGCTGGGAATCTCGGGATAATGATGCATTGAGTGTTGATTAAATTTGGCAATGGAAAGAAAGAGCTTTCCAAATTGTCGTGTCTGAAGCTGATGATTTCTTCTTGCAAACACCCCCTTTACCCAAACCATGCTTCCATTCTGCTCATACAGACACATAGGCTACATTATTCTGGAAACAGAAATAGCATTTTGTATGTGTGTGTGCAAACATGAGAGTCCTCACAGCTCCCTTTCTTTTGTCTCAGTCAAGCAGAACCCTCCAAATGTCATTCAAGACCGTGCTTCGTGTGCCTGCCAGCAAAGCATGGAGTGCAATCGGCCCAGTCAGCCTAATGTGCTTTAGACCTTCTCTTCATGCTTTCCCTGGAGAAGCTGAGGGAAATGCTGTTTTGACATTGCTTTCCGTCTAGTTTGGGAAAAGAATGATATGAAAAAGAATTAGGTTGCCCCCCGTGTATTCTGCTTCAGAAACAGATAAGCAGTTTGTTTTGCCAAAGACGTCAAAGCAGGGAATCAAAAGTGACAGCAGAAGGGATGAGATATTTCAAGATACGTCTTGATGGATGCAGGTTAATCTTAAACCTGCCAGATGTGTCAAGGATTTGCGAACACCTCGCAGAGTAAATCTCACTGTGCCGCTCTCTAATTCTGTACCTCCCTGTCCTCTTTCTGTCTGTCTCTGCAGTGAAGTTTGAGGATTGCCAGCGCAGCAGAGAGGTGGGCTTTGTCAGTAGCGACCCCAACTTCAGCGTGAGGCCCGATGGGTCGGTGTACGCCGAGCAGGAGCTGGCCAACCTGTCAGAGCCCGTCCAGTTCATGGTGACTGCCCGGGGGCTCCATGACCCGCACATCTGGGAGACCACTGTTAAGCTTGCCCTGGCCGGACATCCTCATCCACTGGCCCTGACAAAGGTAACAAGGGAGAACACACTCAGGAGTACATAAACACAACCGCACCCTAATGTGACTGCTGGAAGGATTTCCTCATGATGACACTGCCAGTTTAATAAGCTTTCACCTAAACAGTTTCATACTGCTATATTTGTTGTTTGGTTGTTTTAGAGTTGGGCTCAGATAGACTGTTTCAGTGTGGATGTGATTCTTGGATCTGTTTAGCCTTGATGCTAACAAATCACAAACTTTTTTTCCCTTGCTTTTTTCTCCGTTGTTAAAAAAACAAAAAACAGATTGAATAAGCCTTTGGTGTTTCCTGCTTAATGTGCTCTGTGCATACTCAGCCGAAGAGAGTTTGTAAGGAAAACATCACCATGTTATGCCAATCAATGCACGACAGTGGACTAGAGCTGCAACTAACAACTACTTTGAAAGTCAAATAATCTATTGATTATAGAATAAATAATCAGCTATTCAGAGAAACACTGGAATTGTGTTTTTTGTTTAGTGATTTATATGATTTAATATAACAAATAAATGGATTGATTGACTAATTTAAGAATAGTTAATGTCTCTTATTTAGCTATCAGCCTTCAAGTTTAGCTTGAGGTTGTTATAAGCATGCTCACTAAAACTAGTCTTTAATTAACTTTCCTGCTGATACAGAGGACTTTTCCACTGAAGTGAAGTCCTGTCATAATGGACCAAACAGGCTTCTAAAGCAAGAAAATATTTTTTGAGATATTAGGGCTGTCACTTTTTTTTTTTTTTAGAAAGTCAAGTTGAAATGAGATCAAACAAACCTATGACTCATTCATTTGAATGCAATCCACATTGGGCGCACACGCAAAGACAGGAGTTGTAGATTTTTCTTTTTAGTTTGCAAAGTATCGATGCAGTGCACTAACCACGGCCACCACCAGTAATGTTAATTGTTTCCATGAATGATTCATTGTTTAAGATTGTGTTATTAGGGCACGTATGAAGGTAAGAGGTAGATTTATGTCATTTTTCTTAAACGTGGTATAAGAAGAATTAAAATCGGGATCGTTTTGTAACATAATCATCTGCTTATGTTACTTTCAGTGCCATTAACACATTAGTCATATTTTCAACTTATGTTACTTGCAAGTGTTGAGAGCTAAACCCAATTATATTTGATAAAAATATTTGCAAAGGATTTAGATTTGATAAGAGGATTTGAAACAGGATTTGGATTCAATAAAATGCTATTAAACCCCCAAATCCTAGGTTGTTTTCTGATTAGATATGCCTCATTGTTGCAGAAAGTGTAAGCAGCTTCCTGACAAAGAACTGATCAGAACCAGTAATGCTGCCTATTAAGAGTCCCTGTTTTAGCATTTATAATAAGAACACTTTTTTCTGTATCTCTGTGACCCTGTATGTACAGACCTTAACACACCATGTAGGCAGGTTTTGTTTTTCTGTCTGTCTCCAAGGAAAGATTTCGTTACAGTGCATACACGACAGTTAAGATGCATTGCTTCTTTGTATGTGACAAGTAGAGACATGGCCCTATTTGCTACCAAGGCCCTAATAACTACCACAGACTGTACACAGGGCCAAATGTATAGCCACTGTTACTGACTTCCACCACCAGGCTGCACTTTGTTGAGCGACAAACCCATTATCATTTTTCCTACACTACTTGTTGAACGCCATTGGGCTTAATGTTCAGTCATGTTTCTAATCATGACAAAAAGCCCAGGACTCATGTAGCTAAAGCAATTGCAGAGTGGGGATTAAAATTCTGCCCACTCCTGGCAGTGCAATAATGGAGACTGGGAAATAATTGACATTGATTGAGCTAATGTTCCACTCTAGTGGAGTCTGCGAGGACCAGGTGATGTAGTTTCACCGTATAATTATGTTCCCCACATCATGGAGCTGGAGAAAGATTCAATAATTGAACAAGAAATAAATGTGTTTTCTCTAATCGCATGGAAATTTGAAAACCAGATTTTATACGTACAGTACAGTATGTATCTCTGCCAGGACAGTGTTTACATGTGTTCTTGTCACTGTTTTCCTCAGAAGCTATAAATAGGTGCAAGTGCAAGACTGCAAGAGTTTAGTTCCAATCTCCTGGTATACCCTGAGGAGAAATAAAAATGAATAACTGTTTCATTAAGAGCATAGTCATTAAAAAATGTAATTATTAGATTACAGTACGTGCTGCAGGATAATGTGAGACAGGAACATGGCTGAAGGAACCAAAAATACACTTTGGTTGGTGTTTAATTTATGTTTTTAATTTATGTGTTGCTTGTTACCTACTATACTGTCCAATTGTGTCATTTCTGGTGGACCTGCATTATTAAAACTGCTTAAAATTAAAGGAATTGAGTATAACATCAAGTGACAACCTCCACAAGGCTGAAAAATCACCCTTTTAAACAGTTTGTACTCACTGACATCTACTTTTTATGACTTGAGTGGGAAGGATGACATTTCTCAGTGATACTTTTTCTGTAGACTTATCTCGTCTGGTGGACTAATTGATTTGTTCCATTTTCAACTCACTGGAGATGAATATTTATTGAAATGCAGCTAGGTCTGTTACTTCATTTGACATGCAATAAGCATTAAGTCCACACAGAGCAGCTGAGTTTGAATCTTTGACCTGCCATCATGTCAAACGGCCCTGCAGACAAGGCTCTGACTCACTGGGCAAGGTTAAGTTGCTCAGTCCATCTGGACTTCCTGTCCCCTGCTGCCTTTCCTGTCTCACTCTTTCAGCTTGACAGTTTGTACAGTTGAGAGGAAAAACACCAACAAAAACACAAAATTACAAAATGTTTAACCCCAAACCACTACACAATGATTTGTAGCGGAGTACTACTTTTAAGTTAAATGCTAAAGTCAGCATGCTGACATGTTCTCTGTGTAAAATTTAATGTTTCCCTTAGCCTAGTTTTAAAAATATATATATTTTTTGTATTAATGATATATATTGACAGTACATCAGAAACTGCTTGGCTAATTCTGACATTTTCTGGGTGCTTTTGAAGATGCTTATTGAGGATGCTGAATCCATTTCTGATATTTTCAGAATGTATGTTTTAAACCAGATGTCTGCATATTCCAACTGCAGCTGGGCTTCCTATTCAGTTTAGACATTTTAGAAAACACATTGAATAAACATAAATATTCGCGGGTAGGAGGCAAGGATCAGGTACTGACGCACCCGTTTGTCCAACTTCTCTATAATAAGTCGATGGACCGTACTCACAGACTCCCTTATGATACATCCATGGCACTGACGGTACTGAGCATAGACTTACAGCCTGACCATGGATGTATAATAGTGAAGGCGGTACTGATGGTGCTGACACATATCACTGACTTGAGATAAGTGGGGAAAGTTTGGACACACTGCGTCACTGACGTCACCAGCTAACATTTACCGCTTACCGCTGTCAAAACTAGCTAGTAGCTAAATGGAATTTAAGTTGGGAAATTGAAATGTCAAAATGGACAGTTTCATTTTCAAACGCCTACGGACAGAAAATGTGTGGATACATTTTCATACACACCTGAGGGACAAGGAGGAGCCGCTTCCTCCACCTGCCGGACAGAGTGAGTTTAAATATATTTAAATTTCTTTAAAATTCTCTCTCTTTCTCTCTAGCGCTTGGTATTGCGTGTGAAAAAGGAGTCAGTACAATCATCTTATAGTAAACATCTCAACTTTCTATAGCCAAAAAAGTTATTGTCTGCCGTCGCCACTGACTACATGTAATTATCTAATGAAATATTCTGCTTCAATCCACATTTATTATAATTTACTCTTTCAAAAACAACATTTCCACTGCAGTAAAAACAAAGAAGGGAGGCACACAATATCACCAATCTGACAGCACCATACATTGCATATATTCAGTAAGAAAGTTGGTCTATTAAAAAAAAAAAGACCAATTTATTTAATCCAGTGAATCACTTATTTTTATTTTGGCTATTTTTTGGCTTTGATTCAAGGATTTCTTTCCCTTATTAGGATGATGATGTCACAAACTGTCATCATCTGTCATCGTTTTTCATGATATCACTGTTAAAACATGATTCGGTATGAGTAAGAACGGCCCTCGACATGTGATATCATGTACATGGCATTACTGATCAAAATCAGTAATGCTATGTTACCTTGAATTTGTGAAGAAAATTTGGATTTTCTTGCATGCTTCCACAGAACAGGAAACATTGATGTATTGATTGATTGGGGACTACATTTATCAACAGCAAAACCATATCAAAATGTGCATTAACAAACTCTCACACATCACGTGCAGTATAATACAAGTCTCATTTATCCAGCAATATGCTCAGTACTTCCCAAAATCAAATTTGTGAATCCTTGTGAAGGAATGGCCCACCTTAATTTGTCTCTGATTGGCTTATCCTGACATTCTTACCCCAACCAATCCCACTCCTCTTACCTAAACCCAACCAACCCAGCCAACAAAGGCAATGAGTGCTAACCAATCATAGCGAGAGTGGGGCAGGTCATTCCTTTGCTGTTTTAGGATTTGCAAGTTTGCTTCTTAAACACATGCATGTTTGTTAAAACCTACTATTTAAATCTGATATGAAAGTGAAACTTATCTTTGCTCTCTCTGGAGCCAGACTCCCCTACTGGTGTTTTTAGTGAGGATGCATATGTCTGCGAAGCATACGACTGAATAAGTGAGACTTGGATTATACTGCATGAGTTGTGAGGGTTTGTAAGTGGATTATTGATATAGTTTTGTTGATGTTAAATATGTTCCCCAATCAATCAATAAATCAATATGTTTGCTGTTTTCTGTGGATGAATGTGAGAAAAACAAAATTGTCTTAACAAATTCAAGGTCATACAGCATGACTACTTCATATACAAATTGTCATTTTGTGGGTGAAGTATATCTTCAAATTCCTGCACACTGTCCTATTACTTTATTATGAAGTAAACATAATTTATAATAATAACAAATAATAGGACAGTGTGCAGGAATTCTCTCTTTTTCTCATCAATGGACAGTTTTCTCCTACGTACCTGTCCACAGGTTTTTGAAGATGTGCATGTTTTTGCACATAGCATCCCTTTCATCACAGTTTGCACCACTAGAGACAACCGCCTCCCCCTTTTTAACTTAAGTTTTTCTTAATGAAGAAAAATAATGAACATGTGGGTTTGAGTTCGGACACTAATAGTAAAAAAAACAATTGTCTTTTACTGTGAGCTGCAGTGAGTTAGAAAGCTAAACTCTCTTGTTTGATATATAGCATCATAAAATAGTGAAGTCAATAAGTCAGTTGACATAAGTGTGAAATTTAGTGCAATGACTTTCCATGATTTCTGAGAACTGAAGCGTTTTCCTTTTTTAGTTTGGGAAACACACAGAGGTGTGTAATTGTTATCTGAGCTCAACTCTTTGTTCTGAAAGTCAATAGTTATTTTAGAAAAGAGGTTATCATAATCACATCACCTAACCGCAACCTACCTCTGTGTTATCAGCACAGCAAAGGAGGATTTAAACAGCTCAGGATATCCTCTTCCTCTCATTGGTAATTAAAAGACACACAGCTCAAACAGCAGCTCATTTTTATGTGGAGACAGATAATGTGTGAAGAGAGGTGTTGTAGTGAAACAAATTGTATGCTTGGTTCATGTCTGCTTGGATGAATTGGTTGCAACACAGAATATATTGTGGCTTTTTACTCTTGCTATGCTTGCTTTGTTGTATTGCACCAGTGAAAGTGCGCTGATTTGCTTTTAATAACTGGCTTAGTTTCTCACTGTGCTGTTTTAGCAGCGGATATTAGCATACTTGGATCGTACTCCGTGATCAACCAGCTCATTTTAATTTTCCGGTGTACAATACCACAGCAATTGAAGTGTAGAGCATCTTTGGCCTGAGAGCCCTCTCTGCTGTGTCTATGTACTCAGGCTATCGCACCTCACACAGGTAGGGCCTCTCGTTGAGTGCTCTCCAACTCGTGCTGATTTCATGGCACGTTGGTTTGCCTTCTCCACCAGCTTAGAGCCCATCAGTTATGCACCACTGGGCTTGGAGTCGACTGGTTGCCGGAGCGGGTTTTAGTGCTTATTTGATTTGCATTTTTACCGCACTCTCCCCAGACAGCCTCACCTGTTCAAGGTAGATTACAGAGAAGGCCGGCAGCAGGGTGGAACGTAGGACCCTGGGGTCCGCTGGTCGTTGACAAGCAACACAGCCAGGGTTGGATGGTTTTGCTGTGTTGCTTTAACTTTGTGATTATAGCCTGATTATGTC
Organism: Plectropomus leopardus; assembly: GCF_008729295.1. Lineage (NCBI taxonomy): Eukaryota > Metazoa > Chordata > Actinopteri > Perciformes > Serranidae > Plectropomus > Plectropomus leopardus. Next base: position 17,447,369 of record NC_056464.1, on the reverse strand, counting down.
GACAATCCACACTGGAAGGCTGCAAGTCTCAAAAGGCAAATAGCAGTGAAGAGAATTTCAATACTTTTTTATTCAAAGTTAGATTTAAATGTTTTTTTTTCGCTTTAGTTTTTGAGCGACGATCTCATGAGAGAACATTCTCCTAACTGAAGACGAGCACTGTGATCTCTTTTTTTTATCACAGCGAACCAGCAAAGGGAAACGCACTAAAGACATAAAAAAATAACATCAAAAGACCTGAATCAAATATTTCCAGAGCCACACTGAACAGAGTGGGAAATGAGCACACAGTCTTATTGTTTTGTTCTGCCTGTTTGTCAGACTGATAACCTCCAGATGTCAGCTCCAGGGCTCGGGGGCTGCAGGCCTAAAGAATGCCCCAGCAATGTGCAGCCTGCCTGGGAGCAGGGAGCTGCCAGCTGGCCCTGGCTGCCTCTGGGTTCCAGGAGCCCCGGGCGCATCAGCGACACACTAACTGTCTTCTTGTCATGTGTTCACACACATGCACACACTGGGACACGCACGGACAAATACATCAGCACATATGTTCATGCATTATTTTTACACATTTTTACGTGTGCACTTGCCTGCATCAAGGCCGGCACACATGATTTCCCATATGTGCACACAGGCATGACTGAACACTCTACACATGCAGTATTCATACACGTACACAGTCAGACAAAAAATTCCCCAAACCCTAATAAGCACTAGCGTCCTGGCAGCCCATGGAGAGCTTTTTCGTGTTTTCCTTTCTTTCCTTTGTAATTCTGGTATTGTCACAATGCCAACAGCCTGTCATCTGCCATGCTGTTTGAAAGTGACAGTCACATGCAGCCACGACGCTGATATCATCCACAAGCAGACTTACAATAAAGGACGCCTCTCTTTCATTGTCTCTCCATGTCTGTCTCTCTGCCTGACCGTCTCCCTTCTTCAGGTCTGTTCTGGCAACATTTCCAAAGGAATGTTGGGGCCCGACCAATCGGATGTTTCAACCTTGTTATCGTCAGGCCTGATGGGCTGCCTACGTCAGTGGGCTGATTGGCGTTTAGACCATCTATTCATTCATTGTGTGTTTCTGCAGACAGCCAGGAAAGGCTGATAAGGACTTTATCATGGTAGCAGCACACAGGACTGAGTGTAAATGAGGAGCGCTGCGGTGGTACCATATATGTTGTAGCCTAACTGTCCATATGCACCAACATAGAGACAGTCCTGATGATTCATCATCATCTGCCACGGAGAGTGTTGTTTATCCTCTGTTTGCATGTTTGTTTTTTTCAAACATGATGTTTGTTTCCCATGTTTGTTTCAAATGAGCATCTGCAAATATACACACACAAACACATTCACAGACAGAGACTAATTCCACCTGCCGTCCGCAGAGAGGGCTGGCAGCACCCTGCCTCCCCCACGCCAGTTGGTACCTGTGAGTGTTTTGGATGAGTGGAGCTGGAACGAGAGTTATCTTATCTGGGAAACACATCTGGTCCTCTCGTTCCTCTTTCTGTCCTCTAACCATCCGCCCGGTCGCTCTACGCTGCACTCCTGCCCTGCTAAACCCTCAGTTGTCCAGAGGTGCGTGCTGAGCGTGCGGTCCAATCCTCTGAGCTGTGAATGTGTGAAGAGTTAAAACAAAAGATGAAAATTATACACTGTGTTTGCTCAGGTGTTAGCTTACCGTCTGTCTCTCTCACAAGCAAAGCAGGTGTATATTGATATGATGAACTACCGGCCTCGTATTTGGCTTGGCAATGTGTTGGCGGTTGCTCGTGTGCACACGTTACCCATGTGCCTGCGTTGTGTGTGTTCCAGGTGGGATGAGCGGGAGGATTTCCACTGTGCTTCAGGTGACAGCGGCACACTGCCATTGTGTGTGTATGTGTGTGTGTGTGTGTGTGTGTGTGTGTGTGTACACAGGGTGCAGTGACAACAATAGGATTAGGTGGATTACAGCAATACAACCATCTTACACAGGAGGACACCATAGAGGATTGGGGGAAAAACACTCAGTCTTTTACACACCCTTCTAACCCTCATTTTACCAGGCAAGATGAGAAAGAGCACAATCTTCTCTCTCCAGCTGTAGCTGGAGGGAGTCATTGAAGGGGGGCTGTATATACACCCATACATTCCTACAAAGGAGTTCCCCATAATACCGTGCTCATGTATGATGTCAAAGGTGCCTCATCATCAAAAACAAAAGGAAGTACACACATCCAGACAAATTAGTTTTGGATTCTGGACTGAGGAGAGCATTGCGTATATAAAGGTGGATGACACGCCCCCACTTACCCCCGCTATGCTGAAGTGAGGTTAAAATATCTGGGATATGAGCGTTGCCATCTTGCGAGGTTGATTTCATTGATAGCCAGCATCTGCGCAGTAGCGGGCAGACACCAGGGGGCGATCGAGATCGAATAACCCTTACTTTGGGGGAGCTGTCATGTCATCCATTTTATATACAGTCTGTGGAGGAGAGCTTCAGTAATCCAATATTATATATATCTCACCCCTTTTCCACACTCATGGGCTGGCTTAATTAGTTTGGTTTGGTGCCGGGTCGGACAATTTGGTACTATGGTAGTATATAGTAGTATGTAGTTTATAATGATGTTACAAAATTATTTCCAGGTCATTTCTGTGGTTTTTTTTTCTAACTTTCTCTTTTTTTCGTTTGGCTTTTCTCTACAGCTCATCATCTAATGTCTCATTGTGGTTTTGTCTGCTTTTACTTTCCTTCATGCAGTATTAAGAGAGCTGTTGTTGTTGAAGAAAACAAGTAACACATTTTTGCTTATTAACACATAAAAACATTTAAAAACATCCCATAGAATCTTTCACAATTAAAGTCTCCCATAATTTTGTTATGTGGAAGCTTTTATTGTGAAACAGCAAAATTAAGAAATGTTGGGTTTTCATCCGCAGTAACTTAGCACACCTCCTATGCAGCTGAAAGTGAACATGAAACGGCAAAATAAAGCACATATCGAAAATTAAAATAGGATGCAAGAGAAAAACTAAACTCTCAGAGAGTTTCAGTTAGAAGTTACATAAGTATTGAGAGCTGAAAACACATAGACTTTACATCTTTCTCTTTGATAACCTGCACAAGGTTGAGTGGAGTCTGGTAACATAACATGTTTCAGGGGTAGAAGGGCGGTTGTTGGGGGTTGGCTGTGGTCGGTGAGACGTCACCGGTACCCACTTGGAGACGGTCAGAGGCCCTTTTGGCTCTACCGCATAGAAGGTCCATCTCTGACGCAGCGTGGGGCAGCTTGGCATGTTAAAACTGACAACAACTACAACAACAGCAACAAAAAATGCAAACTTGGCATGGCATAGTTTGATTCAGTGTGGCCAAAATGCTGATGGAAAAGGCCCAGACTTGTGTGTAGCGAGCGAGTGTTTGCTGCGTGGACAAACTGCAGGGCGGCGTCCTGTTTCTCTCCCCTGCTCCCCTTGTTATTACTCAGGTATTTCATCAATTCCTGTTTTATCTGATGATAGGCTTCTGTCAGGGCAAAGTACCACATTTTCTGTCTTCTGCAGGGACAGCGAGGACAGGTACGGGCAAGAATAATGTTGTCTGCTTGAAGAATCTGTGCAGGGATGCAGACAAAGCACAAGCACAAAAAATCCAGCCATGTAGCCGCAGGGAGGTCTGGCTTTCTTAGCCAATGGCTCAGGCAGGCGGAGTGTGTCTCGCCAAGGGCCCCATGAAATGTGATGCAGCAGCATTCACTAAAATGTTTATTTATATTTCCTTGTATTTGCCGCTCTGTCACTCTTCCCACTCTTCCAAAATGGGCTTATTGTCAGCATGACACCCAGTATTTTAGTTTCAATTTTAGCAGAGGGGAAAACTTGTCATTTCACAGCAGTTTATAGATTCATCTTCCAACCTGTCGTGGCAAAATAGCATTCGTCAAATGATAACAAGTTATTCAGTGCAAGATGTAGCATAATGTGGTACGTTTTTCTTTTCAGGGTGGCATTGAAGAAATGCTGTCAAGAGTGTGGGACTCCCAACCCAGAGTTATCAAGTTCCCCAGGAAACACCAGAGGAGCTCCTCGGCCAATGGGCTGAGGCGACAGAAGAGAGACTGGGTCATCCCGCCTATCAACGTGCCGGAAAACTCCCGAGGACCCTTCCCTCACATGCTTGTCAGAGTGAGTGACAGTTTGTGTAATTTTGGCAAATCACACACATCTTTTCTTGATGTTTGGTGCACCGCAAAACTTGTCTTTGCAGAGAAAAGCTTAGATAGACAGACAACCTATATATATATTGTTTCTAAATACCGACTCAGGTCAGGCAAAAGAGAAGAGTGGGAAATATACAGTAATATCTCTTACAATAACTATGAGGCCAAGAGATTCACAACTGTGGTATTTTCTATCAAGCACGCCCAGCAGGCTTAAAATGCTGCTCTTGTTCCGATTTAAGTCATGATGCCAGGTGGTTTGTCTGCTGTGCCTCTGGGCGCCACAGACAGGCAGACGGGGGTAAAAAAAAAAAAAAAAAAAAATCCCTGCTTGGAAAGCACACAAATACGTACTTCACGCTCGGTCTCAGAAGAATAGATCTGAGGATTACTCAGGAGTATTCTCTCTCAGTGGCGTTCTTACACCTGTTAATATAGCGGGTGAACTGTTTTTCACATCACAGTACATCTGTTTGTAGATTACAGCAGATATAAAATTGATGGAGGATGCTGACATCCATATCGTTCTGAGGCTGGGGAGCCCAAACACTTTTGAAGATTAATATTTGTTTAAAGAATGCTTTTGATTAAAAATTGGAATTTTGCAAAAATCAAAGCAGCAAATAATGTTTCTATTTAATGTTTGCTTGATGGTTGCTAATAATTGTGTACATGTCAGTTTTCCAGTAGAGGCATCAGAATGCATTTCCTTACAGTCATAACATCGCATACAAAGTTTGCACAGCATGAAAAAGCTACAAAAAAATCCTATACTTAAAATAAGAGAAATATAATGCTTTAGATTTAAGTAGGGATGTCAGTTTTGGTTAATTTTCCTTTCAATAGGCTGCCATTTGTCAATGTTTTAAACTAGGAAGCGGAGAATGGCTGTGGTTGCAAGTATTTGCTAATGTCTTTTGAGCGCTAATTAGATAGTGAACACCAGTTAATAGTCATTTTGTTAGTCTGCAAAACACGCGTCAGGCATTTGCATGAGTTTTGAGCTGTAAATCAGCAGTAATTAAGCAGCAGTTAATTAACTATGAATTGATTTTAGGCCCTGACAGTGTGTTTACTCCATTACCAATTAGCACATTTTTTCTGGAGAAAACAATTCCATCCTTGGAAATAAAAATGAATGCTTGAAAAAGTACTTGAAAGTCCTTGAATTTGACTCGCTCCTGTCTGTATGAACCCTGAATACAAGTCTGTCCTTTTAGTCTAGTGCTTCATTACCTCTGTGAGCTTTAGAAGTGCATTTCAAAGCCCTGTCTATTTAAAGGTGGTGAAATTTTAATGTTTTGTAATGTGAACATCTTAATTTTCTTTTATTTTCTGTTGACTTTGCTGACAGACAGGTTGCCAGCTGTGTTAACACGTGGAAACATGCCCACTGCCCAGCCTTCAGTCACCTGGGTGTTGTGGCCGCTCCACACTGCGCACCACCCAGGTTGGGTTGGAGCTAATGTTAGCTAGCTATCAGCAACGCTCATTCAGTGATCAGCGGGCAACAGTGTGCCCACCCTCTGGTCTACCCCTAGATTGCCCCGCTAAGTCAGTGGCTTCATTCTGAGCTGCAAATGCCAACATTAGTTAACATTGTTAACACCTGTGCTGACACTGCTAACACTGGTAACAGACATAACAGTAATAGCATAGTTTATAATGCTAAATGGGTTTTACAGCTCGAAATTGAGCCACTTACTCACCGGAGTGAGCCGAGGGGCAATTGGAGGGTGAGCACAATGTTTCCACATCAGCGCTGTTGGGTCTGTCTTTGGCTGTGCCATTTATAGAACCCGAAGTCGTCATCATCAAACATTCAGACTTTTCCCTCTGAATATTCCAATGATTTATAAAGCTACAAGACACAGGGGAATCGATGAAATAGACTGTTTAACTGTTCATGTTGCTGCTTATCTGTAAGAGTGTTCAGATAAAATGACTGTTTAGTGAAGCACTGAGATTTCCAGAGGCTCAGTGAAGTGAACAAGTTGTCAGCTTAGACGCTGTGAAGCCCGTCCGTCATGTCAGCTACCTGTGCCTGTGAGCCGTGGGAGAGAGCACACCTGTAGTTGGCTCAGAGCTGAAAGGGGGATGTGTTATTATTTCTGCTACTGAACCAGGAAGTAAGACTTGGCATGCAGAACGTAAGTGGCTTGTGCAAAGCATACAACTGGGTATTTCATTGTTTTTGCGTTTATGGCTCACAGTAGCCTGTGTCCGGGTCACAAATAAAGACTCACCGTCGTCTTATTGAGGGACGTCAAATGATCAAACAAGGACAAATGCCAGTGCAGAATAAATTAAAATAATACAGTTGAGTACGCAAGTCATTAAAAGGAACATTTAAAAGAAGCACTTGACAACCATAATTTTAAAAGTAATTCTTCGTAAATCTGACTTACAGTTTAAAAGAATAATGTTGTATTTTTTTTTAAATTTTGGTCTCTTATCTTTTTTAGTTTTTCATTTTTCTACCACACAAAGCGGTGTCGAGAAAAAGGTGTGTATGACTGGTCTGAAGTATGTAACAGTATGAAAAATACAGATTCTGACCACACCTCTTATTTTATTAATACCAATGTGATGGTAACCCTTTGACGTTCTGCTCTACCGTTTGGTAAAGCACATTTTGAGTCATTTTAATGAAAAATGTGTTGAATTTAACTCAATCTGGTTAAGCCGTCTCCACCATTTGGTTCAGATACGTTATGCTAAAAAAATCCACTAGATATTGCAGTGTCTTTAATAGGTCTGCTTTTTCAGTTCACCTGCTACATGAGGTTAGTGACAAAAGTAACACCACACACGAGGGCCCAAACATGTGTGATGGGATTTTCAATAGTAGGCATATTTATTCAGTTTCAGTTCTTACCAAGCAGATTTATGAAACTCTACAAAAAATGAATATCTAAGGGGTCAAGTAATTGTTTCAAAACATGCTCCACCAAACAGTTCATTTATCCTTTTATGGTAAAGGCAGTAAAGCTAAGCTAAAATTGACCATTTGCTAAGAATGATATATTTTGTGTAACCCATTATATGAACAGTATATATGCTAAAATAGTTCTGTAAGTATGTTTTTTTTTAACTGACGCCAGACTCAACCATGAATGAATAAATGTTATTCCATTATGTATTTGATGAAAGAAAATATATCAGTATGATTATTCACCATTTCTGAGATGTATACAAAGTATTGCAGTGGTAAACATTACGAATAAATTTGTGGAAATAATACTAGCCGTATACTTACATATCACAACCATAGCACCATAGACATCTTAATATAGTAGAGGTCTATATATTTTTTTAATGGTGGTGTCTGTTCGAAATAAATGAATACATGTTATTATTTCCCCAAGGAAATAAAAAATGCAAAGACATTTCAGACACTTCCCTTTGCTTTTTCTTAGTGTGGGCATTAAAGGGTTAACCATGGTTTTTGTGCATCATTTATACATCTGGCCCCCAGATGCACAAGGATTCATTTTTGTCCTGAAGCCTAGCTACCATTGACAGTTCTGTCATTCTCAAAGTAAGAGAAAGTGAAACTAACTAAATGTATGTAACCAGCTCCTAACTTAAACCGGTGGATTACAACAAACATTAGAAATAAGGAAAATCTTAAGCAAGTTTCCCATGACGGCATCTTACTTTCAGCACTGTGCTGCTACTCTAAACTCTCCCCACTCGATAGCTCTTATCAGACACCCAGACAGACGTGCAGCTTTCTGCTGGCATTTCTGATACACACATACACACACATATATACAGTATATACACACATACACACACAAAGTCCCTTACGCCCATTTGTACAGCGAGGCTTACACTCCCGGATTACGGAAATCGCCTTTCACCGATGTGTCGGCAAGAGGGTAGATTTTCCACCAAAGCATGGAAACTCTCACCCGCACACAAAACACACACACACAGTGGGGCAGCACAGTGTCAGGGGAGGCACCAAATTGTGCTGCCCTGCTGGAGAAATGGCCCCTCTTTTATCCCCTTTTCACATGTCGGGTGTTAGATGGTTGGATTAAACCTCAAGGGTTTTCTTTTGTGCGTGTGGCCATGTGAGTGTCGAGGTAGGCTTGTGCTCTGTTTGTGTGTGTCTGCATGCGTGCGTGTGTGCGTGCGTGTGTGTGTGCATGCGTGCATGTCAGGGAACATCTTCCATCTTGCTTCCAGCTATACTGTATGTGAACACAATAAAGGTGTGTCTCAGCCCCTCAGCCATAGCTGAAAGCAGTGCACCATGGGGGATGTGACTCATGCCGTCCCTGGCTCTCTCTGCAACATAACTCTCCATTCTGACAGGCAGCAGAGGACAGGAGCAATGGGGATTTCGTGCTTTATCTCACTGGTCTCAGAAGTGGTCAAGAACAACCTTTTAAAGCTTATGCACTTGATTTCAGGACACAGCAGCTCTCCTGTGCCGTTGAAACTCTTTGAGTTTTCTTTCACTCGTGGTTCTGCACTCAAGCCTCACACAGTCAGGTTCAACTAGGTTTAAAAAGACCAATTAACCCTCAGGGTGTAATTACGGCTTTGCAAGCATCAAATGATGCAAATGACATGCCTGAAAAAAGGTGTGTGGTGGAGCGGGTGCTGGTTTTTCCCTTTGATTCAGTGGGAGTGGAGTAAGAGCTGCTCGCATGACATAGAGTACAATGAGAGGCTAATGTAGCTCTGCTGCTGTAAGATATTTGATTAATCCCGGGCAAATCCAATTCCATATACAAAAGAAAGTCCTCTCTGATTTAATTATAAATAATAATTCATATGATCATAAAGCTTTTCATTTATTCCTTCTTGTCATTATGTAATATTTATGGCGCTATTGAGGTTATGTTCTGCTGCATTCTGACATTACCACCACCATCATCACAGCTCAGCTCTGATGGTAATATTCTGGTTCAGGTTCTGAAAAGTACTTTCACTTCCTTGAAACAAAGAAGAATTGCCCTCTCCCTCTCCCTCACGCTGATGGTGTAAAAGAGCGCCATTTCACTGCTGACCATTTTCACCTTGACATGTGCAATTGAGTCATGACAAACCACAAGTGGTGCATCTTTGATGCCATTGATTTACCATTGTGCTCAAATGGAATATGCTTCCGAGCTTTTGCCGTCATATTATTTGACATGACAGATGTAAGTGCAGTGGAAATGGAGAGGTTGAAAAACAGCCAGAGTTAAATGGATACCGAGGTATAGATGGGGACTCCTTTTGAGAAACTGAATAGCAGCAAGGGTGGGAAATGGAAAAGGGAGAAAGGGGGACAGGCTGAGATTGGAGAAAAAAAGAAAGAAAAGAAAAGACAAAGTCTTTGGGGAGTGCTGTAAATCTGCAGGGTGAGGGAGGCCAACATTAGTTTCAGGCCATTTGTGGCATTCTCATCTCAACCGTCTCCTGCAGCACCTACACTGGGACCAATGAGGCAAAACTGATGGAAAGCAGTCTGAATATGGAAGAGAAAAGACCCTCCTTTCATTTAACCAGGCCTCAAACACTGGCTCTGACCCACGGTTAGGACAAGGAAACAAATAATGTGAGCTGGAAATAATTGAGCACATCGTGAACAGCTATTTTAATATTATGTGATTCCACAGCCAAGGCAGAGACCAAAGACAAAAGTTTGTGCTTGCTGTTTCTTTTCCTCTCTGCATGACTCTGTGGCCTTTCCATGAAGCTAAATGAAACTGTAATGATATCTGTAATATGTAGTCTTTATCATACATTCACATTCTTGCAGAAAAATGAAGGTCCTAAGGTGAATAGGTGAGCCAGCATATTAAAGTGCGCCAGCTCAGTATGATTTGGTTTACCTCATTATTTTGAATAGCCCATTATGCTAGTGCTCCTGGGTAATATAATAGGGTACAGTGTAGTGTTGAATGTGTCACAGTCAGAATGACTGGAGGCTCCTCATTTAGAGGGATTTCATCAAAAGCAAACAGAAGCACACAAACAAAAACAAAGTTCGCCCACCACTTGAGTTAACTTTCCATTCTCTGGCAGAAGAAAACTTGACGCTTACTTTAGAAACAGAAGGAGTACGTGGCTTCTTGTCGGTCTTCTAATTTGGTTTGCTGTGCTCAAATATATGTTATATGTTTATACATATCACATATATTTGAGCACAGCAGGTGGGTTCTGTGTGTGTGTGTGTGTGTGTGTGTTTGTGAGTGTGTGTGGGAGCACTAGATGATATTGTAATGTCTGTATTGCTGTTTGCTCAGTACCCAAAATGAAAATACGGTGGTTTATTTACAACCTCATATTGCAGAGTGTAATTCATTACAGCTCATAATGAGCTTGTAATATGCTTTTTGGATCCGCTTGTTTTGTCTGCAGTGGTATTGCATCCCTTGTGCATTGAAATACATTGTATCCATTGTATCTAGTTTGTATGTGTGTGGGTGCGCATGCGCACATGTGTGTGTTTGTAGGGGTTTATTACCACCAACAAATGGGCACACAAGGTAGAAAGAGAACAAAATGTACAGCGTTATACTACATTATGCAAGACCAAATTTATCTTAGTTTAACACTTAACAGAATTCTTTAACCAAAAAATTGTTTTAACATCAATTACTTATTCCTCCAGCTCAGTTTCCACATGGAAAGCCCATTCCTTTTCATCTGAAGGAGGCTGTGAGAAATAGTGTGGGACAAAAAACAAAATAAACATATGTCGTTTTACCAAACTATTGTTAGAATGTATGACTTCCTCAAAATCATCTCATGTCTGATATCACCTAATGGATTGGCAGGGAGTCTTAGCTCATTCATTAGCTACTCTGAGTTCAGTTGTTGTTGAGACATAAGTTTTAAAGGTCCAGTGTGTCGGATTTTAGGGGATATATTTGCACAAATATAATATAATATAATCAGTATGTTTTAGTGTACACCTGAGCTCAGCTGGTTGCACTCTGTAATTCTCATTGCTAGATACCTCTAAATTCATTTAAGTCTCACACACTGCACTTTTAATATAATTTTCTTGTGCTAACTCTTAAAATACATTAAAACATACATTCGTTAAAGGTGAGTATTTTCAACCAGCTCTACGTCATTGTTGTGTGGTGGGCAGTGTTGTGCAAATAACTGAAAATTATTAATAGTAACAACTGGTAGTTACATCTCTCGAAACGTATTGAATTACAATTACTTCAATTCTCTAATTAAAGCACATAACCACATGATTTAAGTATTACAATGGAACATGTGGGACAATCCAGCTGTAGTGGAACAAAATCACGCAGTAGGTATGTTTTGATAGGCCTGCTTATTGCAGCCTGGATAGGCCTTCAAAACAAGAAACAAAAGGCATTTTTTTAATACTCTTGGTAGAGTAAAATGAAATGACAACTGTTTGTCAGAAGTTTGAAGGTAATCTTATGCAACTACCCTTGACAAAATTCAGATCCTGCACGTAGACTGTAACTCAGCACAACAGGCCTAATTTGTCCTTGATCTCAAGGAGGGAAAATAATCTCTGTATTTTCAGTAAAGCAAGTTCAAACTTACTGAACTGTGGGCCATTGTACGCAATGACAGTTCAGAGCTAATTTATTGATTAAATGATTCACGGCATTTATTGTGCCACCATGAGGTCAGGTGACTACTGATGCCCGGTGCCAACGACTGACTCACGAGCCCTGCAGCACTCTGATTAACTTAAAGTGATTAATAAACCTTGCAATCACTAGTCCCCCTTCCCCTCCCCTCTCATTGTCACTCTCGCTCAAACAACAACACACACGGACACAAGACAGGCTGAGTGCCGCCCACTTATTCTGTGCATCACTAAGGGTGATATTAGATCATAACTAGGATACATCTGAGCAACAGGCTGCTATGATAAAGACAAAACTAACAAGTAACCAGCCCATTTAAATGTCAGGAGTTGTAATTGCATTTCGTATGAGAAAGAAAGAAAGAAAGAAAAGAAAATCAGTTACATGTCTAGTTATTGCAAAAAAAAAGTGGAATTTCAGTAATGGCGTTACCGAATCAGCAAGGTTCTCTGTGCACTTGCGCCACAGATGGGCAGCTAAACATTTGCCGAAATCATCTGCCCACACTGGGATGACACAGAGCTGGTAGAAAATCGTCTGTTTCCCTTTAAGCACTCTCTATAGGGTAATGTTTGACAGGAGTTGTCAGCTTACCCCAAGTTTACAGGAATTTATCCTCGCCAAGGAGAAAATCTAAAATATGGCAACATTTTGACATTAACGTCAAAACTTAGCTACAAGATATCTGCATGTTTTCACGACAGTGTGAAAATCTCAAAACATGAGTTTGACTATGTAACAGCAAAAATGTGGGGTTTAATTGGGTTCACACACTTGAAATGCTGCAGTGTTTTGATCTTGCGTTAGTTTCTCTGCTCTTTACTACAGAGCCACGCTTCTTCAGTAACATGTTTCACATCATCTGTAAATATTCCTGTGCCACAGCAGTGGGCTCTGTTACATATTGTGTAATTTATTTTTATTCAAAACTGAATAAAACATGGCATTATTGGTAAAGGTGAAAAACTGTTCTGGATTAAGCTACACTGTCTTCATGACTGAGCTGCACAGTATGAACAAAGTCACTTCCACTGTCTATTGACAGCAGGTAAAGAATATCATTTAATAAACCATAACCATTCAATACCTCAGAATGACAGAATTAACTCTTTGTTACATACTGTAGCAGTTATTACCAATAGAGCCAATAATCATTGGTTCATACTATCAGTTACTCATTACATATCAACTCAGCTTTATCTTTCCGGTCTATGTGCAGCGTCTGTCTGTGATAGCAAATCAGAGTCAGCTTTCAACTGCAACGACCAGGCAGTTTTTTGACATGTCTCGTCCTGGTTTAAATCAGGACACCTCTCACTCGCTTCCTTTTTTCCTCAGAGTGCGCCCCAGAGTTGTTGTTATTGTTGCTGAGTCATCCACAATAACAACAAGTTCTCTAGGAATTAAGTTTCCGTAATGTTGTTCCACATATTTGACTTTTTCATCATGTTAAAGTACCGTCTAACCTTCCTGCTGCAGAACAGATCTGCCAAATACCCAATTACACCTCCTTCTAGATTACATGTCATCTTGTTGGTAGCCCAGAAAGCATGATGCATTTTTTTTTAGCTCTTATAGATGATGATAGAGGCTCAAAACTATTCATTTCATTTATCACTTATTGCTCTATTACTGATTGCTCATTCAGAGCTTGCTCTCTTTTGATGCAAAGTTGATGCACTGGACTAAAGATCTTTGCTATGACCCATGACATACAGTATACTGTATACAAAGCATCACCAACTGGCGGACCTCAAGCTCCGGGTCCGGACTGAAATGCCAGCCTATTCGGACCCGTGTTGTGCTAAAAGTTGTACTAAAATTTAAGAACAATAATCTTCATAGAGCGTTTTTTTCTTTTTTTCGACGGGCACCACTTCTCCAGTTAATACAGTAAACGTTCACAGTCTCAAATGAGCCAATCAAATCAATTATTGACATTTTCTACACAGAACTGCGAAAGAGAAATGTGGGAAAAGTGAGCAGATATGGCCTGCTCGACAGTAAGGAAAGTAGAACATAATTTAAAGAGAGAGACACAGAGCAGGGCTGCTTTTTACTTGAGATATATGTGGAAATGTAGGCCTTAATTTCATTTTCCTAGGAAAGGGAGAGGCGTAGAAAAGAACATGAAAAAAGAAAGTGTTCAAAACTCTTTTTGCACTATTTCTGAAATAGGCATATTTTTCATTCAAAAGGATTATGGTCTGTTTTCTTTTACTTGTAATGGAGGCCTTACGTTCATTGTGCTGGGACTAACTTTATGTAAAGGCAGTTGTCTGTTTTCCATACAAGTGCCATTGCGTGTCTTTATGTTAAAACTGTAAAAAACTGACAATGAATATTGTTGAAATGATAAGGAATTGTACGTTGCTGATTTTATTTGAAAGACATCATGGGGTTCGGACCTTTGCTGGGAGGAATTTTAGTAACAGGACCTCTTTGATATTTAGTTGAATACCCCTGATGTATAGGAATCTTGCAGCTTAGCTTTCTTGGTGTTTTTTAGGGATGTGTGTGATTAGTCAAGTAGTCAAGTAAATGTTGCTATAATCATTAGTTGATGATGCACACATTTGCAATGCAAAAAAACACATTGGTCTGTTCGTCAAGTAGCAAGGTGCAATGTGGGAGAAAGATAATATCTTGTAAAACCAGCACAGTTTGGCTGTATTTTGATTTAATTTAGTTAGCTGTCATCATGTTCTGTCAGATAATGTGCAATATTCATAAAGCACAGAGTACAAAGTGCCACACATGTCAGGGGCATAAATATGTTTTGTTTATTGAAAGATGTGATTTGTGATTAAATATAGTTGTATAATATATGCATTATTATTTTTCGGAGGGTGTTTTACCTTATAGATCAAGTTATGCTTTGTGTTGTTTTCTAGTCCAAGTTTAACCTTTTGTTGAAACGTAGTGGAGATTAGTCGTTTTTATTAGTCGAGCGTCCCTAGTGTTTTGACATGGAAAGTTACAGCAAGTACGTCATCATTTCAATCTGCAGCTCCGGCTAATGTTGTTTGATTTAATCTCATTTATTGTTAATAGTAAACTGTGTTACCTTGTATATATAGATAAATTAAAATGTGCACAGTAAGTGTTGTTTCCTTAACTGCTGCTGCTTTAACAAAACCTTGGAGCTGCAGCAATACATTGTTACATTAACAACGGAGTGATTGTAATAGTAACAGAGATTTATAACACAACTCTGCAGTTCCCTTCAGCTATACAGAATGTTTTAGCATCTTTAAGCTTATTTTTCCCTCAATAGTCCACAACTTTAATGATTTCACTTTCAGCACTTTTTTTTACATCCTCTCTCAGCTATCCAGTACTATAAAGCTGCCAGACAAAGTTAGCAACTATGGTGAACACAGTGGATAGCAATTTAGTGTAAACCAAATATATTCATATATTATACATTTATAATGGAAAGTACCAGGTGTATAATATAATTTAGCCTCGGGCCTTTGCTGTTAATGGATGTGCAGGTCAGTCCAGTCTTACATACTGCGCCTTGTGAGAATTTTCCCATAATCACAAACCTCTTTCAGCATTAAAAAAAAAGAGTGTGTATGTGTTTGTGCACATTGCCTTTCCTTTGCTGGTTGTGTCTGTGGGGGTGTGTATCTGTGTATTTGTGTGTGACTCTATGTATTGTCTGCGTATTTAAGCTGTGTGTTTGTGTGTGTGTGTGTGTGTGTGTGTGTCTGTTTGTCATTCTCAGCATCCCCAGTCACACAATTAGAAGGTGACAGTGCCATTAGAGGCGGCCCAGTAGTACAAAGGCTGAGTGCTGTTGTGAGTGACACAGAGCTCAGCCTCTCACTAAATAACTGTCAGTCTGCCCTCGTCCACTCTGACCCCTCTGGCAGCCTCCCTCTGAGCCACTCGAACTCCCCTCTGGACTCTCATTGGCAGCCTTAGCAGCTCCCTGAGCCAAGCATGGCCCTCCTTTCAAGCCTGGCCTCTAACTGATTGGTTGGACCCCACTAGCCTTAGGCATGCCAGAAGGGCTTTCAACTGGCCTCAGGGTGCTGCTGATTGGCCAGGCTGTCAGGGCCACATGTCCCCTATGGGAGTGTGTGGCAGCAGCTTCGGGTTGAAGGATGCAATTTGACAATGGCGGAAGGTGGAAAGTGCAAGAGCAGCAGAAAGCTGCTCACTGCCCCCCTCTCTCCATCTATAACTCTATCTATCTATATGTCTTTATGCTGCTGTCTTTCCCTTTAGTCAGCCTTCCAGCAGCCAACCATGTCTTCACTTTAATTATCTTGTGGGACATTTCTCAATGCATGGAAGACCCGTGGTTTACCTAGCCTCCTCTTATAGGGAAGCCATGTGTAGAGCAGGAGAACGGTGCTATTTAACGAGTTGAGACTCTCCGGGGGTCTGCGGTGTGTTTGGGGCGGGAAAGACAAGAACAGCGGCCTCTGCCTCTTCCATTCCCATTGCTTTATAAAAGAGACAGAATGGCTGTATTTGCTCTATTCTTCTCCTCTCGCTGTGAATCAGGGGAATTAATGCCATTGTTAATGCAGAGAGACCGCTGGTACATTTCAACAGGATTCTCGCCTCTCGCAGAGCTCATCTAAATTGCCTGGCTAATGCTGTAATTGGGTTTGTGAGTCACTTCTTAACTTCCATTAATATTTGTTCTCTTCCTAATTGCCCCTTTTTCCGATCCTACATTTCATTCCTCTGTCTTGTTAATGGTCTGAGTTGGAGGCAGTGACGTGCGTGTGCGCGCACAAGTGTGCGCTTGAGAAAGCATCTAATCTATTTTTGAGCAGATACAAAATGTGAGAGCGATGGGACTTCTTTCTCTCTGCTGGGTAACAACCAATGACATGCGGGATGGAGTTGCGGGGTATTCGAGTTCAAGAGAGAAACGACGGAAAGGTTCGCGGTCAGAATTTTTAGGGACCACCTCCAGATATCTGTGATCCATATGAGCTTAGGATGAAAAATATCTCTCCTCTAAAGACTTTGTTTTTTAAAAGAGAGCCAAACTCTTTCATTTGAAGGTTATTTATGCTGCCAGCATTCAGAATGCGCTCTGGTGTTCATTAAAAGAGATGTTTCTTGACGATGCCTCGGCTTCTTCAGATGTTGCCTTCTAAGCTTCCTGCCTCTCTTCACACTCACCTATAACTGGATTGTCTTTTCCTCTTATACATGACATTAAAACAGCCCCTCTGGAGGGGAGAAAAATATCCTACCCAAAAGGGTTTCAGCTTTGTTCCCTTAAATTGTCAAGAAAAAAACTCACTCTATTATCTTTAAATCCAAATACACTTCACAGAAGCGTTACCTCAGGAAACTTTAGGAACTCAAAGGATCCAATTCAATTGACCGTGTTAGAAAGTGGAGAAGAATGGCTGAATAAAAGTGTCAGTACCAGAGCAGAAAAACCTTCCTCAGGTGGCGACTCTGGATCGTTTGTATTGATGGGACTCTCGCTGCTTCCCTCCCACTGGGAGCAATGGGTGGAGGGGAGTGCCGGAGAGAGAGAGACAGACAGACAAACTGATACAGCAGCACAAACACAGAGAGAATGGGAGAGCACACCAAATGAAAAGGAGGGCGTATAAGGCAAAAAAACTCCCCCAAAAAAAAAAACGGATTTCAGAGCTGCGTGGAGCTTGGTTCATTTCCCGTGCAGTCTCCGATCCATAATGGACTGGTATGCCTGTGTGCTGAGGCCCAGACGCGGCTGTTCGTTATGAGTATCAGTTATAACTGTGTGCGACGGTGGCTGTCAGTGGATCTCACTTGAGAGATATTAAACCTGAGGTCTCCACAGCTTCTCTCTCACAGACCTCTTATGTGACTATTTTTAAAACCATCCGCACCATTCCCTTCTCATGATGCCACTAAATGACAGCTTTTACCCCTTTTTATCTCCACACTCATGCGCGTGAGGTTGTTATTGTATTCTGCAGGAGGGAAAGTTTGAAGGCTGGCAAAAACTTGAGGTCCCACATTTTTCCATAATTGGAAATTTTGTTTCCATTTTGTCAGCCCATCTCTCTCGCTCTCTCTCTCTCTCTCTCTCTCTCTCTCTCTCGCTCTCTCTCTCTCTCTTGCTCGCTCCCTCTCTTTCATGCCCTGCCTCACATTTCCTCCTCTGTCATTTTGTTAGATGTTTGTGTGGATGGCCTATCAGATTATTTGAATTCTTCTCCCCCTTCAAAAGCAGGGCACATCAGCTTTGAAGAGTGACAAGCACACAGCAGGAGGGATCAAAGCAATGCAAAACTGGAATTTAAGAGGAAGTTAAAAAGCATGTAGTTTTGCCATTTCCCTCATGTTCAACAAAGAGAAAACAGATACTGTATAACAGCAGGGAAAGATGAGACATTATCAAACAGCGATTTTCAAGGATGCCTGTGTCGTTTGCAAATGCACAGATGCTTTTGATAATGCTGTTTAACATAACAGTTCACCCATTTGCAGTAACAGCCATTCCAGCATTGCCACGAGTACAAGGGTTTATTGTCAGATCAGAATATTTTAAACCTACTGGTGACACTGAAGTCAAACTGCTCAAGATAGAAAAATCTGTAGTCTTTTCCAGAATGTTGTTGTCGTTTTTTTCCTTTAAAACCGCTCACGAAGGTGCCGGACCTGCTGTGAAAACACTGAAAGCGTATTTTAAAACCATTAAGTAGCTTGCCAGCAATTCCCCAAATCGACAGGCAGCAGTGTGAAAAGCAACGGTAAAGCAAATAGAAATTAGACATATGAGCTTGCAGCTGAAATTACTGGAAATTCACACTACTTGAGGGGAATTTGAGTCATTTTAAGAGGGAAGCATCAGAGAGCAAATTAGATGTAATTATCTTTAAAACCCTGTTTAAAAATGTCAAAAATCTTCTGATTGTTTTCTGCTCACAGTGAGTCCACTTGATCGGATGCTTCCACAGAATACCTCCAACTAATCCCAAACTCTGAGCTCTTTGACTCATTATTTAAATTTTGGACGATGAAAATTCAGAATCATGCTTTCATCCCTTTTTAATAACCATATTTTTTGTTTACATGCACATCTGCCAACATAAACAGGCAGTTCAGCGTGGGAGACGGGATCTAAAAGTAGAGCAGGATTGTGAGTATATGAGGCATCCAGTCAGTAAGGAGTCTCTATTAAAAGCATCCAGATATTTGGCAGACGCTGTCTTAATTATGGTTGACAGCTATGACAACTAAAGCGTGACTGATCAGCTGTCAGAATCGTAGCCTGTCTGTGCCCTGAGTGTTTGGCATCACTTCCTCCCACAATGCATCTCAGCAAGGAAATGCCATTAATTCATCTTTATTGCATTTTAAACATTGCTCAAACTTACATCCCTTTGACCAAACTGTTGAAACTTTTGTGCAGTAGACGTTTTCCATATTTGCCTTGTCGCGACACTGACATCCATAATGTGTAATCCAGTGGCTTTATGATGCTCGTCTCACTCTGTTGTACACATATAACATTATTGCTTATATCAAGCATATCTTAACTTGGTTAGGATTAACAAGATCACAATCATTAGAGTACAAACCCTAAAGAATAAGAAAAAAAAGTTTATCCCCCTAATTTCACTGCAGCTTTTGTGATGCATTGTGATGCATGTTATAATGTTTTTAGGTATTTCTTTGCAATGACATTGCAGTAACAAATGAAAATTGCAAAAGCAGTTGTAATACTGTCTCAGATTAGGAGCCTTTTTTTTTAGCATTCAGTGTTTCCCACAGAATAAGAATTTATTTGTGGTGGAGAGGAGGGCAGCAACATCTGATTGCTGATGATCAGCTGTTGTTGCTCTCTTTCTGCTCTTTCTGCCTAGTTAGCATGAGCCAACACGGCAGCAGCGGCTAACATCCAACACCAAGCTGTTAAACAATCTCACACGAAACTGGAAATGGTTGACTGTCAATAAATGCTGGGTAACATTAGTCGTGTGATGCCAACAGTTAGCCTTGTCATTGTGTGTCACACACACACAACAGCAGTCTAATGATCAGCAGAGAGAGGGGTGCAAGGAGGGCTGAAGGAATCAATATGCTGCCTGGAGCTCTACAATGAAATTAGGCATTACCCTTTTTAAATAGTCAAATTTGCAGTAAAGGTGTGATGATTAGACAAAATTGCAAGGTCATGTAGAATTCACAAGAATTGGCTGAATTTGTGTTAACTATTGCAGTCAGGTTGTAACATCCTGACTGTAATTGATTAAATAGTTCCCATAATGGGTTTGCTAACAAGCGCAAAAGATTTCTGTTCAAAGTGTTCCTGATTCTCACCGTACACAATTTGAAGTACTTACAATCCACATTACTATACAGGGAATGCCAGCTCAAATATTACTGTAACATTGAATTATGTTTCCTCATCTTTAAACTCATCATAAATAAACATTTTCCTCAAAAGGTATGTTGAAAATTTCAGTAGAATCTGGTTCAGGATGGCCCTCACTATGACCATGCAAAGTTGATTGATAATTGTTGCTCCAAACTAAATAAAAAAGTCAGTAACTTTCAGTAAATGTATATTATAGAATTGTTGGAGGGCCAGTTTTCTACAGGCACCCCAGCCCCACAGGCCCCAGTGCAACTGCACAGCCTGCGCTGAGCCTGAGCCTGCGAAGCAACATGGTAGACTCCTTGATGGACAACTTATTTTGGGGTGATTTTACTCTGACGAAAACATGCTTATTATATTTTATTCCATTTTTAATGATATATCTCCCTAAATTCTATACACCGAACTGTTAAGAGACTGATTCAACTGCCCCCATGTTGTATGCATAAATGACATTTACACGTCTTTAACCTACAATGGACACACTTTTTTTTTCGTGTGCATTTTATCATTTGATAAAAGTGGCAACAACATGCAGCAAAGTCCACTTGATAATGGAGAAGCTGAGTGTTCATAGAGTGCTCTCACTGTTTTAGATAGATATTTGGTATTGGATGATCCCCTGTTTTTTCTGGTGTGGTTCTCGAGCTGGCGTTACCTGTGGGGGGTGTTTGATGTGCCCCAGAGGGAAAAGAAGGTGACTAAGCCCATATGAGCTATAAAATAAAGACAGAATGAGATATATAGAGAGCAGATGAAACGCAAAGTACCATCAAATAAACACCAAATTAGTCCCTGTTTATTTAGGCATCAAACTATTTATGCAGAAAGGGTGATCATACAGGGCTGGATCAATTAAAGGAGATTTGGACAGACTGAAACTTCACACTGCGCTAATTAGGCAGCCAGCCGCTATGCTCAATAAATGGAAATGTATTCCTTTCCATTCCTTTCCCTCTATCTGTTTGTGCGCCTTGCGTCACCCCGAGGAGTTTAACAGGGCACTAATTCTTCATCTAATTTCCCCCAACTCCCCATTGCTTTCACTCCCTGTGTCTCTCTGCCTCCATCCCTCTCCATCTTTCTTCTCATGCTGATAGCTTGTCCCACAGGATCCCCGTAGTTGTCAGTAATCAAGGAAATCACTCTCAAAGAACTACAAATAGGTCACTTATCTGATGTCTGGTCTGATCTGACGGACACAGACAGCCAGTTAAGTCCCTTGCATCTGCCTTTCCCTGCTATTTTTAGCGTGATTAGTAACCATTCTATCTGCCAGGAGGTACTGAAGTAAGAGGGAGAATGAAAGATAGCGATGGATGGAGAGGGAGGGAGAGGTGGATAGAAATCCCAGCTTTCATCATTAGCATTCCATTCAAATGGCTCAATTGAGCAGTTGTCACTCATGGGATTCCCAGGACTCCTAGAAGCCGTGCTTCTTCATTTATTCAATTTATTGATATAAAGACTCTTCATTAAGAGACACGGCAAATGTGACATCTGGTCTCAGGTGGCCTTGATGTGGAATTTTAAGCAGGCGTGAAAGCAGAGGCCGCGTGACGTGTGAGAGCCTCTTTGTCTCCTCTAGGGGCTCCTCCGCCAGTGGCAGCTACACACGGTCGGTTCTGAAGTCCAAGCAAAGAAACGGACTGCAGGCAAACACACAACCAGACACGCAACCGAGCACCCGTCCGGATGCAAGTGAAAATTTCATGTGTGTTTCCCTCATGATGGCCTTGTTAATTATTGAACTGAGTCTGTCCTTTTGATCCTCGCTTTGGTGTGCTCACAGAGAATTTCTTACCTGTCAAACATTTCACTTCACACATGTACATATCTATAAGCTGCCTCTTAGTCACTGAAGAAAACAGTATATGCAGAAAAAGATGCAGGGTTGTGGATTTTATTGATTGATTTATTTTTTAATGTTCTCACAACTCGAGCAGATCGGACTCTTTGTGACGTGCCTCAGTTGATTTCTTGTTGTTTTGAACAGTGAGACCTTAACATGTTTGTCTCCATCACAGATAACACTGAGAATATCTCAGGCATGTTCTCATTACTGAAATGAATAATCCGTCTGTTCTGTGCTGCAGTATCTGTCTGATGACACTGAGGATGAGGGTGAATGATCAAATTATGTTGTTATTTTTGCTATCATTCCATCCTGCTTTGATTGGCAGCTGGTGGGCATCGTGAGCGTTAAATGTAATTAGTCTTCCAGTATCATTGTCATGCTACAGTGATTACATGTACATTGAACAGCCTGAATACACTGATTGATAGGAGTAATACAACACTGTATATTACACCTGAACCTGCAGGGTCCACATATGGATCCTGTGTGAGAAAGGAGCTCAGGAAATGAAAATTGCAGGTTGCAGCAGAGTGCTACGCTGTGGGTGTGGGAGGACCACGTTGGAAATTAAGAGAGAGGGTATCATGTTCAAACAGAGAGATGTTTTATGCAGAAGCCGCCGTCACTGCTGAACGGATGAAGTAATTTCATTTTCATGCATGATCTGCAGCCCCACAGACCAGGCAAATTGCATAGGAGGGGAAGAGAAAGATAGAGAGAGAGAGAGAAAAAAAGAGCCAAGCCTTCCTTTTTCTCCATTTGACTCCATGATTATTCCCTCTGACTTGTAACCATAGTGATGATTCAGTCCCAATAAAAAAAAGTCAACGCAGTGTTCGGAATCTGTGGACGAGTTTGGAGGATGATATGAAGATTAAGCACTTAAAGATAGATCAAACTCCTCCAGGATCCATAAAACCATAAAATCAATCCATGGTACTTCCTCTAAATAGTCACTGACTGCTGTAATTTGATTAAGTGACTCCTGTGTATCCGTATAATTACTGAACCTGATCATAGTAAATCAGACTACAGCTATGGAAACTAGATAGCGGATTGTATTGTAGAATATGTAAGACAGTGACATCCCAACCACAGAGGGTCATGAGGTGATTCATTGCGGTCAGGAGACAATTTCCATGGAAATAAATCCAAAAAATAATCTGCCCCACAAAATCATATTTACTTGTCAGACTTTACTAGATTTCTATCTGTTGGAAATACTGTTGACTGTTTGCAACACATACACATGTAACCAGTGAAGACTAATTGGAAGAACACATTGATTGACTATTAAAGAGTCACAAGCAAAAAAAAGTTGGGGACTCACAATTAAAAAAAATGCAGAAGTTTTCATTTAATCTCAGTTTTTTTATGGCGTAATAGTGTTGACAGTGTTGATCATGTCCTTAAAGGGATACTCCTATGTCTGCATTTTTAGTATGCGTGCCATCACCATGAATACAAATAGTATAGAAGCAAATCAAGTGAAAGTTTTTTCTTGATCAAATATAAACCAAGATTCTGTTGCTGCATGGCCTATTTTTTTGCCAGAAATATTTGTTTTATTTTTTGTTTTTTATTCTAGTGTACAGTTTGACTGAGATCAAATGCTAAAACTAAGCAGTGCTAATCAAATATGAACCAAGACTCTGTTACTGAGATTTCTGGCCTAAAAGAACATTTGTTGCCAGTTTCTGCCATATTGTTTCTTGTGTTGAAACAGAAAAGCTTGCATTGTGTCACCCACCAGCGGGAGCATTCATCAGTCTGATACGGCGCTTTGCTTTCTGATTGTTGTGGGTTTTCTATCTCCTAAACAAAAGCGAATGCCACAGCACTTTTTCTCTGTCTTCTCTGGCCATGTAGCACTAATTTCAAGAGCATTAGTGGTGGTGTGCAGTAATAACATGAGACATAATATACTGTTAATTTGTTTTTAATGTGTTTGTGTGTTATGGAGTGAGTGTCCAACTCTGTTTTTTCTGTAAACGATGTAAAACAACAACATTCAAATGATTTGACTAAAATGATCGTTTAATCTGAGGGTGACATTTGCATGAGCAACCTTTATGTAATTACTGTTTATCCTCAGATGTCTGAGACTGTCCACACTGTTTTGCTCTAAACTATGGCCACCATCACACACACACAACAACAACATTATGTGAAATGATTTAAAAATTTAAGGAAGTTTTCTGGGAAAAAGGCATGTTTGCTAGAAGAGAAGACTGGTACCACTCTGTAAATATGAAGCTTAACACAAAGACTGGAAACAGCGGAAAGGTTTAGCCTGACTCTGGCCAAATCTAACAAGGCTCCAAAGTTGAGCTTTTCTATTAGTAACACTTTCAGGCCCACACCTTTAAGTCATGTCACATTAAGGTTACGTCATTTTGGGGTTAGACAGTAGAATCCTTGGAGCCTATTGAAAATCATTGCCAAAGAAAGAAATGCTTCAATGCCGTTCTCTTTTGTCTTCTTTTCAATCAGCAAGGTGCTGAACAAAAGTATTGATATTTTTATTGCTGTGGCAGCAGAGGTGCTCACACAGAAACTTGTTGAAAGTAAAATATATCACTCTTTAAATGTCACATTTTGAATTGTGTGAGAAATAACAGCCGAGGTGTTAAAGGTAGAACAGGCGCATTGAGATATCAAGCTCAAGTCAGACGTAGTTGAGAATAACAGGCATGAATCATTTTCACATCATCCAAGCATGTAGCTGTCCTCTTACACTTGTTCAAGGTCTGCTGAGAAGCTGCCATGATTGTAAAGTAAACCAGAAACTCAACGGGTCAGACAATATCATCAGACGGTGGCTCTATTTCCCACACTGCACGTTGTTCAATTTTCATTTTTTACCTTTAGGCTGTAGGTTCAAAGCATTAGCACAAAAGAAAGATGGCAGTGGAAATGTTAACATCAATGTTTCCATCAAACATCCCGTGTTCTTTTAGTCTTCTCTGAAACTTTTGGTTTTATTTCTCAATGCTTTCTTTTTTCTTTTTTTTTTCTTTTTGACAATTTATGTCTAAATGCTGTGATCATTTTGTGCTTTCTGTTGCAACTGCAGGAAAAGCTAGAACTAAAACCCAGATTTTTCCTCTCTGTTAAATGTGTTTCTCTGGTTCTTTTCTCAGATCCGCTCAGATCAGGACAAGGACGTTGGCATCCGCTACAGCATCACAGGAGCAGGAGCTGATCAGCCCCCGAGTGGGATCTACAACATAGACCCCATCAGCGGCAACATGTTTGTCACCCAACCCCTGGACAGAGAGGAGAGAGCCTCGTTCCATGTAAGAAAGAAACGACTTTGTCTCGCCTATTTCCATTTCCCCCTCTAGCTCCATTAACGTCTGTCTCATTATCTCCTAATTATCCCTGTGGAAATGTGTCTCAACTTTCCTCTTCTCCATCTACCTTTCATTCTAACACCATTGTTGCCTACCGAGGCAAAAGCAAAATTCAGAGCGTTCTCAGGGATCTGCACAGTGCCTTCACACCAGCAACTCAAGGTTCTGATTGATGCCGTAGCCATCAATGAAAGGATGAACGCCTTGACAAAACACAAAGCCACTTCAGCTGGCATTTATATTGATGTTTAACCGCACGGATAGAACAGAAGGAAAGAGACAGAACAGAGGTGGAGTGCAGGAAAACTGTTGTCTTTGTTCTTAGTATAAGAACTAATGAGCAGGTGCGGCTTCAAGTGTTTGTGTACGTGTAATGATTGCTGATTGTATGGTTCATACCATAAACACGTCACCTAACTTTCTGTTGGGGTTTGGCTGGTGTAAAATGTTTAAAACCGGTTTGATATCAAGAGCCAGATCGGACAGTTTGACAGAATTTTTCTGCACTCGTAGAGAAAAATGTTGCTGCTTGCTACAGTCTTTTCTTCATCTTATATATGATCATTACTCTCATCTTATATTTCCTTCTTAGTATCATTTGCTCCATCCATCTTGTCTTTCATCTTTCTCAGCTGCAGACACCCATGCACCTAAACATATACACATGAAAATCCTTAATAACCACCCATAGCATAGTAAAATAATGGATTTGCATATTAAAAACAGTAAGAACACCACTATACCTGATCATTTCTTTGTATCTTTGTTTTTGTTTTTTGTTTGTTTGTTTTGTCACATCTTGTCCGGTCTTGTCTACGTTTCTGTCTCCATCTACCACCTTTGTTTGTATTCCCTATCAGTATTTTCTTTTTGTCATTGTTTTTTTTCTTTGTACTGCCCTTCTGCACTCACTAATTTATTAAGAAACAAAAACTGGAAATCAACCTGACTCAACTCTCTGTATGTGTTTCCCACTTTTCCATTTTGTACTGCTGCCTCCTTTCGCTCCACCACCCCCACACGGTGTTTCATGCTACCCTGTGTACCTTGCAGCTGTGCTGTTCAAAGGTGCTGGCTGACACCTGTACAGTTAGCATTGCATATGGCCCATAGGATTCTCCACCACACACACACACACACACACACACACACACATACACACCGTACCAACACTGGAGGTTTGAGCTCATGGCTGGTCCCTCTAGAACCCAGGTTAAACAGCTTTGTGAATGTGTGAATTAAATATGCAGACCACATGAGAATTGTGTTAACGCTAGGCCGTTGGTTCATATACACACATTACAGGTTTCAGTTTATATCAGCAAAGACTAACACCTCCACTCGAGGTGAGCGCTGGTGTCAGACTCCCAACACCCGCGTGCCTGTCAGCATGATAGATGGCTGTGCTGCCGATAGAGCTAATTCAAAAGCATGCTGCTGTCTCAGAGGAAGAATAGAATAAAGGAGAGTGGATCTCTTCAGTGTCTCTGTCAGTGCTCACTCTCAGCAGCGTGCACACATTATAAACACCACTGCGCACACACAGGACGTGCAATGACTACAAACAAACACAAAGCTCTAGATGATTGCCCTCTTGATTGGTTTGTCTTCTGTGTGTGTGTGTGTGTGTGTGTGTGTGTGTTCCATTTAGTTTTCAGATGAGCCTCTTGTTACCTCGCTTCCTACTTTCGGGCCTTGGACACTGCTGCATGTGTGATTGTTGTGTTTCCATACCTGTTCTTACACTCAACCAGCAAATTGGGATCAATAACACAGCCAGGTTATTGGTCCCCGGGAAAGGACAGCCGCTCAGTAAACAGTTCTTATTTGACACAGCCTGTAGTGAAAACAGCATGTTAGGTTGAGGGCACTTCAAGTTGAATGCGGCTCCTATTTTGACTCCGGTGGACCCATGCTGTTTGTGATGTATGATTTAGTGCAGGAGAATGTAGCCAGCATGTGACCCAGGGGAAATTTAGTCCATTGCTTACTTTCTTTCAACTTGACAGGAAGTTCCCAGAACTGCTGCGCTCTCACAGGCCAAAACTTTGCTTGTTAGTTTTGGGTTCAAGTGAAAAGAGAGACGAGGCTGCTGTTTTTGACAGACTAGCACCAGGGGGAAGTGATCTGCGAGGTGAGGAGAGTGGGTGTTAGCCTGAGCTAACACCCACTCTCCATGAAAGACAGTAGATCTTTTCTCAGACAGATCTACTGTGAGTCACCCGGGCGCAAGGAGAAAATGAGCAAAGATGTGAATGTCTGTGATTTTTTTGTTTTTTTGCACAAATGCGTGTACTCTAGTGTACTGTGATCGTTTGTATGTGTGTTTTACACAGATGCACAGATCAGATCAGCTGACACTGCCTGTCAGTTTGTGGCACCTGAAAGTTGCTCAGTGTCCTAGTTTATT
Organism: Plectropomus leopardus; assembly: GCF_008729295.1. Lineage (NCBI taxonomy): Eukaryota > Metazoa > Chordata > Actinopteri > Perciformes > Serranidae > Plectropomus > Plectropomus leopardus. The sequence continues at coordinate 17,419,583 of NC_056464.1, read as the reverse complement.
GTTAGTCTATTTGTGGACACAGTATCTATTACATATCTGTCCTGAGAGAGGAATCCCTCCTCTGTCACTCTTCCTGAGGTTTATTCTAAGGTTGGGCCGATGTAAAAAAAATTTCAAAACGGTTTGATATTAATCCAGAACTGGACCAGTGTATCAGTTTTTGACTGACTTATCAGCTACTTCTGACGGGAACAAAACAAAACCATGATCTAACAACAAATGAGCGACTAGCTGTCGAGTCACATCACTTAACGTCAGAAGATCTTGATTTGTAGTGAAGTGTAGTGATAGTTATTCAGCTTAACAGAAACTTTAAGCATCCTCCAGACAGTTTCCACATTTTCTAGGTTTGTACAGTGAAATAATAAAAGTATCACACAGATAATTCCTCCTTCAACTTCACGAATCACCCGTTCCTCATTCATTGCAAAGCTTTTAAAGCGAACAAAAGGAATAAATAGCTCATGCACCAGCACAGATTGGCAAACCCGTAAATTGACCCAGATTATTATTATTATTGGGGGTTTTTAATAATTTTTTAAAAATTCTTTCACAAGGACAGAGGGTGTCATATGCTGCAAATTTTGTAAAGCTGCTTGAGGCAAAATTGTGCTTTTCTAATATTTGGCTATAAAAAATATAACATGACTAAATAGGCACTAAATGCATAAGTAGCTAAATTTCGAGATATTGGGAAAAAATGTAATATTGGTTATTAAAGAAGAGAGAGTCTACAGCCAGTGGATGTACTCAGGCATAGTGGTGCTTTGAGCCACACAGGAAGGTTAGTATACTAACATGCTTACAGTGAATATGATAATACGCTGATGTTTAGCAGTTATCGTGTTGACCACGTTTACCATCCTATTTCAGCATGTAAGCATGCTAACATTTGCTAATCAGCATTAATAACAAAGTACAGCTGAGGTTGATGGGAATAAACTGTTAGTCAGTCGTTAGGGGGAGTTAAATCACCTTTCTGCTGTCAACCAACATCTTTTCCTAACCCTTACCAACTACTATTGTTGCATAAACCTAACTGTCTTAGTCACATGAGTTGACTCATGTGACTTACTGCCTACTGCTTCTGCGTCAAAGCTACAGTGCACAAGGCTGCCCCCAGTGTCATTATAATAGCACTGGGAGATTCTGCCCAAGTGTCAAAATATGACGAGAAGGGATGAGATCCCGTTGGGCAGAGAGAGAAAAAACATTGCATACAGTCTAAAACTGTCAAGGATTTCTGTAAGTACCCTGCAAGTATGGTTATATATCGGCTAAGGGGACCAATGGGCCAAATGCAAACTGTATTTCTCCTCTGCGGTTGGTCCAGTAATACTAAAGCTCACCCTGCAGAATACTGATGTCGGTTCACACACATACATTTGCAGTCGACACAACACACATCCTCCTCCAGGTCCTTAGCTCACATTTCCAATTCCTCCATTGAGCACACAAACACAGCCTCACATAAACAGACTCTTTGGTACAAACTTGCACGCACACAGAGATGCGAATATAGAGATACTTTATACACATTCAGGAAAATGAGAAAATATGTTGGGATGTACACACAAATCCACAGGCAGAAAAGACAAAACATACACAGTTTAACACAAACACACAATCATTATCCACACACACACACACACACACACACACACACACACACCCATGCGGTGAAGCAGTCACACATATCACAGTCACACATCCCTCAGCGTGCAGTGATCACAGCTGAGAAAACAGATTGGGCTTGTTTGTTTGTTGGGTCTCCTCTCCATGTTTGTTTGCTGTGCTTCAGCCAATGGAAAACTAGCATCTTGAGGATCATTAAGTGGCTAAAGAGGGCTCTTTTCATTGGCTGTATGCGTCTCCTGCAGTGTGTATCCGTGCGCTTTTGTCAGTGTCCGTGTTAATATGCATAAACATGTGTTTGAATTGGTGTTTGTATGCGTGTGTGAATGCTCAAGCGGGCTCCTGTTTGTGTACGTTTTTGAGACATCCTTGACAGACAGGCACGAAAGCCGACATGATTAGTTGTGTTTCCGTGAAGGCAGGTGTCGCCATTCAATCTTTCATGTCACCCCACAATACATCACGACTTCCTGTAAATAGGCTGGCAGGCAGATCCTCCTCGACTGTGTTGTGGCAGACAAAATATTTTGCTGCCAGTGTGGCAGTTTTAGCCAGACATGAGAGCCCTTCTTCTCTTACCAAGCCAAGCTGTGATTGAATAACATTTCTGCAGAGGATATGGATTTCTAGGCAATTGAATGAGAGTAATGTAAGTCACAGTGAACAGTGCCGGTTTGGTTCCAGGGCTATTACAAAGCTTTGCGTTATGTTAGATATCATTAGTGGGGATTGGTGGGGAGTAGAGGGTGTGCAACAGCAGCGGTGGAGATTAAGACATCCCACTGTAGATGATGATTGCTTTTGTCAGTCGTCCCTGTTCAAGCCCCCACACCCCCACACTGCCTCTTTGTGTTTTCATCTCTCATTTACTTGCACAAGGCTCAGTCACTCTCCTCCTCTCCTTCCCATCTCATTGGCCTTTTTCCCTGCATCGCTCTTTTTCTCCCTGCTCTTCCTCTTTGCTCTCTCTATTCTCACACTGAATTGTCAAGGAACAGCTCATCAGTCAGAGACATCCATCCGAATGGCTGGCTTTGTCAAAACAAACCGAGACAAACATTCTCCACGCACAGAAAAAAGAAGCCACAGCTTGAGCAGAAACACCTCTCTGATATTTTTTTAGGCCTCTGGCTGTGCTAACAACAAAATAGGTGTTGTTTGTGTGTCTGGAACATTTTAGTACTTTGCCCCTTTCTGTGTTGTTGTTGTCCGTGCCAAGATGCCAACAGGATACTCATGCCCCGTTGGCAGACAAGAAACACAACATTTGCCAGTTAAATGAAGTTGCCAATTAACAAAGTCAAAGTTGTGTGCTGAGTTTGTCTCAGTGCAGACAGTCTGCAGAGTTTCATATCAGTCAAGCCAGCAGCCTGCTGTCAGTTGAGCTACATTTGGAATATATATTCAAGCTCATATTCAGCATTGAATGCTAATGATCCTGTCGTTCTTTGTGTGCGTTCACAGCTGCGAGCCCATGCAGTGGACATGAATGGTAACCAGGTAGAGAACCCGATCGATCTGTACATCTACGTGATTGACATGAACGACAACAGACCCGAGTTTCAGAACCAGGTGTACAACGGCTCCGTGGCTGAAGGATCCAAACCAGGTAAGAGTTACTTCTACTTAAGCGCACTAAGTGCAATGGGGACATTTTGAGGATAAACAAAAGCATGACTGTTACTTACTGTGATGGCTTTCTTCTTTTTAAGAAACTTGGAGTGTTTTTTAGTGACTTAAATGGCACAAGGAGCTCCCTGGAAAAACACAGTACTTGAGTTTCTATCTAGATGTGACACACATTTGAACAGAATTTTCAGAGAATTCTGCAAAATAAAATGTGTATTTATGAACTTTTCCATACGGTACTGTTGTGCAAATATCGAGAGTTGGTTATTCAAGATAAGCCGCAGGTTGCACTTATTCTTCAGTTAGGCGCCACTGAAGAAGAAGGACAAAATGAGCCTTTAAGGAGCTCAGTGGAACCTCAAGGGAAGGAAAACAATCATTAAACAATAATAGAAAACACACTGGACAACGGAAATATAGAGTATTGGACAAGTAATATTACAGCTTTGTGCTCTTGGAAGAATTATTGTAACAGCCCTCTGTGCATAAATAAGTGTGTTTAACGCAGTCCAGAGACAACAAAGAGAACTTGCAGTAGCCTGTGCAGAAGCTGAATCTCTTTCCATTGCTTTTAATGGCATTTACCTTGAATAGATACACCAATTCTTACTCTTTCCCAAAGTGTAAAAACTTGTTCTTCTATATTTTGAAATGTATTCAAATATTTGGTGTTCCCACCATATTTTTTGTGCACTAATTAAAAATAAATACAAGAAGAAATGGATTTAAATGCACTTTGCAAAAACACACACAAAAAAACTTATGCTATCCCCCTGGAAGTGGTTGACACAAAGTAAATTAATTGTATTTTTTAAGTATGGTATGGACGTTTACTATCAACTGCCAACTCTTGTGCATAATCATCCACAGTCACAGCAAACTCAAACTTACATACACTTACTACATTCATGATTGTCATTACAGTAGATGACATCTATAGAAACCACATGGTGTTGTAAGTACAAAACTACATCATTAACTTTCCCATTTAAGCAGTAGGTTAAGTTAATTAGCAAGTTAGTCCCAAAATCAAGACCTTTATTCAGACTGCTCAATCTTTTAGTTGTATGTATTGATCTGAACAAAGTGCGCTTGCAGAGAAAGTCACGTTTTGGTCACAAGACACTAAATACCACTTATGGTATTATGAGCTTTGAATTCAATTATAAACCAGCTCTTAACAGAACCATAAAAAGAGTGGCAGTATCCTATATTATAATTTGTGTTTTTCTAAAGTATTAGCATATTCTTCTACATTGTAGTCTTATTTTTGTGGAAACCTGTTGTCAAAACAATCCATCCAGGCAAAATACACAGCAAAATATACACACAATACTTTGATAGTGTCCCTGTCATGTCTGTTTTTACAAAGGTAGAGGAGAAGGAAAATCCCTGAATTGATTCCCCATTGTTAGAGACCGTGAGTCTGAAAGAATCCAAAAAATGACCCCTGTGCTTTAATGTAGTGGTTCACAATATTTTTGGGGTTTGTGAAATGAAGCAGTGTCCACGAGTGACCCCTCATCACAGGTTGTAAAGAGCCTTTTCATCTTCTTCCCTTTCTGGGTAATGGTCTCACAACCCTGAGATTTATCTTTATGTGCTGTTTTGGGTGTCCCAACCCATTAGTTTAGAACCATCACTTTAACAAATATTTCTTGAGGAAGAAACACTTTTTAATCACCAGGGAAATTCTTTTTTTAACATTCCATATATGCACATTGACAATAAGGCTGGGCAACGTGGCTTTAAAACAATATCCCAATATTTTTAGGTAACAAAATATGATATATATCTAGATATTCTGAAATATCTAAACTACTGTAAACTACTAAAATACAAACTTATTGAATGAACTACAGTTACAAGTAAAGCACATAAACTGCTTTTAGGCAAGGCATAGGTATAGCAAATTTCATACAACAGGGCAATTCAATGTGCTTTACAGAATAATAACATAAAAACATAATAAAGAATACAGATTTACAATAAAAGAGAAAAGAGATCAGATATAAAGGTAAAATTAAATACTAAATTCTAAAAAAATAAATAAAGTTTAATGAAATACTATTGTAATGTTAAATAAAGTTAAATAAAGAATTGTTATGGTAAAGTTAAATCAAATATTGTTATAATTACATACATCAAAGCGGAACCTGGTTCATCTTGGGTCGGAAATGTTGATGTTTTTGCTGTGGACTTGAAGCTTCCGGTCAACAGTTGGTTTTTAGCATTGCAAAAAATTAAACTGTAACTGCGGTATGAGGATTCATCCAGTGTAAGCTGGAGACAAGCTAACAGTTCTCCAGTTCATATATTGCAAAGATTTGCAAGTCACGCTGGTGCTCCGTGGTCAGTTAATGTGACTAAACAGTTGTGATGGAAGCTCTGCTCACACTACCGAACCACTACTCATTAAGTTAGACTGTTACCGCAGCACCGTTAAATGTGTTGATTTATTCTCTGTAAGCTGAAAACAAACAAACAGCTCTCCAGTACATATATTAATAGTAATTGCGAATCATAATGGTGTTCCATGGTCACAATAATAGTCACTGTCTGATGCTCTGCAAAAGCCCTGCTTTTGGTGTGTGTGTCTGTGAGAGAAAGAGAACTATAGGAGACGGGGAAAAACGAAACGCCAAAGCGAGTCTCATGCCGGTGGATAAAAAAACCCAAATGAGACAATTTATACTTGATATTTGGATAAAGTCATTTTTGTACGTCACACGTGGAATGAGCCAGTATACATCGAGTATATTCAGTTTATCGGCCTTCCCTTATTGACAATAGACACAAAGAATCCAAAGGCGTAAAGTTGGAAAAGAGAAGGTAGGCTTCGTTGAAGACAGACTGTCTGCACTGTTAATTGCAAGTGATCACAATCTATTTGGAGGGTTGCTGTGGTAACAACATAGGCATCAGTAACTATGTAGCTACACTGGTGATGCAGCTCTCCAAAGCAAGAAGCAAGAAATGGAGGTACATCATTTCACTCTTCAAACAATTGCGCTGCAATGTTGGGGTGCAGAACTCCTCCATCGGCGTCTGTCCAAGAACTATTGTTCTCCATGTTGTCCTCAATGTCAGCCCAGATTCTGCACTTCTGTCTGTGATTTGAGGGGCCAAAGCGTCTTGACTGAGACGCATCTGTAGAAATCCGTTGGAATCACATTTCAAACCACCTCCAAATGTTGTTTGGGTCCAATTTGCAAAAATTGGCATTTTATGTGGTTTTGAAACCAATGAAAGCAGTTCTGGGTGCTATTCTTTGCTCAAGGACATCTTGGCAGTGCCAAGGAAGTGAACTGGCACCTCTACAGCCAGTCAACCAGTACATGGTAACTGGTAGTTTGTGTGGGACTCCAACCACCACCATTTTCCAAGCCAGGTCCTGACAAATTGAGCTTCTGTTGTCCCATTTGTGGGGATGCAGTTATGCAAAAGTTTCACGTTTGCATCTGTGTGATTCAGAGTTACATAACATAAAAACTCAACTTCAAAGTGACATTGTGACTGGAGAAGAAGTGAACGCTAAGTGCTGTTGCATACCGTTAAAGGAGGACAATATGAGCTCAAACTGCACTGTTCAGTTCTGAATGGCTGAGTCATAATGGAAGCCATAAAATACCAATAAATACAAGCCTGCAATCATTTACAATTGTAAGCATTTATATGGGATCATGTAACAATTCAAATGAATGCACAGGAAATGCAATAATCCATTTAAAACTGGGCTGTAGACATATTTATAAATAGCTGAAAGGTTTTATTGCATTGGTTTAAAATACTTGTGAGCAGAAGAAAATGTTAAAAACAACTGTAATGCACAGCCTCTTATGAATAATGATCCTGCTAATGTCTTTAACTCTACTTCAGTCAGTTTGACCAATCAGATCCTCTCTTTTCATTTTGGTCTTCATACTTCCCTTCAGACAGCCCTAATGTTTTATCTTAATTGAAAAAAAATTCTTAAACCAACCAAATTCTTTCAACCAACACAAGATCTGAATTGCTGCAATTCTTGAAGTTTTTACTGGGTTTAGATGAGGGCAAGCTCATGAGATATTTGTGTCACAGTATTCTGGCTGGATGCGTCATTATCAGATTCTGCAGAGCATGGAGAGATGCAGACCTTTCCTCCGAATCAAGGAACAGAGCTGTGGTCAGCGCGAAGCTGGAGACGAGAGCAGAATGTGCAAGTAGCTTTCATGTTTCGACTGGAAGAACTCTTGTTCTAACAATCAGACCCCGAGGACCCGTGTTTGTCTTCACAGCGTTCAGATATTGTTCTGTTGCTAAGTTTAATCTCAGGGGAATTTGTAAACAATATAGGAAAGCATGTTGTGCGTCTGTATGTGTGGGTTTGGATGAGCAAGTGTGGGATTGACTTTGTGTGTGTGTGTGTGTGTGTGTGGTTACTCCTCAATGGAGCGTGAGTCTATATACAGAGCTCCTAATTAGCGAGGGCAACCAGACATTCCAAAAGCTACTTTCTCCGTTTTTCACTCTGATAATCTCTGTTTAGTTCAAAACGAGAGCATGCATGACAAAAGTCTTTGAGTTAAATTTTGTTTTGAACAGAAGGCATGCTGTGATGCTAATTAACGAGTAATATTTACACTATGTACAGTATAATTGCTCTGCTCTTCATTAAACAATCACTGCCAAGTAACATTTGTTTGTGGAGCACACAATGCCAGGTGTTGGAGAGTTATGTCAAAAAAGCTCAGTGTGTGTCTAGCTTCCTTTGCTCCATCATTGGTCTCTGAATTGATGAATTTTAATTAGGAGAATAGGCTGCAAAGCTGAGCCGGCCTAATTGCCTGTTTAGTCGCGGAAAACAAGAACGACTGCGATTCATCTCCAGTGTAAGTTCAAGGAGACATTTTATACCTTTCTGGCCCATTTAAGCTTTAAATATATCCTCTGCAAGTTAAATCGTTTACTCACTAATAATGGACCCAGTTTAGACTTCAAGTTAAGTGCCGTGGTTTTTGCTGAAGTTGTTTTTTATACCCAGCAGCCGCAGCAGCAGCAGGAGCAGCAGCGCAGATAGAGAGCGAGATACATGGCCAACTTTGAGATATGCATTTGAGGTGTAAGTTAATTAAAATCACCTCTGACTTTTTAAATCCCTTTATTTCATAGGACAGATATAGCGTGAAAGGGGGATTGAGAGAAGGGATGACGTGCAGTAAAGGACCGAAGTTGGACTTGAACCCGCGGCCGCTGCGGCGAGGACACAGCCTCTGTACATGGGGCGCCTGCTCTACCAACTGAGCCAATGGGTGCCCCACATCAGCTCTGACTTTGACTTAACTCTTTTGTATGCACCTTTCTTTTCACACCAGAAATTATTCTACAGTGAATCATGAAACCTAAGGCAACAACCAAAAATATTAAGATTTAATAAAAGAAAAATCTGAACTAAAGGAATCTGGGGAACTCCAGAGGACAAGTAATACTTATTTTTGGTGCCAGAGTGCCTCAGAATCTCCAGATTTTTTTTACTTCTTCTCTCATCTTTGTCTTCAGCTTTGCACCTCAGCTGCTGCTCATTTTTTTACACTTACTCACTTTTCTGCACTCTGAAAAAATTTCTAGTAAAATGAAAATAACTACTAGCAACTATAGTCGCAGGCATAACACTTTTATTATAAAGTGTCACTACCGTAATTACTTTAACAGTATATTAACGTTTGATTTATTGTAGTATTCCAAATAGGAATATGAAGTTTACAGTGTAATACTGTAACCAACCTGCATGCGACCTTTGGCCCTCCATTAGGTCTACTTTTGGTAAAATGAAAAATACTGCATAATCCCTTACATTCATACAGCAGCTTGCTGTTTATATTAACTGTTGTTTTGGCTCCAAAAAGCATCGAGATGCACTGTGTTTTGCTGTATTTTGGAAAAACAGTAATTTTGCTGTATTTTACAGCAATTTGTTACATTTTAACCCACTACAAAGGGTTCCCACAGTCATGGAAAACCTGAAAAGGTCATATAATTTTGCTTGTATATAATGAAATTGTTACAGTAATCTTTCGTGGATAACTTTCCAAGTAATGCTGCTCAACAGCTACATTATTTTCTGTAGCTGTTGATGTGGCTCCTGTATGTGCCAATGAGTGACATTTTGTCTACTCTCATGTTCGTCCATGAGCCAGGAGGTTCGTACCAGTTTAGAGGAACCATTTCTCACAGTGATTTTTCAAAGTATATGTCCCTACATCATTACAATTTTTCCATGTTTTTTGTGCCTTTTTACACATAAAGCCAGCATTAAATAAGGTAAGCTTCACAAAGTATCATGAAATCGTATGTCATTGTGAAGCTTAGATTTTATTTTATCTACCAGTCACATTTTCATGACACTGGGGGATAACAGAATTTGACTTTTGTCCTCTAATGCTACAATAGGGCAAATTCTGACTGCCTCTGCAAATGCCCGTATAACTAACTTCACATCCATCTTATGTACAAATAGTACAAATGATCATGGAAATTTAATCATGGGTTCTTGAAAATGGAGAGGTTTTGAATTATTCTGCATGAAAATCTTTGGCAACCCGGGCCACAGCACCTCACCTGGCTCCTTCTTATGATTTATTCCACTTTAAACTTAACTTTCATTTGACACTTTAGTCTGACATTTCAAGTGACAAGTAAAGTGCAGTAATCACTTGCACTGAGCTTCACAGATCCCTTGTGTGCATCCTGAATTTGCACATGACTTGGATCGTTGTCTTGAACTGAAAGTTGATCATGGGAATCCCCGAGGTCTTACTCCAGGTGACAGACTCTCTTTTTATCCCAACTACAGGTGGTGCGTTGAAACCTTTCATAGTATTGCAGCATAACATAATATCATAAGGCTGCATTACAGTAAAATTATATAATTTTCTGAACTCACTTGCCTTCACACACTTAGTCATTACATCCAAATTACTGATCATTATTTATCAAAAATCTCATTGTGTAAATATTTTTTGAAAACACCAGTAGTTAACCCAACAATATGGTCGCAACATCAGTAGGGAGGTATAGGTATATAGTAAAAAATACAGTGGCATTTTCTCCAAATTGCGTAGCCCTAATAATATGTAGAAACATTTCCAGTTTCTAATTTTTACGTTTTTTTTTTCAATATGTGTAATAGCAGTAAGTCTTCAATTTGGATAGTTCAATAACAATCCTTGGCCACGACATGTTTTTTTTTAAATGCCAGGCAAACGGGGGGATATGTGAAAAGCTGCTGTATCACATTCTGTATCTTCAGACCCCAATATCAAAGGTTCTTTGAAGCATTACAACACATCTTCACATCTAGCCCTGTGTAAAAGCCATCAAAGAGGGAGACCTACAGGGAACCGCCCTTATCACCGTCACCAGATGTTACGTAGGGAGAGATCCGATCAAACCGTCAGCCAGGATCAGTTTGAAAACAGCTTCATTTGTCACTTTCTGCCACCGAGCCCCCTGCTCAGCGCAGAGTGAACCTGTGACTAACGGGTTCAATTTGTGCGGGTAATCAAAAACTTAACAAAACAGTAAATGACAAAATGAGCTACCTGATCGCATTCAGCTCTTGTTATTGAGGAGTAAATGGGATTCAATCAGAAAGAGGGATTATCCTGGGAAACCTCTCAAATGTGTGCAAATATGTTAGTTAACATTATTATTGCAAAAAAAATACCTGTAGTATGTGGCTCAAGAGCTATTAGCTCTAGCATACACATACATTGAAAAGTGCATGAAACACATCTGCCTTTTCAAGGTCACCAAAACGATCCGAATATCTATAAACCTTTAAGAATATGACATGTGGCAGTCCTTGTGTCGTGGTAAGTGGCCTCGGATAAAGATCTGTCAGTATGACTTCTTCACAAAGCTCTCGCGTTCTGAGGCTGCAGTGTACTCAGTGCATCTGCCCTGTGATGCTACGTCCTTCTCCTTCTGTCCTTCTTCTCCCTGACTCTGACAGCAAGTCGTTCCCTTTTATGGACCGTCTTCCTCAAAAAAAGGCCTTCGTAAATGAGAGTGCAAGATCAAAACCAGCAGCTGAGTGCCTTCTCTCTCAGTTGCCCTCCCAATGGGGGGACAGAGGCACTGCGTCTCTCTCTCTCTCTCTCTCTCTCTCTCTCTCCTGAGGAGTTTGCTAACAGTTGCAGAGAGATTTAAGAGACTTTCCCTCTCCGTCTTGCCTGGGGGGGTAATTAGGGAATCGGCACAGGAGGGAAGAGATAGAATGATGGAGGCGCGCAGAGGTGGAAGAGCACTACGATATTTCAATCAGTACTGAGCCTTGAGTTTGTGAGCAGGTGTCTCTCACTGTGCGCCTTATTGTTAGTCCATGTTCTCATAGTGTCAGTCGAGAGAGAACATCAGGGCCACATGAAAGGTTTTTTTACACAGTGTCAGTGGTTAGCAACTCAGTATGAAGGGTTGTTTCTGTGTCTGTTACCAGTTTGTTTGCACGGATGCAATGCAGAGTGGAAAATCCACTGTACCTGTACTTAGAAGTGTTATAAAGTAGATATGAAGTGTTGAACCGTTACCACTCAGTTCCATGAGTACCTGCAATTCAGCAAGTTTTCTCATACAGTGTGTTCTGGCACACTGTCAAAATATCATCTGACCTTTTGTGGAGTGCTGCAGTTGTAGATACCCATTTAGCTCAAAATATGGACAGACAGTGCCGTATAAAAAAAAAACACTCTGAGATCCAAAAGCTTGAGGAACACAAGATAGCCAGGAGAGCTGACTTTATTTACAGTTCTGACGTTGGATGTGACGCTGGTCCCAAAGGTTGTTTTTTTGTTTTTATGAATTGAGTAGCTTTTTTTTTTTTTACCACCATAGAAAACTGAGATTCTCCTGGATGATATTTTACAAAATTGTAGGTTTATGAGTAAAGCCATCAAGTGGCTGTGACTCAGGAGGTGGAGCAGGGAGTTCATAAATCGTGAGATCTTCAGTGTGATCCCTGAAGTATCCTTGGGCAAGATACTGAAACTAAAATTCCTCTTGATGGCTGTTCCACCACTGCATGAATGTGTGTGTGAATGTGACTTTGCAGTGTACAAGCTCTTTGATTGGTTGAAAGACTAGACAGATGCTATACAAGTGCAAGTCCATTACCAGTTTCCAGTCACCATTTTCTTGTCAATGTAAAGCCCATCAGCGTGAGGGCTGGAACATGGTTCTCTTGGCTAAATGTAGGCAAACATACTTGGGGTTTGTTTGGAGAACATCTTCTTTTACCACCTGCCGACAGGGATCGAATCAACCAACCTGCTTACAGTTTCAGGTTGTTCTTTTTAGATTTTTTTTTGGAGTACCCCTTTAAAAAATCTGACAAATACTCACACTACTGCCCATCTTTTATTAAGATGATTCAACCTCTTTGGGTCTGATTTTCAAGATCCATAACTGTGATGTGCAACACTGCTCCCTCCCTGCCACCTTCACATAAGACCAGTTAGTTTCGCAACCAAACACGAACTCGCAAATCCTGATGATCATTGCGCTGTTTACATAATTTAATTAGGCAGCACTTTTAAAGTGATCACGCTGGGAAATTTCATACATGTGAAACTTGGGACATTTTTTTAAAAAAACAAAGGTAGTTCCAAAAATAGAATTTAAATGATTTTTTTTCTTAATATAATTAATATAGTATTGAGCAGCACATCCAACATGTCTGTTAGTAATGCACCTTATTGAAGTATAATGTAAAATTAAATTATAATCTTATTTTAATGTGTTTATGATCCATCATCCGCAATACAACCCGAATGTCCTTTTTTTAACCCAGAACTGAATCTTGAAATCAAATTTAAACAATATACCACCCATCATGGGTACCCATGGGTATTGAACCTGATGCAGGGCTCTGATATGTGTGTGAACAAGTGTTGCAGTTTTTTCCATCAGAATATGAAGACAAAGGGTGTTCTTACTCACTCTACTATTTGAAACCATAGGAAAGGAGGAACCCATTTTTAATCAACTTGTTGATCTTCAAAAATGCCCCAGTGGTGTTCCTCTTAACAGTTGCATCTCAAACACGCCCCATATCAGATAAACAGTTGCGATTGGCCCGTCAGATCTCAAGTAGCTGGATGTCTGTGGAGGGGGACCAGACACATCTGCTAGAGCAAATAAAACACCAACTTAAAGATTTTTCTGGTGCAAGGTGAAGGCTCACCAATCAGAGTCCACTGTCCGTAACATGACCTGCAACTAGATCGCTGGACATCTGCAATAATTCATCCCATGTATTTACTCCATTGCAATTCCTCTGACAGACTGGAATGTTGTGCAGGTTCGATGTTTGCCCTTCACTCCGCCTCAGCCCCCGCAGTGTCCCTGAATTAGAGAAAGCAGGTAGAGATTCAAGGCTATTATATTATGATAATAGTCAAGGCAAAAAGGTGCGTTTCCATCTGGCCTTTGCATCGACTTATGATTGCAGCCTTCCTCTGACCTCATTCATAGTGGCTTTTTTTTAATGGTTTGACTGTGATCTTGTGTCCTGAGAGAGAAGTGGACTCCATCAGAGGCTCCTGTGTGTCCCCTTCATCACTTTCGCCAAGATTCACAATTTTTCAGCCTTTTCTCTTCCCTCCCTTACCTCTCAACCTCTATTTCTCCTTCTCCCTCTCTATCTGCTGTACCGCAGTCACTCTTCCAACCTCCACTGATGAGAGTTATTATCCTCTTACACATCGTCCATCCCCTGCCCTCTCGCTCCCCGACTTCCCCTCATACTTCTGCTTTTAGTGGTCTTTATAAACCCTCTCACCTCTATTCTTTTCTTCACTTACTTTTCCTGCTTTGCAATTTCCTCCTCTGCTTCCTATCTTTGCATCTATGTATGTGTCTATTAGTCTTTTACTGCTCTATCTGTCTTTCTCCATCCATCTTCCCCTTTTTCTCCATCTTCTCTCTAATTGGGAGGCAGATGTTGACTCTGGCTGACTAATGTTTCGGCAGCAGATAGACCTCACCGGTGATCTTGGGTCACGTGAGCAAAAATGGCCAACAATATGCACCGCCTGCCACCAGTTAAATTTTCAGCTCCAGCGATTTTGGCGGAAAAGCAATTAGGATTTGGAATTAGTGTTCAAATTAAAGAGGAATTAAACAGGCTAAGAGATTAACCCTTTCAGGCATGGTTACCCCTCTTTGGATCTAAAAGTGCACCATCATCATATCACTGAATCCCCCTTGTTGAAAAAGAAGGTGGCAGAGCTGACGTGTGATTCAAACATCACGTCCTCTTCCTCCCTACGGGACCGGGAAGGCTGATTATATATTGACGCTGTCCTCGGTGGAATAGCTGTAATTGTTTTTCTTCTTCCTGTCTTTGACTCTTTTCTTTTCCTTGCTGGACAAAGTGACAAATCCTGCTTTGAAACTTAATGACGTTTGAAATAGACTTCAAGGCTACAATTATCCTGTCCATACAGGCTGTCACAGGAATGATGGTGCCATCCAGACCCAATTATGGGAAAGAAGACACCTGTAACTGCTCAGACCCACAAGGGACTGCCGGATCAGTCATAAGTCCAGCTGCAGTTCTCCTTCTTTGGTTCAGACATTTACATTTAAGGAGCAAAACATACTTCTGCTGTACATTAAAACATTAAAGCTGCATTTTTGTGCCACTGCACCAGTGAGAGCTGTGCCAAAGGCATTATGTTTTTGTGGTGTCCATTTGTCCCGTTCTTGTGAACGTGATGCCTCAAGGACACCTTGAGGAAATTTTTTTCAGATTTGGCACAAACGTCCACTTGGACTCAGTGATGAGCTGATTAGATTTTCAATGTCAAATGTCTAGGTCACTGTGAACTTGTATCCGTTTCAATATCTAAAGAAGGACATGGGGGTATTTTCCAAAATGTCCCCTCAGACGTGGATTAGCTGATTAGAATTTGGTGGTCAAAGGTCTCTGTAACCTCACAAAACTTGCTTTTGGCCATAACTCAAAAATTCATGTGCTAGTAATTTCACACAATTATCTAACAGGATAAAATGAAGTGTTGACATTTTATATCCAAAAGGGCAAAGGTCAACTTCACTGTGACATCATAATGCTTTGCAACAACACTTTTCTTGCCATTATTCAACGCTATCACTCAGAACAGAAAGGGTGACTTTTGGTTAGATACCGAGTTAGTGAAAGCGGTGGTGATTGTATAGATCTTCTGTGCTGCCAGGGGGAAGATGTGTGTGATGCATCCATGTTTTTAAAGATCCAGCTTCAATGCAGCAACACTTGAAGCATTGTCAGCTGTCATGTCTGCGTCTGGATAGACATGGATGTAAACTGTAACTTCAGCTGTACTGGTTCACAGAGGCGCACAAACGCCAGGTGGTAATTCTAGTTTTATGTCTAATTTTTGTTGCCTTTGATCTGATAATTGAACATTGTTGGTTTAGCGTCTTCACAGCATGGCATCCACCACCCACCGCCATGCCCACTGAAGTAACCAGAGTGCTTATGCATTAGCTGCTGAGATGCTTTTTGGTGCCCACTAACGTGACAATAGTGGTAAGGTTTTAAAAAAAAACATCCAAAATGTTTTCAAAATTATACATGGCCATTTAATTTAGACAAGAAATTACAATATGTAGGCGTTATAATTGCCACTCTCTCCTTTTCTCTGTTTCCCTCTCGGCTTTTTATACTTCAGCTCCAAGATGTCCTTGTCTCCCTCCTTTTAAGTTTTTCTCCGCTTATACTGTCTTCTCATTTGAGCATGTTAGTGCTCCAGCCGTCTCTTCTCTCTGCTGTCCCCCTCCTGTGAGCTGACAGTCCTTTTCTTTCTGCAGCAGCAGCAGCCTGTAAATGGCTGCCTGATGGAAAGTGACATTTTCACAGAACCCTGTGAGAGAGGCGAGGTGATCTCTCCTCTTTCCAGGACAAAGTGCTCCTAATTGCCTGGTCGCATTTGTGAGCCCAGCTGACAAACTCGTGCAAATCAATAATTCTGCTCGGGGAAGATGCGGGCACACAAGGCCTCTCACCCTGATACGTGCTGCGAAGGCACAAACACGCATATGCATACAGATGCACGCATGTATCAGTGAGTAAATACAGACTCTTTACACACATACACACACACACTCCCCCCGCCTCGCCACCTCTGTGCTGTCTGCCTTAAATGGCAGTGTTTATCCGTGATTCTAAGACAAATAGGGAGAGAGCATCGGAGCATTAAGGGCAGCCACGGTGCTGCTGAAGGCTGAAATAATGGATGGTGGAAATGGCAGAAGACCCAGCGCCGCTCATTACTAAATGGACTCTGCAGAGGTGGAAACTTTGCCCCACTTGCTTGCTATATAGAGATGACAATACAGCACAGCTTAAAATAGGGGCTTATTTAACAAATTTTGTTTGTTGTTTTACTCCGCTCTGTAATAGCTCTCAGTCTAAAAGTTGTTTGCCAAAGAACAGAGGATGTCACAGCAATTCACAAAGTCTGATTGACTTGTTTCTGGTTTATAAATGGGTTTGTTGTCGTTTTAGTTTTCTCTGAGCTTTCTTCCCTCTCTTTGATATTTCTATCAAATTTATTAACAGTAGTGGGGAACCTCTATTATTCCATATATGTTTTGAAAATGTATGTGTGCAAAGGACCTTGAAAAGCACATCTTTGTATTTTAATGAATGCAGCCTGCTGTTTTTTCCTCTCGCTTTTTTCCCCAACTTGACCTCCTCTAGTGCAGTGTGCACTAACGTGCGTCACCTAATTTTCCAATTATTTTACCTCACTCTGAGTCCCCTTCGCTAACTAACTTTCTCTCTGCAGGCTCGTCCGTGATGCAGGTGACAGCCACCGACTCGGATGACTCCACCACAGCTAACGGCATGGTGCGCTACCGCATTCTCTCGCAGACGCCCCACAGCCCAATCCCCAACATGTTCACCATCAACAGCGAGACTGGAGACATAGTGACGGTGGCAGCCGGCCTGGACAGAGAGGTCAGTGTCAGTTGTATGCGTTGTATCTCTGTTACTCTCCCCCATTTGATCATTCTGCATCTCATTTGTGTCCACCCAGCCATATGATACAATTCAGTACCTTGATGTTGTAATATTACTCCTTTGGCCTTTAGTAGTTTGTTACATCCAAGGATGAAAGTAGGCCAGAGCCAACTGGCAAAGTTTGATTGTGATGTTTTAGCTGTAGCCATCTTTGTTTTTTGGAGCCAGAGGTGACCATATTTGGGCAAGATGGTGGAGCTGTGGAGGAGTGAGGGGAGGATCTGCCTCTAAGCCCGCACCCCCCCCCCCCCCCCCCAGTGCAGTTTCCAGCACTTCTGTGTTCATTTTTCTGCCGCTTGGTCCAGCATCATACTGAACGCACAGATACGGGAGTTGTATTAATCTCTCAACTAACTCCTAGCAAGAAAGCAAATAAGAATAATTCCCAAAATGTTGAACTATTTCTTGAACCACCTTGAACCACAGTCACTATTTTTGAGTAATAATGTACTTTATTTGTTCCCTTGGGGAAATTCATTTTTCACTCTGTGGTTATTTTCTTAATTCCCACACATACACATATTGACTAACTTGATTTACTTTGCTAGCTGACTTGCTGCTGACTTGCTCCCTCATGTGCCGCCCACTAATGAAAGAACCTTCATTTTTCACACAGCCTTTCTGCAGAGACACAATCCCACATCATGCACACAAACACATGCGCACAAAACACAACTGTGTAGTACTTTACAGCAGCTTGTGCCTCAATGAAGAGGCAAATGTCAAATCAATCAAAAGCGGCTTAACAACAATACAGGTCAGTCACAATAGTAGATGCTTTCCATTTGTTGGTTTTATTGCCCTTATCTGGTCTGTCCATTTTGGCCATCATTCAATCACAATTCCCAAAATAAATGCTTAATTTTCCTCAATATTTGTCAAATAATTAACAGAATTTCTTTTCTTTTTTTTAGCATCCATTTACAATCAGCCTGTTATTTCTGGATGCAAAAAGCCATGAAATGGCAAGATGAAAATTTTCAGGGGGTCCTGCCTTACAAACCCCAATTTCATCTCTGGATGTAACAAAACCTTAAAAAAAAAAACCTATGATCACATTCAACACAATTCGCCCTTTCAAAAATGTCAAATATACCTAGGGCAAAAGTATTTCATTTGTTTCAGTTATTTTGCCAGTTGTCTTACTGTGTGTATATATAAATGACAGGCTAATATGAATTGTTTTTGTCAGTGCGTAGAGCATGGCGGATATAATGGCCACACATATCATGTACCTCTCTGCTGAGGAGGTGACGGGAGCTTTCTCTTCATTGTCATCCTTTGTCTCATCCACTGATGGTGTGTGCGTCTGATGCTTTCTGTAGCTGTTTGCCAACCCACACACCACCACCAATGCACCAATGCACATCGTCCTTGCTCCATTTTCCACCTTATTCTACTAATGAGGGAGGTCACGCAGGGTCGACTTTTGTTTATCCGGATAAGCATCAGGTGACTGTTGGCAGTAGTCTTTCATGACTGATTGTTCATTCTGCAGCCTTTCTCTTAAACACACACACACACACACACACACACACAAACCTCTCATCTCTCTGTGGTGCAAGATTCAAAGAAGACATTCAACTGATAAAATCAGAGAAACATTGAAATTCATATGCTGCCATTATGAAGATAATCTCATCCTCATAACTTAGTTGGCTGATTTTACAACCAACATTAAAGCACCACTGAGTGTGTCCCATAATGTTTATATTCTGAGAAGTCCCGCTGGTCCTTCTCGGCACTAAACCTGGCCAGGCAACACTTTGGAAATTAAAAGTGGATTCTACCAACAGTAAGGCGAGCGTGTTTGGAGAATAATTACGGTTGAAATCTCAAGAACAAAACCAGGTTTTGATAACAGAGCAACACAATACATCAATGCTCATTCCTTATCCAGATTTTGTACGGAGCTGGCATGGCATGACAGCGTCATACATTCGTGGGACAATATAAATGAGTCTGGTGAACATGAGCCAGCTCTGTCCCTGTTTCCAGCTTGGCCCAGGCGGCAGCAGTAGCAGCTGATGTGAGTGAGAGAAAGCTCATTAATCTGGACACATCAAGCCAGGCTCAGTCCCACCTGCCTCTGATCCTCCCACTAAAACTGGGACACACCTGGGAGTTCACCCACCTGCTGTCAAGGTCATCAACACAAACACACAAACACGCTCAGACACATGGGCACGTGTTCGCGTACACACTCCCATGCAGTTTGTTTTTTTTAGATGACGTAAAGCTCACACAGAGTGAAGAGTAGCGGCAGATAGAGATCCGATGTGTCAAACTGGATCCATGCACCCAGGATGGTGTGTACATGCTGGTGCACAAAAACATGAATGTGTATGCTCGTTGTATGGACACTGAAAATCCTATAAAAACATTGCAGTGCATACTTTATATTCTCTGTCTCCTCTTCCATGTCTTTCTCCCACACTTTAGCTCACCCTCGCCCACCATGCCGGTGTCTAATTAGAATATTCATGTGCTAATTAAAGGGTGAAGCAGGTTCTCTCGTGTTGAGGAGACCAGGGGGTACATTGAGGTTAGCATGGTATCACTTACCTCTGACATCGCTGAATACCAATTATCCTCCCAAACTCACCGCTCGCAACCCTTCTCCTCCCCTGACCCCACATGCTTCCCCGTGCTCCTGCCCGGGCTGACAAGATGGGATACGGCATGTACATGGGTGTTTGACTCCATCGTTCCTTAATTATGAAATGGCTGTTTGTATGTGGGTTTATGTTGAGTGTTTGTGATGTATGGCTTTGAAGGGATTGGGGGACAAAACTTAGATAAGAATTGAATTGAATTGAATTGTTTGAATTTACAACGACTGTTCTAGCTGTTCTATTTTCTGCATTTAACCATGTAGTCATCTGCAAGACTTGAACAGTATCTATTTTTTCATACCTCCATACTTTCCTGAAGTTTCACTGGGGTATACAGCATATGATAGTATTTGTGTGTTGCTGCACTACCTACGCAACCACCACCTCTGAAAGGCAATTTTGTTAAGTTCCACAAGTTTTTGTAGTGTATTTTCAGTCCAATAAATAACCAGTATAAACTCACAAAATGTCAAGAGTAGTAATAATGTCTTATCTATTTCCTTTATTTATCAGACAAATACAGCTATACACCTTCTGAATTCAGGTTTCTCTCTTTCACTGAACTAGGACTAGCTTAATTGCCTTGTTTGCTCATCATAAAACACAATTCATTCAAACTCGACCGTAACAAAATAAAACTCACCAAAACTGTCATTGTTAGTCTTGTTTGTCATCCAGTTAGTTAGTTCTCTGTTCCAGCAATCAACAACTCTGGTTTGGTCAAAATAAACCCTTTATTCACTGAGTTAGATGTGAAAATATGCGGTTTTTCCCTGCGGTCTCTCCCTGCCATTGCTCGCCCGCTGTTTACAGTCCAGGGACGTTATCATCACCATTTACAGTCATATAAGTTTGATAGAAAGAGGAGCGCCTGTACTTTTGATGTAATTAAAAAACATACATTGAGACTTCTAAATACCCTGTTATTCTTGAATATCATGATACCGTCCAAACCTAATACCAACATTATGGATGGCTACCTGGTTGATCCTGCCAGTAGCATATGCTTGTCTCAAAGATTAAGCCATGCAAGTCTAAGTACACACGGCCGGTACATTGAAACTGCGAATGGCTCATTGAATCAGTCAAACATCTCGTCGTGTAAATAATATTTTTGAAAGCACTAAATATCAATCAATGGTTCATACTTTTACACGTATATTTATTTGTATTTTTGCTGTCCTGACAATAGACTTGTCTGTCAAACCACTAAGGAAGAAATACATTTCTAATGAAGTGTGACTCTGCTGCAGC
Source organism: Plectropomus leopardus (assembly GCF_008729295.1). Classification (NCBI taxonomy): domain Eukaryota; kingdom Metazoa; phylum Chordata; class Actinopteri; order Perciformes; family Serranidae; genus Plectropomus; species Plectropomus leopardus. The sequence continues at coordinate 17,398,385 of NC_056464.1, read as the reverse complement.
AGGTAGCAGAGTGGGAGATGTCAGCGTGCCACAGCTGGCATGAATGTTCTCCCTTGGTGTCCTCTCTCCATGGCTCCAGTTTCACTGGCAGGGAACGCTGTTGTCTTTCATTACCCCAGGCTGTCTCAATCTCCCATGAGCCCTGGGTTGGAACGGTCTGGCGTGGCATGGTGTGTGTGGCCCAGTGCCAGGCTGTCCACCAGGCTGAGGCCAGCTCTACGTTGGACTGTCTCGCTGACGATTAGGACATTGCCTGGACTGCCTCAAGGACACAAGTGCCCACAGCCTGGCTCTATTAGGAACTGCAGAGCCCGACTGTGGGCACAGGCTGAGAGCAGACATCCTAAGTGGGTCTGGGGCTTTATTGACTCAGAGACCCTGAGTTATGTTAACTTACCGCCTTGCACCAAAGCTCCAGGAGCCAGACAGCAAAGCCATCTGAGAATTGTGAGCAGGTTGCTGAATGGAGAATATTGATGCATGTAGGTGGATGTTGACTGCTTGTAGCCATCTTTCAATCAGGAAAGTATCCACTCAATATCCACCTTATAATGTGCACTTAGCTTGTATTGAATTGGACCTTGTTTTGTCTTCAGAAAAGCCTGAATTGTTGCACTTACGCCCCTCTAGTTTCAAACCATGTTTTTCAGCCCTCTCTCATCGATAATGCTTTTCTATTTTGGTCTAGGTCATAAATTCACTATTAACTGCTCTCAGAAAAGCATTCACCAACAAAGCAACATTGTTACAGGTATTTGCAACTCCATTCTTTTATCTGCTGTATGGGTGACCTGCTTTTCCCATGGATAATCCTTTGGTGACTTTTTTACACCAGCCTCTTTTTTAAAGGCATTTAACTCATTTATATACAATAGATTTCACTTAATGTTGGACCTCACAACAGCCCGTAGTGAGGATGATAAATTCCAAATGACGTACCTAAAATATTTTCAACAATGCAATGCAAAATCATTCAGTGTACCTATTACACCAATGATAGTATTGTCTCTTACATGGGGTCAATGTCAGCGTCTTCCTTAGAAGAGAATTTCCATACATATTTTAACTATGTTTATCCAACAGTAACTATATCAGACATTACTGGAGACACAGTTGTGAAAAACACTTTCACAGCTTTATTCAGGCTCTTCCCCATTCCCTCTCACTCTGTATCTAAACATGATAGTTTTTACCTCCTTGTTTGCAGGATAATGATACTAGCCCCCTTTACACTGTCTGTTCACGGCGAGGATATGGCGCCATTATGTCACCGTTATGTGTAAAAGTTATAATTGCGGTATCTAGGGACAGAGTTTGTCTTTAGGCCTGCAGCTGAAGTAGTAGCAGTTCCAAATCACCAAAAAAGAAACAGCCAGCAGGACAGGACCATGGGTGGGGTGGATGTGATGTTTTGATGATGTGTTATGCGTGCGACCCAACGCAGGAGATTTAAAAAGCAGAGAAAACAATGAGATTCAGGAGCTCCTTACCCCCCGAACACAGGACGACATCAGCTGCCATATAACAGGGACAGGAAATAATTGTTATTGTCATGTTATGACACAACATGTATGTTATATGTCACATTAGAGGCTGACGCTGTTGTGTTAAACATCACGCCCACCACTCCTGTCATTCCTCTTTTGCCTCAGTAACACCAGCATGCTATCTAAAATCACACACTGGAGCGCCATAATGCCGTTGTTGGTTCTGTATAAAAACGCAAAGGTGGTGTAAAGAAGGGCCTTTTGTAGTGTCCCTAAAGTCTGATCCCTATGTCCCTATGTCACTAATTACTTGGGAGTTTAAGTGTCCCCCCTTTCATTCTCACTGGATTACCGACAATCTTTACATCTCTATTTTGAAAAAAGTTGAAGACTCACACTGAAAGGTTCATTCAATAACTTTTGTAAGATGTAACTCTTTATTAGTCATGCAAGCTGCATAGCTCTAGTGACGGCAATGTTGGTCAGTCAGTCTGTTGATCTGTCAGTCAGTCAGGCCAAGACTTTGGTCCAGACTGAAATACATTGACAACAGGATGGATTATTATGAAATCTGCTACAGGATGAATTCTAATAACTTTGGTGATCCCGGACATTTTCCTTAGCAGGTCAATTTTTTACTCATCTTATAAAATCTCAGTATCTAAAGAACTGGCACAAAGTTTGCTTTCAGACATTAATAGTCCCCAGACAATCTATCCTTACTGTGATTTATGACTAAATACCTGCAAAACTAGTTCCCATTAGCCTCAGCTGTACTGTGTCTTTAGTGCTAAATAGCAAATTTTAGCGCGCTAACATGCTAAACTAAGATGGTGAATATACTAAACCTTAACATCAGCTTGTGAGCAATCTGATATTAGCATTTAACTCAAAGCACCACTGTAGCTGCAGATTCTTCTTGTTTTAATTTGTCAGAAGGGTTAACTAAAAACCCAAATGAGGAGATTTACAGGTGATGACTGCTCCTCTTTCTTCTCCAAGATGTCATTTGAGTGACTGTACAATCTTGCTCACATCACACACTCCAAACTGACATTTCCCTGTCTTTTGTTTGGAGCCAGCATGTCTGGCAGCAGCATGTTCATCCTGCTCATATCTGCTTAATCATGTCCTGTCCGTTGTATTATAATGCTCAGTTGGACGATTAACTAAACTTCTTGCCCAGTCTGCATGTTTTTTTATTCCACCAGCTTTATTCATATGTGACTCACAGCTTTTATTTATCCGATATGTGACTCGCAGCTGTTTGCGTAAATGTGGAGGCGTATCTAATCAAGTGGATTCTGAGTTTACATCTCGGATTTACGTATCTGAGCGAGTGTCTTTACAATGGGATTCGGAGAAAAGCTTTCAGAGAACACTGCACTGGCGTGTGTTCTCTTCAAACAACTATTGAACTGTTTGTGTCCTCAACCCAACCTGAGAGGCGCCCTTGAGAGGGAGGAAGAGAGTAGTGGATGATGAAGATGGAGACAAAACAGACTTCTCTGCATATTTTTGGGACTAGCTGGAAAACGATGTAGATAATAAGACAGTGTATTTCACTGTCAGAATCTGCCGACTGCAAGTACTTTACACTTTTCCATTGTGAGTTAAATAAACTGAAATAACTGAAATAAAATCCGGTATATGGAATTGAATAGCATCAAATCAAATCGATTAAATTTCATTGAGTTGATCCTAGCTGAGCTGAACTGAAACAGTCGTGGGGGTCAGTGACACTGAGGGTTACTGAGGAAGAGAGAGAGAGAGTGTATTCAGAAAAACAAACGAAGCTGGTCTCTACAGTTTTAGCCACCAGTGCTCGGCCATTTGAGACAGATTACAAGTGACAAGCTAATGACTGTGACCACCAGGAGCCTGGCAGGCCAGAACTCAATCCAGAAAGCGACATGAGTAAAAGCACGTCTCTCACTCGCCACACTTTACCCTCTCTGAGTGGTCCTTTACAGCACGCCAAGTGAAAAAGCACACTCAGGTATAATTAATTCACCACTGCGTGTGTTTTGGCAGAAAACCACTCCTCTCCATTTTCTTGTTTGACATCGCCTTACATGTTTCAGACCATTATTTCCCCTACTTGCTAACGAAGTCTCACTGGAGAACAAGTCCATTTGCTTACCAGCCATGAGCAGCCAGCTTTTTCCACCTGTCCTGTCCGCTGCTTGGCTTAACTTGTCGAGTAGCTAACACTAATAGCCTGAAGCCAACGTCTTTTTTCAGTCTCCTGGATTGTAAATGACCTAATTTTGTCACTGGGAAAAAACTGGGGTTTATTGTTGGCGTAGCTCTGTGTACAGGTGTTTTCTGTGGCCTCTGATGGCTTTCAGCTTCCACAGATTAAGTCCGTGAGGCTCAAGGCCTGTGGGGGAGTTTGGGCTGTTGCTGTTGGGCATGAGACAAGCAGCTATATTTCCTGCCAGTGCTGGACTTTAATCTAACAGAGAGATTTTCTGTTCAGCACTTCTATAGGACTCATTAGAGAGCCCTTTACTGGCTTGTTCAGGCAGCAGCTTTTGGACAGAAGAGTGTGCTTGGCTCTGTGTGTGTTTGGTGTGCTCGTGCACGTGTATAAGAGTCGGAGTGTCCCACCTGTTCCCACTCACTGGAGCGTTAGCGGATATGTATGTGCGCACTAGAAGGGCCATAAACTCACAACTACCCTCGGATGAGTGATATAACCCTGCAGGATAGAACGCATCCAGCATCTACACCTCAAACTGTGCGAGAGCTCCACCTGCTGGCTCAGCTCCAATCATTTCTCTTCACCTGACCAAAGAAAAAGGCGTCCATCAAAGCTCGAGCCTATTAGCTTCTTACAGCCATCTGGTGCTATTTCTAGATTGATGTATGTGACCGGATCTAAATGAGTCTGCAGAGAGACACATTCATTGGAGGCTCTGTTTACCAAGGCACTCTATGAGGGGAGATGGTATTGATATTTCATTATGAGTCTAATAAAGGGCAGCCAGTATTGAGTTTTCATTAATAGGGCTGGTTCTGTGCAGATTAACATGTCTGTGCTGTTCATAATGACTTGGAGCGATGCTAAATGACTCCAGCTGGGTGTTTTAACTGGCCTCAATGGTTTGACTGATCTGACAATCAACAGCATCCTTCACGACAAAAAAAAACCAGAAGGGGTGTGAAAGGAGATATAGAGATACACAGAAACTGGCAGAAAGACAGATAGAAAGATAGACAGGCAGAGAACAGACAGGCAGAGAACACAGAGTAACCAAGATGCGTTCAGAGAGATAGTGAGAGATCAAAAGAAGCTCAGACTGTGAGTTAACAAAGAGAACAGAATAAACCAGAGGAGAAAAAAAGAGGAAGAAAAGCCACGACTCAAAGAAATAAAAAGCAAAGAAGCAGCCATCAGTGCAGGAAGCAATAACTCCCCCGTCTATACCTACAAGACCTCTGCCCATTTTTTTTTCCCGGCTCCTCCAGGCAGTCCCTGACATCAGTGCAACTGGCTGTCAAGTCGTTAGAAAGCGCGACCCCCAGGTGACGTAGCTAGCCTAGCAACAAACGAACATTAGACCGTCATTAAGGCGCACTGTGGATGCTTAACAAAGCAGCAGGCCCTGTGCACTGAACACTGGCCCGTCCTTGACGTCCATTCTGTCTCACTCTCTCTCTTTGCTCTGGCACAGTTTGAGCCAAATGGATTAATAGAAAGAGAAAAAGACCACAAAGCAGAGAGGCTTACTGTCAGGATGGAAACACACACCCACAGTCTTTTTTCCAGTGGCGAGTCTGGGGACAGACTGAACTTTCAGCACCATGGACAGCGGCAAAATGTTGGCATGTAGATGCGCTTGATCTCTCTGCCTCTTAGAGTTTTTGGTCGTGTCTAAGCAAACGTTTGATGGTTTTCCTCGTCGTGGCACTGTAGTATCCCAGTGTATGCAATGCTGCAGTACATTGTGGGCAGACTCCCCCTTACTGTGGCTGGACTAAATAAGGCCCATTCACCTCCTGGTATTATCTGCAGCACTGTGGCGCATCTTAAAGTGGCGGCGCCTCCATTAAAATGAGTGATGATTCAGGTCTGTTCCCAAAGCGAAAAGCCAAGACTTTTAGGCAATAATGGATGGGCCTTTTACCAACACAGTGCTCCCTCCCTGCAACTTTGTGTATGTCTGTCTGTGTCTGTGTGTTTGTGTGTGTGTGCATCCATGCGCGTGTGCATACGCGTCCATGCTTGTGTGTGTGTGTGTGTGTGTGTGTGTGTGTGTGTGTGTGTGTGTGTGCCCATGCTATTAACTAGCTATTATTGACTACATAAGGTGTTCTAACAAACTCCAGTTTTTGTGTTCCAGTGAGTGAGCAGAAAAAAAGTAATTGTGCATGGCTGGTATTTGGGAGGATATCATACATTTATTCATTCATTTTATTTATTTTGCATATGACTCACGCTGTCATTGTCACATGGCAAACATACTCATTTGCTGATAGAGTCATGTTTCTGGGTTTGTTGCAGCATTTGATAAACCATTCCCTGGGTGTGTTTTCTGACTCTTTTTTTTTTTTTTTTTGCAGAAAGTGTCCCAGTACACCATCATTGTCCAGGCTACTGACATGGAGGGCAACTTAAACTTTGGCTTGTCCAACACAGCCACAGCCCTCATCAGCATTACTGACATCAATGACAATCCTCCAGAGCTGACAGTCCGAACGGTGAGTCCTAAACTTTGTTTTGCCTCTTCAAAATCAGCAGCCTCCTCCTGGTTTTCATTTAGTGGCTGTCATAACTATTTATTCAACAGCTCCTCCTCCTCAGGGCTTGACCCTGTATCTCTCATTTTAACAAGTGCTTGTTTAGTCACTTCATAGGGATGAAATGGTTACCGGTGTCGTGATAAAACAGGTGAAATTTCTAGTTTGTATTACCTTTTCACACTTCATCATTAAAAACGTGTTTGCTTACTAAACTCTGAAAAACTCACAGTAAATACTCTCCAGCAACAGTCTCCTAGATGTAGCCACAGCATCCAAGGAACAACAAGGTAGATTTATTGGTAATTTTTTAAACTACATTTAAAAAACAAAATTATCTCAAGTGACAGACACTCAATTAAGCATTTAAAAGACAGGTTATCTTTAGATTAGATGCAAATTTGATATGATTTTCTCACATTTTTACTCTGTATTGTCAGGGTTTCCCACACATTCATTTATTTATGGCAGCCCACTTCAATCAAAATAACTGCCGCCATTTTGGCGGCTGGACCATTCATTAGGAGAGCTAGGGGAATATATGTAGTGTTCGGTTATTCATTGCACCACACTGCTGGAGCGCAGAGCGTACTCTGGGCACAGAGCAGTGGGATGCCAGGGGCAGTCAGAGTTAATTTAATCGTTCATTGCACTGGGTCTGAAAGTTTGCTTTCACTCACCTCTCTACAGTAACTGCTTCTTTCATCCATCGATCTGATTTTTTCACCTGTGACTGGATCTATTATCCACCACGCAACTCAAACTCCACAAGCTGCTGCTGAGAAAAAAGAACCATTTCTGCCTGTGCTGCGTTCACAGGCCCACAAAATATCCAAATGTTTAGATTAAATTTAGATTCTAATTCTGCAGTAAACATTGATGTTATTATTTTATTGTTCATGCTAAAAAAATGTGCTGCTATTTGTATTTGCGGTTTTCAAAATAAGGATTTTGGTGTGTGTATTAAATTTTCATTGTGTGTATGTAATTTCTAAACACATTTTACCACTACCATGATAATATTGATATCCATGATAATTTTAGTTGTTATAAACGTAATATGAAATGTTCCTACCATTTCATTTCTGTCACTAATATGCAGCCCCACTTTCCCACAGAGCTATGATGCTTCATATAGGACATGAGGGTATATTATTCTTAGGCAGAACAGGTTACACAAGCCTCCACGGAAACGACATCTCTCAGATATTATTAGAAAATGTGTTATCTGGTCCCTGTCAAAGACAACAATCATGCAATAGTACCTCAACTGAAATATGTTTTCTGAGAATATTGAGATGAAAGGAATACAAGTACAACAGCTGACAAAGATGTAGGATAAGGAGAAGTATATTAAGAATATAAAACAACACAGTGACAGATAAAAAAACACTGTGCAAGAAAATATGGAGAGACAGAAACAGATGCAGGGACTGAAAGTGAGATCAAAATCCCCTGCCAGCGGGGCCTCGGACGGCCAGGGCTTTTCTGCAGGCATCTGGGCCCGGACCCCGATACTTCCACATTGGTCAGACAGGAAGCCACGCTGGCCCACTTTTCTGTGGCAGTGTGTCGTTGAGCACGGAGTTGTTCGTTTTTTGAGAGTGAGGGTTGAGAGGTTATTGGAGGAAATAGCAACTGAAAGCAAAAGCCCGGTTATGCTGACTGTGAATGCTGTGCACGTTTGCATTCATCCCCAGTATATCGCTTGTATTCTCTGCTCTCAGCCTGGTCACAGAACACAATCAAATGCTGACCGCAGTTTGACAGATCTACAGGATTTTAGCTGCTTGGATTTCTGAGATTCCAGAGAGAGACAGATGCTGTCTGCGGCCGAGCTCAGAGGCAGAGCGAGCAGTGTGTCAGCGTCACACACTGTGATCCCTGTCTCCTCGGCGGGGCCCGTCGTCAGCGTGCATGCCAGTACAGTTCCAGCCGCATGCTCTGATAAGAGCTCCCCAGCTGTCAGGGGTAGAGCTCACCGAAAAAGGCTGCCGCTCCGCTCAGAACTCCTCTGCCCCTCGTCTGTAGCGCTGGCTCCATCACCACTCGTCACCGGGGAGGAGCTCTGGACCAGAGTCCTCCCGCTAGCCAGCAAATGGACATGCTGTGCTTCAACAGACATAGAAAAAAAACATTGTACGTTGTCCTTGACATATACAGTACACAATGAGGTATGCTCATACATGCTGTGGTAAGTGTTTGTCAGCTCTTCAGAGTCTTATTACTTAGTCGCTGTCAGTAAAGGAGCAGTTGGCCATAATTTGGTGTATGACTGTAGATGGTAATGAGTGAAAATGAAAGAAAATGTGCTCTTGCTGCACATCCTTCGCTTAGACGCAAACAGCCACGTGCTCTCGCATGAACATCCATGGCAAAGAAATTGTTCTCCACCAGATGCCACTTCTGCTGCTTTGTCAATCTCTTCTTTTTTGTTTTGCTTCCCACACAACCAACTACACTTGGAGCAGTTCAGTAATTATTTGTGCATGACAGACGCGAGAAGAATTCATTGCTCTCTATGGGAAGCATAGAGAGAAAACATAAGCGCGCTAATTAAGTGAAATTGCTTGCGGGGGCGTAAACCAAGCTGATATATAGCATCTAATTTAAAAGAAAAAAGAAAAAAATGCCAAATGTTTTATTCATTTCACCACATGGGCCTTAACTCACAATGTTAGAGTTATGTGCGTCATTATGTGATAAACAAAAAGAAATTGGTACTTGCTGCAATTTATCTAATCAAAGGATCTAATCAAGTGCATCACACTCCTGCTAAAGTGTACCCAGTGGTTTTTCATTCACCGAGCAGTGATGAGGAGCAGGAGAGTTGCTCAGAAGACTAGTGGGGTTGAGACCTTCAGCTATCTGACACACAGGCTCAAAGGTCTGAATAGAGTGCTATGGTATTTGTGATTCACCTGTAGAGCTGCAGCTTCTTAATAGCTGAAAGAGTTGGCATGCCTAGATTATTTACTGCTTTATTTTTTATCCTGCTTCTTGACTTTCATTTGTGAAAAAAGAGCTGCCTGGAGAAGCAACTTGATCTGTCCATATAACATGAAAAATGAGAGTAAGGGTAGACGTCTGTTGCCAGTAGCTTAATCATTGTTACACTATATCTGAGACATTACGGCCGTCCTAAGTGAACTCATGGCAGTCTGATATTAGTAGGAGTCTGTTTTGGGACATTTATTTGTGTGTAATGCTGTCGTTCCCATATGGTGTTGTTCTCAACACCCCATGAAGGAAAGGAAGAGCTCATTTAGTGTTTTGGAGCCGTAGCTCTGCTGTCTGAACTGGAACATTTTCATTTGCCGAGTCAGTTTTCAGAAAGAAGATAGCCGATTTCCCCTGCAGGGCAGTGCACCTTGATGCAGATTTATTTTCTAAAATGAGTTGGGGTCTGGGCTGTAGCCCCACTGATTTCCCCCCGCTGGACTCTAGCTGAAATATCTGAAGGCTGTTGTGATCATAGACAGTTCAAAACATGAAAAACAATAATTAGTGGGAAACGGGTATGAGTGATCTTGTATTCGAAGGCTTTTGTGTAGAGCTGACCTTCATACATTTGTGATCTATTGACATTTTCGAGATTCATAAAATCAGACCCTGGCATAATGTGTCAGTGATGATGCTTGTGCTTTGAATGGTGAAGTTATGACATTCGTTTTCTCCCCAGGGTCAGCAACTGTTGATGGTATCGTCAATATATTGAATCACCATAGTCACTAACTGAATCAGTAGCTCACTGGCGACTGAAACAGTTTTCAGCTTAACTCATGTATGTATAAAGTTAATACAGCGTTGGAGGTGGGGCCCCATTCATTCCTCAGAGTGTTGCTTGGTGGCGCACAAGTCAAAAAACTTGGAAATATGCATAAATTGCCGGCATTATCGGCACTGCTTCCAGACTATGCGGCCCATGAGCGAGGACTTCCACTAGCTGAGCTAGCTAATTTCGGTTTCGTGATCAAGTCCTGATAGAAATACAGATCAATTTGCATGGGCTGTGATGCTCGAAAAGATGCGTCCACTGATTTGAAGATGTCTCTTTCACTATCATTTGAGCCACACAGCATCATGTGACAAATAACAATTTTACACTGTTATGCCACTACAAAAATTTAGTTGTCAGGCTTGCTTCTGGGGGCCTGGCTCAGCTGTGATACACAATATGTTACTTCCTGATTAAAAGCTTATGAAAAGACCACTGAACAAAAACACAATCATATGTCATTATTGTTGCAAATAATTGCCTGCTGAGCCATTGACAGTTTAAACCAGTGGTTCCCAATTGTTCTGGCCATGGGGCTCAGATTAGTTCAAGGTCCATTCATAGGATAAATTACTACATATTCAGTTTTATTTCACAAAATGTAAACAACAACATGTGGTCTCAGGAAAAAATGAAATAAAATGTATTGCAAGAATAAAATGCAATAATTTGTTTCATTCCCAGCTTTTATTTGGATGCATGCTGCTTATGGCCTGGCACTGGCTCACTACCTTTTTATTAAGTCCCATCTTCTCCCACTAAAAATTAGAAATTAGTCCGATAGCTGATATGTTGTTGTTTCTTTATTCATTTCTCTTTTGTGCCAAAGAAACAAAGAAATCCATACTATAAAAATGCCACTGCCCAGCAAGATACGAAGAAAATAAGAAAATACAGGCAGAGAGCAAAGTCTTACTTCTGTATGAGTCTATACAAAATCCTAAATAGTATACCTTTAAACTTTGTGGCAAAAGCATCTTTACCCGAAGTTGGTGAACAAGATCACACTACTCGTAAGGAACTTCTCCTCATTGAATGTTTAAATAGGCAGAGCACATAAAGTTTGTATATAAAGCCCCGTAAAGCCAGAATCTGTAATACTGACAACTTTTTGTAAAATAGCAACTCAAATTAAAGTTTAATGATTCTTTTTATTGTTGCCTCATTTCAGTTTTGTATTCACTGGCAAAGTAGGCGGAGGTTTCGTTTAATGATTACCTACAGCTGAATCTTATTTGCCCCGCTCCTTTACCCCCTTCATTCGTAACCACAGAATCCTTCAGCAACTGGAATTCTGTGTCTCTAGTGGCTTATCAATGGGTCCACATTGCATTTTAGTGAGAGTGGCCATTTTGGAAGCGTCCTCCCCTACAGTCAACGCCATTGTGTATGCCTCTGAGACTGCATATTCCATTTGGCCGTCTGACAGTGCAGCCCAACAAGCTTGGAAGGTTTGTGGTGGTGTTTGTTGCAAAAGCTCGGGGTGAAAATGAAATGGAGGAGCCCACACACAAGAGACCGAGAGTGCATATTTAATTTGTTCTGTGCTTATCAGCGTGGTCGTACTGCAGGGAATAGGAAAAAAAGGGGGGCAAGGAGGGAGAGGGGGGAAGAGAGGAATCAGGGGGTTTGGACGCTGCTTCAATCCCCCGATTATGAAGCCATTAAAGTGAAAAGCAGCTGGCAGACACACCCCATAAACAAGTTAACGCTTCACAAGAGGAAACACGGATTATCGTCTGACAATGAGAGCTTTTTGTGTGTGTGTGTGTGTGTGTGTGTGTGTGTGTGTGTGTGTGTGTGTGTACCTTCGAGTGCCCATACCCTCTGTAGCCAGATAAATCCCTATAGAGAAGGACATGTATTCTGTTGCACTGTAAATTCTTCTTTAGACTCTGCAGCTGTAACCAAGTTTCCTCCAGAGTTAGTTCAGAGGGGAGATGTTTCAGATTGCAGTTTAATGAAGATCATTAGCCAAAGATTATTCCTACCGCTGCCTTAATTACAGTACTTATCTAATTGCTTATTAAGACCTAGATTTGGTGAATGCACAGAATCTAAATTAAACGGGTAAACACATAATTGAACAAATCCATTAGTTCGAATAATAGTTTCATACGAGCAGCCGTGGCGTAGAGTAAGGGACAAAATTAACATAATGGAAGATATGATTCTCTATTATACACATTTAAACAAATACTTCTGTCTTCTGTCTTCCTCAGCTATCTTTCTAATTTCTCCAACATTTGTTTTGCTACCACTTTCAGTGTAATGAGTGTTTTTGGCATGGCCCTAAAAGCAGTTTGTTTTCATAATAACATTTACGGAAAATGCTAAAAGATTGATGATGACACTAGCAAATGTTAGGAATCTCAATAAATCAGCTTATTAACATGCATCAGCCGACCGCTGGAGCCAACAACGGCATAATGTTATCTCTCCCATCCTCCCCGCTGTCACCTCCTCTCTCCTTCACTTCCTCCCTCCCTCCTGCTCCGTAGTTTTCAGGGGAGGTGCCAGAGAACAAGGTGAATGTGGTGGTGACCAACCTGACAGTGGTGGACAGGGATCAGCCCCACAGTCCCAACTGGAACGCCGTCTACCGCATCGTCAGCGGAGACCCTTCTGGACACTTCACCATCCGCACCAACCCCATCACCAATGAGGGCATGCTGACAGTGGTCAAGGTGAACGTGAAGCTGTACATTTGGCTTCTCTACAAACATCCTGATATCTGCTATTTAGCTTTGTTCTGTTGTTGTTATTCAACACTGCATCTTGTATGTTTCCACCTGCTCTGAAGTGCCAGATGTTGATGACTGAGTGCTTTGGTCTCACATTGTTTTCACTGAATTATATGTCATTTCTCAAATTGGAACTCAGTTAGAGCTAATCTTGCAATCAGCGGCACTCACTTCCCTCCCATCTCTCTCCCCTCTCTTTCCCACCTCCTCATTTCTTCTCTAGCCGGTGGATTTTGAGATGAATCGTGCCTTCATGCTTACCGTCGTGGTTTCCAACCAGGCCCACCTGGCCAGCGGCATCCAGTCCTCGCTTCAGTCCACAGCGGGAGTCACCATCTCGGTTCAGGATGTTAACGAGCCGCCCGTTTTCCCTGTCAACCCCAAGATGATCCGCTTCGAGGAGGGTGTGCCAGCAGGGACTACTCTCACCGTGTTTGCCGCTCAGGACCCTGACCACTTCATCCACCAGATTGTCAGGTACTTTAAAGTGAAACACACCACAGAGGGTTCACTTATGCAATATTTCTCACTGGACAAAAAACCCACCAACAACTGTTAATATTTGGCTTTTCCCAAAAACATTTTGGTTAAACTTGGGGGTGGCAAAAATAAGCTGTGATATGGTGAACTGTGAAGTGACAGTTGCTATTTTACACATCGGCGAGACACAGAGCAACATTAGTAATAACTTGGAGTCTTGCTTGTCCATCTGATTAATTTATGTCTAACGGTCACTCTCGTTTTACCTGTTTTGGTCTCCACCAACTCTTGGAGGAAAGATCAGGCTCATTAGCTCCACATGAAGAGCAACCTTATTCACTTACATTTGATCATTTATAAACCATGATATATATATATATATATATATTAACATGCCAGATTTTTTTCTTATCTAGTTTCCAGTTTTCTTTATATAAATTATAACCTTATGTATTATAAATGCTTCAAGAAAAGTTATTACATTAGGTGACATGAATAATAAAATAAGTCTGAAAACAAAATTATCCTCCACACACTAATGAAAAACAGAAAGATTTAATAAGGAATTGAGTGTAAGAATGAAAGAAAATATAGTTAGAATTAAATAACTCCACCTCCTCATATGTACATATGTTGCTTTTTTGAGCTTTAATAGATTATATTGTTTGTTTAAGACCCCATTAATTCTTTATAATTGAGGATTTTGAGATCATTTGTATTTGATTTATATATTTGCATTTTTTAAATAATTTTTTAGTTTTTGTGGGTGACACAGTGCAGTCACTACCCATGCTACCTACTGCATTCTTGATCTGTTTACTTCAAACCACCATCTGCTGTGTCATTTCTTAAAATGAAAATGAAGTTTCTTGAACGCATTTGCAGTTAGGGACTGGTATTATAATGTTCCAAAAAAGGACTGAAGCTCCTCTGAAGGCCAAAGACTATTCGATAGTGAGGCATTTCCAATATTTTTTTCCATGCGGTCTACAACTGGATATGTATCCCTCTTTCAATCTGTGTGTCACCAGTGTTTAAGCAATGTCTCTGCAGCTTATCCCTCTCATGTGACATTCTCAACCAACCCTCCGCCCACAGACCGAGTCTCAGTTAACTCCCTGTTGCCAGGCGACTGGTGTGAAGAGGTCATCCTGTAATGAGTTGGACGCTGTCTGTCTGCCCTCCTTAGATCCCTATCTTCTTCTTCTCTTCCTCCTCATTGATCCTACCCTCCATCCGTCCTAACTGGGGTGATACACAGTGGGCATTGTGCCATCCAGGCATCGACCCTGTGTGACAGAAACTCCCACATGCCCACTAAGGTCCAGCGGCACCGTTCCACTCCATAGCCAGCTCCAACGAGAGAGATTGATTTTTCTTAATGTCAGTGAGACAGCCTCTTCCGCGGAGGAACACAGTGGAAATGTTACTGAATTGATAGCGGGGGAGGTTGTGGGAGATGTACTCATATACTGTACAGAGGAGTAAGCAATATCTACATCTCAGGTTTCTCTGCCTAAAAAGACATGTCATGCAAACTAAGTGGACTGAGCTCCGCTGCTCTTTGAGAGAGGTAACTCCTCTTTTACTCCCTTTACTCTCATCCCTCCCTCCCTCTCACTCCTGCTGACCCTGTCACTTTCTTCTCTGTCAGTCTGTGTCTGTTATTGATGGGAGCTCAGAGCTGCTGTCTTCTCCAAAGCAGCTTGCCAGCAGACGCTCAGCTCATGCTCAGACACCCTCATCTCTGCTGGTGCTGTATTCCCTTTAGGTGACCTCGCTTGAACCCTCGCTGAAGCTCACACAAAAGACGGAGAAATGCAGAGCCGTAGGCTCAAAAAACGCACGCGAACATGCACACGGGCACCCACAGAGGATGAGTGAAAGGCCTGTGCGTGAACAGTGGAGGGGATGGGAGAGGAGCCAGCTTCGCGTTTTTAAGTGTTTCTGAATTTCTTGCTTTTTCTTCCCCTCTCTGGAGAAGGGAAGATGATCTGAGACAGAGCCTTTTTGCCAGCTGATTTTACTTTTAGATGTGATTTAAGTGGCAGCGTGAGTTAATTTGTGTGTGTGTGTGTGTGTGTGTGTGTGTGTGTGTGTGTGTGTGTGTGTGTGTGTGTGTGTGTGTTTCTGTTCTTGTTAGTATTAGAATATTAACCCTGCAGCGCAAGGACATTTTTATGATTTGAGTTCATGTTGGTTGGTCTGCACTCCTAAAAACCTTAGTTCATGGCTTGAGTTTAGGATCAAAGGGGTACTCCTGCAAATTAGTTTTGCACTTCCATGAAGTTGGGAGTCTCATGAGACAGATCAAATAAAGAATGGTCAAAATCAAAGGGACACAGGCCGAGACATCCTGACATTTACACAATGTGTCCTCAGACTGCAAACAGGGGCCGCACATTAGTAGAGCTCCAGCTTCGGTCTTGAGGCAACATCTACACAGGATGCATTTATGCCCTGTGTTAAGTGTAATGTATGTGGTCCTGTTAAAAACCAAGTCTCAAGTACAGATCCAGCTCCAATAGAGTGGTGAAGGGATGACGAATTTTTGTAGGCCAACCAGGAAGTTTGTATCACACTGGTTCCTTTTTCAAAAACCTTATGGGATTTAAGCTCTGTGATGAACACACGTTTTGTTCAGCATGATAATCTTTACAGATGAACACCACTTTTGTGTGTTTTGAAGCGTAAATGAAATCACCAGAAGCAAAAAGTTATTGTTAGGCTGTACACAAACTACATGTGGGCGCACGACTTAAAAAAACCCCATAGACTTTAATACGAAGGAAGTGCAAAAAGCAAACGAACTTCCGTGTTTTAGGACTCATAACTTCACCACTCTAAAAAGGTGTATTTTAGTTCCATGCAACTCAACAGCATCAGTCATTAGATGCTCCCCACATCCAAAATAACACTTGTCAAACGCCAGGCCTCCAGTGTGTGATGCAAAATGTGTTAAAATCAGTTGAGTGTCCTTTAAGGTTAGAATTAGATGAATTTAATATGGATAATGATATAATAATGACTTTATGAAGGACACAGAGAAAGGTCTACAGTGTACTACATAAATTCAGACAGCAGTCTATTTACAAAAATACAAGATAGGAGTCAGTGTTACTTAGGGTTTGTGTTTTGTTGATACTGGCTTTACTTTCTTATTGTTTGGGGTCCTACAGGCCAGACAAGTGTATCTGTAAAAATAATAACATCTTATTAAAAAATCCAATATGTAGAAAAGTATTGGACCTGTAACCAGGGTTCCTGCAAATCCTTAAACATTAGGACACAACTGTCCCTAACCCAACAAAATGAATGTCAGTTCATCTTCTTTTCCTTCAGTTATTGTAAAATTGGTCTAATTCCAAGTGGCATTTAAAAAGTCTCAAAAAGTGTTAAATCTCACTTGCCTAAAGTTGATGAAACCCTGTGTAACTGTTCTCTTTGGCAATAAACTGTTCTAACTCTCCAATAACAAAAATCCAAGTAGACTTATTTGGAATAAAGCAGATATAGTGCTGAATAAAAATTGTCAGTGCCAATCTACAAATAAAAAATCAATTTCAACATATTTTACAGCTGAGGTCTCTGAGACACCAAACAACTTTAATGCATCTGGTTTTTTAAATGTCTTCTGTCATCAGTTCAAGATAATGTTTGTGAGCAATTCTTGTGAAATTAGGAAAAGTTATTAAGTAGCACCTGATAAAACACTAATGTAGTGTATGTTTTAAGCTGTTAAAAAGGGCCTGAGATCACCAGGAGCCCAAACAGAGCATTAAGGGTTAAGGGTTACAGCAGTTGTCAGTGTAGTAAGACACTGCTCTGCCAGCTGCACATGAAGACAGCAGAAGGTGACATCTTGTTGGCACGGGAAGGAGAGGAGAGTGCCAGGCATGACACGCAAAACACCAGAAACTAACCTGCAGGGTAACATCCGATCCTGACTAACACTGCATGACAATCTCTTTCACTAAAAATTAGTTTTATTTTCATCTGTTTATTTTGTTCTCTCAAGAAGGAACTGTAAAAGATCTGTCAGTCCATCTGTCCATCTGTCTGTCTGTTTGCTAAGTGTGTGCCAGTCTGGAAGTGTGTGTCTTTAGCTGGAGGCGGAATTAGTTGTCTCCCTGCCTGTGAGGTTCTGGATAACCAGTGTCAGCCTCCAACGCACTGCTTTAATTAAGTCCCCTTTCCCCCTCATCACGTTTTCTACCGACCATGGTTACATTCAGAAACACACCTCTGATCTCTCTCACTTTTTCTCTCCGTCTGCTTGTGTCGCTTACCTCCACCTCCTGTCACCATGTCGGCACGCTGACCATCTATCTACCGGTGAGACTTCTCACTTGTCTGCAATTAACCATTTCTCTTTTGACCTGAGTATGAAGTGCTTCCTCCTCTCGGTCCGCTGTTAAGACTTGTCATAGTTGTTAATGGAATTTATCTACTTTAATTGCAGTTGTCACTTTCCACTCGGCTGACGTATCGACTGGTGACAGCGATGAGAGTCGCTGTGTGGGTACAAAGAGCAGTGAAGTTGTTAAGAGCGCTGCTTGGCTGTTCTGCATATGGGTTCAGGTTTTCATCGGTCCTCATGCTAATGAGCTGCTGCTATGATAAGCTCGGTGAACATATGTTCTGCTCTCCATGTCACTGTTATATTTCAAAGGTGCTTGGCTGGTATTGCTTATTATGGTAATGAACATTCTACCTGATAATGGGTACTTTGGATCAACAAATAAAAGATTCAGAGCTGCTGAAATTCACCTAACATTTGGACACGCAAGTTAATATGTGGAATTTGTTTCTGTGTGTTTGTGTTGGGATTGATTAAGTGTGTGGTTTTCTTGCCATCTGTGCACAGGTACTCCAAGCTGTCAGACCCAGCTAACTGGCTGAAGATCAACAGGACCAATGGTCAGATCACCACCATGGCCCTACTGGACCGAGAGTCCATGTACGTCAAAAACAACGTGTACGAGGCCACATTCCTAGCATTCGACAATGGTAAGTCCGGTAAGTCAGAATGACTGTGTGTGTCGTGATTACGGGCACTATTGCAGTGGTTCTCAAACTGTGGGCCCCTTTGGGGGGCATAGAGCCAATGCGGGGAGGGCGTGGTTGATTAAGGGAGAAATGTTGAATGAAACAGAGTTGAATGAACACAATTCATGTAGGAAAAATAAACAAACCAGTGCTGATGCTGCCAGACAGACACATATTCCAATTAAATACACATGAATACTTTTTTAATGGTTTCTAAATTATTGTTAATGAATGATAAAGCAATAATTGTGGGTTAAGGCATGAACAGTTTTTGGGTGCTGAAGGGGGTCACGACAGAAAAAGTTTGAGAACCACTGAACTATAGGCCTTTTTGCCCAATTAGCAGCATGGCTAAAGGAATGGCGGTCAGTCCACCACTTTGGTCCAGACCAAAAAAATCACTACAATGTTTGTGTGGATTGCCAGAACATTTGGCACAGACGTTCATGGTCCCCAGAGGATAAATCTTAATAACTGACTTCTCTAGTGCCACCATGACGTAGACGTCTGTGGTTTTTACTGAGGTTTTTACTTTAAGATCTTGCGAAATATTGGCTGGATTGCCATTAATTTTGTCAGCCTTAGAATTGATTTTTACAATATTGGTGTTCCCATAAATTTATGTAGCACCACCACCAGGTCCCAGTTCTGCTTTGTCCAATACTCTGATTATGGCCAAAGACCTAAAAAATAATAATAATTTAAAAAAAGCATTCCACCCTTCATGACACATCCTGTTCAGTGTCAGGTAACAAAAAATAGCTATTTTACACAACTGAGAAGACAAAGTCAGCTCATATACTATGTCACTTTAGAAACGTTGATATGATACATAAAAAACAGAACAATGTAATGTATTCATGGTTGACAGAAACATACAATGCCAACATTTTCCTCTGGCAGCTAAGCTGCACCACCATGTTAGCACTGTCACTGAGCATTTTAGCATGCTGATGTTACCATTTTGCTCATGTCTGTGTACAGGCTGATAGCACAGACTCACCGATTCACAGACTCATGATCTTGTTTGTTATGCTTTGGTTTTTTTATATTTTAATGCTGATAACAAAACATTAATCATCATCTGCCGGAAAAGGAATCTGTTTGTTATAATTTTTCATCATCTTTTATCAACAGAGTGAAAGTACTGTAGCACATGCAGCAGAGGAATTGTGTGGTTTCATAATGAGCCACAGCATAGCCAAATCACTTTTTTTCTGGCATATTTCTCACTACTCAAGCACAGATGATCTAAAACTATGATCATATTATGAAACATATTGTAAACATATTGTATTATATAATGTATTGGGCCTTTACCTTTACTGAAGGTGCCATATACCTCACTCAGGAGTGAAGAAACACACTGAGATATTTCTTTGTCTGCCACTTCTCTGTATTTTAAAAGGGTTAATGCCAATTTATAAAGGTTTAACAGATGACATAGGTTAGCTCCGCTAAACTCATTATGACATAATTGCAGACTTTTCACATTTTACATGATATTAAAATAATTTTATGGACCAATGCTACACAAAAGCAGAACAAACAGTTGAGGATTTTTTGCAGGTTTAAATACGTCACACCCTTGCTCCTCTCCTGCCAGATGCCTCATAAAGGGTAATTGTAAATGGACCTGCACTTGTACAGAACTTTTCTAGTCATTTTGACTCCTCAAAGCGCTTTCACTCTACAACTCACATTTACCCACTCATACACTCATTCATACACTAATGGCTGAGGTTACCTTACAAGGTGCCGCCTGCTACTAGTTTTTACACACTGACATGCACTCACACACTGATGGAACAGCCATCGTAAGCAGTTTGGGGTTCAGTATCTTGCCTAAGGATACTTCTACATGTTGACTGGGATCGAATCACCAAACTTCCGATTAGAGGGTGATCCGCTCTACCTCTGAGCCAAAGCTGCCCCAGTGTGCGTGAACTGTGAGTAGGTGGGATGCTCTGTACACTTGCTGTATTGTATAAAGTGTACATAAACATAAATATGTACATATGTATGCACCCACCTTTATTGCCCTGTGTCTTATAGGAAAAAAATAGAAAGAGGATCTGTCAATGAAGGTGTTAAGTATCAGCCTCAGCTTCTCCCACAGTGTACAAAGCTTAAGAACTAAAGCACTACAAATAGAGGTGCTTGCTCTCTGTGTAAGTAGGAGGGACCCAGGTGTTTTTTACTCCAGTGAGAAATGAGGGATTGGTTGCCCCGAAGCACACCAACTTAAGCTCAAAGTGTTGACTCCCTATTGATTCCTGAGCCCCGTGTCAACAAGGGGATATATTCCACTTTGATTGAAATTCTCTTTACTTATTCTACTCAAGCGAAGCACAAGAAGCAACAAAGCACCCAGCCAATCATAACCGACAAGACGGTCGATGGGCCTTGGGGCCCGGGGCAACAGACCTTTACATAGTTGATGCACCAAGTTACTGTCTGATAGAGGAGAAAAAGTTGAAATACAACACTGATGAGCTACCGGGGTAAACTCTGTCTACGCTGCATTGCATCAGGAATTTTGTACCGCTTGCTGACAGCCTGTGTGCAGGGGGGTTGTCAACTGAATATCAAGGCCACAATATATCACTGCAGTCTGTTTGTTCAACAGATCAGCACACTCACTTTCTTCATCTGTAGATGTGATTAGAAGTGGTATAAGTGGAGAATATGTAGTGGAAGAAATATTCAGATCCTGTATAATACTTAATTACCACAGACTGTATAAATAATGTATGGAGCCACTGTTAGGTCACCCATTGCACTGTGGACTACGATGACGCCTCAAGTTTTTTATTTCATCTGTCGGCAGCTTGTTTTTTAGGCTGTCAGTGACCATATCTGTACAAGAGGATGTAGCTAACTGACAGACTTTGATAAGGCTTCACATAAGTGGCCCCGCCCTTGATTATTTGTAACTTTAAACCTTGATAAAATGTTAAGTTATATAAAAGTTCACCCTATACTGTTTTTATGATGGGACTCTTTTTGTACCAGGCTGTAAACATGTTTTAAATGCTTCAAAGTTGGGTATTTCAACATGTGTCTGAGACTGACTTGCTCCTGGAGCCAGCCTCAAGTGTAGAATAACTGCAGTTTTGGCATTGAATATTAGTATATCATGTCGTATGTGATTTTGTATTTGCTATATTGTGATATAGATTGATATTGAATTAAAAAAAAAACCTCATGAATGTTATGACATAGATATAAACCTTAAATGACTAAACCTCAAATGACTCAGCCTTACTAACGCTTTAACTGTCTGAGGTGAAGCTAATTTCTTCTTGACAGTATTTTTGTGTAGCCTAATTTGATGTAGCAAATCAACATATAATAGATGCAGATATGTTTTGTGAGTCAAATCTCAATCTTTAAAGTGGTAGCTATAAGAGGTCACATAAATGTTGTGGAGTACAGCAGTTTCCCCTAAAGTTGAGTATAGTGGTGCAGAAGGAGTATAGAAGTGGAATGTGGCCTAAAATGGAAATACTCAAAAAAATCATTAGTACATCAAATGGTTTTTTAGTACAGTACTTGAGTAAATTTACCACTGGTAAATAATAATAATCTGATCACACTCACTGTAATTTCACAGATTGCTTCATAACTGCAGAGAAAGAAAACCAACTAATTGTGTGCTGTTAGTTTTAAAACACGCTGGAGTCTGTTGATCATTTTAACTCTGCCCATATGTTTATATCAGTAGTTTGAACCAAATCCCAGTAAAGACAAACAATTTAAAATGAGAGAGATTATCAGTTATGAGTCTTTCCGTCACTGATTTGTTCTGCCCGCACTTCTGCCATCTTGAAGAGCTTAAAGCCCTGAAAACTTCACATCTTAAGTATTTTCCCATTAAATAGTGAGATGAGCACAGATAAATCAGCAGAGACTATCTCACATGTAAAATCATGGATGGATCGCTGAACAGGCCCACCAGGCACAGGCCCAGGGGCACCAAGATGTTTGGGCACCCCATGGCCTTCACCTGCAAAATTAACAAGAAACAACCAGGAAACGATTCAAAATGACCACAAGGAGTAGCCAAAGAACTGAAAAGAGTCACAAAATAACCACAAGGAGACACAAAAGAATCACAGAGACACAAAATGACAAAAAAAAAAATCACAAAATCACTCAAACAGACCCCAAAAAAAGTGACGGTCAAGAGACTCAAAATGGCCCCAAAGCGATGCAACAGATGCAAAGAGACACAAAAATAACAACAACAAAAAACAGCAAAATAACCATGAGGCAAAAATGTCTACAAAACAACCCAAAAAGGGCACATCATTATCAATACAACTATAAAATACACAAAACAACAATAAGTAGACACAAAATGACTACGAAGAGAATGAAATAACCACAAAGAAATGTAAAAGAACTTCAAAAGCACACCCAAAGTAATTACAAAATTGGCAAACCACAAAGAGACACAAAATTATCCCAAAAAGTCCCAAACAACTATAGGATGACACAAGACCACAAGGAGATGCAAAATGACTTCAAAAAGATACAAAACAACCACAATAGGACATAAAATGACAAAGCAAGTACATACAACCAGAAAAGACACAAAAACTATCTCAGAGCAACTGCAAAAAACTACAAAAAGTCACAAAACAACCACAAAGAGACACAAAACCATAAAAACACGTATAACAACAAGGAGAAGCAAAACCAGCACAAGGTCTGTGTGTCTTGCTCCTGTGTAGGAGAGGTGGTGGGGCCCTTTGCATGTCTTCGCCCAGGGGCCCACTGTCCCATGATCCGCCCACGTTTGAAAAATCCAAAACCGTTTAAACTTTGGCAGACAGTCTTGTTTTCATGAAAAAATATGTTTTCAGGTTATATTCCTTTCCACAAAAAACATTTAGACGCATTGATAAAAAAATCTATTTTTTACAGACTCTCTCTATCATTTCAGTTCACAAGTTAAATATTTAACCTCACACTTGAGTTCGTCCTCATTACAAATGTTTTCACAGTTTTCATGTTTTGCAGCTCGAGACAGACCAGCAAAACAACTTTCAGTTCACTTTTAATTTTTTTGAAAGCAAGCAGTGCAGTTAAAAAACAATGAGGCTCTTATTCCCAGCACCATGTTGTACAGCACCAAGAGCAACAGAAACAGTGTGGCTGAAAAACAACATTTTTCAGTCAGTTATGTGCTGTAATCAAAACACATTAGAGATTTGCTGTTAATGCATAAAACATCAAAAAATGTGTCTCCCAACCTGATGGTTCTGTTCTGGCCTGGCAGTCATGAAAAACCCTGAATAAGTTATGATGAGTTTGTGTTGCTGGATGTAGTGAGGGGTTAGCATTTGAGCCATTTCCCAGTGGGCTTTGCAGAGTGCAGATAACAGCAATCTTTATGTGAGCGTTGTCCCCTTCAATATGAGTCTCGTCTCTTCACAAAGCAGCCGCTTCTAAACACAAGGACTAAAAAATGTATGCGTTCTTTCATTTGTTCGGGCTGTTTTGTTTGGGCGCTGTGTATAAATGTACACAGTATTCTCCCTCCACTTTCAGCCCCTCAGTAAACAAAACCTATTTCTTCCCAATTGTTTCTTTGCCTGCATGCCTCATTTTCTCACTTCCACGCATGAATCAGCGTGACAAATGTAATTGAAATTGAAGGAATGTTTTGCTGTCTTCCGAAACTTTCTCATCACACCGTCTCTCAACTCTCTTTTTCTGCTTTTTTTGCTCCATCTCAAATCATTTCATCTTTACTCGTCTCCCTTTCTGCCATATTATCTTGCCATCTCCTCCTTTGATCTCTTTGCCTCCTCTCTTTCCTCTCACATCCCCTCAGGCGCCCCTCAAGCCAGTGGGACAGGAACCCTCCAGATCTACCTGATCGATGTGAACGACAATGCGCCGGTGCTGATTCCCCGGGAGGCCCAGGTCTGCGAGCGTGCTCGCCCCAACTCCAGGATCAACATCACTGCCTCAGATGCAGACGCTGACCCAAACGTAGGGCCCTTTGTCTTTGAGCTGCCTTCTTTTCCCGCCAGCGTTCGCCGCAACTGGACAATCTCCAGACTCAGTGGTAAATAAATGCTTAACATCGTCTTTACTGTTCTGATTCATATTGCAAATATTTTCCCTATCGTCGTGATGTAAAAATTTAGGAGGTGTATGGAAGTGATGTATTTAGCATCCCCACCTGAATTAAACCATAAATGTAACAGATGGGATGCAAAAGCCCTCCGCAGAATAACTGGCAACATCAATCAGGGGACCAGGGATTGCTGTAAGCTGCAAGAGAAGTCCAAGTTTAACAAAATGTCTCACAAAGCTCACAGTGAGAGACGCGGGTGCCATCCAGTGTTGACGTACGATCTATCGTTTGTGACAAATGAGATCCATTCATCTCTCTGTCCCCTGAGCGGCCGATCTGTCACCTAATCCACCCAGATGGATGTATCACAGCAGTTGTCTTGAGGACAAATCTGATCACATACCTGGATCCTTCTCCCACTGAGACTCTTGTCTTAGCTTGACCGAGTGATAGATGCTGAAGGTTACACGATCCGGGTTTTTTATATATCTCTTATGCCTCCTTGCATATGTACATGTCAAAATGATTGCTGTGCAGTCTGTTTGGTTGCAGCTTTTATTTGGTATGTCATGCTCTTGTACCTACGCACACGATGACATGATATCCTGCAGTAAACAAAATGTAATTTCTCTGCAGTACACTGTCTAATCTTATTTTCCTCTTCTTCTTCTTCTGCTTCCTTTCCTCCTACTCACTTCCCTTCATTTCTTAATGTTTCCTGTCTTTTTGCTGTTTTCTCTCAACACTCCCTCTCCCTAGGTGACTATGCTCAGCTGAGGTTAAGGATTCCTTACCTGGAGGCGAGCGTGTACGAGATCCCCATCATCGTGTCTGATTCTGGGAACCCTCCTCTGTCCAACCGCTCTGTGATTCGAGTCAAAGTTTGTCCCTGTGATGATAACGGGGACTGCAGTGCCACAGGCGCTGTGGCAGCCGCCGGCCTCGGCACCGGGGCTATCATCGCTATACTCATCTGCATCATCATACTGCTCAGTGAGTACAACACAGTGAAACAATCAAATCTGCGCACTGCTGGATAGTTAGTAATTAATTTGTTTTAAGACAATAAACTATGACATGCACACCTCTAAAATAAAACTTCTGTTTTTCACAGGCATGGTTCTGCTGTTTGTGGTGTGGATGAAGCGTAGAGAGAAGGAGCGACAGGCAAAGCCCCTGCTGATTGATCCCGAGGACGACGTCAGAGACAACATCCTCAAATATGATGAGGAGGGAGGGGGAGAGGAGGACCAGGTATCATTTGAAGATCATAAATGTATGATTACCAGAGGTCATAAAAAGATGTTAAACAGCTGTGGCATCTTTGAGAAATGCAATTTGTGTGAGCCGGATCATTAAAAAGTGCTAACATGTCTGAAATTCAATTTTATAAATATTGGGCCTAAAGAGTCATTAAATACTCTTGAATTTGAATTTGTTAGGTCTTAATTGCCACAAACATTTTATCTAATTTAAAGTATTCATATTTTAATTATTTTGGAGGTCCACAATTCTGATGTCATAAATCTTTAAATCTCTTTACTTTATACTCGCACTTACCTCTAGAAAAAATGTAGACTAATCTAATTCAACTGCAGCATAATTTGTTAAAAAGTGGGTCTTAAATATGTTAAAAATTATCTTGAAAAGTTCTTAAAAACAATTAAATTTAAGTGACTGATGCCTTTGGTTTGAACACAAACACATCTTTTGGTTTGATTTACCATCTCATATGGAAGGTCGGGAATGCACCAATGAATTATATTAGATAACTTCAATATACCAATAAGGGAAACTTTGGTCACCCATGCACAGTGCTAAAAACCAAAACAAAAAAGACACAAGTCATACTAACACATTCAAAGAGGACATACAGTTGCAGTTCAGGAGCCTGCCGATGCACAATAAATAGATAAAAAAAAATAGACAGCCTAATAAACAGATAGAAAGGTTAAATCATTTAATTATGGCTGCAAGTAGATATTGTTTTGATTAATTAATTTCTCAACTAATCAGTAAATATTTCTGTCTAGAAGAAAGTGTCACTGACTATAATTTCCCCATCAAATCTTCTCACTTAAGGAAATGGAATCAGCAAATGTTAGGCATTTTGGCTTGAAAAACAATTAAAGCTGTTGCGTTGATTGTTGGGGCTCCACAATCAATGAATAAAAGCTGACCATAAGTGATGCATCCAAAAACAGGATTAATAAAACGAGCAATGAAAAAGAAATGGAGAAAACACCAAATGAGTTCATCTACCACAACTGTAAAATTAACCATGAAGATTAGGAAAGCCTTGATCCGCTGGTCTGTAGAGTCTGTCGAGAGCAAAATATACTTTTTTTTTTTTTCTCCCAAAAAGTGAGCAAGTCTGCAAAAGTTTGGAGGCTGCAATCTGCCCTCTGCCCTACAAACAAGTGGTGCGGCTGAAAATGTTGCTTGGCTTGAGTTCCACGTACAGGTGGATGTGCAGCTCTATATGATGAGGCCCCTTTCTGCCCTGAAACAGCTATCCAAGCTGCTGTACGCCTACTGCACAACACCTCTTATTATCTAATATTATTTCTAATATAAAACCTTCAATAATGTTAAGCTCCAACAGCTTTGATTAATTCAGAGATGTTTTAATAATTATGCCACTTGATATTTTCCAACACCCACACGCCCCAGATATCTCAAGCATAAACACACACGAGGATCAGATGGCTGCCGAGTATATAGCCATATTTTTATTCTTAAGCACCTGTCTGAGGGTTTAGTAGGTACAAGACAGAGGGAGCGTGCATAATGAGTCAAAGATGCCATGTGCATGATCAGCGGCACACTTTAAGAGCACAGTAAAGTGCAAAGCTCATATTTGAATGTCAATTAAAAAACAAGAGTGTTTGATCTGAACTCAGCAATAACTTATATTATCAGTAATGTTTGAATAAACCACAGCCGCTGTCTGAGTAAAGTATTTTCTATCATTTCTGACTCCCCCTAACATCCTTGTTTCTAACGCTGAACACTATGAATCGTGGGTAATTCCCTCAAGCAAAGACTGCAGCACAGCAGGTTTACAAAAGGGCTCAAAAGTCCGCTAGAAAGCCCTGCAGCACTGATTTCTCTGCAGGTCAGTTCTGAGCTCTTGCAGGCTTAACTGGAATGCACATCACAGTGTGTGCATCTGTGAGCGCGGACAGTGGGATGAGGTCAAAGTTTGTGTACCAACTTGGCAACTGAGCTGGATACAAAACATGAGGCATGTACAGTACTGTGGTTGGAGAATCACCACAATAAGAAAGGTTCATGATTCAGGGTTCATTCGCTAAGTGACCTGACTGAATGCTTTAAAAAGACACATTTTAACAAAGGGGTCAGTAAATTAGAATTTAAAATGTAAAAATTAAAAATGTAAATTTGGCAAAAGTAGACTGAAGAGTAGTACGTTACTGATAAAAAGGGCTAGAGGATTAGGATGGCCTGTGTCTCAACATTCCTCTCTGCTTCCAGGACTATGACCTGAGCCAGCTGCAGCAGCCCGAGTCTTTAGACCACATCATCAATAAGCCAGCAGGGGTGCGCAGGGTGGATGAGAGACCTGTGATTGCTGAGTCACAGTACCCCGTCAGACCCAGTCTGCCCCACCCTGGAGACATAGGAGACTTCATCAATGACGTAAGTTCAAGAATAAGGGGAAAAACCTTTTGATGTTGCTTTGGCTCCTTAAGTCAGACTAAAGCAAAAATAAATGTGTTATGAGTTTATTGCACCAGTGAAAAATATGTCACTAACCACCCAGTAAAAATTGAATAGGGTTTCCCATGCATTCATTTATTTGTGGCGGCTTGCCATGTTAACGACATATGCTCCACATTTTGGTTTTCTGCTTTTGGGACTGTATAAGCCAGTAGGAGCGCTGTTGGTATGTATACTGTTTGTAGTGTTGTTGTTAAGACCATACTAACCAAGACCACGACTTGACCGAGACAAGACCAAGACCAAAGCAGGGCGAGACCAAGTCAAGACCAAGACTATAAAACAAATAAAAGAAAACAGTGAGAAGCTGTAGTTCAGTGAAATTGAAACTTAACCATTAATTAAGCTGGGCCTCAGTTTACATTCAGTCACCTTTGCAGCAGCTGCTCCACTCATCCATCGATCTGATCTGATCAGCTCTGATTTGGTCACCTGACTCAAACTACACAAACTGCTGCTGGAGATAAAATGAAGAGTTCTGCCTACATTACTTAAACTGACCCGGAAAAGCAGCTGTCAGCTACAGCCACACATAGATACTAATTCTGTGGGAAACTCTGGTAAAATATGAGAAAAACTGCCAAGTATATACAATTAGATTTCAAAATCCTGAAAAATGAGCAGTATTCTCTGCTCTGAAACGCTGGCCGCTTGTCTGCTGAAGGTGCTGAGCCAAAGAATGAGCCATTGCGAAGTGACAGACTTACTAATAGCTAACTCAGTAGCACAAAGCACACACCCAAAGAAGGAGTCGCTGGGCAGTGGCAGCGATCCTTTGGCAGATAACAGCAGCTAATGTTAGCACAAAGCATACACCCACAGCAGTGAGCAGTGTTTTGGGCTGAAACACTGAAATGTACGTTTGTGTTTATATGCTTGTGGCATTTAACAGCAACAAACTCGTTGCTCACACACAGGGATGCATAAGACAACACTGATGCTCTTTGCTCTAATGTTAGGAGTAAGGTAGTTTATTTGAAGTAGGAGAGGGGTTATGACAACAATGGCTCCAGTTCGTCATTGGACTCATTGTCTCAGGCCCGGCCAAAAAATCCTGGACACAAAGATGATGAAAAACTGTCATTTCACAATGCAGCACTGTAAAATTCAAAGTCTTGTCACATTTTCAGTCAGTATTTCCTAATATATATAATTTGATTAGAAAGAAATCTCTGATTTTACTTAACCCAGACTTTAACTGTTTCTGTTTATGAGCTGCATCTGTTACCTCATTGATGTGAATCATACAAAGTTTTATACCACATAAAGGGATTCACAATTGGATTCCCATCACCAGAATACTGTCAGAAATACTTGTCCCATGCAAACAGTTCAGTGTCTGGCTCTAAAATAGCATTCAGACCATGATGGAACATTAAAACCCTAACGGCTGGGTGAGCAAGATGAGGCGCAGTTTATTGCAACTTTTATGGTCTGGCCACCTGAACCTGTTACTGTGTGGAAAAGCACCATCTCCATTATACTGGTGGTGAACTGCAATGAGTGGCTTAAATCCAGTATTGCTAAAATAATTTAAAAAAAAAAAAAACATACTGGTAGATTACATAGGTCTAACCATCAGGATTCCTGCACAGTATGGCAAAGAACATAATTGGATTTGAATGATTTCCACGTCTGGATATGTATGGAAAAAAAAAGAGAGTATGGAGAATATAAAGTCTTTTTTGTAGAATTTCTAAAAATGCATTGTTCATACAAGCAGAGTTTCTCATGGTGGTTTGAGTAGGCAAACAGTACATCCAAAATGTTTGTGTGAGAGTGACAGCCGGATATGAGGGGCCTTGTGGGGAATTTTTCAGAATTACCTCTCACATTCACATATGAAACCAGTCTCATTCACACACACAACTGAAAACCATACACACACACACACACACAACTGAGCCGCTTGCAAACACACAATTAAAATGCTCTTACAAACAACTGAAATTATTACACTCACTCACACAACTGAAAACGATACACATACACACAACTTAAATGCTTGCACACACAACTAAAATGCTCTTACACAAACAACTGAAATTATTACATTCACACACAACTAAAAACAATACACACAAACTGAAACGCTCTTGCACAACATACTGAAATGCCTGCACACACACAACTAAAATGCTTAAACTGAAATGCTTGCACACACACAACTAAGATGCTTACACAAACAACTGAAATGATTACACTCACACACAAATAAAACCATACACACACACACACATCTGAAATGCTTGGACACACAACTAAAATGCTTTTACACAAACAACTGAAATCATTACACTCACACACAACTAAAAACAATACACACAAACTGAAACGCTCTTGCACAACGTACTGAAATCCGCGCACACACACTATTGAAATAAGGGTAAGAACAGCTATATCAGGATGCTGCTTGTTGTCTTGAGCTCAGGTTTCAACACTATCTCTCCCATGAACCTAATTGGAAAACTTAACACTCTGGGCTTTAGTACAACAGTCTGCAACTGGATACTGAACTTCCTCACGTGCAGACCCTACCTCCTCTCCTCCTGCTCAACATTGGGCCCCCCCAGGGATGCGTTCTGTTTACACTGTACACCCATAACTGCACTTCCACACATCAGGAGAACTCTATTGCAAAGTATGCGCAACACCACCATCATGCCAATAGGAAATCAACAATCTTGCAGAATGGTGCACAGAAAACAACCTACTGCTCAACGTCAGTTAAACAAAGGAGCTGATTTTTGATTTTAGAAAGAAGAATGCAAAGACACACACCCCTGTCTACATCAGTGGAGCTGAGGTGGAGCAGGTGAACAGCTGTAGGTTCCTTGGAATCACTATCACTGAGAGCCTGTCTTGGTCATCATCACCACCCAGGTTAAAAAAGCACAGAGAAGGCTCTACTTCCTACGGAAACTTAGGAAGGCTAAATCCCAGAGCAAGATCCTGGTTAACTTCTACAGAGGAGCGACAGAAAGCACACCGACTAGAAACATCACAAACTGGCATGGATCGTGCACGGCGCAGGACAAGAAGGCTCCACAGCGGGTGATTAAAACTGCCCAGAACATCACTGGTTCCCATCTACAGAGCACCAGTGACCTCAGTGAAGTGAGGTGTCTGCACAGAGCCCAAAGGATACTGAAAGACAGCAGCCACCCCAGCCACAGCCTGTTCACCCTGCTGCCATCTGGAAAAAGATACAAAAGTATCTGCTGCCGAACTACCAGACTACAGAGCAGCTTCTTTCTGTGAGACTCATCAACTCCTCCTTTGACACTAAGAAGATGAAGCAGGATTTAGGATCAACTTTAATTAAATTTCTTCTACCTTCTAGCTTGTACCTTGTAGCTTGAAATGCCATCGTACAACATATTGAAATGCGCTCATATACACTATTGAAACACTTTCGCATAATATAATGAAATGTGCTCACGCGCTGGTGAAATGCTCTTATAAACACAGCTGAAAATTTCAGTAGAAAAGGAAGTCATTTCAGTTGAAACAGAACATAGGCAGAGTCAACTCGGAAGGTAAAGGTCGTCCACTCAACAGCCTACAAGTAATCTAGCCGAAGCAGCGGCGTTGCTCAACATTTCAACTCAGCATTTTGGCCATGGCGGAGATTATTAGAACACTGTCAAATGCCACAACAGCCAGGCAACAACCCATGGAGCTGGACGTGCTGGATAGCCATTTAGCATCGCTTTGCCCTTCACGCCAGTGAAACAACATGCTGCCATCAGCTGCAGCCTCAGTCACACCACTGTGTCTTGAATGGACCCAAGCATTTGTGTAAGAGCATTTTAGTTGTGTGTGTGTATGGTTTTTATTTGATCGTGAGTGTGTGTGTTGATTGCAGTTGTGTGTGTGAATGAGATTGGTTTCATATGTGAATGTGACAGGTCATTCTGAATTATGTCCCACATGGGACGATGTCATCAAAGGCAAGGCAGTATGGAGTGTGAGTGAAATCACACAGAACTGA
This sequence comes from Plectropomus leopardus, assembly GCF_008729295.1. Taxonomy (NCBI): domain Eukaryota; kingdom Metazoa; phylum Chordata; class Actinopteri; order Perciformes; family Serranidae; genus Plectropomus; species Plectropomus leopardus. The sequence continues at coordinate 17,366,269 of NC_056464.1, read as the reverse complement.
ACAGCTCTGCTCTAAGTGCCTTATAGCTAAAACAAATAGATATCCAAGACCAAATTAGTTAAAAGACAAGGTGGCAATCTCTATGAATTTCCTTTGAATATATACATAACATGTCTGAACTTTTATGAGTTATGTAATAATTTAGTTGTCAGAAAAGTAAAGGAAGCTGTACCTTTATGGCTGCATTTATCATCATTTGCACGGTCACAGTGAGTAAACAACAGACACTGAAAAATAAATATGTATCTTTTAGATTCATGTTCAGTTCTTATTTATAAAAGAAGAGAAAAATATGGGGGAGACAATAATAGCTACAATATAATAACATAGGTAGTTAAAATGTAACATACATGTAACATTTGGATTTTTAAACCATTTATTTACAAACAAACCATCTATTTGTACTTAGATGTCAAAAATCATCTGAAAAATCTACAAAAAAGTCTGGAAATTTGTGTCTGAAAAACTGATGAATTTTTAAATCGAAAATGTGTAAGAAACATAGACTATATAAATAATGGATGTAGCTACCATGGCGTCATCCGCTGGATTGTGGACTGCCATTTTGAAGCCTTGACTTCAGCATTTCGACCGTCGCCATCTTCGTTTTTTGGAGCCAGATGTGACCATATTTAGACGAGAGGCTGAAGCTGGATCTGACTCACAGACTGTAGCGACGATTCACAGACAGCCTGTCACTGAAGTGGTCTCGCCCTTAAATATTCATAACTTTGGGCCTCAATAAAATGTAAACAGGTGAGTTATAAAAAAAAATTAACACTCTGTACAGTTTTCATGAATGTTGATATAAGTTATAGAGACCAAATTCGTTTTTTCAACCAAGCTGTAAACATGTTTATTTCTGCTGTAGAGAGCGGGATGAATATCTGTCTTCGTGTCTGCAGGGTCTGAGGGCAGCAGACAACGACCCCACGGCTCCTCCCTACGACTCCCTGCTGGTGTTTGACTACGAGGGCAGTGGTTCAACTGCCGGCTCTGTCAGCTCGCTCAACTCCACCAGCTCAGGGGACCAGGACTACGACTACCTCAACGACTGGGGCCCTCGCTTCAAGAAGCTGGCCGACCTCTACGGAGGAGGGGATGATGACTGAGAGCGGAGCAGGGGGCTGGGTGGGGCTGCGGCAGGGGTCAGGAGAGGCGGGGTCGGTTGGATGGATACTCCTGGAAGCCGTGGGCAGGGGCCACAAACATGACGCAATGGTTGACATGTGAGGAACTGACTCTTACATGGGCTGCGTTAGTTTGCTCACAGTGATCGAGCCCGCAAACATGAAGTCCGCTGCGACGCAACTGTATTCTGGCTTTATATTTTGTAGTGGCGAGTTTGTAGTGTGATGTTTTCTTTTTTTTTTTCTTTTTGTTGTTCTCTCACCGTGCTGGACCCGGAGCTCTCTGGGGATGAATCAAGGCGGTCGTGAGAGACACGAGTAGTGAATTTGTGCTTTGATTGATTTTTAAAACGAAACCATCTCTTGCTTTAGTCTCACACTGAAGAGAATGTTTTTGGGAAGACGCTCTCTGACTCTCTCTCTTTCACTCTGTCAACTTGAATTTCCTTAGAACAGAAGCACTGTCATTTTATAAAGTGCCTTTTGTGGTGTGTTTTTGTATCAGACTCCTGCTATCTCAGGATCGGTTGCCATTCATGCAGTACAGTGGAGGTGCGCTCTCTTGTCGCCCCCACCCCCTGCGCTCCTCAAACCAGCCCTGCCTGTCACTCTCCTCTCCCCTTCACAGTGGTGCAGATGAACAACCCCAGCAGCCAGTCCCAGGAGGGAAGGACACAACCAGGGCAGACTATCGGATATCATAACCCAATGAATTATGGCCTAAAAGAAGCCAATAACAGTTGTTGTAGGGAAGACGACTCTTCTCCAAGGACCTGCTCAGTTTGACTTTCATAAGCATCACCTGTCGACACGCTGACATTGTGTGAGACCATTTTTATACATGTGGGGGTTTTCTAATTTAGTGGAGAATGCCTGCCTTTCCTCTGTGGACTCATGAGTTTAGGAGCCTTTATGCTGAGATGCTTGCCTGCCCTGTACGGTTTTGTGTTGCTTTCTCCAACAGTGTAAAGCTTATGTAGGCATGATCTGCTCAGTCAGATAGAGTGTAAGAAACTTGAAACGACTTGGAGCAAAGGCATCTGAGAGGGATTTTTTTTCTTTTTTTTTTTTTTTGGTCGCCTTGAACATTCCCGTTTTTTATAGGCCAACAAAACTATTAAAAGGTGCATGATTTTTTTTTTTTTCAAAATGTTTTACTCAAGCACTTGTTACTCTGTGGTGAGAATGTGAAAATAGTCAGCAGAAACTATATGAATATACTCTGTATAAAGACACTGAGAAAATAAAAATACTGTAAGATACCTATTTTTGAAGTATTGATGACATAAAAGTTGCTGCTCTTTCTCTAGCTCGTCATTGGGCTTAGGGGATTTTTTGGCCCGTTCATTTTTAATATGTGGATATTTCCGTTCCTTTGTCTTCTGTTGAAGCATAACTCCATTTTTTTATGATGCCTGCTTTTACATGTGTTGTTTCAGTTTTGCTCTTCTTTTATTCTTATGAGATTGTTTTCTAAAAAAAAAAAAGCTTTGTTATACTCCTTTTATATGTGAAAACACAGCCTTCCCCTTCACTCTGTGTCGTCTCTGACGGACGTGTTCCTTCTGTCGGCCTCGGGCCTCGGGACAGTGGGAGGTTCATTAGCCATGCCTGCTGATAGTTGTTCTATTATTCAGTGTCCTGGAATTCTTTTATTCATTCATCTAGATACTGGATGTGTGCTTCAGAAAATAAAACAAGACATGTTTTGAAAGTGTGCCATCTTTTTTTAATATTCCCTACGGTCTTCATCTTCAGGTGTATCCTGATATTTTATGTGACATGGCAAATATAATGTCACTCAAAACTTTAAATTATAATGGGCCTCTGTGGTCTTGTTTTAACATCATTATTTATTATGGCTTCACCTCAACTAGTGTAGACGTAAAGTTCCAGTGTGTAGGATTTAGTCCTAAATCTCATGACTTAGGACTGGACCTGCTAAAATCAAAAAAGACTCTCAAAGCAACTTGCACTGAAACAACAATGCTTTGTGACTTTACTTGGCCTTTTGCCTTTTAACTCGAAAAACTTGAAACCCTTCTCCAAACCCAAAGATTGAAAAGTGTGGTCATTACAAATTGTGCCACAAATCAAATCATCTCCCTCCGTTTCCTGAAGACACTTCGTTCTTCAGATCCACTTTAAACCAAAACAACAGCATCCAATGCAGTTGCAGGATAGAACTATTAAAAACTAACACGACATTACTGAGCGCCACATGGAAAAATGATGCCAAAGACAATTTGCATACAAAAACTGCATGGTGATCAGCAAAATAAATACATAAATGAAATGCATTCTGCAAAACCTGCAGGTCTAAAATTACAGATGTAGACACAACAAACTTTTTTTAACACACAAGTACACATATTTTAATGCATTCATGATTTTTGCAAATTTAATTTATTATTTCTCTTTTGTTAAAATGGCATTACATTTGGTGAAAACTTATTTGTTACTCATTTAGGACCCAGACTCACAGTTCAGGGTTAGTGAAATGACTCAGGACTTGAGCGCAAAGACTTGAGACTTACTCGTGACTTGCAAAACTCTCAGTAGATGTACATGCACAGTTAAGTCGAGCTACGGTTCTAGCTCGATTAGGCATTTTAGTTGGACTACTGTCCTTGTCCCAGTATACAATCACCAGGGGAGAATCAGTTTATTTACTGAAGTATGTTTGACTCTGCCACAGTAGGTGGCGATATGCCCCCTACTAGCTAGTTGTTATACGTCCCATACCACAAAAGTTAACAAGCGGCAAACAGGTTGGATGTTAAACAATGAAAACATGGATTACTTTCGCACTGTACACTTTGTATGCACTCTACCCTTTACGTTTTACGTTTTTCTTGTTTTCTTTTGTTCTCTCTCCTTCTTCCTCCTCTTTTGTTTTTCCCGGCTTTTTTCCATGAATATATGCTGTTTGACTTCTGGGTCAAGGCCTGATGCAGGGACTATGGACTGCACTATCGAGGTGTGTTAGTCTGACTTCGAGAAATTCGACTGTATGATTTCAGTTGGACTAACATATTTACACATATTTTAAACAGTCCAGTTTGGTCCAGTTGGACTAACACAATAATTCAACTTTCTAACATCATGCAAATGTACTAAATGATCTCGTCCCACCTCTGCCTTTAACCCCCTCCCTGAATCTACATATAGAAGGGGTCCCCTCCTACGGAGTCCGACATGTTGTCCTGCAGTAACCCTAACATAGGGCCATTCATCTTTTCATGTTCTTACATGCTTGTTGCATCCTCATTGCTTGATGCCGCTTAATCCAAACACATGAGATCTTTAAAGCCGCTTTGTGTCAGAATTGAGCATTTCTTATGTTTGAGCCACCTAGTGGTAGTATTAGGACACTGTGGAGGAAGTGATGCCTCACTGCCTCCACACTAATTTCATTTCACTGCTTTTCCACTCTCATTTGTTCATGAAATGATTAGTTTGTATGTGAAAACTGTAACTGCATCTGTATTTTTTTTTTTTACAGTGGAGTAACTTATTTATGTATATAAGTGTTAGAAAGAATCATGAAGCTGAACAGACTCCCTTTGGAATTACGCAGTTAATCTTTGACCCTATTGTTTGGATGGGTCTTCATTTTCTAATAAAACACCCGCTATTCGTCCTTTTATTGCATCTCAGAAGAAGTAGTAGGAGAGGTCAGGAAGTATATTTGTGTCCATTCCTGTGATTTCAATTAGTCAGCCGAAGCTCCAAAAAACCCACTGGGGACTTAAAGGGATTTAATCCTCTCTGGCTGTGTGTCTATCAATTAGCCACACCATTAATCCCCACGGCGTAATCTCATTAGATAGAGCGCCTTTAATGAGACACCCAGAGAGAGAGCAGAGAAGCAGGCAGTAAGAGCGGGGGAGAAAAATGAGGCGGAGGCAAGATGCAGGTAGGCCATGTGGAGAAGTGATTAGTAGGATGGAAGAGAGGGTCAGTGGAGAGAGTGGAGGATTCAAGCACGGCGGGGACAATGCATAACATTTAGAAAGTGGTTTGAAGAAAAAAAGGTTAAATATGAGTTTGAGATACTTAATCGTCTGTTGTCCACTATGGCCAGAAATTAGAAAAGTGGGAAATGAAGAGGGGAAGAAGGCAGGTAGAGGTGAGCAGAGCTGATGGAGCATAGTGGACTAGTTCATGAAAGGTGCTTTCATTCCTCATCTACACTGGAGCGTCCCAGTAATGAGAACATCCGGTAATAAACCTAAGTTAACCTTTACCGTAGTGAATTCTGCTGTGGGCCCGGCAGTATTGTGGACCTATGTTAATAGGAGAACCATCAGAGGTGGGCTCCACTGCTCCGTAATAATAATCAAGTTGGCAAAAGGTCATCTTGGTCATAGTCAGTCAGCAGATAAGGAGATTAACTGCAGAGCAGGTTTCTTTGATGAGCTTAGCTGAAGTTCACTTGGTTTCCCTGTGGTAGATAGGCAGAGTGAGAGAAGAAAGCAAACTCAAGTTGCCCCCTTGATAAATGGCGTATATAGACTGAGAGCTTTGCTGCTGGCTTGCAGCCAGTGCCTTGTGTGTTGTAAATAAAGTTCTCCTCTTCAAACATTTTCAAGCCCGGCTCTTTTCATTTCCTCTCTATATAGCTAGCGAGTCTCTTGGGCCGGGTGCTGGGAAAAAGTCCAATCTGAAAAAAACACTACCGGATGTTGGTTCTGATGCCGGCTGTGTGATCAACTGTTCCCAGTTTAGTGTTGATGTTGCTATTCAGTAAAGGTACCGCCCAGGAACGAGCTGGCTCTGCTGGCTGCTTTTCTGCTGACACCACTCTGAGCCTCCTGCTATTTCAGGACTCCGTCTAAAATGAGATCAAAGCAGTAGAATAAATTTGATGTTCCCGCTGCAAGTGGGGGAGAGAATATCTACTGTTTAACGACCAGCCATTTATGATATGGATGGCTGATCCAGTGGAGACACTCTGCTATTACCAAGACAGGGAGTTTCATATCAGTCAGGGCTGAAACAGTGTGTGTGTGCATTATCAAACAGCATTTGAAAAGAGCATTTCCTGCTAATGACAATTGCTTTTTGTAATGGAGTATCATATCAGTAAAGGTCCTTTTACTCCCTTTCATTTAGTCACCAGCTCTTGTTAATAATTACTGCACTGATGTTTTACATGTTAAACACATGATGAACTGAGATGATAAGATGCATCGTGCAGTACTAGCACAGTTGTTCATAGTAGGTTGGTGGCACTGCCCAGCAAGACAGGATTATCAACTGGGCCTCCAGTGGCCCCAAAAGCGAGATTCACTTTGTATCAATTAGTAACACATACATTATTAGCTCAACAGTATGGCTTGTCGTAGTACAAAAGCACATCAATTAGGCTTCTAATAACATTAATAATGCCTCTGTTCTATTCATGAATCCCGGAAAGCTATGACAGTGAGCCAGCATGTATACTCATGTGGCCTGTTCTTTAGAAGTGTCACGTTATGCAAATTATATACATTTATTATATTATATTAAAAGATAGAAAGTAAGTGTGTGAATTCTAAAATCCCCTGCATGTTACACTAGCACCACCGTGAGTTTGACATTGTTGATTTTGAGTGAAATATGTTGAAAACTGTTAAATGGATTGCCGTTCATTTTATAAACACTCATGTTGCCAGCGGGATGAACTATGGTAACTTTAGTAAAATCTAAACTTTTCATCTAGTATCATCATCAGGTCAAAATTTACATTTGTTTAAAAGTTTGATTTATGACTAAACACCTGCAGCTAGTGACATCCAATCAGTCTCACTTAACTGGAAAATTTTGGCATGCTAACACACAAAACTCAGATGTTAAATAGGGTCAACATTAGCCTGTCATTATGCAACATTGTCATTGTGAGCATATTAGCATACTAATGCACCACTTTGTCTTAGTACAGCCTGACTGTGGCTGCACACTCAGGATTGTGTTCGAAATCACATACTGCATACTACGTACTCAATCAGTATGTTCTGCAGTTTGCCTACTAATTTTACAATTAAAGGAACACCTCACCCGCAAAATGACCTTTTGTAAATCAATTACTCACCTCGTATTACCTTGAGTTCTTGAGGAAAACTTTGTTTTTCTAGCATGCCTTCACAGTGAACAGAGGAACCAAAAATTGAGAAAACTCTTTATGAACTGGAGTAAAAGGGGTCCACGCTTAAAACAGCTAAACTTAATCAAAACAGACGTTTACAAACTCTCACACAACTCACACAGTATAATCCAAGTCTCATTTATCCAGTCCTAAAACACTTCTGCATTAACATTCTCATGCATGCATTAGTAGAGTCACGAGGTAAAGGCATGCATTCGAACTCTGCTCGATGGAATGTACGAGCAGAGTTCAACTGCACACCTTTTCCCTGGTAAGTGGTCCAAGTTAATAATATTATTGAATAATTTGATGTTAAATATGTTTTCTACAGAATATTTTACATGTGAGCTCAGGCCTTTGTCCTCTTAATTGCACCTTATTGTCACTCACTGTCATTCATGATTATTTTTTACAACGGTTAATTTTTTTTAACAGTCTGCCTTGCAGTCCACTAGTAGACAGCCTTAAGAGCTGCAATGCATTTTTGGGTGGTTGAGTCTGTCCAAAAAACGTATGTGGCTTACTCAGAAATTATCACTAATCTAGTATACATCGGGGCATTTCTTGCATTCACTATATCCTCAGTTGGAGCGCATTACATACTTAATGGCCCATGTTAGTGAGCGATTTTGATTTTGGAGTGTTTGTCCCGTATATTGCGTTTTCATGTTTCATTTTCCTCAATACTTTTTATTTTAGCAAATTACTAAGCAGTCACTGCCACACAGTAACATAGGGTTCAGGCACTATTATTCCTACATAGGAGGACTGGTTGACTCCACTGAGCAAATAACTGAGCTGCTTACCAGTTAATGTATAAATAATTTATAACACTCTAAAAGGATGTATGAGGGCTTTTACTTGTGATTCTTAAGTGTATTTTACTGCTAAAACTTCCTGTACTTGTTCTTCAGTAAAAGTCTTCAGGGGGCACTCCAACTTTTTTACTCATGAAGCTCAGTTTACTTGTCACAAGGAGTTCTACTCAGCCCGTGAAAACAGTTGGTTAATGACTTCTGCGGCTCCCTTCTGTGGAGGAAGCCTTCCAAAGTTATCCCAGTTTGGGCTTGAGACATTAAATATTTAATAGAAAGCCTGTGTAACAACTAGAGGTGTGAAGTTGAAGGAGGATGTCTAGTCAAAGGGACTGTTGAGTTGCATGGCAGGAAATTTAGGATCCAGTGTTTTTGGAACCTGACACACACACACACACACACATAGCCCTTTAAACACAGATACCCCTTTCCCACCAGAATTAGTGCATTCACGCAGGTTTTTTTCAAACATGGGTAAATCTGCTACATGTAGGCAATTGACTGCATACCCACTGCGAGTGAAATCAACGCTGCATCACAAGAGTCTGCCTTTCTGTAAGCTTTTGGGTGTGTGTGGGTTGTTTGTTGGTGTGTCTGTGAGACATCACAGACAGGCAGGACAGAGGTCTTTGAAAACTTTTCAGTGGTTTCTTCCCTTTATATATCTCATACTTATTTAGTCTCTCTTTCAAACTCAGTGCAGACTAATTTTGATCTTTTAGCGCTGCTTAGGAGGACTTTTTCTCGCGGGTGTTGTATTCCCATCAATGTAGATCGGAGCCAGAGATGATAGGAACCTGTGTCTACTGCAGAGTCACACCCCTGCCACTCATATTCCCGCCCTACCAGCTTTACAGTTTATACGGACACAATTTCAGTGTGTCCTACCTCCTTTGATGGCTTAAAGGCAAGACAACTCTGCCCTCCCATTCCATGATGGTACTTTATACACATAACAGGGAGGCCCTCCTGCCCTCAAAAGGCAGTGTGAACGGTGTTTTAGATATCTCTGCCTCAGCCCCGAGGCTGTGGGGAGGCACAATCCTAAATGTTGTTCTTGTTATATATCATTTTCACAGTGTGACTATACATAAATAATGTGAATGCGTCCTCGGATGCTGACAACTGAACCCTCTAACTATCAGTTTTGACACTAACACTGTAAATATTCACACAACTGCCCAAACATACTTGTCATATCCAGAAACATCTATCACACAATCACCAGGATTGATGATGACACAAGCACATGAAGCCTGTGGTGCAGCTGATGCTGAGCAGCTCTTAAAAGACAGACCTTCTCTGTGTGATTACATGCTAGAGTGCAACTGGAAATTCAAGCGGCATCCTCGAGCAGAGCGACTGCTCTTATCAACTGGATGTAATTCCTTACCTTAGCCACAGGTTAAGTGCCTTCCCCAGGACACTGGCTACATGTCTAAATGGTGGAGGAGATGATTCCTTCGCAGCCAAGCCAGGCTCTGGTGTCCTTTAGGGTACAATCAAGCTTCCATTCCCATCTGCGTCTCCATTTCCCTGTGTCAGCATCACTCCAGTACAACACACCAAAGCTTACCATGAATTATGGATGCGTATCACACTCATTAGTATAAATTAATAATGGACCACCACACAGGATTTATTTTGTAAATGTAATGATGATATTACGATAAAATGATGGGGAGATCATAAAACGATAGTTTTACGACGTTATGATATGATATGGCGTTTTCGTGCGATTGTTGTCCAATTTTTGACAGCCTACTATAGTATGACGTTTTCGTCCAATGTTTGACAACATACTATAATATGACGCTTTGGTCAGATTTTTGACGGCATACTGTAGTATAACGTTTTGGTCAGATTTTTGTCAAAAACGCATAAAAACGCGTGCTGAGACACGCCATAGCATTAAAACTTGGAGAAAATGGCTAAAAACAACATAAAATAGCATGTCGAAAAAATGACAAAAAAGCAAGGCTATAGTATGGCAAAAATGTCAAAATTGGACAT